>NC_135258.1:6742582-7367582 GCF_964204865.1 Styela clava | reverse complement strand
TACTTCACGAGTACCTCTTTCTTCATACATCCCCCACCTTAAAAAAATGATCAAACTATTTTCCTAATACTTCTGAAATATCTTTCAAAACATTTAACACAGTAGAAACATTTTCCTGCAAAACAAGATGGCTTCCATCAATACTCGAGTCTTCTTCTTCTGGAACGTTTATCTGTTGCAATGAACGCAAGGTTCTGCTGTAAAGTTCTTTGAAATTCTGTTGACTTAATTTCCCAGGTGATTGTCTGTTAAATAACAAAGAAAATATCCATCGATAATAATTCCTTTGGTTGCCGCAGCTCCCAAACGCATCTGGGAAAATTTATATATAAATGAATGCCCTGCTCATCAAGAATCTTCCAAATTTAAACCAACTAATGCTACTATTCTTTGCTAGTATCCATTTATTATCTTATCTATCTATCTACAAACATTAGTATCAAATAAATTATATGAATCACTATTATTTCATGAACCTTACAATTTGCAAATTGTAAATAGGAAGTAAATTGAACTCCATGAAATATTTTGCTACAAGAGATCATAGACCTAAAACACATACACGTCAACAACATTTTACATTTTGTTGATATTGAGAATGAGTCATCTATTGGCGCTCCAGAAGTGTGTGTACCAATATGGAAGTAACTAATTTTGTTCGCCTACTTTACATCAAGTTGTGTAAAAGGACTGAAACCTATGGGCAGGGGGTATATTCACTTGGCTAACACAGACAGTCTCCGAACTCGTAATAGAACTAAAATGAAGAAAATCGGAGTAAAATTAGGGCCTAACCTTAACCTGGTACACACACTACGGGACTACCATCTATTGTGCTAAAAGTTCCAAGTGGAGGTCACTAATCATTACTTTACCTTCTTCTGACAAATGAAGTCTCGTGTTCATATCCTGTTATTTTCATAAATCTGACAATTAAAAGTAAAAAAGACCGAAGAATTGTTGCCAGGATACCAAGTAAGCCAAGCATTTCACTGATATTTGAAGGATCAATTTCTGAATTGTTAAGCTGCTCTCTACTGTCCACTTGTGATGAAAGAGAATCTTTTGTTGCAACCTGAAATTGAAAAAACAATTTTCACAATAGCATCAATTATGAATCTCCTCTTACAAAATTTGCTCTCAGTCTTAGCAATCGATTTCTAAGCTAACTCAAATAATCGCAGTGATTAGCTCAGTGATTCAAATTGGAACTGGACTTGATACTTGGATGACTCGTGCATGCCACAATCTGGGATTTCAAGACTTCCACCTGGCACCGTCAGTCAAAATGTGCTTTCCCAAGCATGGCCATACTCAAGTCTATTTTATTTAACCAGCAAAAAATAATCGCATACAACATTCAGAAAAAGAAAGATAATCATACAATTTTCCTGAGAAAGGGAAGTCGCGAGGAACTAAAGCTAGTCATCAGGCAGTGACACCCAAGGTTCTAATATCTAATTTACAGAACTATAATTATTGTCGGTGAGCACCATATTATTTTGCCGAACTATATAATTATGTATAGACAGGAAAACGACTCCAGCTCTGTCTTAAGACTGACAAAAATTTTGATTTCAGCTTGACTATGAGAAAAGTCTAATTCCAGCCTGTTTTAATTGTTGAGAATACTCAATCATTCTTGTCATCGATTTATTTTCCATCAAGAATTGTGACTTCAATTACCATTAGATGTGCGAAATTCTGACTATGAATTCTGTTTCGGCTTGGACTGCGGTGAGTTTGTAATATGCTCAAGCAATTTACAATAATTAGACTAAAGAAAAATCACACCCTACCTTTGTAGATTTTTCAACACGTCGAAGAGGTTTCTCACATTCAAGCACGACATGCAGTCCTTCAAACAACAACTTCAACTTCTGATTTACGCTGTTCAGAGCTAAAGATAATCAAGGTTGTCAAAATATTAGTTAGGATAATATTGGAATGCTGATGTAAATTATTTGCATTAAACTAACTATAACAAAATTTGTTTACAGATATCAAATATCGCAGCTAAAAGTGAAATCAAACCTACCCATTCTAACGAACTGTGGCATTGTCAATGTAACAATATTTGATATATCAAAAGCATTGTGGAATCTAGTTTCTGTTACAAATTTCCAGGTAAAATTAATATGAACAAAAACCACATGTAAATCTTCTAAATTCATTTATTGTCTGTTATGCCGATTATGGATTCGAAATAAACTTATTATACTAACTTATAGTTGTTAAATTAAAAAGACGTGTTTGCTCAAGGTCATGTGCAGTAAACTAATTTCTGAGCAAAGTTATGAGCATCCAATGAAGTACTGAAAGCTACAGAAAGTATATAATATAGATGAGATGAATTATGCATTAGTGTGTCAAGTCAAGTTTATTTTCTCCAAAAGACGAAAACCATGCAAAAAATTATGAAAAAAATGATATTACATTATTGGGGAAGGGAAGCCGCGGGGAACCAAAACTAGTTATCAGAGCATTTCGACAGATTGGGAAGGAGAGTTTCAAAATTACTGATATTAATGGCAAATACCAGAAGAATTTTGCAAATTAGCCAACTAACATCGATTATTAGTGATTATTACTACTGCTTGGCATTAGACTTACAAGTAATCTGATGTTCCTTCAATGCCATTCTTTCAAGTTGCACTCTCAGCATTTCATACGGATGTTCATCCAATGCTTCTAATATTGCAATAGACTTATTGTAATTCTTCTCAGCCAGATTCCGTAGTTGTTTACATCTGTGAGCGTCGGTCTGAAAAGCACAAACAAGTTAATACTGATAAACTAATAAATAAGTTGAATCAAAATTTTTTTTGACAGAAAAGTATGTTACTGCCGATTCCAAAATGCTTCTTTAGTCATGAAAATACATATAGCAATGGTATTACAGTGTGTATATAAATCAGAATATGCTTCGAATTATTTTTGAATATTTTACAAGCAGGGCACAGAGCCTATTTGTCTGAATATGCTGGAAATAGGGATGTCCGTATCCGAATACTAAACTATTCTAGAATGCTTCTGAAAAAACATTTCGAATATCGTTTAAACTAAATTACTAGAACCAAAATTATACTTCACAAGTGTTTCAGTAACTTTATTTCCCAACATAAGTGGGTGAAATGAACATGTGACATAGTCTGTCAAACTAAACTGATGCGAATCACTGGAGCATTCTCTGAGAAAGTTATTTCTCTGAATTAAAGAAAACATACTGTTGCCATCACAAGCTTCTAATCAGGGCTGGGAAGCTGATTCTTAATCACAGTGGCTTTGGCTACAGCTCCAGGGACCACAGTTCCTTTTTAGAGCTCCTGAAGTATGTGCATGGCTCACAACCTGAACCCTAAACTGGTACACATAATAATGTTCATGTTGTGCGGCACAGTGCCGTATGACTGTACTAGTACCGTAGCCTACTGGCACAGATAAACTCCGATTCCATTAGGCTACCGGTACGGTACTGCTGCACTGCTATTCAATCAAACGACACCGTACCCATCTTTACCTTTAAAACTTCCACCGTGCGTTATGCAGTTATGATAAACTCGCAATAAAAAACTAATCACTTCCATAACAGAGATACTGTACCGTGTTTTTAATAGAGTTCTATTCAGTTATATACCGGTATGTTTAAAACACACTCCTAAAATAATATTTTTTTATGCGCCAAAATTTCTATTGAACAACCTTGAACTTGCGAGATTTTGTGTCTAGTAGAGGTTAATTAATTTTTATTTCAACGTTTTCTTGTGTTATTTTCCAACAGAACAACACCAAAACCACTATTATAGCAAGAATGGATACTCTAAAATTCACGATTGTATTTACAGAATTTTCAAATTCAAGGCTTCATTTGACAATTTTGATGATGTCATACCTCTAATTATTACTGCACAGTTTATTGTAATTTATTTCCTGTCTGAGTCACTCTAACGATTTTACATGCCACTCAATGTATCGAACTAGTATTCAAAGCGAAGCTAGAGTCCCTTTTTCGTGAAACATACGACTCTACTATAGAACATTAACTGTAAAAGACCATTATTCCAGTTGGTTAGGCTTGAATTATACTGTGTACATGCCATCCCCCATAGTATGGTTTAAACATATTCAATTGAGTTTTGTTTTTGTTTTCCTCTGTGTTAGTTTTGTTAATTTATTTTCGGTGTATGCTACTTCAGCTCAATTTCGTTTAAAAAATGGTAATTTTATATTTTTTTAAAGGCTGTGACTGACTCGATGACCTAACGGTCGCTTTGTCACAGCCTCGTCACAATGCCTTGGAAATTAATTTTGAAATGTTGTATGTTGTATTTTGATTTTGACATTGTTGACGAAATAAAATACTACTACTACCGTACCGGTTGCCTGCACCGTCAACATCAGATTGTCGGCAATAATCGCACAAGTCTGGACATGCCCAGACATGCCCGTTTCGTCACGCTTGATAGAAAGCAGAGGTCACTATGGTTCACGCGACGGACGATTCAGCACTTACTAACGTACTTTGAAAAAAAAAATACCGAAAAAGATCGTGCGCGACGTCGCAAGTTTCATACATGTTAAATTACGATTAACCGAAATTGGAAAAAACTATTCGAATACAGCTCTAAACGAAAACGGAAACGATAAGGACATCCCTAGCTGGAAATAAAGGAAGCTTTGACCTTGTGTATTTGAAAAATAATTGCCGCTACATTATAAAAAACTCAATTGATCATTTGGTGAATTATTCAGTACCACATAAACTCAATCACAATTTTGCTAAATTGCTATGTGGAACTTTACCATTTGCGAATAAAACAAAATATACAGGGTGTCCATAAAGTCCCCTCACAATTTCAATTTTGTTATGAAGTCAGTTTTCAATATCTCTTCATGTAGTTTGATTTTATTTTATCACCGTTTATTTTATATTGTTTTATTTCATTTATTACATCTGTAGGGGTCAACAAACTATATAAAGTATTGATAAATTCCCTTTGCAGTGTGAAAATTTTAGCACGTCATGGAAAAAACACTCTGTACATATACAGGGTGTCCATAAAGTCCATCTACAATTTCAATTTTGTTATCAAGTCAGTTCTGACCAGGTTTGTTGTTTTTTAATCAGTAATTGTTCAAGTATTTTTACTTCATTTGATAAATTTGTGAGGCCAAAACAATATATGGCATGAATAAACACTATCAGTTATATACCAGATTTACTTACACAATTTCTGTATGAATTATGATGCAAAGATGCCAATCTATAATGTATTTTGGATTGCCTGTACAGTGCGACAGACTGTTTCGGAGTTTTCTCCCAAATATCTTTGCAGTATTTCAATGAGCTGTTCATCCAAGATATAATCTTAAGGAAAAAGAATACAAATTAAAATATTAGTGTTACTGTTTTTCCAAGCCCTACAACAAACTTAAAGATTAAACAACATTTAGGCATGAATTATTGAAACTGAAAATAGCCAAAATCAGCAATAAGACAGTAGTAATAACGGTTTGTGAATGTTTGTTTTTAACTCATAAATAAATAGCTTTTTCTTTATTAGACACACTAAGTGCTAAACTTCATTTTGTGGTGATGCTTTAGCCAATAAAAACACGTTGAACGTTGTTGAAGTAATTTAATGTTGTAGACACGGAATACAGAAGATGGTTAAGACATGACGACATCGAGAGACGATACGACACTTATCAAGACGATTCGACTCCCAATACAAGACTTTCTAAATATTCGGAACCCTATATATACGTATATGTGTATTGGGATATCGATTCCATTACCGTTATTAATTAGGTTTTAGAATACTAATTACCATCTGTCATCGATCCAATTATATTTTTGGGTGTCATCTGTTTGTCTAATTACAACAGGCCCTTTATCGATCCAATTTATGAATTTGGAGAATTTCGAAATAAGCAATTTCCAGTCTTACGAATTTATCCCTAAAATGCTGGTTAATCAAGGCGTGGACAATTTGAGAATCACTCAACTAAATAGTTAAATGCATAAATATATACAGCCTTTACAAAGAAGATATAGTTAGGTTGAGTAGTGGCAGTTAATAAAATTGTGTTGAACGAAAAATGCATCAATCTCTCAAACATTTCCGCAATTTGTGCAAAATAAATTTTCATTCACTTTTTATCTATCCCAAGGTACGGTATATTCGAGCCAAGTAATTCTGCCAATTTGTTTGTCCGTTTGTTATTGTTATGTTGATTTGCTAGAGAGACCCAAATAAAATAAATAAATTGAAACCTGGTGGGAAAACAATCAAAACCTACACCTACCTCTTTTTCTGCTTCTTCACTTGCTCGTTGATCTTCAGGTGCATTTTCTTGCAATATCTGCGCCATGTTGAAATAAGAACTGCTCAATTCCCAAGATATATTGTCATACACAGCAGTACATGTTGAAACTCCAGTGTCTGATCGAATAGGACAGGATGCATGCTTTGAGTCTTTGGGACCAAGTATAGAAAGAGCCTGTAAAACAAAACCTTTCTTTTTTTTCTGGTGACACATAAATATAGTAATACAAAAGTGCATAAACATACACACTTGACACTTCTATAAAACATTGAACGTTGGGTACTTCCATAGTATGTGTACCAGGTTAGGGTTAGGCCAAAATTTCATTCCAATTTTCCTCATTTTAGTTCTATTACAAGTTCGGTGACTGTTTGTGTTATCCAAGTGAATGGCTTCCATCCCTTTACACAACTTGATATAAAGTAGGCGAACAAAATTAAATACGTCCATATTGGTGCACATCATTTTGAAGCGCGGAATGTGACAGAAATGATTAAACTAAGCGCTTAAAACAGACCCTCGCAATTCGGATCGAATGTAAACAGCATGTGGTTTGTCATTACACTATTATAACAATTTTCTTAAAAGTGAATTTCTTGCTAGTGTGAGCATATCTATCCACTTTCAAGGCAGAGAATAAAATTTGAGCATTGCAAATCAATCAATCTATTTCAGATTAGATAACTGATTATCTGCATTTCAGAACATAAAGTGATCAAATCTGTTGGAATTGTTGTCAAGAGAAGTATTGAATGCATGATCGGACATTCAGCCGCTTTACTTTACACCGTCGATGGGGTAAAAAAAGCAGGGAGGCAGGTAAAGCAAGGAATGAATGACTTAGATAGGTTGCGTACAACCCTTCAGAAATTGCCACAGGCGACACGTTTGTATCACCAGGGCGGGGTATTGGTAATAGTTTTCAACTAGCAATAATCGCACCTCGGATAAACCTCATTGGTTACGATACTGCCACTGCGCAAAGCTAACGAAATAGCTTGCACAATTTTGTGTAGTAGTATTGAAGAAAACTACCATTTGTGGTGGCTCGAGAAAGTTCGTATCCACTACGTCGCCTCGCGTAATAAAACGACCAATTCTCTCGTTTCTGCACCGCTTCATTTGTTTCCTACAGTCTCTCGTAATTTTGGTTTCTCTCGTTTTTGAGAGAATTATTCAAAAACGTTTGTCGAACGTTTCAAAATAAGCGAGGCAAGCAAGCGCATTTTCAAAAATCAATGGCAAGCAGCTGACTGCAATAGAAACTGCTCGCGTATCGCTGGAACTACGCAATCGCAAAAACGAGATTTAAACTTCTGTATTTTTAGATTATATTTGTGTTTCCAAATCGCGCTCGTGCGATTCAGTGGTGTTGGCAGTTTTTAATATCTTTAACAAAAAGTTACATAAAATACAAGTTTCAGTAAAAGAATTTTCGATTATAAAAGATAATATCTTTGTAATTTTATAAAATGATTCTCATTATACATTAACGCTAGACTGTCAAGGCAAGGAATTCACTTATTTGGCAACCTACCTTTCCATACTTTTCGATGGCAGAGAAAAAGCACTGCCGTTCTTGCTTTGACAATTGTCCTTGTTCATTATTAGAGTAAAATTGCGCAGACACGCGCATGAGACGCCCCATGTTGGATAGAACAAGCGCCTACATAAAAGAAAATTAATATAGTTTTAGATATTAAATTTCGTCGTGCAAAACCAATATTGTATGAAATAAATAAAATGCATGTGACAGATTAAATGTATATCGGCTTGTTGCAGTTGACAAGGGGTTGGTATTCATACAGGTTCAACAGCACAAAGGTATACCAGGGAATAAGAAATTGGTCCAGCAGAAAACCTTAAAAGATAGCACATTCCTATTAAAAATTGAATTTTTATTCTTCTCGCTCTGAACAAAACCCTATACAAGCAGCCAATGCCACTGGCTAAATAATGGGAAAAATAATCACCTCATTGATGATATCATTTACTTGTGCAAAAGACAAATGCGCAGCTTCAAAATGAGCTTTTGCTTCGTTCCAACAATCCCAGATCTTTTTATTAGAAGTATCTGAATAGTAAAAAATATCATGTGATGGATAACAGATAATAGGAAAATATATAATTACGAAATTGCCACAATGTCTTAAGTGAATCAAGAATCTTGTTTCACACCAACACAAATTTATTTCAGTAGTTGAATTATGCTTGTCTGAAGATGTCTGACCGCGGCCATACAAAACGTTACAGAAATATAATTCTCGAATCACTCGAAATAGTCATTTTCAATTTTGGTATAGCATCCTTGGATTATATGCATATGGATTTACCAACGCAAAAGACTATTAGAAGTATTACGTCTCGTGTAAACCCAATCAACAATTTTGTTTTAATTCTGGCTCAAATTTATTCAACAATAACGATCAACTTTTCTTACCATTATCACCTGCAGATGGTTCACTACTACTAATCATCGAGACTGCCCGGTTCAATGCACTGGCTCCAAGTTCATTGACACAGTGGCCGTGACGTCGAGTGAGAACGGTTCTGAGCGCCCATATTAATTCCGCTTGTTTTTGCGTTGGATTCGTGGGATTTTCTCCGTTTTCAGGCGTCGAATTTGGCGTTGTTGATGGTTGTGGCAGAGGTTCAGTGGTTCGTTTTGATTTCCCCTTTCCTTTTCCTCGGCCGTCTTTGGCTGTGATAACGAAATGATAAAATAGGTGAAATAATTTGCATCGAACTCTGCCCTGATGTAAAATAATTACAACATAAATCAAACACACACGGCGAAAATTCAGAATAGTTGCTAAAACTTCGAACGAGTTTTAAAATAAAAATTAGAAACGAAAATATGGATTCGTCAAATTTTGAGATTCAATAAATTTCGACAATTCGTCGATCATTACATCAGGCCGCAAAAACACTGCAATCTGCTGTGCTTTCAAAGCGTCAATGTTTAAATTTGCGCTAATTATGGGTGAAATATATACCGGGATTATGTTTGTTTCACTAATAGTTAATTAAAGTTTTTACGTTACAAATTGTTCAAAATAAATCGCTCAACAACAACTACACAACAACGTGAATCGAAAACAGGTTAAAATGTTATGATTAGGTTCCGTTATGATTATGTTGTGCTTTCGAGAAATACACATGAATCTGTAAATATAGGTTATCTATGTGCATTGTAATTGTTCAGAAACCTTTTTAATTATGAGAGTTTATTAATATAGAAGCTGCATGCTGGAAGTGTTAGAGAACCCGGGAGTGATATAAAAAAGGAGAGAATGATAAGGCAAGTGCGTTGATTAATTTCGAAATTGGACCAGTTCTTAACACAGAATACAGCATGTCTGAGCCTCTGCACGGCAATATATTGATTGCACCTTGTTTCGGCATTTGTAGTTCGCTTCTATGTAACTATCATTGCATAAAAGTTTTTGTGTGTTTTAATGTTTCTGTCACGGCAATCGTTGAACGATAATAAATCCCATGTTACGCACTTTATTACTAAAGTAGCATTACAGAATAAGCTAGTAAAGAGTTAAAATTAGGTATTGGAAGGGGATAGCGCGAACGCAGTCCCCACTAACAGAAATTACACGACCGAGTTATCCACATTTGGGATAATCGCTAGGGTCAACCTGGCCCAAGTGCAATGGCCAAGCCTCGCCTAGGCAGAACCGCCTGCGTGATCGCGGTTGACTGCCTCGTCAGGTAAGTATGAGTTCTGCAGCGAATTTTGTAAGTCCTAGGGCAAGCGTTTATGCTAACTGTTGTGGTGCGAGTCACGAGATGTAATCGACGTGTGAGAAATATTATTCTCTTCTTTTATCTCACTCTCGAATTTATTCTCGCGACGCGCTTTCTGTCCAAACTGGTTTCTTCTATTCTCTCCTTTCAGTCCCGCTTTCTTTCATTTTGAAGCCAAGGATTTAATAAACACTTAAACGATTATTATCAACATGGAAAAATTCCAGCGTCGGCCGTCATAAAACAGGCCGAAAAATTGACAATAGGTTGCGAGATATTATCCCGCCTCTGTGGTTGGTTTGGTAATAATCCTATATTGAATCCGATTTGTATACTTTGACCTAACAACACACTATCATCACCAGAATTACAGGTCAACTATTTTACCTCTAAAGGCAGATAAATTTGACAATTTTTTCGAGCAGACGCTCGGTGATTTTTTTGTTCGGCCATTTTCTGCTGTAATTTCGTTATGACATATCAATTATGATACTGTTACAATATTTCACCGGACCTGTTTTCAATTTAAGACTCTTATTAAGTTCTATCTAGTGATGTAGTAAGCTTAACGTCATCAAATATTAAACGAAATAAATATAGAATTAATTACACGCGAATAGAAAAGACCCACGCAGTTCGAGGGAATTTATCGTACTATTAGACAGAGATTTACCGCCTGTTAATAACAAGAAGAAAATGTTGACAACTGGCTATTAATACATTCTAGTTTTGTAAATTATATCTGACGTATTATAACACGCAATCGTCGATCATTTATTTATTTATTAATGTTATATAGATGTCAGATTATAGATGTATAGGTATTGTCTTGTATAAAGTATAAGTTTTTTTCGACTCATCATAATCAGCATAACAGGCAATAAAACGATTGATAAAAACAAATAATAAATTATGAAATCAGTTGTACATGTTCACTCACCTAAAATAATTGAATTATTTCTCACACGCTCACACTCATACAATCACCGAGAAATCATAAAAAAAAAAAAATAATAAAATACAAATTACTTGCCACACTATATTAATAATTTTATAATGGTTGCCACTGCCAAATTGATCAATTTTCTAAATGAGAGTGAACAGAAAAGAAAAATTATATTAAAAATATATTGCCAAGCTGACTAAAAGGCAAATATAGTCTTGAAAACTCTCTTGTACTAACAGTTTTGTATTAATTGCATACTCCACCAATCCCCCTACATTGCACACTTAACTGCCTGTATAAGTGATCACATTATACCTATTCAAATTAAACCTTTTTTGATTTTTATTATTTATCAAAGGAGGTGCATGCCGCACATTTGTGTTTTAGGACAGTATGGTCTTGTACATACATCCTGTCCTCAACATTAACAATTGTCAACAATTTTTATATGTCTAATTATTGCCAGAGGAATAAGCATACCTAAATTGGACAGAGCCTAAAAGTGCATAAAATGTTTTAGGGAAACTCAAGTTGTCAAACCAACACAAAGTTACTACTTTGCTTCTAGCGCAAACTACTAATTATTATATTAATTAATACTGAGATATATACAGTTGGTAGTCAAACATAATTCGTTCCGGATTGGTGTTCGACTAGTGATTTGTTTGAGTACTGAACAATGGTAATTATTTTAATTCGTAACTATGTAGTCCAAAATACCCAAAATATTAACAAAACGTGTACCTAAACAACAAAAATATTTAAATGTGCACCACATGCGCATAATAAAAAGAAAAATATAAAAAAATTTGTATTATAAATTTATGAAATAGAATATCGCTTACCTGATCTTGAAGAATTCTTGGCGGAATCTCTCATTGTTCCATCTTTATTTATCGGACCAAATTCTCTCATGACATTAAGTGCAGTTTCATAACATCGGGAACAGTTGAGTAAAGCTTGATCAATTTCACTGGACATTTGTGTCATCATGAAATATTTTCCTTCTGTTAAAGTAAAATATTAGAATATAGAAAGATTACTATTATATCTACCCAGAAAAAATGAAATTCGTTATCTTTTCGTGGGCCACGTCCCCTGAAGCCTTTCATTAATATGTCCATGATCTTCACTCATAGCTATTTGAAAGCGTATGCTAGAGTTCTATTCGGCTATATAACTTCTAAACCTCAATCACGTCCCATTACGTTACCAATCAAATTGGGTCTAGGCAAGATAATCACCCAATTGTTCCAAATACATAGACTTGGGCGGAAAAATCTGGTTGAGTAAACTGCACTGCGACAGTGTGATTTGTGAAATACCCTCAAATAATTCTTCCCCAGAAGATTCAAGAATGCAAATGATCGTTTTCTCAGGCTGGACATAATATGTCTGGCACAAGAGATACTTTTGAAGCACAGATAAAACTGGCTGGAAAATCTGAGACAATTAACAACAATAATAAAAACAGACGACACTCTGGATAGCCATTCCATGAGTCATCTAATTATCCCTTTCTCAATATAAAGAAAAAATCCTCTGCTCATGTCTGTTAGTACCCTGTTCTATTTAAACTTTAAGTCCGAGGTAATTTTGAATCATAATTTTGAACAAGAGAGCTATGCTCAAATATATGGACACGTAGCGCCACCCAGTGGCAATAATTTTTTGCCTTCTGGAGAAAAATTTTATCTTTAACCACTAAAAATATCAAAGCAATTGGTCCAGTATTCGAAGAGAAAAGCGATTTTTTAAAAATGGAGACGGAGACAAATAACAATAACAACAAAATTTTGAAACGATCGTTATGGCCACTAAACGTGTCCAATAAGAAATAATAATACCTGTAGGCAGAACTCGGCTCAAACCAGTTCTTATTTTTTCATCATTTTCCGTCAATGAATTGAGTTCTTCAATGTGAGATAAACTAACTGCTCCATGAGATCTAAAAGACAAAATTTAGTCTCAATGTTGGTCTACTAAAAAAGCGATAGAAAATTATTGATTGCGATCAAAATGCCATGCATAGTCAACATGGAGATGATCAATGTGGATAAAAATGAATACATGTGTGATGTTTTTTAAACTAGTCGCTAAACTACCGATAGTTACCTATTCTCATACCTGACATAGACTGATAACTGGACAAGATCTCCTTATCTTATTACCTTTCCTCTCCACACATATGCTGAATGTGAGAATCCTATCATATCCTCCCTGTATCCTAACCTATTCTATGTTTAAGAACATGGTGTGGCCTGCTTGAAGATTTCTACAGCCAATTAGAAGTTTCTTTTTGCGAGAATTTGTACAAAATATTATGCATATTCGATCATATTTGATAAATTGAATTGATAGTGTGCCAATTTTGGAACCAGTTAAAGATTGTATATTTCAGAATTATCTAATATAATGAGTAAAAGTATTGGTAAATATTTAACAGCAGAGATTGCGTTGAACACAATATGATTGGCTTTAAAAAATCAGAAAGTAATAAATGAAATCCTTGATGAAAATAGCCTTTTCTATACAAGACACGGACCCAAATTCCTCATCAAAACTTACTTTATATCTTCCACTAATGAGAATTGAATTTCTCCGCACAGTGATAACATTCTGGGTAATAACAAGTGAAAATCTGGAGGTCGACGTTCTGTGTTATTATTTGGATTCCAAATGTCACCAGACAAGTAGTCAAACGTTTCTGAAAAATATGGAATACCATAGACTTAAGATTTTGTGCAGTAATTAAATGCGTGTTTATCAATTTTTATATTTATCTCTTGGCATCAGTCATGGTAAAAAACTGAATTTTTTCAAAATTAAGTCATTAGATATTTTAAAATATTGAATTCATGAATAACTTTGAATAAATTCACATAAGAAATTCATTATTTCAGGCAGCTGTCAGGCAATATCACAGAATGACCGTTTCAAAAAAATATAAAAAAAAGAGGGAGACAATCACATCATTGTTTAACTTTAACCTCTCGATTAAATGTAATACTCTATTGCACATGATGCAATTTCAATTATGTTCATAGTTCAATATTCCATATATATATGAAAACATTACTTTAGATTTGAGAACATAGGTTCCCCAGCATTCCGTGAGAGCACTCTGTGAGAGAAAGCTATGACCTCCACGAGCTACTCGTTTATTTATTTAAACACAGAATATTTTTTAAATACAAAGCAGCAAATACATCAGAGTCATTAAATAAAATCATTTCAGTTTACTCAAGGAAATGAATCCCTGCTTTAGAATGTATTTAGCATAGTTTTTTTTTATTGGGTTTTGGTCATCCTTGGTTTTCATTGAATACTATACATCCAGAATATGACAGAACAGTATTTAACACAAAAACCTGAACATTAGTCGCAAAGATAAATCTATATTATAGCTCTTAGCATACCATTGGTTGCTTGAAATACTTCAAGTGAACTTTTTACTTTCGAGGGAGAAGGATATTGTTGGGAGCAAACACACATTAAAATAATGAACCTAAAGTGTTGAGAGAATAAAAATTGCTTCAAAAATAAAACAATTAAGACGATTGTTTATGACTACTCTGGAATTTTTTGGAAGTGAGTATTTAATACTCACCATAACTTTGCAAAGCGAGCTTTGATCTTCTCAACGCTCTTCCAAATTTTCCTAAGTTACTTGCCTGTTCTGCTAATCGAAAATATGCAAGTGCTGCATTCCTTATTAATTGACATAGAAGACTCTGTTGCCATTCAAGCTAAAGAGTAAATTAACAGTAGTATGAAAACAAGAAAAGATAATGGACAAGACATCACGAGAGTTTGGAAAGGGTGATTTTGTAATATCTGACATTAAATAATACTATATAACTGTGCCAAATCATTGATGCAGTCCAAAAAATGCAGTAAAGGTGGGGTTAAGAACCTCAATATAAAATTTTTTCGCCTATTATAGATATCTTCCTTCAAATTCATGAATCTATAATACCAAATTTATGCTGTTGACTGAAAGAACATCAAATTTCACAATTTGAAAAAAAAAAATTTCCTGATTGCATTGATTTGCAAAGTTCCACAAAACGGCAATTCTCAGTGAAAAGTTTATGAAGCTGAATCCTTATTTCCAATTTGGTATTAGAAGAAACAGTAATCAACTCACCCTATAACAAGGCACCAGAACTTCTAATCCAGAAACAACATAGGACAATACAGTGTTACAGCTTTCTTCAACCTGGCCATTCTGTTCATCATTGGTCTGTCGTCGGTCTGGAAAAAAAGCGTTTTCATTAGTTTAATATCTGTATGCTTAATTCTTATTAAAATAAGGATGTTCACAGCGACAAACTTTGTACAGTTCAGTCAAAGTTGAAGGTAATTAAACGGTTACTCCTGTAGCATGTGTACCAGGTTGGGGTTAGTTAGGCCATAATTTTATTCCAATTTTCCTTATCTTGTTTCTATTACCAGTTCGAGGAATGTTCGCGTTAGCCAATTGAATATACTCCCTGACCATAGGTTTCAGTCTCTTTACACACCTGAATGGGAAGTAGGCGAAAAAAATGAGTTACCTCCATATTGGTACACACAATTCTGGAGCGCCATTGAATGACCTTCCGAAGAAAGTATCTGTATATGATTTCCATAAAATAAATCAGGATGTAACAAATTGTGTAGTAAATGCTGAATCAGGTAAGATTCCGGTCCTTCCAAGGAGCTACTTACAAATCAGTGGTGCATGCATAGGTCTGGTTCAGAGCGAAAATCATGGATAACAGTCGTATGAAAAAATTCATACCTTTGGTTATGTGCCAGACTGGTAGTCTATTATTGATAAAGAAAATATAGAGGCGAGTGGTTACTACCAGGTTATTCAGAGTAATAAGTGCACAAAATCATACGCTTCTCACTAGTTGTGCATGTATTAATTAACATGGAGGCCTATAGTTGACTTGTAGAAAAAACTGAAAACAATTATGAAAAAAGTGAAACTGCAAAGCACTTCTAAATATTTTATGTGCATGGCTGAATTATTGATCATTTCATACTTCTGCTTGGAGATTTGATAAGATCAAATGAAGCAGAGATAGGTTGATATCTTTCTGGTATCGATAGATCAGTGACACTCGGTATTGAAGCAACTTCTGCACTTCTTGGGCCTTCACTGTTCTTTCTTGAGTTGGCAAGATCTAGGTGAAAATATAAAAGCAAGGTTGAAATCTCTAATTCTTTTCCATCATCATCAATAAACAGGGTGATTTCAATTCATTTCTCTATGGGGTGATTCATGTGTGTTGAAATGATTTTAAATTCATACAGATAATAGGTTTAGAAACGAGATGGAACAAAAATATACAGAGTGAATCTTGATGTTGGGCCCATCAATTCTATCATGAGTCCCGCTTTCAATCTATACTCCAATATTGTATAATCCCTTCGATAAAGTTTTATTTTTATTGTTAAAACTCTGGTAAACATGTTTCAATTTGAATTTCCCACAAATATTTTGCTCCCATATACATATGTAGGCTAGTAGTTCAGATTCTCAGTGAAATGTTCTAGGGGAATCATAACTCTCAAGTTTTGAATACTTTGTTTTTCAAACACAACACGAATTTCCAACATTATGGTGAAGTTCAGGAAATCGCATTTAAAATTATTAAATATCGACTTTGTCTCTTAACTCTGGAAAATATGAAATTTCGACTCCCAAGTCTCAATTCCAAGAAATAAATGTTATTAATTATTGGTTGCATAATATGATTTGTAATGTTCCTAAACTTGTTATGTGTTTCCATGTCAACAGCATTGTTCAAAATTATGAATTCATAAAACCTGAAGATATTCCAAAGCTGGATCATTCAAGGTTTGAGTTATCAGATATATAAAGCTTTAGGAAGCTTTTCCAAGCTTTAGGATATTTAGTGATCATAACATTAAGCATACAAGTGCCTGCTACCAAGAAAATATAACAAAGATAAATGTTATAAAAGAATCTGCTTACCGGTATCATGATGAGCAGTGCAAGTATCACAACCTTTCCAATCCACAGATCCTGGACTCGGGCTGGAATCTAGAAAGATAATGTCAGCAAGTAACACGGGTAGTACTATTTGTGAACACTAACTAACACATCTATGTCTTACTATAAGTCCTCAATATGTGATAAAAAGATATGCTATTTTAATACAGGTTTTTATATCACCAAGTGCGTGTTGAAAAGAAGGTACGCAAATCAGGCCACCAAGCACCTATGAGGTGTGAATACAGAACAGAATACAGAATAGGATTTACATATCATCCCATGGGAAAGGAACGTCGATACGACGGCTTTTAAAAATCATATGGGGAATCATAACCCCTCACCCAGTTACCAGTCCATGTCGGGTATGGGATTAGTTAGCCAGTTATTTGTTTGAAATGCATGGACCTGATGGCGGAGGAAGCCGTAACAAGCGGTTAAGTGAACCACCCTGCGACGGTGGGTAGTCCAGCAAGTATCTTCAACTCTGACCAGGTGCTAGAATAGTTTTCAACCTTACTCTCTCATTTACCTTTTTACAAATTTCAAAGGTAAAATTCACCCAAAATCCTTTCACTACCAAATCTACAAATACTAAATTGGGTGAAAAAGACTTGAGAAGGATTTTCAATTTAGAATTATGGATGCAGACCCGTAAAATTGATTGTGTTCGCATAACTACAGTCAAAGCAATAATTTTTACCCCAAAGGCTGGTAAAAGTTACCCCTATTAAGAACCCCCTAATACTAGGCTTCAGATATTTAGATTTCAGTCAAAGGGAAAAGAATATAGACCACAAGAAAATCCATCAAAAGTGAAAGTTCTTCGAAACTTTAATTTCAGATATACTCCTTGACAAACTAAAATTAACACACATGTTGAGAAAGAATACCGATATTACAATATTATAAAATAACCTTGTTCTTTAGTTGTAGTTCCTTCCTTGGCTGGCCTATCAAGATTAGGATCCGGAAGAAACAGAGTTGATAACATACATATTGCACTGCTGACGATATACTGGTACTTTGTTCGGTCAAGAAGGTCGATGCATTGAATAAGAAGTTTTTTGACTGTTATACGATGATCACAAGTATCGCGACTCTAAATTGAACAAGAAGAAAGAAACTAGGAAAAAAAATATTTTTTACATAGCAAAATGTCATTTGAGTTCAAGTTGTTTATTGTCTGAGGTAAGGCTGTGGAGTAATAGAATTGCATGTTTAATTTGATTATGGGGTCTGTTGTGCAGTCCTTGTTTCAAACTATCGAGAGTCAAAATTAAGAATTTCCCATTGAATACGATGTTAGTTACCGGTATGTAAAATTAGGGATGGGATGAGGTAAACAGTTACAGTAATCTTTTCGAATGAACCTAAATGGTAGAGGAATTGGTTAGGTGAACCACCCTGCAATGGCACATAATTATGTCAAATTGATAAGAATATAATTCTCACAATGTCAGTAGCTTTTTAAAGACTTGTACGACTAACTTCACACAGTCTTGTTCATGGCAAATATATAAAATACAATCAAATTCCAAATTAAATATTTTTTATTCTCAAAGCAAGTCCATAAGAGTCAAAAGCTACCGCTGACAACCTGGAAGCTATACATTCTTACATTCTTATATCAGAGACTACAGCTGATGAATATCATATTTTATTTTAGACGGCTGGGAACTTGTTGTCAGATGGGTTGTTCGGAGCAAAGAATCAAGATAGGAATTTTGTGTCCAATACAAGCCCCAAATCAGAAAATTCAATACATACAAATCATATTTCATCCACATTTAATCACTTCAAAAAAGTCACTAAAGAAAAAACAAAAGTTCTACCTGCATAAGACTAATAGCAGTCCTGTACAGCAACATAGCAACAGAGAATATATAAGGATTCTTCTGCAAATTCTGTTCTGTTCTCCTGTTTGTTCCAATATCAGAAGTGTTCGTATCACATAGCGTTGTTAGATCATATAGTTTGACGACATCATCTCCACTGCCCTGTGTGATAAGAGATAAGAGTTATCAGTAAATTTATCAGCTGGTGCAGGTTGTCCAACTTTTGATGATAATAAAATTGCACTTCTGCTCAAAGAAATGTCTTTGTTAGGATCCAACTAAAAATGGAAAGAGTATTAATAGAAAACCGTAAGATTCCAGTAGATATTGGTTGATAGAAAACTTGAAATAATTGAAGTCAAAAACGAGATAAAACCAATGCGTTAGAAAAAGAGAAAATAATTCAGAGTCAGAGTTATTTTAGTTGTTACTTCAATTAAAAAAGAAACATTCAACAATGAAGTGTATGTAATAAGAACAGTATCAAAATGACATGTGTTGTGAAGGAACGTTTTGCTCCGTCATCAAGTCTACAACTTTAAGCCCCTTTTTTTAGAATAAAGATAATTGTTCAAAGCAACTTGTAAAGAGGAATCCAAGCGGGCCACTTTCCAGCATGCCAAGTCGAAAATCCAGATATAAAGTAACTAATACAAACCTTGAAAAGCCAATAAGTGTGGCCTTCTTTCGTGCAATTGGATTTTAAAAATGATAAAATATTCTGTGCAATGTCCTTCACCACTTGTGGACTGAAGCTGAAACAGAAAAAAAGAATTACTTGCAACAGAGACCATAACAGTGAATGAATTGCTTGAGTATAGAATCAATTAGACATCCGCTTATATGCTGTGCCCTATATAAGAGACTGATGAGATATAAAAAGCGAACTGGATTGAAATATTGAGGTATTCCTGGTTTAGAAAAGTCAACATTGAAAGCTCACATTGATGATGTTAGTAGATAAATGTAACACACATAAGTTGGAAACCTAAACAAGACTAGGAAAAAGCTTGATGCTGACAAAGCGGTACCCCTGTAGTGTGTGTACCAGGTTAAGGTTAGGCCATAATTCTATTTCAATTTTAATTTTTTTCAAGCAATTGTCGGATGAAGGGCCTTGTTAACGTTATTTCAACTCATAAAGGTTTATAGGTATGACCAATCAGTTGAAGACTCAAACCTTGAATGATCCAACTTAGGAATATCTTCAGTTTTTATGACTTCATAGTTTTGAACGATGCCGTTGACATGGAAACACATAACAAGTTCAGGAACATTACAAATCAAATTATCCAACCAATAATCTATTCCTGTCAATATGTTGATTGGCTTATTAGAATCCCTGGTAACAGAAAGATAATACAGAGTTGAACATTTTTTACAACTCTTATCGAATACAATGAATTCTAAATTAATTGAAAATTTCAATACTTTATAGGTATTCAGAACAGTGGATTCGGAGAAAGGAGTCTATTGGTTTATCTTACTTGGTTTTCATCTTCCCAAGACATATAAAAGAAGGCTAGGGATGTCCAAAACGAATCGAATAACAATATACTCAATAATTAAGGATTTTGAACCATCAAACAAGCAGATGAAAGCTTACAATATCTCAACTGGTAACTAACAACACAGAGAAAACAATGACTTTCATATTTATGTTGTTTCATATATGATTAACATGAATATATAGTAATTTACATAATTTTCCACATGAACTTGACCCCAATCTAGAATGTATTCGATATTTTGTTTTCAAAAATGTATTCGAAATAGAAAAATATTCAACCATTTTTAAATCGACAACCATATTTAAATCTATTTCATCAGTTGTAAATGTTTGTTCTCCCATTGCACTAGTCAATACCTGAGTCTCAAACTGACAGCAGGATACTTTCCGCCACCAAATATGGGCATGTTTGTTCCAAGTAACATTTGTAAATCCTCAAACGTCCATGATATGTTGCGTTCAAATGCTTCTGTTGCATCCTATAAAATAGTTGGATAGTCACAGAAAAAGCACATAAATTTTAATATTATTGATTTGTATAAAAATTAGTCCTTTTTGGACTTATTTGCTAAGATGCGTGAGGTGAAGAGAGTCAGTAGACTAATAAAGCATTTACTTTCTGTAATACAAATTATGATGTATTAGGAGGAAATTCCAATTTGTTAACCAATGCAAATGATAGGTG
The DNA here is from genome assembly GCF_964204865.1 of Styela clava. Taxonomy (NCBI): domain Eukaryota; kingdom Metazoa; phylum Chordata; class Ascidiacea; order Stolidobranchia; family Styelidae; genus Styela; species Styela clava. The sequence continues at coordinate 7,346,504 of NC_135258.1, read as the reverse complement.
AGCTTGTTTCTAAGCTAATAAACAATCATAATATGGCTCAATATCTAATAGAGCAAGTAATACTTCACTCACTGGCAACAATTTTAATTGATTAGTTCTAAACTACCGGTTCTCAACCAGTGGGCCATGGCCCACTGCTGAGCGATAGAAGCATTTGCAGGTAGGCCATAAGCCAAAATTGCTGGAGATATTGATAAATTAATAACGAGAATATCGGTCAGAGACCGAAGACTTACCGATCGAAACTGCGGTTTCGATTCATGACTCTATAGTGACACCACGAGTCCCATCAGTATTTAATCAATAACTCGCTATTTATACGACATATTTCATCCAAAATCAATAGGATTCTGTTCCGAGATACGATGAATGCACATGCAAAATTTGGAGCAGATTCAACCTCGCCTTCGTGAGATATCGCGTTCATCTAACAGACAAACACACACACACACAGACAAATACCTATTAACATACTTACCGATCTTAAGATCGATAAGTAATTATACTTTGATTGTAGCAATGAATAATGATGCTGTTTTTTGCTACTGGGTGAGTGGTAGTTCTCAGTTTAATTATTAAAATGAGATTGTATATTTTTGTTTTTCTTGTAGTTTTTCCTCGAATGAGAAAGTTAATGGGCCAGAATTTTTGTGCAATGAAGTGGGCCACGAAAAAAAAAATGGAGAACCACTGTTCTAAACTAAACATAGGCAGATTAGTTTCAAGAACTGGTCGATACTTCCCATTGCACACAAATTCATTTTGTCGTTCACTACTGTCCCACAGTGCTCACTTTTATACACAAAACAAATCTAAACATCCAAGTCAAAAATATCATCTTACCGGTGTTGGGAAAGATTCATGTGGTGTCCAGTATCTCCATCTTCTGTCTGAAGTAACAATTGCACTGTTCCGTTTGCTTTCTTCATCATTTTGTTCCGCTTTATCATCTGATGTTGATGAATTACAACTGGATAATGAAGACGAGAGTTCTTTGATTTTTTCTTCTTCACTCCCCAGCGACGCCAAACACTCTTCATCGATTTCAATCAGTTTCACATTGCTGTCAAAAGATAGGATGTAATATACAAACCGCAGATAGATAAAATAAACCGTAAATAAGAAATACTAAAGTCCAGTGTCAAGACGTTCGTGTTATTGAACTTGAGTTAGACTCAGGTTACAGTTTATCAAAGACAACAGCAGATATACAAGTTAAACAGTAAATAAGAGGTGATGGAGTCCAATATAAAAGCACTATGCCAACCAGTAGTCCATGTCCCTTGTGGGTTGTTTAAATTTATATGGGTCAATTTGGCCCTTTCCATGCAGATATTTATTTGTAAAAAATACTCCGGTTTGCGATTTTACGTACTATAACCCTTTAAATTAAAGGAGTCTCTGACTAATGCATGTCGGCTGCTAACTGATAGTTCGTATTATCAGATGGAGAATTTCGATTAATAAGTACGTTTGGAATGCCGGGTAACCGGGAAGTTTATTTTGGACAACCTTGGAGGAATTCACAAAATGTTAAGAACTGCTGTCTGCTGCACTAGTCAAATAACAGAATGGTATCAATTTAGTTCATAATAGAAAAAAATGACAAAAGGATATGCATAGCTGCAGTCAGCAAGGAAGTATATTACCTTTCTTTATTCTCTTTATCATCACTATAATCTTTCTCAGTTGGAGAAAACTCCTCATTTTCTTGAGTTTTGTCTTCAATTTTATTCAAAGAATCTTTGTAAATGCTGGAATAGTAAGGTAGTGTAAGATCATTTTTTAAATTGTGTGAAGTTTTTGTCAATATGTAGATAATCCGTGTGGTATTTTAATAGTTGGTCTTTAGTCACATTTAGTGGTCTTTTTATGTATCATGGCTGCTTGTACAGAGACCTATTCAGAATGAAAGTGTGAAAACAAATCAAGTATCCCAATTTTACTGCATCACATATGAAAGAGTATAATATTGTACGACCTCTCTACAAATTAAACTTTTTCAAATATGGACTCATTGCTAAATGTATATCATGCATAAAACAAAATGATAAAAATTTCTTATTTCAGAACAAAAGCACAAAGTACCCTTTGGAGATGCTATTCTTTGAAAATTATATGCATATTACTCAGAACAGTAAAAAATAAAACAATTCTTTCTCAATATAAAAGATTAATAAAATACACATAAAAGTTGGCATAGAAAATTTTTTGGGGAGCGTGAAGCTGACTAAAAATAAAAATATTTGTTAAATTTGATCTTGCCTGCCTTATTTTGGATAGGCCTATTTACTTTTCTTTAATGTTCAGAGATTGCGATTCCATCCACATATTTGCAACGTGTTTTTTGAAAAAAACATACTTTTGCTTTACTATCTGTTATTTGTATCATATTGTTAGCTTGCTATTTTATGAGGTGGGGCACGAGACTTGACAAAATCTAAAAAAGGGTCGCTACTTAAAAAAGTTTTGAGAACCACAGACAGAGTATTTCAAACAAAAACCATAAAAATGTGGTAGCCTACCTATAGTAAAGAAATTTTGACAGCATTAGTCTTTCATATTGTGAGGACGGACTTTTTTTCTTAAACAAAGTATTGCTTCCTTGTTGCTGTTGAACTAATTCTTGATAAAAGTTACGAAACCATTCCCATTCTGATTCTGGAAAATTAAAAGGAAATATTGAAAGACAAGGTCGGAATCTGAATAGATATTGGTTATTTTAATGAATGTCTCATGTTTGGTACAATGGTGGATTTCTCAAACTTGACCCCAGTCTCCTTTTGGTGCTATGAAGCGGTTTTCTGGGAGGCACAAGCAAAAGCCTTCACAAATCACAACATAGTATTCAAGACGACCACATTAATTTAAAGTAAACCGACTTTGATTTGTTCAATTCTTTGACTTAAATGCATTCATATTTTCAAGTCTCATTCGAAGTTTGGCGAATTTCTTGAATTTCCATTCTGTGTCATCAAATGTTTGTACCATGGTAAAGTTCAAAATAAATTATCTTATCTAATTCTTACATATTAAATAATCACTTGCAAACTCAAGTAGACAAATACTTCAATATAGGAAAGTCAATAAAATTTAAATTGGAAATTGACCATAAATTGAAATATTGATGCATAATAGCAGATAAGAAAATGCAGAAACAACTTCCTTTTACTCTCACAAGTCACAAGACATAATAATGATGGCTAGAATGAACTATATATTATATTTAATGTAACAATAAAAGCATGGATTATAACAGGGATGTGCAACCTGCGACCCGCAGGAAAAATGAGGCCCTCAAGAAAAAAATTATACAGCCTGCTAAGAGGTGCCAATTTTGAATGACACTCATCCTAAATAAAGGTGCCGCCCGCAGTTTCACCAAGTTATTTATAACTAGCTCTCTTGTATTGCACTTGCACACTCCTGGATTATTACTTGTCGATTTTAATCGGTAAGTATGTTGATAGGTGTTTGTCTGTCTGTTTGTCTGTTAGATGCACGCGAAAGGGAGATTGAATCTGCTCCAGATTTTGCATGTGCATTCATCATATGTCGTACCAGAAGCCTATTGATTTTGGATGAATTATGTCGTATAATTAGCGAGTTATTAATAATTAGTGATGGGACACAAGGTGTCATTATGGAGTAAGAGTGCTGTTTTGGGGGATCCCCTAACTTTCAATTCATAAGTCTTCGGTCTCAGACCGATATTCTCGTATTATGCTTTGCTGGTAAGAAACAATTGATACATTACATTCAAAATAAGATGTCAAACTTTAGATGATCACATTCAATTGCAGATTAAAACAATACTTGTTGAATATGAGGTATTCACTATTTACTACTATATAAAGGTCCGTAAAGTCCCTTTACAATTTCCATTTTGTTATGAAGTCAGTTCCCAATATATCTTACTAACCAGGTTCGTTGTTATTTAATCAATAATTGTTTGAGTATTTTTACCTCATTTATTAATACATCTGTGAGGGCCAAAACGACATATGGGTTCGATAAATTCCCTTCGCTATTTTAAAAAAATTTCAAGACTTTATTATATATACAATCATACAAGTCTCACCCTCAGCAGTGAATCTTTTTATATCAAAGTTTTCTAATAACAAGGTTCTACCAATCCTGTGTATTGCCATGCTTACATGGGCCTTGTTATACGGCATCTTCAGCAATTTCTTGATATTCTGAAAAAGAGAAATACAAGTTAGTTATAATTCTCAGCAGTTTTCAAGATAGGGTTCATACCTTCATTACTAACGGGGTTCTGGACAAATAGACACTAATATGTCATGAGCTAATATTTTCAGAAAAACTCGTATCTTTCTCAAGTACAGTAGGACGGGGTTGAGCATCAGGAACTGAAGGTGTTCAAAAAGACATGTTTCACATTTGTGCTATGTGACATATTCTATATTCTAAAAATTCACATACAAGGGCTTGAAACATTGCACATGAAAGATTGATTAAAACAAGGTTACAATTATTCACTCACATAAAACATACAGAACTCAAAGAACTTATTGAATTTAATGTTTGTAAGATGAGTATGTGAAAGTTCGTTACAAAACCAGCAATTGTAGCACTCGAATTGCAATGCAATTGATATGTCGATGCAGATGAAACTAATTTTAGACAGAATGATATAATTTATATAATAATATGGTTTAAAAAGTTCTATTTACTTCAAGAACGATTATATATAATGTGAACATAACACAAACCTCTGCATCTGACACAACATCTACTTTGCCGACACTATCAAGGTGGCCACTCGCCATACTGAATCCACTGAACGAACGATTTGGATTACTTGAATATCTGCCACCTGGCAACACAGTCTCTGGGCGAAGTCCGACCGTTTTTCGAAGCCAGTTTGAAGGTGCCAGATTCAAGTTTGTTTCTGGAGCGAGATGGGAGAACATTGCATTGTTTTTTGTTGCTGAATATGCTATGATGGCTGATGACCTGCAAATGTTATGAATTATTTTATGAACTTGCTTATGACATTACATTTAAAAAAATAATGCATTGTATTTAGAGTTAACCGACTATATCAGAGTAGATGATTAAATATAATCTTGAGTTTAAATTCCACCCCACGCAGAATGTAGTAAATTGTATAATTTCCCGCAAAGCTTAGTGCAGTGCTTTCCTGGAGATCTTTGATCAATTATTAGGGAGCTTTCAAAGTTAAGTTATTATTAATTAAGACTACTTCGAGAGTTTAGTATTTTTAGTCGATGAAATTTTGTAATATTCATTCAACCTCGCCTTAAAATTCGTTTATGAGTTTTGGTGGGTGGTGTAGCCAGTCTGCTAACCCGTTAATTTTTTTAACCGTAGGTGCATTGGCATTTATTCTACACGCTAAACCTCGAATAAACTTTCTACGATCAGGGGTTAAAGCTATACAAACTACCAAGGTACGACACTCAGAAGATGTATTTGCGACCGAACGACCAGTGTGCGATCACGGATTTCAAGCCATGAACATTGTTTCTGCTGCGTCGATGCTAGAGCATACGCAGCCATGCGTGAAAAAATTGGACTACTAATTGCATTTCTGGCCGTCATATATTTTAAGAACACGGTCATTTCGAACAAAACTCGTCAAATTATATACAAAGCACCGCATCACAGCAATCAAACAGACAAAAACACGGTGGTTGCAAATTGGTCAACAAAGATATTATCGACGTATTGGAAATCGCACCCTCCTATTCCCCCTCCTTTAAATGTAGAAGCGCAAAAATTTAAAGATGGTTAAAAGAAATACAACTCTACCCCCTTGCCAAATTTCATCTTTTTATTTCTTATAGACCTATTTGTATGGATTTTCAAGTATTTTAATGGGACAATGGGTAGTTGGCGACATGAAAAAAGGTCCTTTATTTTTCTTCAGTCGAGTTTTCAATCGTAACTTTTTTGTTTGTGGCCGCATTTTAGTGTAATTTCGCAGAACTATGAGGAACAAGTGGACGATACCGCATGAGAAATATCGTCGCGGTTCGTTAATTTTTTCAGCCTTAATTAGATCGATGAAGTTGATGGCCGCAAATAGGTCGTGGCCTCAAAGTGGGTAAGCCACCCTACGTCTTTTCTTGCTTTGGGGATACGATGCTTTAAAATTAATCCAAGCACAAGAACACACACTTAAAAAAAAATAAAGATTAAAATAGCTGGCGGTTTTTCCACAATTCAGTAATTTACAGAATCAAAAGCATGAGCTAACCTAACAGAGGGATTTCCTTCTATTTTGTCCAGTGTTTTGCTTGTAGATGGTTGGGAAACATCCGTTTTTGTAAATCCAAAATGTCCAGTTTTCGCCGATATATCAAGGAAATCCCCGTTTGTACATCCATTGCCATTTTCATTCCGCTTGGATGACGATGAATGGGTAATTGGTGGAAAATATTCATCATTTTTGATGTAATGAGACGAACAATCAGGCGGAGGTTCCATGTTATAGATGTACTGTAAGCGACAATGCGCTTCTATGTGTCAACAATCATCTAAACTTTCTATAAAACGAAAGTCAGACTATACAGGAACTTGAAAATTATTAGAATGTTAAGAATTCTATTCCGGAAAATGCAATTCTTCGGCAATGTCACTTGCCATTTCTTTTCGTAATTTGAAACAACAAAGACATCACCTCGTTACTTTTCAAATTATATTTTAAAGAACAAAACTAACATGTATATTGAATTTGTTCTCAAATCATTTTTATACTGTCCACATGAAATTACTCATATTTTTTCGATAATAAATGTTACTGAGTGATTTAACATTATTAAATCTGGCAACAATATTTGTACGTAGAACCTCTACTGCCTCTATGCGTCATAAAATTTGCAGAACCCTGATCGCCAGTGGGCGACGTTGAGATATCATCAGAACAGTCAAATACTCATGCCAGATTCACCTGTGAAAGCAAAAAAAATTGAAAGCACAAAATGTTTCCTTATGTTGAAATTGATTAATTTTGTTGGTTTCAAGCAATACATTCATAATATAATCTTTTTATATATTAAGTATTCAAAATAACTTGTTTCTATAATCATATTGTATATTTTTATAGATTAATTCTGGCAAGTAAAATTCAATCGGTCGACCTTGCACAGAGGTGTGTGTACTACCTACCTTGTAACTTTGTAGACGCGTTTTCTTCACTTGTTGGTTGGTCCGTTTCGTTTCGTTTTAGTTATAAACATGGCTGCGAATATTACGAAATTGGTTTGTAGAAGGCTCAGCACGTCTTCGGCTCTTCGCCAAGATTTGGTGAAAACGCCAATTCCTGTGTTTGGAATATCCGGAACTTACGCACACGCATTATATTCAGCTGCTTCCAAAGCTAAAGCAAAATCAGAGGTCGCGCAGGATTTAACCACATTGCAGGAGATTTTGAAGAATCAGAAAGTCGCTGATTACATGCATGATCCATTTGTTGAAACATCAAACAAGTTAGGCCTCCTGAAAGAAGTTGCTAGTAAAGTCAAAATGACATCCACTGTTGTCAATTTCTTCGGAGTATTAGCTGACAACAGACGTCTCAATCTTGTGGGAGAAACTGCTGAAGTATACGCTCGAATCATGAGTGCAGAAAGGGGAGAAGTTCCAGCAACAGTTACCACGGCAACAGAGATGGATGTTAAGCAACGAAAAAATCTGGAAGCAGCATTAACCAAATTCTTGAAACCGAATGAAAAATTGATGCTGACGACAAAAGTTGATCCTACAATTCTTGGTGGCATTATTGTTGATATTGGCGATAAATATACAGATATGAAATATGTTGATATGTCCACAGCTAGTAAAGTTGCCTTGTATTCAGATTTAATCAGACAAAATGTTTAATTTAGCATTTCAACTCATCTGCTTCTTTAGGACGTTTGTTTATAGAGTATACTGGATTTTTAATGTGATATATCTTTTAATGTATCGCTTTTCAAATATGCTACGGGATAAGAAATATCATATTATCAATTCCATGTTTGTATTTAATTTGGCTTCTGTCTCATGCACCCAACAACCTAGAATTTATATTTTATAGTGCATGAAATATTTAATAATTTACGTATCAAAAAAATTCTCAATTTAGTTCATTGCTTCTAAGTTTCATGCCTATTTAATATACTGTTTCGACTGTATTTTACAATGATTGTCAATTTCTGCATTGATATTGGTTTTCTGCCACTTTTCTATGTGATTGAATATGTTCCCATACATTTCTGCATTTCTTGGACCTGTTTTGAATTGATATTGAATTTGATCCCTGTATCTTGTGTTTAAATTTAGATAGATATTAGGTAAAATATAGGTTAAAAACATAAGTTTTGACAACATGAAATAACAATGAAGCTAAGAGTAAGATTCGAGAAAAAGACGAAAATAATAACTATTGAAGATGAACCGCAACCTACATTTGAAACTTTGAAGTCAGCAATAAGAGAAACTGCGTTTGGAGAATGGGGAATAAATATTGATGCTAGTTTTCACATTAGTTTGGATGGTAAAACATGTGCAGGAGAAGGAGAAAGTAATTTAAAATCAGCAGGAATTGTATCTGGGGATCTCATCAAGGTCTTGCTTGGTGATAATGCATTGGTTATGGGAATTTCACAAACTTCTGTGGAAGAAAACACATCCTCGGTTACTCCTGTGATGTCTGAAATGTCCGTGGCTTCAGAAACCTTTGAGCAAGATCAACCTGGTCCATCAACAGTTACTGAAACAGAAACTACAGAATATATACCTTGTTCATCACCTGGTCCCATATTTTTCAGAGACTGTAATGGTTCATCTGATGTTCCACACTTAGTGCAAAAACTTTATGAAGATGATTTTATTAAAAATGAATTTCAAGCGCTTTGTATCGCTTTGCATTTTATGATGTGTGAGAGTGGATTTTATATTGAAGGAATGACCGAGCATAGTGACATATTACCCCATTTACAATCTCGAATATTCGCAGTAGAATACAGTCATGCAGCAGGCCCAGATTTGAAATTCAATTTCACTTGCAATCAGCTTGGTTCATTCGTTCTTGTTAATGGAGTTGCGCAACCGTGTCGCAATACCAACGAACAAGTCCTAACTCTTCAAATAACGACGAAAGACTATATTCAAAGTTTCACAGCCTCCACTAAGAATTCTAATGCTGCCGCTGTCTACAAGAATTTATCAAAATTGAATCGACAAGTTAAAGAAACGATCGCTCATCCTGCGTTGAATAACATGAGAGAAGAGTTGCAACTCCCACCAGTTCATGGACTTTTGTCGTTATTTCCTGAAATTTTACAACTAATATTTTCACAGCTAGACTGTAAAAGCTTGATATCTTTATCCCAAGTAAACAAAGCATTACAGGACATAACCAATGATGAAAATCTATGGAGAAACTTGTATATAAAGGATTTCAAATCCCATCCCATTAGTGTTGAAAATTCTTGGAAAAAAACATATTCTAAGCGTTTCGTTAGAGAAAAGGAACGTAAACAAGACATGGAGCGCTATTATCGTGATTATCAAACTGACCCCTGGCCCCAATTTCCGACCCCAATTCCTGGTCAACCTGTTCCATTTCCTGATCAGCAACCATTTGGAATGATAGGTGGTGAACATGACTTGCATCCAACTTTTCCTTATGGACCATTTGCAACCCCACCCAGACGCTTACCCCCATCACGACCCAATCACCCAATGCATCCAGATAATCCTCTTCCTGGTTCACGATATGACCCCATATTTCCTGGTGGAGGTTTCAGACCTGGAAGGGGTGGTGGAATGATGGACGCTGATTTTGAAGGGTTTGGGGCTCCAACGATGCCTTTTCAAGGTCGCCAAAGAAGGTCACGACATGACCAGAGATATGGGTTCATGTAAATTAACTTTAAATTCCCATGTTATTGTTACTTTACACTCTTCTCCCTGCTACGTGTGATTTTTTTTCAAATCTGTGTGTTTACAGCAATAATTGAGATGATATAACAAATTCATTTCATGCAACATTCTGTAGGCATCTGTATAATTACAGGATAAATGCAAATAGGAACATTTCCATCACATGGCCCCGTTTGTGTCAATTGTATCAAATAGTAAGCTGTTTTCTAAGCTTGTAACGTTTCCTAAATGACCTAGAATGTTTGTGAATCGTAGTAAAAATAACTGCAAAAGTGGTAAATTCAATTACAGATTGTTAGCTGTGAAGTTTTCACAATTTTTATCTAAACCTTTAGATTGCCAGAATAGCTTAACATTAACATTTTAGGTTACGATCATTTTAACTTTACTTGGTAGGCAACTTGTTTTGAAAATAAGCTCAATCTTACTAGATTTTGATGAATCGTCTATATTCAGGCAATAATTTCGTTGAAATATATTTTTTAGTTACTGATAAATGTTGATTGTGGTCTTTTGTGATAACTCGCCGATCTTCTTTTTTGTGCTGATTTAATTTGAAATTTTTGTGATATAAAACTTCAGTTTCTTTATTTAATTTTACGTTAACATAAGATTTGAGCAATAAATATTCTTTAATGTTTTGTAAATAGATTGACTTTTCATTCTGTGTTTGAAATTGGAATGTTATCACCAGATCTTTGAAGATGGATTTGACTAAAACTAAATTATCTAAGAACCTCGCTCGAACGTTAGAAAAAGATGTAAAAAGGTAGGTAGCATATGAATTGGGTTAGAGTGCTTTGTGTGTTGAGCAACCAATCATTTGTGTTAAAAGCTAATTAAGGTTACAATTCATGTCCAAAGAGTTATTACAGCGAATTCGTATCTCCACTTTGAGCTGAACAGTTTGCTAGCCCCAGCACTGGCTTCAGGTATATAAAAATTTCATCTCACTTAGTTCGAGAAGGCTCGAGTTTCCATCTAAAACTGTGATTGTCTGAATAGCGTAAAAATTTAGATTATCAGCATTCCAATTTGATGTGGCATGTGCAAAAATTCTAGTACAAGTTCAGACTAGGAAATGAGCTCAGCTCATGACTGAAATGACTATCTTGAGGATTTCAAAATTCAATCTTATTAAAAAGCACGAAATTTGACTATATACAATGGACATCAGGAAATATCAGTTCAGAATTCATAAGACATTCAGTGGATTCCTTTCCATTACAGCTTTTCTGATAATCTCACGGAGATGACAGGTTCACTCTCACCAAATCTCCTTCAGTCGAAGCTTTTGTTAGATTCCGATCTTCCATCACCATCATGTGATCTTGGACAAAAGCTGTTGAATGAATTTTTCCATCCACAAGCATCTGATATTGTACTGAAGGTAGGCATTGGGATATATACCAAAATTAATGTTCAGCAAACACATGGGAGGTACCTATAGTTTATAATTTTTAAAACTGTTATACAATTTTGGCATTCTTCATGGAACTGCTTCTTTTGGTCGATTTGTTGGACTCTCCTACACAAGAATACTGGTGTTTGCATTTATGTTGAGTGTATATGTTGCACCACCGATTTTGGCATAGCTTTTGGTTCAAAAAAGTGTGACCTATGTGCGAAGATCAATGGTATCTGAAAAGTAATTATGGTGATTGCTAAATCAGTAATTAAATTGAAGAATTGAAATTCATTTTAACTAGTAGTAGCATGCAATTTTGACAGAATTTCAACCATGAATGAAAAATTCCGGACGCTGGCGACAAGTCATGTTCATTTTTAACAGTTTAAATTATTATGTGACAACAGTTCATCATATATTGCATCATATGTAACAAAAACTAACTAATTATTTTACTGTTTGTGTTTCGCAAGCTTATAACTTTCTTAGAAGGCTTTTTTGAGTTTATTTTAAAGCTGCCCATATTTACCGTGCACATGAGCTCATGAACTTCAATTGCCGTTACTTGATCACAACGTTACTTATATTTAGGCAGAGAACGAATGCTTTCTTTGTCACAAAGAAGTTTTGATGACAAGATGTAGTTATTTCAAAGCAATGTTTCAAAATACATGGACTGAGAAAAACTCAAAAGAAATAACTCTAAGTAAGTTGAGCTAATTCATTTTGCGGACAAATATCTTCGTTGCTATTTCCTATTTCTTTTTGGGAAATGGAAAGTTGGCAGTGCATGGATGGGTACTGCCGTAGTGTGTGTACCAGGTGAGGGTTAGGCCATAATTTGATTTTGATTTTTCTTATTTTAGTTCTATTATAGGCTGGTGACTGTTTGTATTAGCCAAGTGAATATACCTCCTGCGCACAGGTTCCAGCCCTTTACACAACTAGATGTAAAGTAGGCGAACAAAATTAGTTACCTTCAAATTGGTACACACACTTCTGGAGCGCCCATGAATGACTGAGGCAACCATAACCAACCAGTGGTTATTTGCAAACTGCTGTGTGACACAGAGGAGCCCTGAAATTTTGTGTTATCGCACACAAAAAGGATACAAAGGATACAAACAATCTTCTACACAGTACGATTCTGGACTAAACTTCTAATACTTCTTCCAATAAGCGAACTCCAAGCTTGTCTTAGGAGTTGAGTAGGCTATATATACACAGTGTGACCCAAAAAACAGAATCCATAAATTTCTAGGAAGCTTTGCACAAAAGTTATTTTCTCTCTCGAACAATGGTTTTCAAACTTTTTAAGTTGCGCCCCACCTTAAAAATAACTAGTTAACAATAAGCTACAAATAACAGACAGTAAGAACACGTCGAAAATATGTGTAAATAATAAAGAAATGTAAATATCCAAAATAAGGCGGCCAAATCTAACAAATATTCTAATTAGCTTCACGGCCCCTCAAAAATTGTCTATGCCCCCCTTGTGGGGCACACCCCACCATTTGAGAATCACTGATCTAGAATATATTTCAAATAACTATATCCAAGCCAAAAGGCAATTTTGTTCCTTTCTGATTCAGACAATGTAAAGCCGGAAGCTGTGGCAGCTTTATTATGTTTTCTTTATGGAGCGTCAAGTGAATTGCCAAGATTTTGTCCATTGCTTGACATTCTTCAGATTGCAGACATGTATGGAATGGCAGAATTAACAACTGTCGCTAAATATCACATTAAAAGTGAAATGTGTCATTCGTTTCATAGACCGTGTAAAGGTGAGATGAAAGTTTAGACTGCATTGGAAATACTCTTAACCGTGTTATCTATTTAGCAGAGCTGAATAGTGGGGGGAAATTTGAAATCAACTCTCAACTCTTGATTGTGAAAAAAATTTCATTCCGACCTACTAACTTCGAGTTCAAAGTTTATGTACTCCTGAAGTGTGTGTACCAGGTTAGGGTTAGGCCATAATTGTATTCTGATTTTCCTTTTTTTCAGTTCTATTACGAGTTTGGGCCCCAGGGACTGTCTGTTGCCGATTGAATATACCCCCTGCCCATAGGTTTCAGTCCCTTTATACAACTTGATGTAAAGTAGGCGAACAAAATTAGTTCCATATTGGTACATACACTGAGCATATTATCTAGTTAGCAGGGCTGAGGAGGAATTCGCAATCGACTCTCTCGAGTTGTAAAAATTTTGACTGCGACTCTGAATGCCGAGAAATAATTTTTTTTCATCAAAAACTTCAGCTTATACAGCCCTTCCCTAACATACTGTTAAAGACATGTAGTAAACTAGAAGCTTTTTGAGTTTTTGTGGAAAATTTTGACATCTCTGTACTCCGAGACTTTGAAAATATGATTCCATGACGTTCAGCATGATGGTTTTTATGTCTGCTTGGTATACTTACAGTAAACGAAACAATGCTGTAATTATCAGTATTCTATATCTTTCAATTTTCTTCGAATATTTTACAGATTGTATAGCAAACGCACCAGAAGTAATTCAACTTGCTTCATTTTTTTCACTCAATGATTTGTTTGCCGCTTGTTTGAAATGGAACACAAAATATTTCTACAAGTTATGGCCGAATAAAGGATTTGCTTCAATGCAAGTCGATCTACGAGAAAAATGTGTGAAAGCAGTTATGGATTCGTTAGTAAGTGTACTTTTATTCAAAGTTCTTTCTAAACCAGTCTCACAATAAGCAGAAATATAAAGGTAGTGCATGTAGCTACATGAAAACCGTTATTCTACTGTGGGAAATTTATAAATCGTAGTTTTTGTATTATTACTGTATTAATATTATAAGACATTATTAGGACATGATAAAAATGCTGTTCTCAACTATTTATAATGCAAAGAATTTTGTTTTTATTGCCATCGTAGATTAATCTGACTTAATTCTAATGCTCACGACTTCAACCAGGGTGTAGATAACTTGACGGCTGATGCCAATGTCAAACCAACAAGTTGTTTTTCAATATTTCACACTACATACATATCACTTATTTAAAGCCCTGTTTGGAGAATTTGAAATCCTTTAATAAAATTAGAAAAACTAGCAAGAATCTCCACAATTAACGTTATATCTATTCTATATCTAGAATGATACCAATGCAATAAGTTTACTTATGGAGACTGATAAGTTTCTCAGCAGTATTACACGTGTGCAATGGACCAAACCGGTAGTTGCTATGGGAACAACTTTAATGACATCATGCTGTGACTACATTGCATTGTGCTTCTTAGCATTGGTCAGAAACAAAACACTCATGATATTATTTGAGGTAAAAAACGATTTTACAGTTCTATATTTTAAATATCATTTTAAGCAACTTTCTTAAACTTTCGTGTTGGTTGTTTTATGTTATGTTATTTTTTTGTGTCTGTGCCGGAGGTCAATCTAAGTTCATAAAGCATCTCATACACTATAAAGCATAACTTTGAAAATGTCAAATTCAATTTTAAGCCATTATTCTTACTACCATTACTCTTTTCTTTGGTTTCTCAGGGTATAGGCTGGAAAATCGATGTTGTTGATCGAATATTAACTCAGATTAGTTCTCAACTTTCAATAGAAAATGTTTGTGGTTGCCATCTTGCTGTCAGTAGATTGATTTATCTTTCTGATAAAGAGAGTTGGAACCAGGTAATCAGGATAATAATGAAATTGGGTGTATTGTAGAAAACTTGGTTTTGGTAAAACAATTTTTTTTTAAATGTAAAGATCTACGAAAATCTTGATGCATGATTTTACCTCAATTTTTCTGTTTTAAAAGGTTTTGGCAATCCTAACTTCATTTTTTGATGCTAATGTCTCACCACCACATATTTTTTGCAGCATATCATTGATAAAACGAGTTCTAAAGACATTTTCTTCTTGTGATACCTAACTAACTTAGAGATGATGTGATATATTCTCCAGTGTATTGTTGTACAGTGCGACGCAAAAAACAGCGGAGCATATTTTGAAGAAGACAACTTTTGTGCAAAATGTTCTGTTTTACTGAAACTTTTGGGTACTTTTTCAACTGTCATACACAAATAGAATTTCATGTGTGAAGAATGAATCTTCTTCATTCCTGTTGGAGTAATCAAGAATTTTTTTCTGGGTCACCCTGGTAAAGATTTTTGTTGATTCTATTCTCAGGAATTCTCAACCATGTTACTGAACCTAAAGATAACAGTTTGGTGTTTCCTGGTTTCGAACTATTTTGCTGTTATTCACACTGAATCTTGGAATATGTTGTCAGCAACTGATAAAATGACTCTCAAGTCTGAAACTATATGTCAAGGAGACACGAGCAAAAAATTATCAAAACGTCCTGTTCTATCAAGTTCATTGGTAAGTTCTTCTTTCAACCTAAGGGACAGGTTTTATCTTATTCCATGGGAAAGGTGGTATATTTGCTAAATAAAGATATTCAAAAGAATGATGACTGGTGAAAGTTTGCTCAAAGTATGATATCTATTCGGTGAATGACGTATTAGAAATATGCTTCATCACACCATATATTAATTTGCAGTTTTGAATATTGTGGAAGATAGTTCAGTTCAAGCTGATTGCTGGACTTTATACCATAGCAAGGTGATTTACATAACAGTCACTAGCCTGTAATGGTTCCGCTTTCAACTTTGTCCATCCGGAACAAGGAATTAGTGAAACTATCCCATATCTCACTATTCCAACAACCATGTTTCTCTACTTTGAAAATTCGAAAACAATATTCTGTGAAGTTATTTGAAGCCTCTAAAAAGTAAGCACTCCTCAAAACAAACTTTGACACATAGGTTTCAAATTTGTTTCTAGAGGGCTCTAATCTTCTTGGTTTAGTATATAATGCTTGACCTACTATGTTAAACTAGGTTAAGAGGCTAAAACAAGCGATCCTGTCATATATCATGCTCACTTGTAAGCAATGTTTCCTACATTTACCAGTGGCCCATTCATGTTATTAACAGAGCTATATATTATCATTTACAGAATAAAAACTCGGTTAAACCTTTGAAACAAACTGCACCAGTCAAAAACGATCAGAAGTGAGTGTTGAAATATTTATAAACAATGTTATAATTTTGTAGCAGGATTTAAACTTTTAGGAGACTTGATTTGTTTAGTTAGGTTGTCAGAAAGGAACTGATAAACCCACTCAATTTTCTAATATTTAAAAAACATACTACAACTACTTCGGTACTTCATTCGAGATGCTCTAACCCAGGGCTTCCCAAACTTTTTAGCTCGCGGCCCCTTTTAATATATTAAAATTTTTCACGGCCCTTGTTCACGTTGATAATGCTAAACAGTTCGAAATAGGTATTTTTGATAGTTTAATGATGCAGCTAATTCTCAACTTTTAGTAGGCCTACTCAATAATAAAAACAAGCACATATTTATTATTTACTCAGATTAACGTTACTCAATTATTCAGTGTAATGGATTAGCATGCTTTTTGCTGCATAGCAAATCCAGCCGTTGTTTGTTTATGCAGGCCTAAATGATGAATTACGATGTCTAGCCACCGACGACATGGTCCTTATCCGGAATTATTACTCTTTTCTTTTTTTTCACACTTATTGATCAAATTAAGCATAAGGCAGCGACGCCAAATTATCAGGGGAAAAAGCTCGCGCCGCACTTACACGAAAAATATGCTGCCTCAAAAAAAAGCACAATTTTGTAATCGTTAATGTGTATATTATTAAGAAAACACTTATGTTCGATAATCTCTGTTCAGCAATGAATAAGTTGCAGCCTACGGAATTGCAGCATGTAGGGTTTATATTAACAATAGACACTGCGTAACAGAAAGTGAACGACATGGAACGGTAAAATGAATTTGATTCATATACCATCATTTGCACTAATGAGAAACAATAAAACATTTAGAATAAATAAAATATGTGAAATATTCGATCATATATTAGTTGATATTTAACACAAATATCCTAATTTTCGAGGCACAAACAAAGCCTGCTTTGTTATGCAAGCACGCACAAATCGGGTCTTACGATCAGAAATTTCATTGTAATGCAAGTGCAAGTTTTTTAAGGTTTTGGTTGTTCGTTTATATCAATTAACTCATTGCAAAAAAGGTCTTCTATTGAAAGGTATCAATCTATACATATATTTTTGGAGGGCGTCACAATACAATGAAGTTCGAGAACCACTGAGTCCTAGTCGATAGAATGAAATCTTTTCTACTTTATAAATGGTTAATTATCTTTATGTAGCAGTTTTTTTCAAATGAAAACGGGTTATTTATAAGTAAATGGGAATTGGAATTCATATTTGGTATATTAAAAAATCTGGTTATCATCTACATCCCCCACAAATGAGCCCTAGTGTTATTTTCAAAAGAAAATTGAAGACACTGTCTTATTTTCGGAGAAACACGGTATGATGATGTATGTATTCACTCGTAATCGTGAACATTTTGTTTTACACTATTTTTAATAATTGTATTTTGAATCAAGAGTGGAAAAGTACAACAGATATATATATATATATATATCTATATAGTACTTTGCGTGAAATTGGTGTTCTCTTCGCGGCCCCGCCCCTAGTTTGGAAAGCCCTGCTCTAACTAACTCTCCAATTTCCTTGATGTTTAGATATATAAAACCGGTCGAGATTCACTCCGAAATTTTTGTTCAAAAAATTTTCCCATCTTTCACTCAACTAGTTTCCATTTGTCATTATCTCTGCTTAGCCAGTAATAGTACCAGTAATAGTTTCTATACTCCTACAGAAAACAGATTGCTAAAGCAAAAGCGAAGAATCAAAACATGAAGTTATCTTGCAACAATAAAGCAACCAATAGCAACAACACACCTTCTTGTTCTGAGTCTCGTCGCAGTGAAGCAGTTAATCTTCCAACATTGTTGCCTCCAATCATTGCCAGACAAGAGTTGATGTATGGATGGGTCATTGAGGAAGTTGTTACGAAACCTATCCCTGCATAACCTTAAGTCATGCTGTCATGCAAATAAGGGAATGGAGGCATGAAGTGTTTACTTTGTGATTATTATGTAGGAATAGTTAAAAGTTGCACTCAAATGTCTTACCCCATTTTGCTAATGTATTGTAACCGGATGTTGTACTGTATCCTACTTTATTATATATTATTTTAAACTCTGCACACTTCTAGCGCTGGGAATTTCAAAACAATATTGTCATTCATTAATGCTTTGATCTGCAATATTAATGTGTATCTGTTGATTTACAGTTTTACAGTGAAATTATTTTTCAAGAGGTACCATGAATGTTTGAATAAAATTGTTTGTCATATTCCATCTGTGCTGCACATATTCACAAATTTGACAATAGTAAATTTTTTTTCTGTTATGAGTTTTGAAATTTATTTGCAAAACATTTTTTTATTTGCCTTTTACTCAGAACAAGGCTAAGTAAAGACATCCACTACCAGTCAAGAAGCTCAATACTGTATTTAATATACTGTGTACAATCAGGTTTCAATTCATACCTCCTGCCTATTAGGGCTTAAGCGGTGCAATCAATATATCAGTTCCTGAATGAATTAACAAACTTTTATTCCTCAATGTCCTTTTTTTTGTTCTTTTTATCTCTGCTCAGTAAATGTTCCAATGTACTATATGCTTGACAAAAGCAGTTTTTCTTGATCAAACTAAGAATATCTATCAATTTTGCACTGTCTGCTTTTTTATCGTGGTTGTATCATACCAGTAAAATCATTAGCTGCACCCTATTTTTTTAATTAAATGAAAAATTATCACGGATATACTTCATGCTATTTGGGTGTTTCTTTCGAGTATGTTAATATATTTTTATGTCGTAACTACTTCCTCAAATGAAACATTATATTCCTGAGTCCGATAAATTTTACCAGGAAACTAAAAAACAATTGAAAATTACCTGCTATTGTTAAAAGCAATACGTTGTTTCTACTGCTTGAAATTCCCTTTTCATTGCCTTCGAGAACCAATCTTTATTTCCTGTCTGGTGCAGAATGCTTCATATTCACTAAGACTAAATATTTTTTTATTTGTGGTACTTTATATAATTACTGCCCATGCTCTTCATATTTATTTGATATTTTTTTACATTCATTCCTGTACTGCTACACCTTGTCACTGTGCATGTTGAAATTGTATGGAATAAAAATGTAACGTCTGAAATTTCTCTTTGTGTGTTATATTAAGCCATCTTTGGACAGCCCCGGTGACCAGTATTCTCAAATTTATAGTTCTTGTAATGAGAGCTCAAAGAAAAACAAATTGTGAACGATGTGTGTTCAGTTTTTATCTTAGGGATGACGGTGTATTGTGACCGCATTTTCAATATTCTCTCTCAACAAGGCACTGAGTGATCACCAAACAGATGTTGGATTTTGGGACGACTATGGCTCAGAAGGGGGAAACGGTGATTCCATCAAAATCGGTATGTCATGCCACACAAACGAATGTATGAGTTGGTATCCGTCGAGTTCCGTAAAAGGGTTTTTAATAGTGAACCTCATCCGCGTTCGTTGACACGGAATAAAACCATGTCCGCGCTTCACCAACTCGACTTGTGCGTTAAATCCCAATAGGGGCCAATCTTGTAAGATATCAGGAACTCTGATTGCGCCATATTTATCTGCCTTTGATAAAGTCCAATTATGTAGGATACTGTATGATAATCTATGGCGTACAATATAATTAGGATTTTTTGGGTACGTTTTGCTTTTAGGACTGCTCGCAGACTGTCTCGTCTATCAACGGAGTGAATTATCTATGTACGTTTGTTTAGTCGCATTTAAATAGCTAATTGTATAAATGAAGAAACTAAAATGTACAAGACAGGGCACACCTACAATTGTATAGTTGGTATATCGAGTTTTCGGGATTTCTCGACTTTTTTCGCTAAACGTCTAATTGAACAGCAAATTGTATGAATGAAGTAATTGTACGTTACGAGACAGGGTACATTTATAATTAATTATATAGTTACTATATTGTGTTTTCCAAGTTTCCCGACTAAGGATAGGATTTACATATTTTTTACGTGAACCACCGTACACGGTAAGAGGGGTCCAGCAATTCCTTAGCTTAGCATACAATTATCCCCACGGGATTCGACACGAACCAACGCGGGGTAATCGAGGTTGGTGGCAAGAGTATTCCCAACGCTTAGCACAATACGCCACACGTCTTGTTTTGCACACTTTTGGTACAGTTCATACATGACGTTCCACCTTGTTAAATAAACATAGCAAATGAATCGACCAGGTGAGCGGCATACACACTGGCTCAGTACCGCGTCAGAAAGAGGAAGTACATGTAAATAATGGTAGCATACATCTTCGTGTAAATGCTCGTTATCTTTTGGTTATTTTTTTTTTTTAATTATGATTATAGTAAGAGCTGGGAGTAGAATTGCATCCGTGCTATATGGAATTTTGTGTTCAAACTTTCCATCGGTAAATAGATTTATGCTTGGTACAGAAGGAGTTTTATGTTTAATTCCATATTAATTGTCTTTTAGGAGAAATTAACATCAAATAGCAACTTTTCAAGATATGTAGAATAACGTCTTTACTGGTGGTCAGTTTGAAAAATAAAGACGAGGTTTTTTAGTTCCGTTTTATTAGAGAAGGGCAATATTTGAATAATATGGCTGAAACACATCCAGTTGGTTCTAACGACAAAGACATTGGCAGCTATATGGACATGAAACATATTAAAATGGCAGGTAATACACAAAATTGAAATTATTGACTAACAGGGATAAGTTGAACATGGTCCAGGTATAGGAATGTTTGTGCCTGTACTCGTGGTTTTATGGATCAAAGTAAAAAAATAAGGACGTTCAAATGGTAATGATTTTTACAAAACACTTTTTTCAATTACTTGCTCTTAGTAACATTGTAAATATTCCATGTTTTCTGAAGTATCTAATGAGTCCAACCAGCATTAGTGCACAGTCCACCATTTTTAATTTTCAGCTACTTTTCTTACATTTTCATTCTTCCAGTTTTCTTGTGTGTTCATGGTGGAGAAGAAAAAGTTATTTTATCTTGTTGGAATTTATAGCTATTTTCATGTCTAATTTTTGAAACATTGATGATTATTGCTAATAGTTTGCTTTCTGCGGGACCACCTACTTATCCTTCTTCTATGTTTTTGTGCCCGTTGTTTTGTGCCTGAAGTTAGTGCCTTTTGTGTTAGTGTGCAGCAAGACTCTTGAATCACTATTGATAATTATACTGACATTGGTACTCTACCATCTTATCTTATAATTTTTAAGATTTCCCAAGAAAATAAGTCTGAAGAATTTTTTTTTTTACAGATGTACCAGAAGATTCAGCAAACTTACATGGAGAAGTGAATGAATCCACTCCCGAAGCAAGATCAAATAGTGCTGCTCCAGAAAAAAAAGATGAATCTCCTTTGTCAGATCTTCTTAGGGAAACAAAAATTGCGGGTATGAGTTTATGATACCTGAACAAAATTACATTGCAAAAAACCCATTAAGAGCATTAAGAAAACCACTAACTTTGATTTGATTATCGGTGTCACTCTCCTCAACAAATGCTATAAAATTCAATGCAATGAAAAAAAAAAAGAATAGCCATAAAAGATAAATAAAATTGATGTCAAATTTAAAATGTCAATGAGTAACTAACTTGCTATCCTTATAAAAATGAAAATGATCAAATCAAATAAACTCAAATAAGAATAGAAAACTGTAAACCAAATCAAGGTGTATTTTCTAGAATTGCCTCAAATTGATTGAATTGACACATCTTCAATTCAAAATTCTGAAACGTACATCTATTATCTATATCATCAAGCTGATTTTTTCCTTTGAAAGCTAAAATTGCCCAGAATATAATAAAGTCACAGCACAGTTTTTGAAAAGCGCAAATAAAATTAAATTTATGTTAGTGTATTAGTAGTAATAGTGTTTTCTAGAGAGGTCAGTATTTCAATGCTGGGATAAACATTTCCCCCAATTAGCAACTTTGAAACCAAAGTAAAATTCGTGGAACCTTGCTAAATATAAAATCCAATTTATAAATAACTTATTTTTTTGTTTTTACTCTAAATTCTTTATTTTTGTAATTTGAAAACTTGAATCATAAAGTATTTGGATTCTAGTAGATGATTTGCTTAATACTTAATAAAATTTGTGTCTCAAATGACTTTATTCTATGTCATTTACAAGTTTCAAACAAAGTGTAGGCATCAGATATTGCTATCAATTCTTATTTATCATATTTATCTCAATTCCAGTGAGGCAAAAGTTGGGAAGAGATTTTGAAAAAGAAGACATTGCAAATACAGGTATTAAGACATTTTTTATGATTATAATATTGTACTCTTTTGAGTTGCAAAATACCTTACTTATCACATAGTATCATGGCTTGCAATGGACAAAACCCCTGAAAACTGTATAATAAATACAGTGGTTTTCAGCCCTTTTTCTTTCATGGCCCAGTTTTGTTGCACTAAAATTCTGTGGCCCATTTATTTTTTCATGCAAGGGAGAAAACCACAAGAAAGCTACAAAAAGAGATGCTTTCACTTGAATAATTGGAATGAAAATTACCTCTCAGTAGCAGAAAACATCATCATCATTCATTGCCACTACAATCAAAATTAACTAATTTATCAATAACTTTATCAATTTTTAATAGGTTTGGTGTTATCTTACTGTGGCCTACTGGGGATTTAAAAGATTTAAAACATTGTATGATTGATGACATCATCGCCTATGACTATCATTTTTATAAAGTAAATTCTGTTTATACCCAACCTCACCTAAGCCATCATATTCTAGTAGTAACTATATACAATGGCACATATCTATAAACTTCAAATACTGATACAAGAATACTATTGAGAATCATAAATTATATTTCAGTGGTGCTCCAGAAGTGTGTGTATCAATATGAAGGTAACTAAGCTGTTCGCTTACTTTACATCAAGTTATGTAAAGGGACTGAAACCTACGGGCAAAGGATTTATTCACTTGGCTAACACAGACAGTCCCCCAACTCATAATAGAACTAAAATAAGGAAAATCGGAATAAGATTTTTAGGCTAACCCTAACCTGGTACACACCCTACGGGTGTACCCTTTTAATTTTACAAAATTTTGAGAATGTACATATGTAGTTTCGATAACCAACTTATTCTTATGTTAATTGCATTGTTGGTGCCTGTTTGTAAAATATTCATGTTTTTGTTCAAAACAGAAGATAGGGATGGAGCGAATATTGGTGACAAAAATGAATGCTGTGGAGATTCAAATTCAGAAAGCTTAGAAAAGAAAATGAAAGAATTGGATTATGAAAGTAAATCTATCTTCCACTAATGTATCTCATGCAAGTTATATCAAAGCAATGCATATTCAATAATAGGGAACCTTACATATTATTAGTAACCTTACATATTATTACTAACTTAAGAGATTGTAGCTTCTTCCGAGCTTCGAAAGTCTGTTTAGACCAGTGGTTCCCAACCTTTCATGTATTGTGACCCCCTTCCGTACGCTTTTCGCACTCATGGCCCCCTTTGTTTATCATTCCAGTGGTATTTCTAGTGTTATTTTGATTGGTGGATTCCAAATCCAATTATGTTCAAACATTTCATGCTCAACAAACTGAAAACACTCTGTGAATAACCTTATCAAGCAATAGAACCAGGATAAACGAGGAGTGTCTCTCATGAAGGGAAATGTAAAATCAGTTCTGCGCTTAGCATTGTGGCCCCCCACCGTACGGGTGGTTCACATAACCACTGGTCGATTACGGCTTCCTCCACCATCAAGTCCATGCTTCGAAAACAAATAACTGGCCAACTAATTCCATACTCGACATGAACTGGTAACCGGACGAGAGGCCCTGGTTTGCAATATGGATAAGCCGTCTTATCAGCATTCCTCTACCATGGGATGAACATGTAAATCCTATCCTATGTTTTTGTTTGCTGTTCATCATGGTTCATATTTGCATGATTTTTCTTTTATTTACTCTCATAGCACTCCTAGCAATAGCAATATCCGGAGATAGAGATCCAAACAAGAGAAGATCTGAGGGCGAGGGAGATGGAAATGATGCAGAAGAAACAAAAGGTATTCATTTTTTTTGTACATGGCAAGGTAAAAAAAAAAACTCCCACATTTTAAATTAAACTTAAATCGAAATGCCATTATTTTCCCCACCCTGTTTAAGAACGGAAATCCCCGTTCTTCTGCTATCTGATGGCTCAAGTATCTAATCTCTAATAATTATCTATTCCTATTAGGATATTTTAGTTATATACGGTAATTCCGCAAAGCCATACGGTACTCACCGCCAATAACATTATTTTTATAATTATTTTACCCAATATTTTTAACTAGATATCAAAACCTACTCGATAACCAAATTTGGTTTCTCGCGTCTTCCCTTCCATAGTAAAATTGAACGTTTACTGTTTTCTCGAATATTGTATGTTTTATTTTTATTTTTACTGGTTGGATAAAATAAACCTATTTGAATAATGAATTGCTCATTGTGTTGCTGGATTGCTTGACTGGAAAATAACAGAATTGAGCCCTGAATGTCTCATGCTAATTATAAATGCAATGATACATAAATGTCTCTGGAGAGAAATTCTCCCTCAGTTGTGGAACGATGTGATAGCCGAAGGAGTAAGAGTTCATGGTTTAATGCTTAAACTATTATCAGTTATTTCAGAGGTACGATAATCCATAGATATATACACAGAAATGTTTATGCTATTACATATAAACATACACATAAACATATATCTGATAAAAAAAAAAGCTAATATGTTTTAAACAGAGTAGAATACTGAAATTTCACATAAATCAAGGTTTCCCAAATTCTCCACCACTGGTAGGAAAAAAAAACATTAAATGGCCATGCATCAGAGATCAGATACTAATAAAATCTCCTTAACATTTGTATAGACCAGGGGTGGGCACAATTTTTCAGTATAAGAGCCGCATGCTGTAAGTCAGAACTTTAAAAGAGCCGCGGAATTTGTGAATTTATTAATATTATCAAAATACCACGAACAGAAAAGAAATTCACACAAGAGTCTAATAACAATAAATAGATAAACAAGGCAGCTATACTCAAATATATGCACAATTTAATTTCATTTAATTTGTGTTTCCTTATAGCTGATTTAGGAGGGTAGTCTCGTAAGAAGTTTTCATGATTCGTTTCATGGTGCCGTTTATCATTGCTGACTTTATTCTGACTTCAGTAGCTTATGACAGATTAAGCACAAAAGTTTATTCTTCTGACTGGTAAATTTGTACGTTCTTCCCATTCTGACTTGACAACTCTGTTTTCATCTTCGTACTTTCGTTTTTAATTGAGGACATATCGCACAGTAACTTATTTAGACTAACTAACCGCAATCAAGCTGCAATACCGCCGACGCATCAATAAACATTGACCATTGTGACGAAAGATTTGCTGACTTGACTGACTTAAATTCAAAATTCAACGCTACAGCAATTTTCATATTAAAAAAAAAACATAACTTGTCCTAATCATTGACGAAAACTTCTTTTCTGACTTTTAATAAATTAAAAGAGTTTACATTGAAGTTTTTCTCTTAGTTGAAATTTGGATAATAATTTATGTTAGCGAGAAGAGCCGCACAAAAAGTCCGGTTTGCCCACCCCTGGTATAGACCATTGGTTCTCAAACTCTCGAAGCCCTTTTCAAAATTTTCTCTCGCACCTCACCTCAAAAATTTCGGTACTAGCTAAAATAAGTTGCAAATAACTGATAGTAAGGCGAAACTATCTTATTCTAACTGTTGTGTATTTACGTCATAGCTTGTTGTTTTTAACACGGACTAGATTTGTGATTATGATGTCATAATTGTTTTCTCGTAATCGCTCCTTGCTATTACCTGTCTGCGTGCTTGTTATTCATTCTTGTGTTTGAAATGTCTAGCGTTAAGCTGCGATAAACTGACGTCTTACTTTGCTGTATAATAAACTGTAATATTTCTGTCTATTGGTGATTTGGTAATACCCAAGACATAACACTAACCATTCTTTAACTTATTCTAAAAGCATGTGGAGGGAATGTAAACATAAGCAGGCAAGATCAAATCTAACAAATATTTTTATTTTAATTAGCATCATGTACCCTCCAAAAAATGTTTACGCTCTCCTTGTGAGGCGCGCCCCACCATTTGAGAACCACTGGTATAGACAAAATATTTGTGTTGGAATTTGTTGATGGTGAATTCACAGTTAACTCATTGCTTTTTAGGTGATATCGAAGAAGTCGCGGCATCCTGTGAAGATGATGCTTCACCTACTGCTGTAGAAGATCATGATACAGAAGTTACAGAAGTCAAAAAGAAGGGTATGTGTACATTTCCACAAAACTTGAGCGCATTTTCATAGATTTATTTTACACTGGTAAGGTTTCGATAATCTAAATTCTAATTCACAGTTTGCATATACCAAAAACAAGTATTAAAATCCCTCTCTAAACATAGAAAACTAAATTGCAGTTTAGTTGTAACACCTCACACAGAATGTAATTAATTGGGTAGACAATGCCGAACCAAGATTTCGTACCAAAAATAGTATCTCCTTAAATATTGTTAAATATCAATAAATGCTTGTACATGGCCTGGTTCAGAGAGAATGAGGGCTAAAAATAAATGAATAAGAAAAAACGTATTGATCCTTCTGTGTAAAGCAGAAAATTACTGTTTCATAAAATGGTATTTATCCAGATGAAAACGAAAGAATTGAAGATGTCTTCCAAAAAGAAATCATTCCAAGATTTGCAGGTACAACAGAATTTAAAAAATATGCAAGAGCTAGCAATGGATTGAATATTGATGACATAGATCTTTCTGATTTATTTGAAAACAATCCGAAAGACATTAAAGAATTCAAGTTTTCTGTCCTTCTGTTCTGGAAGCAAAAAAATAAAGGTACTATACAAATTTGGAGAACTGACCTAAGTTAGGTCAAAAAGTTATTGTATGTTTATGTGTCCTATGGTAACATAATAAAATAGGAACTCTAAAAAATGTTGGAAGTCGTGCAGAACGAATATTTCCCTTTTTCTGCGAGCTGGAATGTTTAAATTGGTCATGTTGCAAAACATTGCATAAAAGACATAACACAAATATATCCTTAATTTGCCACTATGCATCTAGAGCCATTATAGATAACTGTTTGGTTATCTACTTGCATTCCTGATCTGAATTAGTAACTGGATGAAGGATTGTTGTTTGCCATATGGTAGAGCCTTCTTATGAGTTTTTCATATCAAGTTTGCATTGCAATATCATATCAGTTTGTTTTTGTATTACCTTTAAGATCGAGCTACATGTGAAAGAATACGTAACATAACGGATGCCTATTTATCTTCATATACTTGTAGTAAGTATATAATTTTTTGTACGATGTATTGAATAAGTATGATTATATCAAGTATTATGTCATATTGAATAAGTTTTAAAAATATTCAGATTTGATTGAAATTCAGTCAATAATGCTATTTATATTATTCAATTCAATCCAAATTTGTGCATATTATTTGAATAGTTCAAAATATGTGTCTTGATAATTTACACTATTCATTGTAAGTGCTATAAAAACCATAGACAAGGAATACTTAATTTTTCATCCTCATCCTGTAGAATTCGGTAACATATTTGGTAATTCATACACGGGTTATACATCAAAAAAACTATACATACACACAAATATAAAACACTTCCCCATCTTTTTATTTTTTAGCTGCGAACTCAAAAGAAAAAACAAATATAAAACACTTGCTCATCGTTTTATTTTTCAGCTGAGAATCCGCAAGTTTCCAACAAGAGTGGGGTAGATCGCAGTCATCCCACCCCTGGTGGAGCCGAAGGTATTTGTGAAAAATGATTTTAATAATTTTTCTTTGTGTCTGCTCATTTATAACACACACATATATATTTAATAAATATAAAACACTTAGCTCATCTTTTTGTTCACATGAAGATCCACAAGCTCCCAACAACAGTGGTGCGAATCCCAGTCTACCTATCCCTGGTGGAGCCGAAGGTATTTGTGAAAAATGATTTCAATATTTTTTTTCTTTGTAACTGCTCTTTCATAAATTATATATATATGTCATATGCACAAAGGTTTAACTGCAATTCTGTACCATTACATTCGTCATGAAAGACGCATTGATAAAAATAAAAAAGAAAGAAAATCACAAAGGGAATATTTCCTTCACAAAAAAGTCGAAAAAGTCCAAATTCTAGATGACTTGTTGCTCTTAACCAGTTGTTTTTAACCAGAGTTTCGAGCACCCTAGGATTCCGCCAATACAGTCCCGGGTTCAAAAGGTTCCCATAAAGAGTCTATATTATGATATATTTAAAGTTTAAATATTATCAAAAACCTTATCAATATCAATTTTGCTAATATTATTAAACTTGGTATATGTTAAAGATAATTTTGTTTTGCCAGTATTAGGTTTTTTTTCATATATATTAATAGTTTATACAATTTTATTAAGCGAACAATACTTTTTTACATAAGACAATTGCAGTATTGCACAGGGAGTTCTCAAACCTCGGTGATGTTTCACTCTATGGAGAAGATTGAAAAGCACTGCTATAAACGCTTGTACAATAGCAGCATAAGGGTTATTCACAAAAACTATGTTTTCTTAAGGAACATCTAAAACAGGTTTTAATGATGTATTTCAAAATGAGATTATACCGGCATTTGCGAGTATTGGAGAATTCAAACAGTTTGCTCGTGATTCGAATGGATTGAGGCTGGACTCTGCTGTCGTCATTGGGGTTGTGGCAGATCACCCAACAAGCACCCATGATCAAATGATGAAAATGTTGCTAATTTGGAAGCAAAACAACAAAGGTAAGTGGTATTATTAATGAATTTTTTTAGGTATATTTGCTCAAAGCAAGTTCACGAGAACTTACTCAGATTTAAAACAGGTTGATCCCTGAGCAAATCTATGGGCGACTTTTAAAATGCCGAGAGCAATTGACATTATAAAGAATTATAGTGTGGGATTGCGCAATAGTAAATAACAATTGAGCAAACGAGACTTGAAGCAGTCGGGGTAAACAACTGTGGAGTGGTGAGTTCCACATAAGTCAAGTTTTTGGGAAAAAAACTGAAAATACTGAAAGTCCCCTCATTTTTTCAATTATTTTGGAGGTAAAGAAAGAAAAATGTCATATTTATTTATTTTGCTTGGTGTAGCTGATTTAAATCAAGTCCAATATTTGAGTGCTAACAAGCATGATTGTATTATCATATATGTATGCTGAAACCTGCTATTTATTTAAATTTCCTGGAGTTATAATATCAATATTCATTCTTTATTGTTACCAGCAGAGCATATTATGCTTTGTTGTAATGTAATTTAAACATATTATATTTTAGGTGCTACTCCAGATGATATCATCAAGATCAAAAACAAATATTAATGAAAAAATCTAATATGGGTGATGGACTAGGATGGAAGTTCTTGTTTTTTTTTTCATTCCCATTGACAATAAATTTAAGTCCTACCATTTTGAATTTGTATTAATGATCTCAAAATTGCTTCAATTCATATTTAAGTAATGTAATTCCTAAAGCTGATTACATTCTATACCTAATGGCATCAGTGCCATTCTTATTTATATATTTACAAATCTGGATTGCATTGTCTCTTATATAAGACATCTTCTCAATTAAATTTTACTAATAATTCGAGTTCCAAATCTAACTGTTGTTCTGAGAATTCAGCTCGTCATTTACTCTATCTCTCTTTTTAATGATAGTACGCTTCAAATGTGTATTATTTAACACTGCTGAATTTTATTATATTTGTGCTTAAAATATGCAGATTTTTTGGGGGGAGGGGGGAGTGTAACTGTTGTTATTAAAGCACACATTTTGAATGTGTCATCTGTATAGAATTTATGACTTTTCTTAATTTTTGATAGAAATGATTGTGCCTTTTATTATTATTATTAATTAAAGATCCATTGAAGTTTTTATTCGTTGACTAAATTTAAACAGAGCTTTGTACACGTTAACCACTTAGAGGTAGAAATCCGCTAAGGTCTTTTATTGTCCGAATAAATTTTCACAATCTGTATGTGGCATTGTACTTAAATACACCATTGTTTATAACCAGATCTGAGAATTGAGTACAAAATCTCCTATCTGTGATCATGGTCTCAACTATTTAGTCGCCCCCATAAAAATAGATTGTATGAGTCAAAATGGGTAGAAATAAGAATAATGAAATGAAGATTTTGTAATAAAAAGGAATTTGGGTTCACACTGTATCGCCATTTAACCTGCAAGTACTGTACTTTTAGTTTAATTTTTCTCCAATCAATTGGTATTTGATACATGCAATTCTACACTAATTCTTTATAGTCTTAGCAGCACTTTCCATGGTCACCCGTAACCTCGCTTAGAGATCGATCTCCCTAATTTTGGAGTGAGTGGAAGTGATCCTGCTATGATCAATTCATACCCAGAATTTACCTAACCTCCTACCATCGTTTCAACAAATTGATATTTTCGACAATAAAATAACTACAACTGCTTTTCCATTGTGCATTTACTGGTATAATGCATGAACTTTATTGAGTTTTGTTTTTAATTCAGCATTTCTGTATTGTGAGTTTAATTTCATATTGAAGTTTATTTACTGATTTTTAATAACTGAAACTTTGAATTGAAGCTTGGAGATTAAAAATTAAGAATTGACTCTTTTGAAACTAATAATGTATTTAAATTTTGAAGAATATTCATAATGAATTTTATCGAAGTTAGTTTGTTTGTATTTATATATCTGATGCATATTTTATGAACCTATAATTCATAAAAGAGAATATTTTAAAAAACTGAGAAAGGCTTTACCCAATATTACTAAATTACAAGGATAATGTTAGACAAATTACATTGCTCACCTCATATTATAGTTACATTGGTGGCATTTGAAAAATTTATTTTGGCAGAACACTATTTAAAATGTGACTACATATTTGGCTTTCTTCAAAAATGCATTTTATTGGAATTTTAGGCCAGCTTGATGAAATTTATCCATATAAATTTTCTGGTATTTATTTCAGTAACCTTTTTCTTTGTGTGTCAATTAATTTGATCTATGATTGAACAAGAAAAATCATATATATACATAACATTGATGTTACTGTCATTTTTTAAAAATCTAATTCGTACTTTGTAACTTTATCCAACTAGAATGAATTTTTCCGCCATTTTCACAATATTTAGGGTTCAGTAATTTCAAAAAAATGTGTCATTAACATTTTTGCCTAATTTGGTTTTATTATCTATTTAGATTCTAGATTTTAATATTAGTTCAAAATGACTAGCAAGCTACAAAATATTTTTCGAAGTATTTCAAATGTAAACAATGAAGATGATTTTATTAGATCAAAAGCATTCTGGCATCCAGAGAAAGATATCATTACATCTCCATATCGAGATAACTATGCAACAACTAAATCTTGTTTGCCTGGAGTCAGTTTCCAAACTCTTGCTGCAACGGTAGTGCACTGTTTCTTGTATGGAAAAGGCTACAACAGTTTCAGACATAAAGGCATCATATTGAAGTGCAACGTAACGGACATTGCTAATGACACACCATATCTTTGTCACAAAATTAAAATTTTAACAAAGCTATTTGGACAGACCAGCTTTATTCGATTGCAAGGCAGTTCATCTATTCTTCCGCATACTTCAACGGTGAGTCCTTGTTTGGTGTCTACATCCACTGCAACGGTAGTGCACTGTTTCTTGTATGGAAAAGGCTACAACAGTTTCAGACATAAAGGCATCATATTGAAGTGCAACGTAACGGACATTGCTAATGACACACCATATCTTTGTCACAAAATTAAAATTTTAACAAAGCTATTTGGACAGACCAGCTTTATTCGATTGCAAGGCAGTTCATCTATTCTTCCGCATACTTCAACGGTGAGTCCTTGTTTGGTGTCTACATTCACTAGCATGTTGGTCGATTCAATATTGCAAGTATATTTGAAAATACCGGTATATCATTGTTATCTAAAAGATTGCAGTCTATGCGAGGTATTTGAAAGTGAAAAATATCGAACATTTAGAGCAGTGTGGTCCAAACCCAGGCCCGCGGGCCACATGTGGCCCGCCGATTAATTTTTTGTGGCCCGCGTCGCACGTGGGCAGTGGTAAACAAGAAATCGCATTTGGTGTTTCGTCATAAAAATCTTCTGTCATATTGTTACATAACATCACTAATGTCACTGAATTAAATAGTGTTATGGCTAGCTGAGGCAACTAGCGAAGTTGAATGATGTGCTTGGCAAGTCTAAATTGTTAACTGGTTTCTATATTTTCGGTCGGGAATATATATATATACTAACAAAATGGACTTAATAGAAAACTAAAAATCGAATGAGGAATCGATTAGCCTAGGTTGGCTTCGCCTGATAACTAAATATTAATGTAATGGCGGACCAATATAATCCTGCCGGGTGTTTTTGTGCGACCAGCCTAAACAGTATTACAAAGAATGCTGCCTATATGTCAGAAAATTTAGTAATAACCCTTCTGTATCTCAAATTTGGTAAAATTCGGTAAACAATCAATCTGCAGTTATTGATAAGTTATTTTGTAAACAGGAATTTAAAAAGAAAGCTGACCAATTCAAACAGATTTTTGGGATGGGAGGAAAAATACCACAATGCATGCTTGATATGTCTGCATGTCTCTCACTTTATCCGTTATGAAGATTTTGAAATCTTACACTAAATGTAGATATAGCAAAATAGATATAGATAAATGACAAATAATGACCAATGTGTTTGGACAATAAAAGTGTTTGTTTTGTATTACACTGTTTACCTATTCTTGGCACTATTCTGGCCTGCGAACAATAAAAAAATTACAGTGTGGACCGCGAGGCCGACAACCTTGGACCACCCTGATTTAGAGCGTTATGAATATTTGTGTTTTCAAAAATCTAAGTAGCATGATTGACATTTCCATCATAATCAATTCCACTTCTTGTGATGATCAAACAGATTTCATCTCTTCTAGGGGTTATCTTGAAAAATTAGTACAGAATCGCGCACAATTTATTTATCCAAACGACTTCATATTTTAAGAAGTGTACAGAGAAAAGTAAAACTGTGTGATGTCAATGATTAACATTAAACGGATCATTTTATTATAGAAATTCCATTCACTGAATCTACAAATTTTAAAGCAAAAGATCTGTCAGAGATATGCAAGATCAATAGAAACAGGTCAGAATAAAAATTAAAGTCATGAAATATCATGTATGTTACTATTTCATGACTTGCATTCTGCAGAAAAATCATGATAAAATCTTATTTTTTCAACAGTGTTTATTTTGCACCCAAAAGAACTACCATAATTATAGTTCACATTTCTTTGTGATTATAAAAGTGGTTGTTTGTGCTCTAATGCACGAACCGAAATAGGTATTAGCTCAAGATTCAGTTGATGATTTTGCTCCTAATTCCATGTATTTCTTCGAGTTTTAAAACTAATTTTCAATGTCATTAAAAAGTGTCAAAGTATCAACTTTTATCTCTGAGTAATTCATTATTCCCGTTTTAACACAATTTTGCTTTTTTCAAATAATAATTATTCGATGATTACAACAAGCATATTGTATAATTGCAGTGTTTTGTAGGTATCTCTAAGAATAAATGATCACATTTGTTATCTCTGAAGTTTTACCCGATTAAACCATAGTTAACTTGAAAACATACTCACTTTTTAAAAAAGAATGGCTTTAATGAACTAATTATTTCTTTTAAATTTAACATCATGCAATTTTTAATTTTCAGTAACGATCGGATCAAGAGGAGGCAGAATATGCTTTGATGGATGTACAATCAACATTCCTGCTGGAGCATTGACAAAACCAACCAAATTAGAATTCGAACTCAGGATCATGAAAAATAAATTTTTCAAAGATTATTTTTCCATCACCCCAAGTATAAGCCAGAATGAACCCGAAGTCAAATTTCTTAAACCAATTCGCATTGAACTTCCAACCTGGTGTTATCTTGAACCTCACCATGAAAACTCTTTGATTGTTTTGCACAACAGCCATAATGATATTGACTGGAGAGATACTCAGATGGCTGCTGTTTTTAAAGACTCAAAGATTATAGTGGAAGTCACTGATTTTTCTAGCTATGTTGTGGTAATATGGCGAAAACTATTAGGTCGTTTGAGAATACCTTTCAAATTGAAGACCATGTTATTCCATCAAAATTATATGAACTTTGCTGCCGTTTGCGGATTTGACAGCCAAATAATTACAAAAACATATACTGATAATTTTAAAAGATGGAGCAGTGTTTTTCCACAATTAGATTCTTTTCGGTGTTTGAAGGGTGACAACATTTGTCTCAAACTTAGCAGCTCCACACCTGGAGTTCTTTTTGATCCATTATTGGGTCATTACTTCACGGTCGACACTGAAGATTACCATACAGAGTATTTTGCACGTAGAATGGAAGAGCATGAAAGCATGTGCAATACCATCCTGATTGACTACTCAGTTTTGAATGCTAAAGAAGAGTTATTGGTAAAAGCCCACTTAAATATTCCTAGACAAAGTGAGTAGAAACATTTAGTTTATTTCTTTATGGAACTATACATTTTCAACTTTTTTCAAGTAGGGTACCTTGGGAACATGATCAGCTGTGTTTGTTGGATCTAGACATCTTTGATTATAAACCGAAACAAAAGGAATTTCGGTACATAATTATCACAGTTGACTTTATAATCACTGCACAAAATGGTAGAAAGTCATTCTAAAAAAGCATGCAATCTGACACAATTTATATATCAAATCTCCTGCTTCAAATTTCTATGTAATCCACGAAGCCATGCTAAAAACTATTTTTGATTATGATAAGTAATTTTCTTTATAAGAAAGTGATTATTGATTCCATGAACTCTTCTTATTTAGATGAAGCCTGTCGTTCAAAATCACCTGAAAGAATGGAAGATGCTTATCATGAAGTATGTGAAAGGTTCCTTGACGCCTCTACATTTAAAATGTTTGCAATATCTCAGCATGGGTTGTGTTTGGACTACCATCGTGTAAATATGATTTGTGATTCCCATCTCCATTTTAATCATGATATTATGATTAAAGTATTTGAGTTATGGAAACAGAAAAAGCGAGGTAACTTGAATTTATATGGATCACACTACAGTCACGAATAGTTAACTCTTAACTCAATATCAAGATGAAATTCTGTATTTGCAGTCCCTTCACATAAATACCATCATCGGTATGTATATTCATTTGTTGTATCAGTTTTCAATGCACTTATTTTTTATGATGGTGAATAAACGATGAACTGACTAAAGTTTGAAATGTTACAATTCTATG
The DNA here is from genome assembly GCF_964204865.1 of Styela clava. Lineage (NCBI taxonomy): Eukaryota > Metazoa > Chordata > Ascidiacea > Stolidobranchia > Styelidae > Styela > Styela clava. Next base: position 7,310,726 of record NC_135258.1, on the reverse strand, counting down.
TGAGTTTCAGAAATTAAGTTATACTGACATTTATGTATTAATTTGTAATTCGTTTTTGTACAAATGTCCATTTACAAATAATGGTTCATAATATATCATAAAATAAATCGCTAATTTTTACACTATTTCTACAGATTGCTCGCCCTCAATGCTCATAAATCTGGTAGACAATTATTTCACATCAAATGAAGGTAAGTCATATATACCGTATGTTTAGATTTTAGAATAACTACTGGTGGGTGGTAATTTAGTGAAAATTTTGGTAGTGGATTCATTGGATTGACATAATTTCAGGTATATATTGACAACCTTGTTTATTTGTTCCATGAATGACCGTGTTCGATCTCCTACGGTTTGTGTTAGAAATGATCACAAATGTTACAATATGCGGCTCGGCGGTCTGGCGGGAAACGAATAACTTGCTAAACTAATCCAATACCCAACATGGACTAGTAACAAGACGAGGCCGTGGTTTTTGTGGTTCTTATAGGCTTTCATAACATTTAGGTATTTTTAGTGTTTAATTGCACGACCACGGTGATTATTTTTGTCAGTTTAGTCAGCGGTACTGCTTTATAAAATTCACCATAAAAAAACTTGCACGAGCGCATAAACTTTTTTTTGAAGCTGGCCTGAATACAAGCGCGGCTGGTGTGAGAACGGTCGAGAGAATAAGCGAGAGAGTCCCGGAATAAGATAAAAGAAGAGAATAATATTTCTCACACGTCGATTACATCTCGTGACTCGCACCACAACAGTTAGCATAAACGCTTGGCCCTAGGACCTACAAATTCGCTGCACAACTCATACTTACCTGACGAGGCAGTCAACCGCGATCACGCAGGCGGTTCTGCCTAGGCGAGGCTTGGCCATTGCACTTGGGCCAGGTTGACCCTAGCGATTATCCCAAATGTGGATAACTCGGTCGTGTAATTTCTGTTAGTGGGGACTGCGTTCGCGCTATCCCCTTCCAATACTGAATATTAAAACAAACTCACACGCAAACCGAGAGCTTGACAGCTGACTATTGTTCGTCTTTGGAAAGTGTCGCGCTTCGACATATTTCTAAGTATTCACTCGGAGTAAAGCGGGCGTACACAATAAAATGCCACATTCCTGACCGCCTTTCATCTTTAGAAATATAACGACTACTGAGATAATTAACCAATTGGAGTAATAAAGTGAAAGTTGCACTCCACCCAACCAATTGGCCTTGCAATTAAGTTTTACGTCGTTTTTATTGCGTTACAAAATGTCAAATCCAAACGGATCAACGAAATGCAGAGAAAGGTGATGGGCGAATCTTCCCAACCCGACTCTCAAAGGCGTATTGGCTACAACAATAATTTTTGTACAGATGAACAATAATATGTATTGCAACGTAAAGCAATTGCATTTCAATTCGACACATCTTTCAAGAAATCTTACTTCGTTACATAATAATGGACCTTACGGAACATGCTAATGTGTCATAAAATGATAAGACAGGTTTGTGGTAATCAACTTTCCGCATTCATGGCAAAACGACAGCAATTATTTACATATGAAGACAAGTATCTGAAACTTGGGTTTACTTCGATTGAGGTAAATGCCGAAACCAGGCCGCAATGTGTAATTGTGCTTCTTAGAGGTCCTAACTCGCAGCTCATTAAAGCAAGGCTACCCAAATCGCCAGACTGTTTTTTGCGGCCCGCCCTATGAAGTTTGTAAGCAGACTTTTTAATTTTTACTGTGTTATATATGCTTAAGTATGTTTCGTGATTTTGGTGTGATTATTCCTGCCAAAAGTCAACAATATCTTTGGTACTGACTCCGGGACTCGTTGTCCTTTATGTTGGTGTTTTTGTTATGTTTGCGTTAAATAAGATTTCGGAAATATCGCCACTGCGCATCCGTCAATAATTCTGATAAAATTGACCTAATGGCATTTCTACATATTCAAATTAGTATACATATTCGTCCAGGAATCTTTGTAATGTTACTCCATTAAATACCTGTATTGATGATTTTTCAAAACGGCCCACTAAAACTTGATATTCCCGCGTTATTGGCGCACATTATGCTCATTTAAACATTGAAAAAGTATCATAGCCACTGAAAATGAATGAATAAAACTATAACGCAAATATAACACTCAATTTTTACAAATAGTAAACTGCTATTCTAATATTCGACTTAATATTCGAATATTTTGCCGGCACTGTGCAGTAACCGGTAAATAATTACTTGATTGATTTAATGTTAATAAACTTGCCTTTTAGGTATTATGTAAAATATACCGAAATCAGGACTTAGCTGGTATTAAATTTTCGTACAAACGTTTGCGGCCCGCAACGCATTTCGTCATGTGAAAGTGGCCCGCGAGACAAAAAAGGTTGGGGCAGGCCTACATTAAAGGAAGCTAAACGACGGCGTCATCTCGAGACAAAGCATGGGAAATTCGTAGACGAGAGGCATGAATTTTTTGAGAGGAAAGGACAAAGTAAATCGAATTGATCGTCCGGATTCATGGGGAGGGGTAACATACTCACATTGTAAAGCAGTACGCGCTTTTTTCCGTTTCCTGGAAAATTGCGCGAGCAAAGGCGCGCCAAGCCGGGCTAATGAGCGAATAATATATATATATATATATATATATATGTGCATCTGAAATGGATAAATATCTGAGTAACTGATCGCATACCCGACGTGGACTGGTGAGCAGACGAAGTTGTGGTTCGCCATATGATTAAGTCGTCTTATAGTTTTTCAGAATAAATATTCAAATGATGTGCAGTCAGCTTTAAGATTGCCTTTTTTAATATATTTACGATTTTTTTCAGTATCAGCCGAACCACCGACGTTTGGAAGAGAACATCAAAATACTCAGAATATGGCTCGAGTCATTTTTTACACAGCTACGTTTTGCGCATTTGCAATTTCACTTTTAAAAATTTTTCATAAATATTACAATTTTTGTTTTGTTTGTAGTTTCAAAATGATAAAGTAGGCCTATTTATATTTAAACAATTATGCAAATATTAGTTCATATTGCCTCTCATTCTATTTTTTTTATTGAATTAAATACATATTTTTACAAAGTGGTTTGTTCCCATGTGCGTTTGAATTAATCAGCAAGCTCAAGAGAAGGGAGCGTGGTGGAATGTGAAATGAATAGGGGGGTCTTGGATCAAGGTGTCTTGTCACCAACACAGTGGTCAAGTGTTATTTAAACAGCGCAATAAGGATGGTTGTTAAAAAGCATCGATCCAGTAGGAAAAAGAGTGTCTAGGGCCGGGCCCAGTGGTTCCCAACCTTTTTTGACTCGCGACCCCCTTTGGTGGTTTACACATATCTCGCGACCTGCCTATCTTTCTATTCTTATCAATAAAATAAGCGGCAAATTGAATATTGTTTAACAAGCTTCAGTTTTTCTCAAAATACCGACAGGCATTAAAACCGGTAGCCAACTGCGTAATTCGTGGGTTAAGTTTTTGACAAGGCTCATTCAGCCAGTTGTGGATATGAATCATACACGGAGCACCCGAAATGCGCTAGTAATTTTTCACAAAATAGTTCACGTGCGACTGAATCACAACGAAGATCAAGAAATTGATCTTGCACGTCTTCTGGTACATCGGTTACGTCGAAGAAAACATTGAAACAACATAGACTAGAAGCCTACCCTGCAGTTAACCCTTTGGTATCGAAATCCCGGCGTTCCACAGCATTTCTTCAAATGCAGACGAGCTTGTGTGACGCCACAATGGTTAACGTGGCATAAACATCTCGAGCCGCTTGCTTAGTTTTGAAGCAAGAAGCGACATTCAGGGGTCTCACCACAGCTAGTGAAAATCCATCGGAGGCAAACGAGAGTCCATTCCACACTTATTCTTCTATTGACAATATTTAATCTAAAGCGTTGTATTTTGGATATTTTGCAAGACCTTCGCGACCCCCAGGTTGGGAACCACTAGGCACTAGGCCGCAGGGATGGCGAAACACTGACCCGCGGGTCACAAAGTGACCCACCGCGTTTTATTCGTGACCCGCTAAGGTACGAATAAATTAAAACGTGATATCAGTAATAAAAATTGTTAATTTCCGGGCCGGTGTGGTAATTTTCAAAACCCCCAATCTTGAACGCATGTCTGCACCGCTGTGTACCGTTATTCAGCTATTGGCCCTGACATCGTTTATGACATAACAATGCAATTGGTCTGTTCATTTCTCGTAACGTCTTGTCTCCTTCGGAAGTGCATCTGCAGACTGTTTTAGGGGTTATACGAAAACTAGATGCTACTCTGAATTTTATTGTTTCTCGCCTACAATGCCGTTGAGAAAACAAAATCTTTCAGACTTGAAATAAAAACCTAGGAATCTGAAATAACAATGGGGCAGTGTAAAAGTGCTTTAATGTGATTGAAAGCTGATCGAACAATATAACTAAATCAGATTGGGATTTCATCCAAACTCTTTGGAACCGTAAAATAATTTGCCGTATCATCCTAAACTTTTTGGGTAATTCATATGCGTGTTTTCGTACTCTAATTTCATAAAATCGAGTGATATTAAAAGGAAAGTAAAGCCAAAACCACACCAACACCAGCTTATGAGATTTGTTTCAGAAGTTTCTGATACAGATACAGACATGGATTAAATATCTGTGACCCACTCTCTTCTGTTCAACGATAAAAATATAATTTTTGACCCATTCAATGAAAAAGGTTCGCCATCCCTGCGACTAGGGTTATGTGAAACCGAAGCTGGTATATTGGTTTAATCACCCGGAGAAATGAAAAAGCATTTGGTGTGCTCATCCATCGCTAGCCTCCGAACAGGGGCGGATTAACCAGTAAACAATATAAGCACGTGCTTAGGGCACCAAGCAAAGGGGGGCACCACAGAAATTTTTATAACAGAATTTTCAATAGTTCATCGGTGTTTAATAAAATATTACGAGTTGAACAGACAACTCAGACTTGTTCGTATTTTCTTTTCCTCAAGCATCATATTAAGCTTCTAGAATCTAGATCAATGGTTGGAGGTTTGCGAACTACCTTCGTGTACGTGTACATCAATGGACCTATCCCCGACCATTGACCCCCGAAAAATTCTTCCTATACTTTACAATTGCAAAATTCTCGGGGCTTATTTTAAAAGTGGTTTCGCGAGTTGGCCCCTATAAAACGGGATATTTGTTGAGACTATCATTGTGTTTCATGGCGTACAATAATCACCTTTTTATAAATACCGGTAAGGAATTTTAACCTAGTCTAACACAGCTATTTTTACACCAATTTTTCATTTACTGCAATTGAATTAAAACTTATAAAAAGACATGGTGATCATTTAATTATCTGATTTATACTCAAATTTCCGAAACACAACTGAAAACTTACGAATAGAGATAAAAAACGCGAAAACGAGATAATGTTTACAACTATGCCTGAAAATCTGTCTGAGGGAGAAAAGTGTCTGAGCGGATGCGAAAAGGGTGCATTGTTACGTCACTTTTTTGCATCTTGCTGATTGGCCAATTACTCGAAGTCAACAAGGAGGTTGATGCTCGGGGAAGGTACATTAGTGATGAACACTGAAACTTACTTGTCGAAAGTTTGGTGTAGCGACAACATCAAAATTAAAAATGGCGCACTATGTGGCGGTTCCGCGATCGCATTTCAGCGATCTAGAGGTCAGCGAAGTTGGGGAGTTTTCTGGTAAGGTAGACTAGACTAATAAGTACTGGTAAAATTTTAAACTGCAGTTTGTACTCGGTTCATCTGGTATTTCGATTCACGTTGAGACTTGACGCGTGAGTCTTGATCGTGACAATTCCCAGAATATATGGAAATCATATTCTGCTAAGCCAGTTGATGCAAACCTAGGCAGCTAGACTACTTATATTGCAGATAAAAATGCAAGAGCTGGAATTCGTTTTATGTTATTGTTTTGGAATGAAATTTTACAGAGTAAGTCAAGTTCTGCAAAGTGAGAATGTAGACTTACAAACATGCGCGCATCTGAATGCATCATTACGAGGCCAGCTGCGCATTCCACGAGATGAATTTGAACGCTATGAAGCGCTCACGCTACCACTGCAACCAAATGTCTCTTCATCTGCTGTCTGCTGAGAAGGAAAAGTATTCGCAGGGTTGTCAAAAGATTATTGATGCTTACCCAGAAGATTTCAACAGTAATTTCTCAGCTGAGCTTCAGCAGTTTCATTTATATGTGCTCCATAAATTCAATGACACAGGAAAAAAAATCAAGACTCAGTCATGCTGAACTTTACAAAATTCTTGTAGAATATAACATTGAGTGCGCCTTTCCAAATGTAGACAATAGCTTTCGAACATTTTTAACATTAATGATCACAAATTGTTCAGCAGAACGTTCATTTTCTCAGCTGAAGTATATTAAAAACCCCTACAGAACAACTATGAAACAAGACAGACTAGAATACTAGATGCTTTATCTCTGTTGAGTATAGAGGCAGATGTGTTACATAAGCTTAGTTTTGAGGATCTAATCAAAGACTTTGCAGCTAAAAAAATTAGGAAAAAACTTTTCAAAGGTAAGTGAAAGACTTCTGTCTTTTCAAATGTTAGTGGTGCCTTTGTAGTGTCAGTTGCATAGTATCTAGTATGAAGAGAGACTTGTTTTGATAATATGAGAAAATTTATCAGAATCAAATTCAAGTAAACGTACCGAAAAACATCGTTTGCTTCCTTACTGTTGGTATTGTGTTTATTTCAATTTCATCTTTTCAAAATTTTGTGTTGTTCATTATTTAATGTAAAAGATGTATTTTGTAAGAATAAGATTGGTTTTGGGAATATGAGCAAAATTTCACAGTCAAAAAATTGTAAGAAAACCTAAAAATGTTCGTAGAAGTTGTATTTTTTTACTGTTGGTTGTGAGTATTTTTGATGGATAATACACTTAATTATATGTATTTTAAAAGACATATATGGGGGCACCAAAGCCTCCAGTGCTTAGGGCACCAAAGGGGCTTAGTCCGCCCCTGCCTCCGAATATCATGTCCGACTGAAAACGGTACAAAATCATTGGATATCTTTTATAGCATTTCACGCAACAGTATGCTAGAGTCGATCTGCCGACATGCAAATGGTTTCATTGAAAATAAGACAGTGTCTTGTGATGTCCTTCATTTATCAAGAACAAAATTACAAAGTATTATGAAAGTACATGAATAATTCCATCCTAACACACAATTTTAGAAAGTTCTTAGTATTTTTAAAACGATAAAGAAGGAGTCACGTCTATGTCAGTCAGGTGAAATTTCACAATTTCCAAACTCTAACAGCATGTCATTCCGATTGATAGGGGCGAGATTTTATTATTGAATATTATAATAGTATATATGTGGTACATCATACAATTAAAGTTGTTGGAAACAAAACTTTGCATTTATGAGTAATCCGTTACTGAAATTGGCCTTTTTGGTTAAAGTCGACATAAGTGGAAAACATAAAATTTTACAATTTCCAGACTACAACAGCCTGTCCTTTTTGATTAAGAGTGGCGAGATTTTATAATTGTTGATACATAATTTATTATATACACTCCTCATCACATAATTTCGGTTGTTGGGGAAAAAAATTAGCATTTATGTATAATTCGTTAATGAAAATGCCCCATTTGTTCAAAATCTACATAAGGGAGAAACGTGAAATTTCACAATTTCCAAAATACAACTGCATGTCTTCCGATTTAAGAAGGGTATGATTTATTAAAACGAAAAAAGAGCAAAAATCTATTTTAACCGGGTCAATATTGAAGTCTGAGTCGTCAGACCAACTCGAATTAATTCAGTAACCACTGAGGCACCATTGTAAATACGTGGTGCTCCCCTCCGATAGGTGCTTACACTGCTTAGAGCACGTGCTTATTTTGCTTAATGATTTTAATCAAACATTCCTAGCCCTGACGATAGTTATAGAATACTGTATAGATAAACGGCTTACATCCAGGCAATAATCACGATCTTCGACCCAATGCAATATTTCATTATTGTTCGAGATACGGAGGCTCGTCAGAGATTGCCATTGATTGAGTGACGTTACCTGTTAATTAAGTAAGATTTTGAAAGTCCGATCCTCATCGGTAGCTATGGCGCAACAGCAGCGTAGAGTCACGGTAAATCGTAGGACCAGGGTTCGGATCCCATGGAGTTGAGCTGAGTAATAGTGAAGGACGTGTGTATAGGTAGGTAATGAGCTGGTCAGAGAGGACACGTAGCGAGCGAGAGTACAGGCAGGGACAGGACTAATAAAGAGCAGCCAGCGGAGTAGAAAAGCGAGTTTCAAAAGTAGGAAGGAAGGGCCGGTACGAGAGCGTGAAAGTAGAAAGGGAACTCAGCGCAACATGTAACCAGCAAATGAGACAGTAGTAGTACATAATGTGAGTCAACACACTGGTCCGATGTGGCGGGAATGCAGGTAGGGCTCACGGAAGAAGATGAGGCAGGGGTTACAAAAAAGCGAGTTACAAAATCCGGACTGATTTAAGTTAAATAAAGTTCAGTCCAGTTCAGCGAGCGTTATGTGAAGCTGGGTCAGCCAAACAGAATCCGAGACATGACATAAAGCAACCAACAGAGTAAGTTAGTTAGTAAAAGGAAGGGGCCGCCAGTCAAAGCAACATTGTGGACCAGCAGAGCAGAGAGTGTGTCGGATAAAAAAAAAACGAAACATTCAGAGAGGGGCGGGCTCAGGGAAGAAGAAGCTAAATAAAGAGCAACGGAGTAGAAAAGCGAGTTACAAAATTAGAAAGTAGGGAGGGGCCAGCCAGTCAGAGAGCGGATGAACAGAGTTCGAGACATGACGGGAAAGATAGGAAAAAGCAGCAGAGTTAATGCGTTAGGTAGTAGTCAGGGAGTAGGAGAGTAGGAAAGGACCAAGTGTTGAAAAAAGAAGACAGCACAAGCGAAACAGAAAGTAGAAAGGGGCCCAGGGACCAGGAGTCGAAAAAAGAAGACAGCAAAAACAGCACAAGCGAAACAGAGTCGGAGGAAGTTAATGCGAGTTACGGAAGAAGGGGCCAGGAGACAGCACAAGCGAGACAGAGTCAGCAGTCTGAGGGGAAGGACGGACGGACGGACGGACAAACAGATGACAGACAGACAGGACGACTGACTAATAAAAAACGAGTTACAAAATCAGTAGAAAAGCCAGTTTACAGAATCAGACAGGACAATTGCAGAAATTTAGCATGTTGGTGTAAAAATGCCATTTGTATTGTCCAATCAATCAGCTTGAGCAAGTGGGGTGGGTGCCAGTTCAGAATAAATGGTGGACAAAACAGAGGAAGAAGATGACTAAAAAAGCGAGTTCACAGAATCAGACGAGAGCAGCGGTCCCCATGTGGTATTTATTATATATATATATATATATATATATATATATATATATATAATAGGGAACCTCAGGACAATTGCAGAAATTTTGCATGTTGGTGTAAAAATGCCATTTGTATTATTGTCCAATCAGTTTGAGCAAGTGGGGTGGGTGCCAGTTGATGATGAGCCAGTCGATGATATATATGTGTCGGAAATGACGATAACACTGAAATTTTCTGTACTGGGATTTTCTGTGGTGAGGTCAATATTTATTTACTTGGCTGAAATGAAATGAAATGAAATGACTGATTATGAACATTTAAAAACTAACATGTAAACAACTTAGGGAACACTATCAGTTGAAGTAACGCGATACTACGAGAAAACACATTACCAACTCCAGAAAAAAAATTCTGGGGTCAAGGGTCGAGAAACATCCATTTGTATTTGGAAGGGTTGGGAAAGTGATTATTTTGCTCAAAACTTCAATAGTGGGGATGAATATATTAAATAGTATGCGCTTTGCTTATTATTTATGTTTAATATTGTGCAAGTGCTAACAAAGTGACCGGACAATGTGCTCACTCATGCTCATACCGAACACCCAGAGAGATTTATTGTTTCGTAAATGAAAAAACGAGCGCCGGGTCGTGGAATTTAGAAAATCTCCGAAGAAGGCTTCCGCAAAAGCAGCAGTGACTTCAAGCCTCGGCCTCTTATGATGCTCCGTTGATGGCATTTTCAGAGTTTAGTGATACCTGTATTCAGTGTAAAATGCTGGAATGGATATTTTCCAATTTTATTTTATCTTAAAAATATTCATTGACTGAAATTTTTACTTTTTACAGTTATAGGTACCGTACCGGTATGTCACAGCTCTATACGGTATCCAAGCCAGATACCAGTATTTTTTGAGATGTCAAAAAGAGTGAGATTCAGTGGTGAAGCTGGTGCAGAAGAGACTGTGCATAAATTTCCAAAATATGATGATGCATCTACAAAAAAATTTGAACTAAAAAATAATCAGGAAGATATTGTTGGACGGAGTCACCATCAATCTAGATTCAAACTCGACCACAGCCTTGATAGTGATGAAGAAGATAATAATAAGAAAGAAGATTTTGAAAAATTAACAGAAGAAGATGTTGAAGGAGCAGAAGATGATTATGTGGACACAGGGGAGGAAGTTGGAATCACACCTTTCAACCTAAAGGAGGAAATGGCTGAAGGAGACTTTGATGTTCAAGGGAATTATCATTTCCGGAAGGAGAACGTCATTCGGGATAATTGGTTGGATAATATTGACTGGATGAAAGTTAAAAAGAAAGATGTTGAAATGGAGCAAGATTCATCTGATGATGGAGAAAATACTTTAGATGAACTTGAAGTTTTGAAGAAAATAGTTGCTCTCATGCTACCTGGAGAAACATTAACCAGAGCTCTTCGACGCCACGGCGGAAAGGAGAAGAAGAAACGTTCATGGCGAAAAGAAAAAGTTTACGACCTTAATGCTACAAATGAGGAAACAAGCACAAGTAATGAAAATGACAAGGAAGCGAAACAGAAAGAGAAATTGTTGGAATTGACTGGTCTAGCAGATGAAATGACTGGCGCCGGACATTACGATGTTTATACAGATACTTACGAAAAGTTTCAACATAAAATTGAAAAAATGGAGGCCGAGAAAAAGGCGAAAGAGCCAGTTATACCTGATGACGCGGATGACGATGATGCTTTGGATATATTAGCAAGTAACATAGATGAAACAGACAAAATGAATGAATCTGGAAGTACTAATAGAAATGAGAATAGTAACGGTGAAAATGTAATAAAATGGGAATTTAAATGGACTGAGGAAGATTCTGAAATCCATGGACCTTTCACATCACAAGAAATGTTTGAATGGCAAGAACAAGGTTATTTTAAAGATGGTGTTTTGGTTCGAAGAACAGATCGTGATGAATCACAGTTCTATTCATCCAAACGAATAGATTTTGATCTTTATACTTGATCTATGAAACTAAGCGTCCTCATTTTTTCCAAATTCTTACTCTTCTTTAATGTGGATTTACTCAGCTGTGGGAGGAGATTTTTTGGGGCATAAAGTTTATCTGTAAATTATGTCACAACTGCAAAACTAAGATTAACTCAATCTGAGAAGTTATGTAGGGTAAAAATAACTCTGCATTTGAGGGTTTTATAGATAATGTTACTATTTCTTGTGCCTCAACTGTGTGTTGATTGGTCTCACTGCTGCACTGAGTTGAGACTAAATTACAGTCTTTCATTTGCTATTTTGTAGATTATACCTTGTCAAAATAATCTTCAAAATATCAGTGAAAGACCCTGCTTTAGTGTTTTGGGTGTCAGTTCATTTAAGTTACAACGTTAAACTTTGTCAGCTGATAATGCGTTTTTTCAAATGCCCTTTTTTGGCTTAATTTTGGTCATGTTTCAATTACAGAGTATTGGAAATACTTTTTGATAATTTTAGTCTGCAACAGTCATTTATCTTCTCCTTAATTTTATCGAACTACTAAATTTTCATCCCTTTGGCAGGAGTTTGACCTAGAGTAGTTCCTATGTTTTATTTGGTTGTTTAAATCGTTTGGTTCCCAACATTTTTAACGCACACAAATGAAATGCCAACAAAATACATAAAACAAATATTGGTTTGAATATGGAATATTCAATATTTTTTTTTATTTTTTATTTAGTGAAATAATGAAATAATGGAGGTTACAGGAGGTTCTTCGAGCACCAACACGAATAATGTTATTTCGGATAAAGACGTGAATATTGAACTTGGTTTTGAAAAATTGGAGGATCAAAATTTCAAGGTACATTTTTGATTTGGTGAAAATTTGGCTTATTGTCATTTATTTCGGTTTTGTTTATTATAAGAACACGTATGACATTACCGCCACTGATTTCTCTGTAGTAGTTATTTGAGGAGGAAATTCATGTTGTAACTCCGTGGATAATTGGTGGTGATTTATGTACCAACTGGTCAGCTTTCTCCACCATTGTGTCTATAGTTTTGTGTAAATTTATCAAACAATATTGCTTACATTGATATTCACTTGGCTGTAGTGTAGTGTTAAAACACACTTGCTATTAAACTACTAAATTTCCCACACAGAGTCAAATATTGTGGAGGTGATCACAAGAAACATGGGACTTTTTAATTTTGGGGATGTTTATCAAGTTTTTTTTTCCCACCTCCTCCATTGCCCTTGTTCATGCATCTGAAATTATGAAATGTTCATCTAATCTATATACCGGTGTATATATATATCTCGGACTAGACCCCAAACTAGATAACGAGGTCCACTTTCACCCAGTATAAAAATGAAAAATCCAATTTTATGCACTGGATAGTGTGTTTCATCGTGGTGGTGAAAAAAGAGTTAAAAATAAAAAGAGATATATCTACTTCTTTATTGTTCAAATTAAATTCATTTCAATTCTTGTTTTTAATTTTGTTTTAGGTTTTTGAAGAAGCAGGTGAAGGATTAGAAACAATTGCTGATTCTGACAAGAAACGAGAAGCAGAAAGACAAGAATGGCTTGAAAAATTAGAACAAGAGAGATCAGAATGGGAGGCATTGGAATCTGCGCAGAGGACAAGTGCGAAATACAATTCCCATTTTGTTTTATTGTTTTGCTGTATTCATTTAGTTTTATCATTCATCAGAGTTTCCAAAGTTTTGACATCATTAAACTGTTTACCCCTGGGGGTAAATTTCTTAATTGTTAAGGGTAAATTTGATTATTGAAAAAGCATTTGTCTGTCGAAATTAAAGTCGTTAACTGTGTCAGAGAAGTTCACCGCTCGGCACTAGCTTCTTCCACTTTGGCTCCGACCCCCCACTCTTATTCACCCCCACCCTGTTCCATTTCCCCTTCCCCACTCTAACCTATTCCAGCCACTCTCCTAGCCCCCACTCTGCCATTTTCTTTACGCCAAACTGAAGCTCAGGCAGAAAAGAAGATGAGGTAAGAGGAGAGGTAGAAGGGGGAAAGGCAGAGACTTCGTGTCTGAAGTTAGCTCTTTATACTTTGAATTTTTTTTAAATGATCACCAATGGCTGTATTGGGGGTAAACCGTGTAATCTTGTTTGGTAAAGGGGTAAAATATCCAAAAAAGGTTGAGAACCACTGATATAGTCTATACTCAGCATAGTAGGAGTAACTGATTATTAGACTGCTGTTGGACTGGGTTGAGATCAGCACGACAAATGATGGGAGACATGCCTTTCTTCCAGGGTGAAGAGAAAAAGGTATCCACTATCCAAGAGTGTTACCTAATGAACAGTATTGTTTTCATGTCTGAACTTACTATCTATAGATTCTTTTTCTTTTAAATGTAATTTTTCTACAATACGTTTCCTATTAAATCAGCCACAAGAGAAGTTATTGAGATCTCTATTACAAAGTAGTTATGTCTCTTTACAGTCTGTTTTGTATTGGGAGAAATACCAATTTTAATGCTTTTTGTGATGATGTGTGATGAATTATTTAAAAAATCCAGCAGTTCCACTCGTAAGCATACTTATCCTACAAATTGGAAATTTCTGCTTATCAGTTTGTACTAACAGTTGACACAACTTTTTAGTAAATGCTTAGCTTATTAGTTAAAAGTCATTATGTTCAAATCTTTTCAGGTACTGGAGGGGTGAAGACAACGCATTCTGTATCCTTCACTGAAGTTCTCCAACATTTTCAAACAAAAACTCTTGATACAAAAAATATCAAACCAACAATCAACAGGACTAGATTTGCAGCATTTTTACATTTTTTATTTGGTCCCCCTAAATTACACCAATCATTAGTAGAAGAAAGAGATTTGATATTTTGCATTGCACAAAGTAAGATAATTTGTTTATTATTATTGGGATGGGATTTACAACTATACCTGGGGAGAGGAAAGCCGCTAAGACAGCTTATTAATCATATGGCAAACCAAACATATTGGATTAGTTAGCAAGTTATTTTGTTTTCAGATGCATGGACTTGAGGGTGGAGGAAGCCGTAACCGATAAGCGCTTTCGTGAACTACCTTATGGCGGTGAGGAGTCCAGTAATCCTCTCGCACATAATTTCTCTACATGGGATTCCAACCTGCAAGATTACTCACCCCATCTCAGACTTACAGTCCTTGGCTGCTGTAATTTTTCACATTATGGGTCTGTGTATACCTGGTACTACATATATTTCTCATCGCTGATCATTTCTTTGTTTCTCAGCACAACTTGATGATGGAGAAGATATCCATGGTCGTACTTTACAAACAATTTATAAGAAACTCACGGGATCGAAATTTGATTGCGCAAGAAGGGGGACACATTGGGAAACTATTGGTTTCCAAGGTCAGTTTGATATTGTAATTGTCTCATTTCTTCAGCTGGAATGGAAATCTGATATTAACAGTTATTCTTTTTGTTGAGGTTTCGATTATTATCAAAATTTGAATGCAAATAATGCTTTTATTGTATAATGCAGCGGCTCTCAATCGGGGGCCCTCGGCCCCCTTAGGGGGCCACAGAGGAGTTGGAGGGGGGCCACAAGAATAGTCTGAAATCTGAGTTTACTTTTCACTTTAAAAAAAATCTCACAGTTTTTCCTAGTTTGCTGCTCAACAAGGTTATTTCGCAGGGTGTTTTCGCTCTCTTTTGTGCAAATTGTTTTAACATAATGGGATTTGGAATCTATCAATGAAAATAACCCTATTAATACCTCTCGAATATTAAAGTCGGGGCCATGAGTGCTAAAAGCCTCCGAAAGAGGGGCAACGAGTCATAAAAGGTTGAGAACCACTGGTATAATAAAACATTTGAACAACTTAAAATCTGGTTGAGCTCCAAATTATAAATGATGTTTTGTGTCCATTAAAGAGGTAGTTTTGAATATAATGCCATGGCGAATTCATATATTTTTGACTTTCCCACTTAATCATTGATCAACTAGTTGAATTAGTTTTTCTCAGTTTTGATTTTGGGTGTTATCTTTCATGTGCTTGTTACCAGACTGAAAAGAATTTGGTCATCTGTCATAGACTTTGTTTAGGTCAAAATGACTAATATTATCAATTCCAGAAAAGTTCATGGTTGGTTTTTCAGAATGTAGTTGCTGGATTTTCATTTTCATTCTGTAAATATGTATTGAGATTCAACTCAACATTTCAATTAATTGTTTCTGTCAAGGTAATGATCCTGCGACTGATCTTCGAGGAGTTGGATTCTTAGGTTTAATGCAGATACTACATGGTACATCTGACTCTGATGTAAGTAGTACCTTCCTGCTGAACCTTTCTAATCAAATCATATTATATATTGCTAGATTATTTTATACCAGGGATTCTCAAAATGGTGGGGCGCGCCCCACAAGAGGAGCGTAGACAGTTTTTGAGGTGGCGTGAAGCTAATTAAAAATAAAAATCTTTGTTAGATTTGATCTTGCCTGCTTTATTTTGGATATTTACATTTCTCTATTTTGGCTAGTTATGTTCCTTCCACGTATTTTCAATGTACTTTCCCCTTACTATCTGTTATTTGTAGCTTGTTGTTAGCTACTTGTTTTAGGGCGCAAGACTTGACAAATTCTAAAAAGGGGGCACGACTTAATAAGTTTGAGAACCACTGTTTTATACTTTTATGGATGAAATTGACAGATACTTAATAGTTGTTTTAGTTCAATTCCTAGTTATTATTGCTGTTGTAATACAACATTCGAATGGACAATACTTATGAGTATATTTGAGTAATAGTCAATAGTCATACTTTAATGGTGATCTGGCTGACATTATTTTGAAAACACTGATATCAATTATATTATTGAAGTTGATGCAAAAATATTTTCAGTCTGGCCAAGGAATATTTACTTGCCAGTTGCCAGGCATGATGTGGATTTTATTTTTCACCGACTCTGAAGCAACTATATTATTTAACAAATGCAATATTTAAATAAAGTACAGTATTGTTTCTAGTCCTATGGCATCAATCAATCATGAATATTTTCACTTTTCTTGTTTGTCTACTGCAGGTTTCCAGCTTATTTACCGACTTCTATCGTCTGTCACTCGATGAAGAGCAGAATTTCCCATTCTGCGTGATGTCGTTTAACATAACAAGAATTGCTTTGCAAGTTTTAAGAGAGGAAAAATTACACAAGTAATCTTGTTTTTATTTTTAAATATATTGCATCATGTGATGTTTTGTATGGATTATTGTTGCATAGCTACGGATGACGGAGGTCTGTTATTTTGTAAAGTATTAAGGGATAGGAATATTTGAAACATGTTATTCAGCTTTTTGGTATTGTGTTGCCTCTTCATCTGTAGAAATGCCTCCATCTGTGTGGCGCGAAGGCCTAGTTAGTGATTGAAGCGACAGGCTTAGCTATATCGGCATCGCAGGTAAAAATCTCCAGGGTAAATTCCTTCCCTCTATCTCATGCTGGCTTTATTCATGAATGGGGTAGGCAATGCTGAACCTTCAAGATTTCTTCCCTTCCAAACTAGAACTCTTTACCTAGCAGTGGATATTATTTTACCCAAATCGTTCATCAGTTATCTCAAAATTAAAGACTGATTTAATATTCTGTTGCTATCTGCCTAATTGCAGAACATTGCCAAACGTTTTCGAAATGTGCCATTTTTTCAGGAATTTAGAGGATCTAATGGAGAGCAAGACCAAAATTTCTCATTCAACTCGTTTGACATTAAAAGTCAACCAATGTGATTATTTATTTTTTCAAAATATTGTTTCTCATTTTCAGAGACTGTAACAAAAGGAAACAGGTCATAGCAGTCGTGAATGATTTTTATGTTGCATTGTTTCTGCATGTATATACAATATGGAAAACACAACATAAAACTATGAAAGATTCCGGTCATGTTATGAAAGGTTTGTCTGATGATTAGCAGTTTGAATTGTATGAAATTATCCTTATCTTTATCGTCTAAGTTTTATTATTATTACTTATTCGTCTGAGCTCAATCCTAGTCCCTCTTTTGGTTCTTCAAAGTGTCTTGAAACAATTTAATATCCATGTGGATCATGATGGCCTGCATAGTGGTTGAAGCATTGCAGTTAGCTGTGTAGTCATCACCGGTTTTATATCTCGGATTAGAATCTCATATGCCTCTCAATTCTTAAATCTTTATTCTAGATGCAGAAACGGAAGCAAAAAAGAATCCGAGGAAGCTTCTTCGTAAGTTGGAATCAGCGTTGAAAGAGAGACAATCAAATAAAAAGAAACTGCCAGCATCTCCTGTTCCTATTTCAGGTAGCATAGGAAATATCAAAGTCCAGAGAATGAACCTTTTTTAGGATTTAATGAGGAAATGCCATGCTAATATAGTCAGATGAACTGGTTATATTCACTATCAATAGTTGTTCAAACTTTAAGCCTTGAGATGGTTTTTGATCTATCAAGTACATAATTGTATAAAAATACCTTTGAACTGCCTTGTAGTATATTTTTATCGCGACATCTCTGTTTATGTTAGAATTTATTCACCATAACTATTAATTCCGGTCACATGAGAATAACTACCGTATATGGTCGCGTATAGTTTAAAACTCAAAAAAAAAGTTGCCAAGCTAAGGGACCGTCTTATACTCGCATGACTCAGATTGCACCAAAAAAATCGGCTCATTCACGTATCAGAATTTGATCACGCAACGAGATGATATTATGCTGACTTGCCGGTAATTCCAAAAGCTTCAAACCATACCAAGTTCTCACGATAAAAAGCGTCGCGCACACACTCGCTTGTGAAAGTGGATTGTCTTATCATACAGCTGATGGCTTGTACAGTTTGTGATTGGTTGTTTAACACGTGACGCTTGTACAGGCTGTGAATGTTTGTTTTCGCTTGTGTTTCTTTTATATAACAGCAACAGTGTCGATTTACGGCCAGTTGTTTCGTGGTGAAAACTTTATTATTTGGTGCACTTTCGTCGTAGAGGCAATTAACGGCGCACGACTTTTAATCACCTTTACGATATTGATAAGTTATCCGTTAAGGGGCGGTGATAAGGACTGTTATCGAAATTAACCGCGTTGTGGACGATCAAACGAAATTGTTTTATGCTGACTCAGGGACTCTCTCAAACTCCCTACAACAATCCCTTCCATTAATACAAATCACGACGCATGAAAAGCAATATAGACTTTAATAACATGAATTTACAAGTAAGAGTTACGAGTAAGGATCTACGGCGGTCGCTAACAAACAGAAATGATAAACGTTAGAAATATTTGTGTTACAGCAATTTTGTTTTCTTTCTGAGCCTTTCTTAAGGCGTCTGGCGTGTTAAGATTAGTAGTGATTTATAAGAATGTGTTAATACAGCGTTATTGCTTTTTTTGAAACGGCAAAGGAACGAAATTAATCATCGTTGTGGCGATCAAAGGAAATTGTTTTATGCTGATTCAGGAACTTCATTTTAAACTCCCGACACAATCACGACACATTGAAAAGCAATATAGACTTTATTAACATAAATTAACAAGTAAGAGTTACGGGTAAATCCACCTACGGCCCTTGCTAAGATGCAGAAACGATAAACGTGAGAAATGTTTGCGTTACAGTAATTTTGTTCTCTATTACGTTTTTCTTGAGGCGTCCGGTGTGTAACGATTCGTAGGACCGGCTTATGTGCGATTTTATATAAAATCTTTGTTTTAAGGCCGTTTTTAGGGAGTCGGCCTATTCTCGATATAGGCGTAATTTCGGGAAAATACGATACTCTTCCTTGCTCTATGCTTTTGCTCTATGAATTTTCATGTGAATAAGTCAAGGATGCTGTAGCTAGAATAAAGAAAACTGTTTTATTTGATTCAAGAGTCTTGCTGCACATATTGCTTGTCTAAAATATTCTTGATCTCGGTCAGGCGAAAGGCTACAGAAATACAGTTGTATTAGTATTTATATGCCATCTGAATTTTTTTAAACGTAACCACCGGCTGGCTATCTTTATACAATCCATATTAAACATTTAGGACCTCTGACTCCAGATCAGAGACAAGACCTGCATGGAAGACCTTCTGCAGCTTCATCTTTATCTTCAGAAGATGAAGACACTGGGAAACAATCAAATAATCAATCATTAGATGCCAGCGCCCCTAACTCTGCTCGTAAGTGTTGATATCTTATTTGTTATTTATGATTGGTTCAATGAGATTTCTTGGAGGAGAAGATTGAAGGCTTGCAACCATGGAGGAGATGGAAGAGGAACAAATGGAAAAGATTAGGCTGTATCCTAAGCTTATTTCTTTGCAATAGATATTGATAAGATAGTATCCAAAACTAGTTAAATATTTCATCACAGCCCAAATCAGTACTCCCGTAGTGTGGGTACCAGGTTAGGGTTAGGCTATAATTTTATTCTGATTTTCCTTATTTTAATTCTATACGAGTTTGGCAACTGTCTGTGTTAGCCAAGTGAATATACACCCATAGGTTTCAGTCCCTCTAAACAACTTGATGTAAAGTAGGCAAACAAAATAAGTTACCTCCATATTGATACACACACTTCTGGAGCGCCGAATTTCCAACAGTCAAGGTACTACTTGATATTCATTCTGCATTCCATGTTTATTTTAAGGTTTTGTTGCGACCAAGAAATCGTCAATGGATGAATTAGAACATTTCACAGATATTCAAACAGAAGGACAACAAGAAATTCCAGTAACAGACCTCTGAAGTTTAAAATTGCCATCACTATCTTGCTACTCTCTCTTTAATACTAGTAGTGACTGGTGAAAAGTCTTTGTAAAAATTCAATAGCAATTGTACTCGACATCCCTATTAACTAATTTTCCCCTAAGGTGCTTATTTGTTGCAACACACTACACTGTTGCTTTCATCAGCCAAACATCCTTGTCAACCTGAGTAAAATGAAAAGTTTTCTCATTTAATTTTTATTTAGAATGTGGGAGATTTTTTGACTCACCCAGTATAATGCATGTCGTGATTGGTTATCATTTATAATATTGATGTGGCATATGGTGGGGTGAAATTGATGCATATTGTTCAAAGATCTGAACTTAGTGTTTCGCATGATTTTGTGGTCCTGCAACCCTGGGACATTTTCTATGAGATATATAAATAGAGTTTGATACTGTTAAGCTGTTTTTTTACTCTCGATTTGTTTGTTTTTGTAGTTTAAATTCCATTTTCTATTGCACTATCATTGTTTTCAAATGCTGTCTTGGTATGATTTTGACAACTCAGCTTACCAAATGCAGTAAAGCCTTGCTAAGTATAAGGTTTTTAATTGAGTGCTGCTTTCATTACCACAGTTACCTGTTTTGTATTACTGTTTTATATCTTTATTAATATTTCATATTGAAGAATGTATTAGATGTTTTCTTTCCTAAAATAAATTAGTATTACATTATTTGACCACGGCATAAAAAGTTTAAACAAGCTAGTATTGCATTACTCCCATGGCCTAGAATTTTACATCTGACATAACTTTCGGAAAGAGTTGATCTATGATTACCACTATTTTTGGGTATTATTTTAAAATGTATTATAATTTTTTTTAGCACTGTGCCGAAATTAGTTCTCAAAATAAAAACAGTTGAATTGTAACAAGCACTTGTATATTAGGCTTTGGGCAACATGGCTAATTTTCAGAAAGTGTGCCATTGATGCATGTAGGCATTTACTAAGCAAAGATGAAGGTGATACATGAAAACAGGCCAAAGAAGATCGAGGAAACAAGCCGAAGAATATTGTGAAAGCGAGCAAAACCGACAAAATCTCAAAGGTATTGATCATACCACTGTGTATCCATGCAGTATAGGTACCGTAATTAATCCAATTGTTGGACCTCTTAAGTTTTTTTCTTTCTGAGTGAGTGCGGTTGACCTCGGCTTGCTGTAATTCATACTAGAGCAAGAAAAGCTAACACTGACCTGCCGTGTTTCCCCGAAAATGAGACCTAGCCTGAATTTAATAAAATGATTTTTTATATAAGCCCCCCCCCCCTCAAAATAAGACCTAGTCAATAACGCGAATTTTTTTTTACCTAGTCGATAGTAAGATATAGTGACGTAACAATGCCCACTTTTCGCATCCGCTCAGACACTTTTCTCGCTCAGACCAATGACATTGTTTAATGTCATTGGGCATACTTAAAACAGCTTTGAAAAATGAGGATTCGGGTCACTCACTACACCTGTGTTATATTTGGTCCATCAACTTTTGGTAGTTCTGTAGAAGAAATTCAGGAAAGGGTATAATCATGATTCATGATAAAATACTGATATATATTTTGGACAACTTCAATCTAGACCAAACTCGCGGCCCCAGAGAACTTCCAGTGCGGCTTCGAACGCTTAATAATAATTGTAAAAGTATTTTGGAAGTTTTTTTTATCTAAATGTAACAGATTTTTCAAACTTTTTAAAGTGAAATTGAATATTCACACAGAAAACAATTTACTGAAAGTAGTTTCAAAAAATTAATTTTTTTTGTTCACATTTTAACCCATTTAAGAATACACATCAAGCTAGCAAAAGAATACTTGAATAAAACACTTGAGTGATTAAATTAAACGCAAAGTACATGAAGAAGGTGGCATTTTCGAAGAAAATGGGAGTTGCAATATTTCTGCATTTCACAAAATTCTCTGAAGCACATTGTTTAATTTGTCATATTTCCATCAGTACAATGAAAAAACACAATAAGCTTAGCAGTCAATATGACAAATTCAAAGACCAACTTCGAACAGAAAATTTCCATATGTTTGTATATTAATATAATTATACAACTTTTTTGTTACTAAATATCAATAATAATTCAAGCAATCCTATGCCATGCAATGTGGCGCGAAACGTCTTGTCGAAAAAATCTGTCATTTGTTTTTTTACTGATCTATACATGAAATGATAAAAGTAACTTTTTTGCATTACTGGAATAATTTAAACATTCGCAAAGATCCAGATTAACCCATGATGATGTGACCTCGTTAGTTAGAGTTGGTACTATAAAATTATTTCATCCTGGCCTTAGTATGCTGGTGACACAAAAAAGATGCCAAACGTCAGGACAAATGTAATTAAAAAACATTAAGTTTATATTGTAGTATTTTTGTTAATTTTAGGTTCATATATTTAGATTAAGTCATTTTTTTAGTGTATGTATTATTCTTTCCTTATCCAAAGCTTGTTCAAAAATGATTTTGATGGTTTTACATAGAATTTTATGATTTTTTGTAATAAATACAGTAACTTGCAATAATAGTGGAATGCAAATATTAACATGAAATTGCATTTGAAATTAAAGAAAATAATAAAACTTAATCCAACTGTTTAGTTGCATCCTAATATATGTCACAAACTAAAACTATCTTGAAAATATCTTTCAAGTATACATTATCAAAAACTGTTTGCGGCCCTTTTTACAATTTCCAACATGCAATGCGGCTCTCGAAAACCCATGAGTTTGACACCACTGATCTATTCTAGACAATTCAAGCATTGCTTTGGGAAATAATATCACTTCAATTAAATTGAAAAAAATCTTGCCGTATTAAATACAAAATCGTTGCTATCATAAAGGTAAACCAATTCAGCCACTAGGAATATATTGGCCTTCACAAAGCAATGGAGGCAAAATTGAGAGTTCATGAGCTATGAACTTTTGTTCTTTTCTTTGTCTTGAACTTTTCATACTCCACAGCCCCTATTAATTTTATTTTTAATTTTAATTACCATGTGATGGTCATACATATCTTTAACTTGTATTTTCTGTAATGATGTATTATCTCAATGTGTCAAACTTTTAATTAGTGTGCATATTTTGCCTCCAGATGACATAAATGTATTGTCTTGTTTATTACCTCAGCTTGGAGTATTGACAAGAAAAAGGTGCCAGTAAATTCTTTGTTATAATCAGAATTCACAATTAATAGGAATTATAAACAGCCACCAATCAATGAGAATTACATGCGAAATCCCTCACAATAAATTTGTCCAAAAAATTCACCTACTAAGGCAAGTTTGATAGGTGCAAACTTTGTGTTATGGAATTGTATCACAGCACCGTTAAGAGAAGTAAAAACAGTTTTGCTGTTTTGTATGACACCCTCTTTAAATGAAATTTCAATGTTTAAGCGCAAACATTAAAATTACTACCTTTGAACTTTGTCATTATCTGCAAAATGTCCCACACAAATCTTTACGCTATCGCGTTTGTAATCTTCTCTGATAAAAAAAAAAGTCTATGATGTCCATTTTACTCTTTTCAGCTTGTATGTCATTCCAGCTTTCCAAGTGAGCAAAACTTCTTAGATATAGAGATTATTTTCTTACGTTACAGGCGCAAAAAGGCAGGTACTAAACGTAAAGAGGACGCCGATTAGCAAAAGCAAGCGGAAAACGGTCGCGAAAGGCGACGAGAAATATGTGCATTGGAGCGTATCATGAAATACAATCTTTCGCATGTAGTCTTATGGAGTGACGTCAGAGTTGCCTATCATGTTGTTTAATGTCATTGCTCAGACAGATTTTCAAGCGTGGTCGTAAACATTACCTCGTTTACGCGTTTTTGAATTCTATTCGTTGTGTTTCGGAAACTTAAATATAAATCAGATAATTCAATGATCACTCTGTCTTCCTAGGAGTTTTAATTTAATTGCAGTAATAAAAAATTAGTGTAGAAATAGCTGTGATACCCTAAGCTACAATTCTTTATCGGTACTTTTAAAAAACAGATTGTTGTATGCGATGAAGCATAATGATGGTTCGAAACACATACCCAATTTTACAGGCGCCAACTCGCACAAGCACTCTTAAAATAGCCCCAAAAATTTTGCAATGGTAAAGTATAGGAAGAATTTTTCCGGGGTCAAAAGTCGGGGAAAGGTCCATGAGCCCTAGTGTTATTTTTCGGGAAAAAAATGAAAGAGGACCCAGTCTTATTTTCGGGGAAACACAGTTTGTAAACAAACATGCGCTCGGTTTTCACAGTTTAAGGGACAGAAACCGGTGCCTACCTCAGTATTTGCACCTTTAACCTGACAAGGTTTAGGGAAGTTACCTACGAACACCTGAAAAACATACGGTAAAAATAAACTCATTGTCGATTATGTTAATCATTTACCATACGCGAGCGGGTATCAAATTTGCACATGTTCTCGTTTCGATCAACACTATTACGTCATTGGAACTGCCGTCTGAAGAGATCGAGAGGTCGCCACAGCAAACAACCCGCGCTTCACTGAATTTACGAGTGGTAATTTCTCATTTTCAAAAATTGAATGTTGGGTTTCTTTTATGGGAGGCAGTTAGGGGAAATTATACTATGTAAGATGTCGCAATTTATTTTAAGTAATGTTTTAGTAAAATGATTCAGCTAAGCACGGTTCAGTCATTAACGCATTGTAGGTATTCAATAAAGCGCGGGCGTGAGATAATTTCAAGTTGCAACTTTCCGACGTTAGTAGTTTCTCTCGTCCGTCAGCTGGTTTGAAATTTATGCACGCCTTTTGTCAGCGCAGTTGTAGGTTAATTAGGTGTCTGATTTATCCATTGGACATAGAAATATTTCGAGGAGAATTTTATCTTCTTGGCCAAATACATCAACGTTGCCCGTTGTTACGAGTTTGGTTGTAGTACTGTAGTATGACAGATTTTTCTGTGTCATTCATTAGACTGTTAGAAAAGTCATAGTCAAAAAAGACTTTGGAAGTTCAATAAAAATGAAAGACGTTTTGGACTTGACCAGTCCAGCAGTCTGGCAATGGCACCGGTACGGTACCGTACCAGTACCGTAATATCGGCATGTATTTCGAGATGGCTTAATTTCTTTGTAATATATTCAGTTTGTTTATTAGTTCAGTAAGTTTTTGTTGGTAATTTCAGCTCTGATTCCAGGATTCTTGTCCCATAAAAACAGGATTAATTTTCTCGGTATCAGTGTCTTCTTTTACAGAGCCTTGTACAGGAAATATGACTGTATGAGAACAGCCAGAAGCAATTCAATAAAATATAAATAATGAATATTCAAGTGTATATCAATGGAAATTGATCCTTATGCCAATATCAGTTGGAAATTTCTCTTTTTCACCATCATCGACACTCTTCTTTGTGTATAATGTATACTGACTGGTATAATATACTTCTTGGTTTGTTGTGAAAGTTGGATCTTTAAGCATTTAGTCTGAATTATTGTAAATTCATTTGGTTTATTAGTAATGATTTTTATTATACCAATCACTAAACCTAAAAAACTGAAATTATTGGCGACAATTGTTACATACCAACTGTGATCAATATGAACAGTATAAAGTTCCAAGTGCATAAGAACTTCTTGTGATTCATTAAAAATTGAAATTCTAATCAAAAAGAGATGGAAGTGTGCTGGCATGGTTGTTGCTTCCTGACTCCTATATTTTTTCTACTCTTCTTCTATTTTTATATCAGTGTTGACTTATTTAAAATTGAGTCGGCCCATATCATTATTATCACTCAATTTCTTATTGTTTGGTTCTTGTTTGCCATGGCAACAATAATCTCATCATATAAAAAAGTTTGTCTCAACCTTTCTTATGGTAGATATAATACTAATTTCCCAAGTGGGTAGTCTCTCACTAGTGAACTTGTACGAGACCCCTCAGCATCCTATCTGTGTAAACAGTCAACCTGATTATAAACCACCACATTCGATGATTCACACACTATTTTGAAACATTTGTTTTGAAATTTTAGGTACTGTGTTTGTTGTATTCGGCCAGATACTCTTATTAATAATTTATTGTCACAATGAAATGTTATTTGCTGATATTTGTGCTGTCTGTCTCTATTGATGTCAAAAATGCTGAGGCTAACACAAAGTTAGAAAGCCTCGAACCAACGTTGGAAAACTTGTTAAATTCGCTTGAAAATTTAGTCAACTTTTTCTCAAAACGATATGACAAACTCAACTTGGATGGTTTGTTCGGACTCAGAAGTGTGCAGGGGGAGCTGAGAAGAGCATTAGAGAAGGGCGAATCTGGAGCTTATCCAGAAGTAAGAGACAACATTGAAATTCAAAATAAAATTAAATCAATTTTAAAAGTAGCTGATGAAACTGCGGCATTGGCTTATCCAGAAGTGAAAAAGAAAGATCAGGAATATTTTTCAAATTTTATGCATGTTATTGACAAACCATGGATAATGTATGAGCTTAAACCACAGGCAATTGGTAAAATTGTTAAAAGTGAATTACCTTGGACTAAATTTGAAGACATAGGAGATCATAAACCAGACCATTTTGATGAAAGTGTCAGTGACAAATGCATGGGCACACTTTTTGGTAATCAGGGTTTCAAAAAATGTGATATAGATGTCTGCTGGGAACAGATGACAAAACTTGATACTAAATTGTATTATACGACACATCAAGTATTATGGTTTCAACTTGGTATATCCGTAGGTTGCCTTGATAAGTTTGAAGAAAAGTTGGCAAATAGTGGAGGTTTGAAAGAGATGTTTCGAAAGCTGTGTACCAGTGTAGTTTTTCAAATGGATTCTTTGTTTAAAAACGGAACAGTACCTTATCAGTTCCATGATATCTTTTTGGAGCAAGGAATGATATGTGGTGCAATCGGTTTCGTAAATACTGTAAATAGAACATGGTTGGAAGGAGCAATGAAATGGCAGCATCCAAAATTAGGATGTTTTCGCGAGGTGAATGTAAACCCTGATTTTGATTATAATATGGTTGAAGATCTGATTTATAAGAATAAACTTGAATGGCAGAATCGAAATTTACTCATGGATGTTGCAATGGGTGATTATTGCAGTGCTCACCAATCTGCTGTAGCTGCTGGTTTCTATGCTGTTTATCTTCGTTTGTTTTTGGACCCTGATTATGTGAAAAATATGTTGTTGCCTGACCTGTTCGGAGAAGATTATGAATCAAAGTTGATTTGGAAACGTAGAATGCAATATTTTGTATTAGGATTTCTGATTTCCTTTTTCATTCTGTATTTGATGGGAAAAAGAAGAAAATATATACACAGGAGATGCAGATTTTTGAACTTTTTATAAGCTTCCAATTTCTTCAAAATAAAGAGGCAAGCTTTTCATATTTTAATCAAGATGTTATATTTAAAAAGTGCTCTAGTTAATTTGGTGACCAATTTTATGAGATGAGAATATATGATTATTTTATCAGCTATTGTTGTGAAAGTTTATCACTGTATGAAGTAAGATTTCAGGTTCTTTTTTACTTATTTTTTAATTAGTTTTTTAAATATTCAGACACACTCAAGTTTTAATAGACCTTTGAGACAATCATATTATATCATCCTATACACATTTCCGATTATATATTATATACATTGGGTTGTCCATGAAGTCTTGAATTTTTTTTTAAATTGCAAACAGAATTTATCGATACCATGTATTGTTTTGGCCCTCACAGATGATCAAATGAAGTAAAAATACTTGAACAATTAACGATTAATATACAACAAACCTGGTTGAGATGTATTGAGAACTGACTTCATAGCAAAATTGAAATTGTAAAGGGACTTCATGGATACCCAGACCCTGTTATATTATACATATATATATATATATATGTGTGTATTCCACTGACTCTTATTACAATTGTGTATGTAATTTCATCATTGACCATGTATTATTCTCGACCACTTGTAAATTGCAGCATCTAATCCAGTGGAAAGCCAATATATGAATATTTTATAGCAGTGGGCAATGTCCTGAGTAGTTTAGAGCTATGTTGGGAAAATATTTTCCTACCTCAGTTATGATTTAAATTATTAGTGCAATGCTAACTATCACTTGATTCCATACAGAGTCCTCTCATTATACACAAGAGGTAATGTAATTAGAGTCACATGCTTTATTAATTTATGCAATTACTTAGATTAAAATTATTAGATGATGTTCTTGTCATACCTTGTCTACTTCACCATCATTTTGTTTCCCGTTACCATAAATATTGGCAGTGTAGAGCAGATGGTTAGAAGCAAGTGCTACTGATATTATATTTTACTTTGTTTTGTTTTTACCCAAGTTCGAATTGAAATCAGCTACTCGTTGACTTTACTAAGCTAGAAGAATCATTCCAAGTTTATTTTTGATATCTATGTTGAGAAAATTAATCCAAGTTTTCAATTTGAAAGCACCAATAATACAGTTGAGTTACTTTGATCATTCTGTTGAGTGTTCTAGGGTTCTTCATTATTTCAGTTTTCATATAGAAGAATATTAAGTACACATTCAAAAGTGATAAAGATTTATATTGTTCTATTATATCAAGTTTATTTTCAATACCTTTGTTTAAGAAATTTATTCAAGTTTTCAATTTGAAAGCACTATACTAGAGTTACTCTACTAGTTGAGTGATATAGATTTATGATGTTCTATTATATTAGCGATATTCAAATTTTTGCCAAATCTGGTTTCGTCATTTTTTGTTTTCTAGTCAATGTTTTGTATTTTGAAGCATTTGTTCTGAATGAAAATATATAAATATTAGACATTCTCTTAGAATTGTCAATTGTTTCTGATAGCCGATTATTATGAATAGAATATCAAGTTGGTTTGCACTCATTTATGTTATTTATCACTGTATTTATTTCGATTTTTCTACTTTGAACATACTTGCTCCGGTTCGCAGTATATTTTATCATCAATTGTGCCAAAAAAATTTGCCAATTATAATAAGATTGCACATTTTTTCAATTTATGCAACTTTCAACTCGCTGCCTTAGTTTGATGTCTTCTAATGTATTAGAAGCATTTTCGCTACTGTTCATTATTTTTTGTTTGAACTTATTGTATGAAGCATGTATATTATGTTTTTTCTAGATTTTGGTCTTTTAATGTGATAAAGATTTATGTGATAAAGATTGTATATTAACTGTTGAATTTGCGTTTTTTCATATTATAATCTTGAAGATCTAGATGCAATAGAATAGAATTGTGCAACAGATTTGAAAAATGTTTTGTTTTTTAGTTCTTTAAAGGATATCAGGACTATTTTGATAAAATTAAAATAAAACTGCTTTGGAAACCTGCAAGTTTCCTCAATAAAGGAATAGCAAGACACTTGAGAATACAATGAGCTCAAGAAAAGGTAATATTTCCACATGGAAGCATTTTACTAGACTCAATTTTCTCTCATTTAAATGTTTATGGCCACTTGCACATGACCATACGATGTAGGCATTTTTAAGGGTACTCCCATGGTATATGTACCAGGTTAGGGTTAGGGTCATAATTTTATTCCCATTTTCCTTATTTTAGTTCTGGTAAGAGTTCGTGGGGACTGTCTGTGTCAGACAAGTGAATATACCCCCTGCCCATAGGTTTCGTCCCTTCGAACAACTTGATGTAAAGAAGGCGACAAAAAATTAGGTATTTCCATATTGGTACACACACTTTGGGCGCCTTTTTAGGTATTTAACGAACTTGCCATTGAGTAATTGACGTGAATCATTTGATTAACAATTTTGTAATAATCTCATTGTAATTATTCATGTGACTTAGTATTAACATCTCTTTTTTTTATTTACAAATCTTATATATTTCATTCATTCAACCTTGAAAGATCCATTTTGTACAGTTTGAAATTGCTATTCTTATAAGCAAATCTTGTGATCATTTGCTTTATTTTATGCTATCTTAGATTTTTGAATTATTTTGATATATTGTATATTCTCTCGCATATAAGACGAGTACAAAACTCGAAAAAAGTTGCAAAACTATGGGGTCGGCTTATACTCACATAACTCTGATCACACCCAAACAAAATAGCATTATGCTAACTTAATTTCAACAGCTACAACTCCAACCATGCTAAGTTCGCAGGATTAGATCGTACTATTTGTAGGGTCGGCTTATATTCAAATTTTTATAAATTCACCGTTTTAGGGCTGTTTTTAGAAGGTCGGCTTATAATTTATGCTAGGATTACTTTGTTTCCTGAGTATTATTTGTTTTCATCTTGAGAAACTTATATTTTACAGTTCTTGCAATTCAAGCCAGAAAGAAAAGGAAACCAAAAAATCGCTTATCTGATAAAAACAAAAAGAAGGATCATAGACACGGGTTTGTTTAAAATTTTGTACAGCATTTCTTATAACTAACATAACCTTAATATTAATAGTAAGTTGCCTTCATAAAAAAAAGAAAAAATCAAGACCCCAAATGTTAAACCAGCGTTTCTCAACTTGTGTGTGAGAGATTACCAAGTGTGCAACGGAGATTTTTGGAATTTTAGAAAAATGATTTGTATTACCCATGACTATGAGACTTGAATGCGAACTATCAATTCCTGGGCTGATAATATTATTGCATTTGCCTTGTGGTTGGAGTAAGGGTGATTGTCACATTATAATTGTATTGGATTGTTATAATGTATTTGTAAACAAGATGTCTGTGTTAAACAATAGTGTTTGGATAATGTGTTACAAAAAATGCAGGAAAGTTGAAAATAATTGTCAATGCTCTAAATTGCAGTTATTATTAAATGTTATCTGTTTTATGATAGTTTTCGATGTTTAAACACTTTGTAGTAATAAGGAAGTGAAATAATTCCACATTCTACTGATTGTAAGATAAAAATTCTAATGTGGTTAGATATTGGGACCTAACTCTGTTTGATGATCTATGGTGATCTGGATACAGCAATTAAATTGTTATTCATATGAGATTATGCACTTGCAGATAATGTAATTTCAAGATATAATAAAAGGAGGAAATTTAGTCGAAATGCCCTTATTAATGTTCTTTCCTTGTGCTATGATAAACTATTCATGACCCACATCAACGCGTAGGAGTTTTTTCATCTTGACACAATAGATAACAATTTAGGTTTGACATTGATTTTCCTGTCCAACTCATCCTCACTTCATTTTGAATTAGCACAGTCATTATCACTTCCTGTTAGTCTTAGGTCAAGCTCATTTAACCTCTTCAGGTATTGGCAGATTTTGTTGAAAGCTTCATTTAAAAATTAGATCAGTGTTGTGATCCGAACTTTAACTTTTCTTCCTGGTTTTGAATTGTTTTTAGATAAATAACATATTGAAGTATTGTAATTGATGCGATTATTTTTTGTCATTTGATGTAAGGTCAAATATTGTACATGGTGGCTGGGCAATGACTCCTGTGACTTCACGACTCTCGTCATCAATATATTTATTGCAGAAGCTCTTTTTGCTTCTATGACAAATAAAAAAATCTTAACTCATGTTCCTCAGAGAGAATACATTGAATAAGAAAACTAAACAACACTAACTTTATATTATGCTACTTCATAAACCATATGGCCATTAGGGAAATCCTGAATATACCATACGATATATTGTATTCACTATCAGTCTTTGTGCCTAGCAATCTAATGTAGACCATGATTTTATAAAGGGTAAATACCTCTTTGTGGATAGATCAAATAGTAGTTTTGTTGATGGCATTTCACCTAGAGTATAGTAAAATTGGGCAATGCTGAACCAGAAAATAAAAAAAAGGTAGTTTTTCATATAATGCTGTATATCAGTGGATTGCTTGACTTGTGTGGAGCAAGAGGTTTGATAAAGTGTGAAATAAAAAAAATTATTACTTTTATTGAAATATTATTACAAAACTTTATTCCTACTGAAGGCACTCTCACACTCATTCTTCGTCTGCTCCTGTACCTTCATCCGCAAATCACAACAACCATCATCATGAGGATGAGAATCCTCCACCTTACGATGATCCGATAAACCATGATGAAGACTCAGAAGATGAAGATGAAGAATTGAGAGGATCTGATGATGATGAGCAGGAAGACCCAAATGATTATTGCAAAGGTTTGTCAATTCAATTTTTTTTTCTTGTAGGTTATCACCTGAAATATTAGTAGTTAGCAAAGATTTCAATGTAAATGAAATAAGATTAAAAGGAATCCAGATAAAAGTTTTACTTATACAATCTTCCATACAGCCATTTATCTATCGTACTTGTCCATCTCAATTCAATATTCAATCCATTTCAACATTGAGTATTGTTTGTGAACCAATTGTCTGTTCACCAAGTTTATTTTGATATATATACCACAATTAACATCATTTGTTTATATAGGATTTGCCATAAATTATGATTTTGCCATTAAGAAGGAATAAATGATAAACGCCATGAATAATTATAACAAATCCTTATCTTACAAATCTTAATTTAAATTGGATATGTCAGATTACCAATGAATAAAATAAGTATAAATTTTTTTGCATGGCATTAACTTGATATTTTACTACTTTTATTCAATAGGCCTATAAGCCATGATATTCGTTCATTGACTGATTTTAATCCTTTATTCATCAAATTGGATTTTGAACTCAAACTATTTGTAACAACATACTATCAATTACGTCACTGTCATTCCCAACCGTCTATGCTCGAGTTAAACGTAAATGGAATGAGAGGACTATATGCTTGAATGCTTCTAAACAACAATCTGCCTCAAGTAGAAACCAGAATGATTATATAAAACATTGTGATGTTTTTGTTGTTATAACAAGGTCAAAGTGAATTTAAGTAAAGATGCTCAAATTAGGAAGGCTTGACCCACTAAGCAGATGACCGGAAATATATATATGAATATTTCTAAGACATAAATGGAAGTCTAATTCTGTTAAGTGATCCAAGCGTCTTGTTGAACACTATTACAAATTTATTTCTGTAACGTTGTGTGTGAGTCTTTTTTTTTTAAATATTAATGTTAATATGGAATACAAAATTATTTGTCATATATAATTGTCGAAGTATATAATTGTCTTATTTTGGTCAGACGAAACTCTACAAAAATATTCCCATGTTAGTTAGTCTATCTTGCTATAGCCTCTCTGCATCATAAGCATACAGTTCCACGGGTACAAAAGCATAGAGAAAATTAGTGAAAAACAAGTAGAATTTCTCCTTAATAACCCATGAATCACGCAAGGATCTTTTATAAATTGAAACTTTCAAAGTGAATTGTATTTGATGCAATGCCAATGCTCTGTTTTTAGCAATTCAGAGTATTCTTTGTTGAATTGCGCCCTCGATTGCTCCATTTGAATGGTTCAATATTTATATACTGAAACCTAAATATTCACAGGCAATTTTGTATGGTTTCATTATTTGGAAAGTAATGTTCAAATTTATATTTGATAAAATATTCTGATTTGCCTTGTACCATGCTCATGATGGTTGTTGAATTGAATTTAAAAAGTTATTTTGGCATTACATTAAAAAGGATTGTAATTTTCAAATTATTTTCGAATCGTGCATTTTAGAAAAACAAAAATTTAAAAAATAATCCATCAGTTCAAAATCATAGTCTTCATCCATTTATTTAATGATGTCAATTGTTTTGATAACTCTCTTGTTCTGGCTGTGTCATGGTTTGTCTGCTAAATAAACATTCTGTCTGTAGATAGTATGGATTTCAAATGGATTTCAAATATTTGAAAAACGAGACAACCATGATAATGACCTGACCTGATGTAATTTTACTGTTCAACTATTAGGAAGTGTCTGCACTCATTGTTTTCTCCAATTTCTCATTGCAATTGACTTTTTTGAATCATTTATAACAATTAATAGTTGATAACTGTGTTTATATGAAAAGCTTAAAATCCTATTATATCACTTACAGTAGCCCATTTCTTAGGAATTCATTCAAGTCCATGCATCTGAAACTGAATAGCTGGCTAACTAATCCCATATCTGGCATGGACTGGTAACTGGAATGGAGGCTGTGGCTCAATGAATAAGCTTTCTAAACAGCTTTTCTCTCCCCCTGGATAAATATGTAAATCCTACCCTATTCATATGAAAAAATATGGTTTTTCGAATTAAAAAAAATCCAATTATAAACTTAGTGTAATTGCATTGGATTCAAACTACCACCATCATAATATGATAATATAATAGCTTGCCTTGACCAAATTAGTTTATTAATTTTTTTTCACTGTGTGATTCCATCTTATTAAACCGATACATCATTAAAAAGTTGTTTATTTGCATTTTCCTACTCATATAGTGCAGCGTTTGTGCTTTTACAGCTAAGATCAAAGATGCTACTCGAATTAGCAGTTGTCATTCTGTAAATGTCATTGCCAAAATAAAGACAAATAAGCATGTGTAGTTGGATGAATGTCATCAAAATATTGAGGTGATATTATAACGAAAAATTGTGCATTGAATCGTAGCAGAATGCCTCGTTACAAATTATGATTGATAAGTTTAATTTGACCAAAGAAATACCAAAGTGCAGAAGAATTCCCAAAGGTGTCATTTAATATTGATCTTAACCGAACTAACGGTTTGCATGGCAGGTTAGACTGCTGTATCGAAGAGAATGCTTTTTACTGACTATACATGACTTGAAGTTCGAAATGGGCCACTGCATTTATAAACATTTGAATCAACTTCAACTTTACTTCTTTTATATTTAAAATATTTGAATGCTTTTAATGTACAAAAATTATTTGTTTCAAAAAGATTTTCATTCATTTCAAATATTGTACCAATTTTGGATTGCAATTGCTACACAGCAAAAGACACCAAATTGTGATAATTATTGAATTACAGTTGCAAATATACCTAAATTATGTGTCATTTAACAGGAATAGATAGGTTAATAAAGGATAGATACTTAGGGGTTATCGAATTCATCAAGTTTTATGGATATTCAAATCTATTATTGAAAATATATATTTCACTGTTTCCTTGACAAATTCTGTTAATACTGAAGTGCTGTAATTTTATAGATTATTTGAATCTAGAAATTTTGCCATTTTTGAAGTTATTCATGTCTAGGCCTATTCACAGGTCTTTAAGCCTACTTTGTTCGAGTTGTCCAATAATATTGATAGGATTTTTCCAAAATAATCATAATATCAAATTAGTCACTAAAAACTAATTACAAAGTAATCAATTTCATAACAATGTAAACAATTATTAATTTTTTTCCAAGTGAAAATCATTTCAAAATATTGATCATTTTTTCACAATGTTGATTGAAACGGTAGCGTAGTGATGATGAATCTTTTATTTACATTTCTTATATCACTTCGCGTATTTTATTTGAAAAGAATCGAGTGCAACCCTACCTCACAGTAACCAATTAAAAACACTCGGCTTTTGTTCTCCATCAATTACAAACCTATTGACCGTTTGTTTATAACGACCACTCCCTTTCAAATCTCCATGTTCAATCAAAAGTAGAAACCTTTTACTCAAGATGCCTTCTTATTTATTTGCCAAAACTGCTACTAGTTTTATATATGAAACCCATCAAGGCCGATTCTTGTTGAGAATGGATAAATGGATTCTGTAGTGGTTTTATTAATCATACTTTTGTGACCTCAACAATGTAACAATATACTCTCATAAATGTATTTTTATATTTAGTCTCGGGTACATTGCCATTCATGCCTATTAAAACTAAAAAATTTTGACACGTTTTTCGAACCAATTTTTATTCAGTTTGAATTTGCAGTCAGCATTGCATTGTACATTTCTGAGTATACCTTATCAATTTGGCCTAATATACATGGAATGAAACAGGAATCCCATTCATTTGCTTTAAACTAGCAGTATAAACTACTTTTATTTTGTTTCGCAATCAAAAGCCAATTTCAAATGCTTCCATTGACTTTATAAAAGTCATCCACTTGATGATATATGCAAATTCCACAGCAATATTTTTGTATGTTGTGTTATTTACACTTAAAATTGAATGTAATGTTATGCGATAAGCAACATTTCAAATGTTGATTAGGTCATAGACTCATAATATTCCCTTCCCTGAGGTTTCAACTTCATTTTTTGTTTCCTAATAAATCAATTTTGAATAGTCACTGTTCACTGCTTCCTGTTATAATAATTTTTGTGATGTTTGCCCTTGGTTTATTTGAGTTTTCTGCAATGATTATTCATTCTGTGTGTTTATGTGAATTCACTTCCTGTCGTTTGATTTTTTATTTTCATAAAGCTTTGACTAAATATTAAGCAGCTTCTATCCACTAAAATTTATTTGTTTTCGCAAATTGTTCTGGAACTTTGTGGGTTCAGTTTTTATCGCTTTCCTGACATTGACAATGTAGGCCTATATATCTATATTTTATGTCATATAATGTTTACAGCTTCATCATAGATCTATTTGAACAGAGCAATGCCCAATGCCTCACCCAACTTATATTACGAAAAATGAAAAAGCGATCAGGGGTGCAGGCCTTTTCTCAAACTCTTGAGCAAATACTTTTGACTTCATTTAACATTTTCTCCTCAGTTTCTTTGAGATATGCCCACTTACTGGTATTCCCGTAGTGTGTGTACCTGGCTAGGGTTAGGCCATAATGTTAATGTTATTCTATTGCAGTTCTATTACAGGTTGGGGACTGTTTGTGTTAGCCAAGTAAACTTGTTGTGAAGTAGGCGAACAAAATTAGTTACCTCCTCATTAGTACACATACTTCTGAAGCGCCCACTTTACAACTAATTCGTAATTTTGAGGCCTATTTTTGCTCTTACTGAACCTAATAATAAGATTGAAAAACGAACATAGCAAGATGTGTAGTTTTCAGTCTTCTCACTAAGTTAGTTTCAATTTTAATGATATATTTTTTATATGAATGAATTTATTGAATATTCTGCATAGTATTGCCTTATCTTATCTTAGTAGTATCTGTTGTGAAAATGTATGTCATCAGGCAACAATCATCAACTGCTGTTGCTTCACACAGAACACTTCAGCTTATCAGTTCATGTTAACATTATCACTCCATGTTGTTTCAATATATCAAGAAGTTGTGACCTTGGATTAAAATTTATCAAATTGTAAAAGTATGATAAGTTATGGTTTTTATTATGTAAAAATTATCATCACAAAGCAAATTCTAATTTAATATAGACTTTATTAATAATTCCATGCATTTCAAGTTTTTATAGCTGCAGATTCTTTCCAGATGTTCAAGCATGGATAAACTTTTGTCTTTATTGCAGTGACTATGTAAAATTTACTATGTAGAAATTCTTATTCCAAGTCTATTACCTATAGTCTTTTACCTTTTAATTTTTTGAAAGCTGAAAAATGTTTATCTTATTATTAATGCTTTATAGATTATACTTTATACATAATTTTTTATCAAGTGTGAACACTGAGCCGGTTCCAATGTTAAATAAAATTAGTTATGTGAAAACTTCTTTCTTTTTTATATTACACTATACCACAAAGTCCCTATCCCCCTTTGTGGTTTTTAATTGGATAGTGGTTTTACATGTGACTTAACCATGAGACTACTTGAGTTAATGTGGAAAGTTTCTTTTTTATATTAAAGAATTCTTATTCCATTTTCACTATATCACATACCACCTTAATGACACTATAACACAAAATTCCTATTACCTCACGGGTATTGGTTCTGTGAATGGTTTTTCATGTTTGACTTGAACTTGAACATGAGACTTCTTGAATATGCAGCATCCAAATTGGATTACTGGGTTGCAGTTGAACAGTATTGATTACTCTCTACAGCAGACTGATATGTCTTTAGTTGAATGTTATCTTTGAATATTTCATAGATGTTTGCTGTCCCTTTCCTAGAAATTGTTTGTTATCTTCAAATGTGTTGGATTGGCAATAATTTAGTAATTGTTGGAAAGAAAAATAGTCATCAATTTATGAAAATACTCTATATTTATTTTTGCATCTGTGTATTTCAGGGAATTTCTATTATATATTCTTGTGATGTTATACAATTTAATTATCCCAAGGCATAGGCCTACATAAGAATCTTAATCAATAGCTAAATGAGTTTGTCAAAAAGCATCGATTTTGAAACAAATTCATATTTGGAAAATATATTATTTTAATTAAAGATGAAAAATTTAAAATCTGAATATTTTGCTGTGAATTGCTGCTATTTTTATGAAAAATGATTTTTTTTGAAAACACATCCATTACAGATTCTTTTGTTTTGAATCATATTTATTTACAAAATCTTATTGGCTAATCAAGTCAAGCTATTCCAACATGGTTATTCATACCCGTTACCGAAGTAAAAAACCTAATTAATTGGGTGTTTATCAATTCATGGTGTTGAAATATGATGTTGAAATTGATCATTTGTTGTAAAGGAATAATGCTTACAAATTGATTGGAAGATGTGTACCTGGTCTTTGTTAGGATGAATCATAAATGTTCAACAAAGCAATTTACATTTGAAAACTTGAAATATTAGGTTTGAAATATCTAGTAAATCACTAGTGACTAGATGGCTGATTTTATTGTTTGAACAATGAGAAATCAGTGTTCACCGACAAAACAACCCTTTATTAAAACTATTCTTCCTGAAATGATAAACAAAATCGTTATACTGGTATATATTAAGGTGTTTAAAGTTCATGCATCACATTTTCATGAATTTTATTCTGTGATATTTTGTCCGTCTCAATATAGTCACTTTGATTCCTGCTACAATACTCTCGAAGTCAGTGAGTAAGTATTCACTAAAACAAAAAAAGAAGTATTTAAGCACCTCAATCAACTGCTATATATCTTGTACCATTTGACATTATAAGTTTTATTTCTCTTGTGTGTTTGCACTAGTGATCGCAATTCACAAGAACGTTTTGACCTGCTTCTCAGTCTGTTTTATACTTTTTGTTTCAGGTGGATATCATCCAGTCAGAATTGGAGATTTATTTGTGAATCGATATCATGTCGTGAGAAAGTTAGGATGGGGACATTTTTCTACTGTCTGGTTGTGTTGGGATATGAAGTAAGTAATTCATATATTATTCTAAAGATCGATAAGTATGTTGATAGGTATTTGTCTGTTTGTCTGTTAGATGCACGCGATATCTCACGAAGGCGTGGTTGAATCTGCTCCAAATTTTGCATGTGCATTCATCATATCTCGGACCAGAAGCCTATTGATTTTGGATGAATTATGTCTTATAATTAGCGAGTTATTAATTAATTAGTGATGGGACACGCGGTGTGACTATAGAGTCATGAATCAAAACCGCAGTTTCGATCGATAAGTCTTCGGTCTCCGACCGATATTCTCGTCTAGTCAATATGAAGAATTGAACGAAATGGGAAATACTAAAATGTTCTTTTATACAACTATTGTGAGCTTTTTCATATACACATATGCAGTTGAAAATGTTATGCCATAGGCCAGGGGTTCCCAAGCTTTTTTCGGGACTACCCCAAAGACAACTTTCGAGGGTCCAGTGCGACCCCAGGTCAATATATATATTCTTCATGAAACTTTACAGCTTCTTTTACTGGCCTTTGAGTTTGGTCATGTGGTGGTATTAAGTAAAATAAGCTAAAACCAACAGTGATGTCACAATCACCTACATTTTCTATAGCATAAGCATAGAGCGATGCCTATAGGCCTGTTTTACAGTAAGCCATGGTACAAACTGCTAAATTTAATATGGTTTGTCAAATCTTAGATGTTTTGTACATCCATCCTCTACCATACCTCACTGACCTCATGACCTGTTTGCGACCCTACCGACTTATCACTCCGACTTAATTTGAGGTCGCGACCCCTGGTTTGGGAACCCCTGCTATAGGCCTATGTGCTTTTTGTGGGCTTGGTTGATATTGTCTTGGTTCAATTGTGCAGGGCCTTTGCATGTGCAAACAATATTTCTGATCAATTCTGTAGACTATGCAATCAATTGGAATCATTCCAACTGTTTCAATAACATGTAATTTCACATGCCGATGACTAATTGTCTGGAACCTTCACATAGCTAGTTGTAAAACATGCTGTTCATGACAGTGTATGCCAGTCAAGGTTCCCTAATCCAATTATTGTAAGGTTTTACGACAGACTTTTTTAGAGAATTCGAAGATATTAGAACTTTCTTGCTTCAACCTTTCTATAGTTCATGGGGGAATTTCTCAATATTAGTATCTACAAAACCAGGATTTCATCATATGCTTTATAATTACACTTTGAAATAACAACGTTATGTGAGAATTCCTGTATGGATGGAGAAAATGAGAGTTTATGAGTCATCACCGAAAACTGGCTAATCGCTGCGTTAAACCAGAAAAAACTTGAAACCTCGCTTCATATTAAACGTGAATTGGATATAAGGCATATTACATCAAAGTGAATGTTTATACCTAGATTAATTTCTTGACAAACTGATTAAAATGTTTTACATCTTATTCAGTTGATAATCTTGTTACTAAGATTACAAAATTAGCAAGTCAGAAAATCTGTTATTTTTAAATTTTTTATTGCTACCGAAAACAACTTATTTATGTTAAGATAACATAAAAAAAAAATGAAGTTAAGATAACATAAAAAAAAAATGAAAAATTCAAAAAATACTATAACACGTCTTATTCATAAAATATATCGTAATTGCAAAAACGACTCATAGTCTGATCCTATTTGTAACAATCTAAAAATATAAAAAAAATGAATAAGAAATTCAACTTTAATATTTTAGTATATGCTTGATGCCCAAACTTTTCTAAATTAATACAAATAGAATAAGTTGGAGTAAATTGATTCTATTAATGAATGGATCAACAATATTAGTGTTCGTCTAATGATTAGTTATCAGCCTATTGCTTTTCATAATCACTTTCCAGCAAAAAGTGATCACCCCAAATGCAAAATAGTTGCTGTGATTAACATGTCAATTTCTCCATATCAAACAGATAAATTGTTTTTTGAAAAACTCAGTTCTACATGTTGATGAGTGGCAATCCATACAATGAAAGTTCATGTTTATTCATTTGTTTAAATCATTCGATTAATTCAGAGTTCTATAAATATATGAAATTGTCCTTCACTAACACTAACAAATTTTCAATACAAAACCAATAATACTCGGATATTTTGCCTCCAGGCAGACTGAAAGTCAAATTACGTCATTATTATGTCTGGCGGTTTTAAAATCTAGCCAGGAATAGTCGCCAACTTAATCTAGGATAAATTAGTTTCTAATTTTATTTTTGTAACAATTTTTGCTTACTTTTTACTCTCTGATATTTTAAGATTTCAGAGAACTAGCTGATTATGCTTTTTGTCATGTTTTCAGTTAAAAAAAGGGAATGCATCCAGAAGTTATTTCCTAATTTGGTTCCATGAGTTCATGTTTTGTTTTAATTTTATGATGAGTCATTGTTCTTTTGCTTAATATTAGCAAATAATAAGCATCATCGAACCCTACCAAATCTAACCAACTTTTAATAAAATTCCAGAACTATTAAATTTAGCCATCGCTGTTAGGAAACTGTAAACTGTATAGAATATTTAGAATCCACTAATTGGGTTTAGAGTATTAAGCCTTAATTACTGCTTTAAAAAGCCATTGGTGTCTATTGTCATGCCCAAAGCATGTATATTAAAACCAAAGCTTATAAATAAAATTAATAAGATATGATGATGTTCAGACAAATTCAATATGGCTTGGGAATAAGTCTAATCACTAACTTGGAATACACAAATGAAGTTTCTTCAAATCCTATGTCTGTATTTCGTTACTTAGGTTACAAGATAAATCGGACATGGCTGGTCTCTGTTCTTCACAAAAATACTAATGAATAAAGTCAAAGTAACATAACAATATGGCCATGTAAATTAATCTTTTATATCAAGCGAAAATACTAGAATAAAAATACTGAATTACTGATAATTTTGATTCTCTCTTTTATTGCCGCTTTTCATATTTTTGTTTGCATTTTTCTTTTAACATCAACTGTCAAACAGACTTAGATTAGAATGGAATTTCACAACTATTGTAATTGTTGGTAACATGGGAATACTTTCAAATAGGGTCGTGTTTGTTTAATCAAATTGTGGTTGAGCGAAACAAGAGCAAAAACATATAATTAGATTTCATGTGTAAATTTTTGCTTCAATGCTTTAAATAAATAAATAAAATAAATGTTACGGCCCATATGGTTACTGGTGGTTATTGTTTGTAAGGAAGGCTTGTTTAGTAACTCAAAGGTTACAGCTATTTATTGTTATTTAAAGAGTTATGATTATGTATACAATGATACGATTAATATAGTATTATATATAGCATCTCATGCTGTGTTGGAATAATGTGAGTAGACGTTCATGACAAAATTCGAATCAAGTTGTACATTTTTGTGGATATTGGTATCTGCAAGAATGTGAAAAATGTTTCCAGTCTAATCCAGATTAAGTAAAAGCTAACTATATATCTGTTTTGACTGATGCTTTTTTCATCCTTATGAGGACATGATTTAAGTGAAAATTTCTCAAAATTTATAATTCACTACAAATATTTAACTGCTTTCTAGTAATGATTTGTTTTGTATATTCCTGTCACCTTTTATTTATGATATTTCAAATGAAAAATTCATGGAATATTGGAATTAATTATACAGTAATACCAGAAATCAGTGTAATATAATTCAAGTAATGGTTGAATAACTTAATAAATTAGTCAGTGTCTCTATTATTTGAATTCCTTACTAGGATTGGGGACATGATTCTGTAAATAGTGAGAAAGTTGTTACAAAATTGAGGTTTTGAACAAAATGTTGTTGCAGTAAATATCCAATTAATAAAAATTGATTATGAAGGTCTGATACTTGCTAGTCATGAGAAATACTGTTGTTCAATACTCCTCTTACTTACCAGATGTCATGAATTTTCAATTTCACGCTGTGTTTGTCGTATTTTGTACTTCAATCAACATGTCCTTTGAAAGATAAATTTTTTAGATTTCTTTACTATCAATCATAAAGTGAGCAGAGATCTTAATAAGAACGAAGGAAATCGAACGATAGAAAATTTCATTTCACTTGTTCTTTATGAGTGTATTCTTTGTTATTAACCATGTTTTTAATTTTCTTCAGATTGAAGCGTTTTGTTGCGATGAAAGTTGTGAAGAGTGCTCAACATTATACAGAAACAGCACTGGATGAAATAAAACTGCTAAAATGCGTAAGTATATCCCTCTGTATCTCACAAAGTAATATCTTACTGGAAATACATGAAGTCATATCAGAAAGAAATACTACAATTTATACAACAGTGGCTGGTGATTGTATAAGTGATTTACTAATATATTCTCACACACGTTTCATTTGATAAATACACAAACAATTTAAGATTTTTTTACATTTCATTTGAGATACATGACATTGATTGGTCTTCCAACTTTTAATAATATTAATGATTTTAATGATTAACTGAGTCAACTGACTTCTTAACAAAATTGAAACTGTAAAGGGACTTTATGGACTCCCTGTATATATTCATCATAATTTTTGTCAAACCAGTAATATAATTAAAACAGTCATTAAAA
The DNA here is from genome assembly GCF_964204865.1 of Styela clava. Lineage (NCBI taxonomy): Eukaryota > Metazoa > Chordata > Ascidiacea > Stolidobranchia > Styelidae > Styela > Styela clava. Next base: position 7,267,045 of record NC_135258.1, on the reverse strand, counting down.
TCAATATTTGTTATTCATTGCCAAATTGGAATTGATTGTGTTTTGTCTGCTGAGTTATTGGAAATTTATTTCATATCATTCATTTGATTATTAGACACCAATGTCTGGTTATTCCTTGCCAAATAATTTGCTGATTACTTTCAAAATCATTGCCAAGTTTTGGCTTTTGAGTACTGTGTCTCACTGGCATGCTCTGTCAATGATAGACCAGCAAATAAATCTTGGTTTGCTCATGATAGTCAGATTGCAGTTTGCAGTTGAAAATTTGTTTTTGTTTTTGTTTAGATATGTCTGTTTGAATAGTTCAGATTTTTACCCCATAATTGGATAATTTTGATTTCGAATTTTCTGAATTGGTTGACTTAAGAACAAACTCACGGTATATGCTGAAATTTACTACAAAAATTGAAAATTCAGGATAAAATAATTGTTTTGATTGCCAAAAAACATTTCTCAATAAATTCAAATTTATTAAAAGTAAACTTTCCACGGTTAAACTTGATTCCCATGCATTGCTCATCATAGGTTTCAGAGAGCAGTAGTATATGCTTCATTAAATGTATTTATTGATTTGATACTGATACTGAAAATTGCCTTTAACCATTTTAGGCTCTTTCTGAAATAGCTTTAGTTGTTCCATCAACAACATTTTTTGTTCTTAATATAAATGTTTGGTGTGTTCCTATTTTATATGTTTACATTTGGCAAATATAATGCTTAGTTCACAATTTGGAAAATCATATTTGAAGTGAACATAATAGATATAATGGACATCATAATAGATATAATGGACTCCTATTTTTATGCTTTGCGAATAACCAACGATCCATTGAATTATTATAGTTTACATTGTGTTTCTGCTATTTGCAGATATTTCTTCATCTTGAAATATATTTAGTTTATTTCAAGTAATTTGACTTCTCTATTTATTAAAGTGCTTCCCAAACTGCAGGCCAATTACGATCGCGTAAAGATTCAACATGGCCTAGTTCAACACTTTCTGTTTTGTTCTTTTTGCGTACTAGATACCACCAATTGTTATGTCATTATTACAGTCTTAAGTATGTGTATTCTTAATAACAATTCAATTATACCGGTATCTCAATTATACATACCGGTACCAAATATACGCCCTTGCGGGCACTTCCTCATCCTGGCCCACGAATATCCTCCCGATTCCAATTTTGGCCCCCGGTCAATCAACTTAGGGAACCACTGATATAAATCAATCTGAATTGAATAAATAATCATCTGATTAATTAATGAAAATCAAGTAGCTTCTAAAAAAGGTTTTCTATAATTTTGCTTCGAACAAGGTTATGTGCCATTGACCATTGACTTAGGGTTTCGTGAAAGAATGCCTTTTCACTTAATTTATCATAGACTGGGTATGAGTGCATTGTTGAACACAATCAAATTCACCTTTTCTGATAAAAGGTGGTATTTATAGGTTAGTAAGACTACCATTCACATTGGATATAAATGTATGAAAATTGAATAATTTAATATTAGTCTTTGTTTTTTTGACACTCTGGACCTTGTTATTTCTATAATATCTTAACCTTATCTGGTCTTCCTTCTGATATTTTTATTACCTGAAGCTGTGATGTATTAACCTTTTTTATCTGTATGACTAAGAACCGTGGTAGCGATTTCAGTTCCTGGAATTTTTTTTTTTATTCATTCCAATCATCAAGATTCAACCAACATAAGCAACCATTTCCATTTAATTTAAATGTTTGAAGCTTTTTTTAATAGTCAATGCATGGATGACCAGAACATTTTAATATGTAGCTATCCTGAAGAATGCATTCTAATGCAATATTTTTACAAATAGAATGTCACGATTTTCCGCCAATCTTTTCAACAAACTAGGGTCTTAAGGTCTTACTGTGCTAATACCAATGTGCGACATTCATGCCTTGTTTGTAAGGTAAGAATATGCAGATGCTTTTCCTCAAGTCAATGCATTGAATTTGGAAAACGGCGAAGTTATTGAGAAATATTTCAGAACTTGACAGAAAGATTGTTAGTGATATTGTGAAACTCCAATTGCTCTAAGTTTATCGTATGTATCTATTTGTAATGGTAACTAAGATAATTAATTTAAAATAACAAATATACTTTCAAATCAATTCCAATCTTTGATTCACTCTGAAAATCCTTGAGTCGATGAAATTATTATCTTTTATCCTTTCATTTTAAACATTTAAATAGCATTCAATATCTGCTAGTTTTCAGTAACAATTCCATTGAATTATCATGGCAGGTTTTTAAATAATTGATATGAAATTCTTGTAGAATTGATCATTGTGTCAGAATGAAGAAACTATTACTCACTGTGAGAGCATACACAGTTCACTGTTTTCTTTTCAGCTCAATATTATTTAAATAAATTCTCATATTCATAATTTATATTGCAGTATCATCAATTTGTTGAAATGTTTTATTAGCATCATCTGTACATAATTTTGAAGTATATTCATGGGTTATGTTTCAAAAGTTTGTAAAGCTTGTATTTCATATAATAAAGATTTTTCTAAAGAAATAAAAAAAATTTAAATCTTAAACCGAATTATCGTAAATTAAATTAGAATAAATCTTGATAATTATCATTGCTGTATAAACATTATAAACTTTTGTGGCTGTCGACATTGATATTACTCTTCATCTTTGTTTATTTATTATCTTATATTGTTTCTCTCATATAATATTTTTTCCATATCAATGATTGTTTTCCAATGGCTTTTATTCTTGCTAACCATTGTAGAAATGATGTTGCAGATTTAGGTTTCAGTTCTAATCTTTGTTTTCTCTTTTCTTCAGGTTCGTGAAAGTGATCCACAAGATCCAAATCGTGATAAATGTGTTCAGTTGCTTGATGATTTTAAAATTCATGGGATGAATGGAACTCGTATCCTTTTCAATTTCTGCACAATATTGGCAATATTCATTACATATTATTGACCCATATCAGGGACCTCTTATATATACGGAGTCTTGTTTGAACTGTAGAATTGAAAAATGCCTTATACAAAACTGCTTATGCGTATGCCAAATTGAAATTTTATCGAAAAAAAAACACTCCTCGATTCAACTAATTCAATACAGGCCAAGGCTTCAACCTATTAAAAACCGAACTCCTTCTCACTGAATATACAGTACTTTTAATTAATTCAATATCAATCATAAATTGCCCTCAGTTTGGCCAGTGTGGAATAACTGAAACTTAAGCCCTTGACCTCCAATCTATGGACAATAGGTTAATAATATGTTCTAAGTTAAACAAGAATGTTTTATCAGTGCTGAGGAACCTTGCTTACAGCTCTATAATGTGGCGCTTCATAAGTACGTGTGTACCGATATGGAGGTAACTAAATTTGTTCGCCTACTTAACATCAAGTTGTGTAAAGCTACTGAAACCTATGGACAGGGTATATTCACTTGGCTGAAACAAACAGACCCGAACTAATAATAGAACTAAAATAAGGAAAATAGGAATAAAATTATGGCCTAATCCTAACCTGGTACACGCACTTCGATAGTGCACTATAATACAGTAGTACTAATTACCCCTACCCTTTAGGCTCTGAGTATGATTTCATTTTACCAAAATTCTTGCTTTAGTTGTAGGGTATCTTATATATATATTTTTCTTAATGTCGTTGAATCAATCAGATGTTTGCATGGTGTTTGAAGTTCTTGGTCATCATTTACTCAAATGGATTATCAAATCCAATTATCAAGGAATGCCAATATCTTGTGTCAAAAGTATTATGAAACAGGTAGGAACTGTGTTGTGCATTAATGAAATGTTCACCAAGTAAGACGAAATTAATTTCTCTAGGTTTTAGAAAAATGAAGACTATATATAAATGTGATTCTAGTTTTTTTTTGTAAAAACTGACTTCTTGAAATACAATGATGATTTTTCAACTTTTAATTTGTCATTAGAACCTCGGATGTTTTGTTTCCCCACAGCTTTCCTTCCCAGTAAAACTGTATCTTCACTATTTACTTATAATTTTGTTGCAGCTGATTTTTACCAGTTGGAAAATATATTCCAGATCTGACTTGACTTGCAATAGTTGCAAATTATTGTTCCTTTTCATTTTAGATGTAAAATAGTTTAGATGTTTTTTAATTGGGCATTTTTGAAGTATCCTTCTATATTGGACATCTATCCATTACCATTGCTGTAATATCAATTTGAAAGTTCAAAGTCCAATTAAACCAAAAATTTGGTTTTGAAACATAATATTTAGTTTTTTGTTTTGCTTTTGTTTTTGTCATCTAGATAGGGCCAAACAAAAACATGGAATAGTGTCAAGATATTTCATTAGCTAGATGCCTTCAGAGTACTGATTTATTGAGCTTCAACTACTCTTTAATCATATTTTTTTTTATTTATTGGTTATAATCTTTTGACCTAGAATGAAAACTATGCACTATTCAATATCCTTTATTACCTTCAATTCAACAGTGTTCACTATTCAAAATAGAAATCAAATCGAATTTTATTTTCTCAATTTTCATTGTCTTACCCTTTGCATTTTATAGGTTTTGCAAGGCCTGGATTATCTTCACAGCAAATGTCAGATTATTCACACAGATATCAAACCAGAGAATATATTGCTTTGTGTCGATGAACCCTATGTGAGGAGAATTGCAGCTGATGCTCATCAATGGCAACAGTTGGGTGGGAAACCGCCTTCTGGTTCACTTGGTAGGTTTATTGCTAGTTGACCTTTCTTTTCAGCTTTTATATATTGATTTTTTTTTCTGCGCATCTGTTTCAAATTTTGAGTACTTGTAATAGGTTGATACCACCAAAGTGCACTTATTTTCATCTTGTTTTCAAACACAAAATTCAATTGTTTTATTTCATTTTATGGAGACTTTTATGTGACCTTTTGATATTGTCTGCACAACTTCTTTCACACATTTCGTTCTGAAATTACCAGGCTGTTATTACTTCATTTCACATTTTGTTGTAAAATTACCTGTTTGTGATTGCTTGTAAATTTCATAGAATCTAGTATTAGATTATTTTAAAATAAATCTTTTGTTTTAGTGAGTACAGCACCACAACCAAGACAACAACAAGTAAGTTGAAAATTGTTTTCCAACTTGAATTTTGTGTTCATTTCTACAAAACCTGAAAAGATTTCAGTATGAACATTGTTGTTTCTTCTGGTTTTAATACTTCACTGCATTCATATGAGATTCGGTGCTGGTGTAATCCTTTTGATATGTGACTGGAATTGTGGTGACCATAATTATAGTCATTTGACCTTTGTGTCAGTATAAGTTATATTATTCTCTTTCTTGTTTTGAAGTTTGTCATTTCATATATCTAGTTTTAAGTAAGTTAGGCTGGAAATTATTTTTGCTGCTTCATATCACCTAGTTATACAACAGAACAAATTTTGTGTGTCAGTATTATACTGTATTTTTATTGCATTGGCCAGATGTTCTAGCCAACAAATAATTTTGGCAATTTGATTTCCACAAGAACAGCTTTATCTCATTTGTACAGGAATTAGGTTTAAGTTGAATCAATTACTTTTTCGATTAAATTATAATATAGGTTTTTGTGCATTATATTGAATACCCGTCAACTTATTTTTCTCAGAATCAGAAAATTTCTAAGAACAAACGTAAAAAGTTAAAAAAGAAAGCAAAGAAACAACAAGAACTTCTTGAGATGCAAATTCAACAAATTGAACAAACTGAAAGAGAAGGAAAACCTTTAATGAATGTAAGGAAGTCTTATATCATTATGGGAATCTTTACCTATGGTACTTAATCATACAGCAAGCTACATGAAATCAAATGTACAAATTCTTAACCAGTTATTTCTTCCATATGCAAGAGGTGGAGTAATTGTATCATCTTTTCATCTTTTTTAGCCTGAATGTGTTGAATCAGTAGAACCAGATTCACCTAAAAAAGATAAACTGAAAGTATCAGAATCACCGACAAAAGTGAACGGAAATGCAGACACTGAAAGTAAAGAAACAGAAAATGGTCAAAAACAGGACCAGGAACTCCAAGAGGACAAAAATGACAAAAACTCTGAAGAAGAAGAAATAATTCTTGATAATAAACTTGAAATAATCAAGGAAAATGGTTTGGAATTACAAAATGGCATTGACGAGGAAGCAAAGCAGAATGGTAATGGAATTGTAGAAAATGAAGAGGTCAGAGTTCAAGATTTGAAAATCACAAATGAGGGAGTTGTAAACGGATGTGAGAAAAATGGAGATGAGGAAAATATTGAAGGTGACTTTACTGAATAAAATTTATTATATAACCATACAAGATAGCATATTTTTCTTGATATTCAGGCCAGATTGGTATTTCAGTTATAGTAATAAATACAATTTCGATATAATAATGAAATCAAGACCATGACGCACTTTTGATATATTGTCTTACCTGTTTTAATGATCCTTTTATATACATTTTTTCCAAAATGAAGATTGGTAGTTGACAAACTTATACACACTTATTTATATATATATATATATCAAGGATAATTCGGAGTAAATTTCTTGCAATGCTCTTTCCAAGACAATACATGATGATTCTTCATGCAAAATTTGTTCCTAGTGTTTGATATACTTCCCAATGGTAACGAACTAAGCCATTAATTAGAAAGTTTCTATTCGCTATAGTGCAGTGGTTCCCAACCTTTTATGGCTGGTAGTTCCCCATTGGAGGCTTTCAGCACTCATGGCTCCCTGATTTTCATTCCATTGGTATTTATAGTGTTATGTTTAAACGATTCATGCTTAACAAAGTGAAAACAACCCCTGTGAAAAAAATCTTATTAAGCAATGAAACTGGAAAGAACTGAGAGTATTCTTGTAAAGGGAAAGGTAAAATCAATTCTTACCTAGCATTGTGGCCCCCCTGCAACTGCTATGTGGCTCCCTTGTTGGGTTAGAAACCACTGCTATATATTGTATATATTTGTGAGATTTGTTCTGAAAATACGGGAAATACCGGATGAGGATAAATTATCAACCTGGCTCAATTTGTTATATTAATATGTTTTTTTATTGCAGATGAAACAACTGTTATGGGAGAAAAGTTACAAAGGTACTTTATTTTGTTTCAAATTTATATTCAACTCCAAATGTCTGTTCCTTTTTTTTATATTCTTTGGCGGGTTCGAAATTCGATCTAATCTTTGATTGTCCACATCCAGGAATGTTCAATGATCATGAATTCATGATTTTAAGGTTTCACTTTCGAATAGATGATCACTTCTCTTGGCATTTAACATCTGGTGGTCAGTCTCAACTATTCTGCATTTACCAAATTCATTACTGATCTTAAAAAATGACTGATTAAAAAAAAAAATAGTTCAAATTCCTCAATATTCTATTTCCAAATTCGGAACAGTAAAATATTCGGTTTTTGCCACCCGGCAGAAGTTTAAAATTCTTTTTTATCTGTGAGTCTTAATAAGTAAAACATTAGTACAAGTGACGCCACGGTGAGATAAACATTTGTTGTTTCCATGCCGTTTTTCAATTAAAGTTTTTTCTATTATTTCCAGTTTAAACACAAGTGATGACTCGTTTAGTACAGCAGTCCAATCACCAATGTCTGATGGTGGGGAACAACTACAAACCGAATCCGTTGTTGAGAATGGTGTCGCAGAAAATAATGAGGAAACTCAAAATGCTGAATGCAATTCAAGGTATATTTGTCATTCTTTAAGTTTGTATTTTAAATAGCCAACCTTTCAAGTGTAAATATTTTTTGAAGATTAGAAGTTTTGGTTACCTATGGAGTTGCTAATTTCAATTCGTTTTATTATTGAACCTCTTCATTGCAGCAATAATTCACCAGAGTCAAACCGGCCAGAACAGGATAGATCCGGTCGGAGGGATGAAGGTGGAAATTTGAAAAGAGGAACAAGTTCAGACAGGTAGGCAAATAATTAAAATAACTTGTGCATTATGTTTTTGGTGAAAGAAATATGTTTTTTTTGTCAAATTTTCTCATTTTTTTTTTCTCACTGTCAGCTACACTCTTTTCAATGGGTGACAACTTTTTACCTTCTATGTGAATCTTTAGTAAATATTTTTTTGGGGTTTTATTGTTTTTCGCCATGCCCTATGCTATTTTCATGTTTATTTTTGAAATGGTATGTTCTGATTGCAGTTGACTGGTTAAATCTTCCTATACCCAACCTAACTAGCTAACTTGGGAGGTTGAGGTTCGCCATATAGTTAAATCGTCTTTCTCTACTTTTTGAATATTTAGGCAAAAAAATTTTACAATTCATTTTTCAGTCAAGCATCAAGAGGTGGAGATTGGAGATCTTCATATTCAGCAAATGACCTACTTGTCAATCTACTTGATCCAACTTGCTCTGATCAAATCAAAGTCAAAATTGCTGATCTTGGAAATGCTTGCTGGACGGTGAGCATCAGTCTGTAGTTTGTTAGGGTAATTGATGGTGTTGTTCGGGATCTTGAGATGATCTTCTTCTTTTTCATTTACTTGACTGAGGAATTACAGCATAGTCGTGAAATCTTCTACCTTCGAACTCCTATAAACATTCTCAATAAATTAATTGTTTTTTGATTTATATTTTGTTTTAATATGACGATTTTTGTATGCATTCTGATCCAAACAAGACTCAGGATAATGAAATTTGAAATAAATTCAAAGCATATATTTTGTTAACAATCATAAATTGCTATGAGTAATATATTCCATGCTAAATATTAAGTATAATGATTAAAAAAATGTAGGAAAAAGTCATGCTAGTCGGCTCTTTTTCTAGCTTCATGTTTTTTCTATCATACATCGTCTGTCCTGCTAAATATCCAGATCAAATTTAAAAAAAGGCCCAATCCCCAAAATTGCAACGGTTCTTAATATTACTATCCACAATCATGCATAAAACTTTTTTTTTTTCATATTTCAGCACAAACATTTCACAGATGACATTCAAACAAGACAGTACAGATCAGTTGAAGTTTTATTAGGATGTGGGTATGGACCTCCTGCTGATATATGGAGTACAGCTTGCATGGTATGTGTCATTTCCTTTCACCTACTTTTAGTATAATTCGAATCTATTATCAAATTAAATCCAGGGATCATGTTTCATTTTGCCTTAGTTACAGAGTTATTGAGTGTGATTTTGAGAAAATATTTTTGAATTTTTTTTTATTCAATATAATATGCATTAGGCACAAAATAGATTAGTGGTTCAATGAAGAAAATGTCTGTTGTGGGAATTTGAAGTTTGTGAAAATGGTTGGGTTAGATCCTTTATTCATGTTCTCAAACAGTACATTATTTTACAGCTTATCGCTCTCACAATTTCTCAAAGTTAATCAAAATGAAGTTTAATAGTCACTATTACAACATTGTTATTATTGATATTTTTGTTGTTTTTAGGCTTTTGAACTTGCAACTGGTGATTATTTATTCGAACCACATTCTGGCGAGGATTATTCAAGAGATGAAGGTGAAAACCTGTTTATTTTTTCATTCCCAAACTGATATGACCGTAAATACAACCACTTAATCATAGCTAGCTAATGGCTTTTATTATATAAGTTCACATTTATCCTCGGGTAGAGGATAGACGATAGGACAGCTTGATCATATGGTGAACCACGACCTTTCGTCTGGTTACCATCTTGTGTATGGGGTTAGTTACACAGGTATTTGTTTCAGATGCGTGGACTTGGTGTGGTGGAGTCGGTTATGTGAACCTCCATGCAAAGGTCGAACATGGGCCTTGCCCTTCAGTATTATATTTTCAAGAAGCATTCTTTTCTTTTTTTGATATAACCATGTACAACATTTCAAAAGCAGAAATTATTTATTTGTAGTGTCCTTTAAATTCTGCCCACTGCATCTTAGATGTCATTGGCTTTAAAAGTAAATCAATGTTATGGAAACTGTTAATTTGCAGACGTTGTGTGTCTGATTACTTCGAATTTGACGGTATGTGGTTCAACGTTGATGTGGTTAAAGTTCTTTAAATTGCTGAAAACTTTATGGACAGACAATGTGTATATTCTTATGCGAGTTCACTTTTTCCATCTTTTTTTTACATTTTTCTTGCTCGGTAATGTAAGATTATATTATATTCTAAAATGTAAATTAGGAACTATATCACACAGTTTGCTTATGGGCATATTCTATCATCTAATCATTAGCCATATTTTGAATAAGTGCATAATGTTTTCATTCCAGATCACTTAGCACTTATAATAGAGCTAGTTGGACCAATGCCCAGATATTTTGCTTTTTCCGGGAAATATTCTCATGATTTTTTCACAAAACGAGGTAAAATTTTGTCGTGAAGTAATGTCATGGTTTTGATATTGCTTTGACATGTCGTGGATTTTGGTATTAATACTTAAATTTGGGCGCTCCAGAAGTGTGTATACCAATATGGAGGTTACTAATTTTGTTCACCTACTTTACTTACCGTAAGTTGTGTAACGGGTCAGAACACTATGGGCAGGGGGTATATTCACTTGCCTAACACAGACAATCAGCGAACTCGTAATAGAACTAAAATAAGGAGATTGGAATAAATTTATCGCCAAACCCTAACCTGGTACACACACTATGGGAGTACCTAAATTTGTTGTTTGGGATATTTATAGGTATATTTAACTTGTAATGACGTAGTTATTTTAATATTGTCTAATTGTCGTGTTTTTTTTATTGCATGTCTGTGTTCCTGTAACATTTCGATGTGTGCTGACCTTGTGTGGCGATGCTGTGAATCCTCTTTTTGATATTTGTCTTTGGACGTGCGGGCACTCTGCTTATTGTTATGTGCTGTGGAATATTATTAACAGATCATATTGCTCTCATGATCGAACTTCTCGGACATTTTCCCAAAAGGTTTGCTGCCAGCGGACAATATTCCAAAGAATTTTTCAATCGTAGAGGTAAAAGTTTTTGTCCATTCGCTCTTACAATCCACTTTCAGCAGTTTCAGAAAACCTGCTTCAATTGAACTCAGACCACTTATTAGAAGCAAGGAAAGTCGATCAGAATAAAAGCTATCTTAGATCATTCACTCAAAAACAACTCATTGATAATTGTATTTGACTCAAACACTCTGAAAAATAACGAGATTTGCTCATGGTGAAAGTTTGCTCAAAACACTGTTTGGAAGGTTGAGAACTTGCTTGTAATGAAATCTGGCCCAAAGCACTCACTCAGGGGCAACCCCTACCGCCTAAGACAACTTAACTACAACTTAAGAAACTCACAAATACCCGAGTTATCTTGGAGCACTCACTCAAAAGGAATTCAATATATATAACATTATTTCGAAGTATTCATTACAATGATGTTTATTTCAAGCAACCTCGAATGAATCACAATAAATTTGCTCAAATTCCAAGTGGAGAAAAGTGTGCTTAATGCAAATGTCAAAAAAATCACTGTTATCACAGATATTTAAATGGCAAAGATTTAATTCATAGTTGGAAATGGCTCAAACTATTCATAGAACTATTCAGCAGTTGTTCAAGACGTGGCAAGCAACGGCACTACTTAAAAGACCTATATGTGGTTTTCATCTTTTCTATTTTAAATGTATCATTTCAATTCTATTTTCAGGTGAACTCCGACACATTCATAAACTGAAGATGTGGCCTCTTCCGGATGTTTTAGTAGAAAAATACGAATGGCCAGAAGAGGAAGCTTTAGAGTTTGCATCGTTTTTATTACCAATGCTTGAAGTTATTCCTGACCGAAGAGCGTCTGCGGCACAATGCCTTGAACATCCATGGCTCAACTCTTCATGACCTTGCTTTGCTTAATTTTTACCGGATACCACACAACCATGGAGTATGAAAACTGATTTGCACTCTCCACTCGTCTTTACACATTATTTTTGGCACTCCCGAAGTATGTGAACCAAGATGGCGGACACCGGAACGTAGTATGTGTACCAGGTTGAGGTTAGGCCATGATTTCAGGTACAAATGCTACAGGAGTCACTTGGCTAGAAATTATAGAATGTAGAACTAACGTAATAGAACTAAAATATAGAAAATTGGAATAAAAAATATGGCCTAACCCTAACATGGTACACATACTACGTTCTGGTGTTCTCCATCTTGGTTCAAATACTTTGGGAGTACCTTATTTTTTACATATTCAGTTGAGAACTCTACAACTGTGAAATTACCAGAATATTATCCCTCTGTTTCATTTGTAGTTGAAATTGCGACAAACGTTTCAGTTTTGTTTTAACTAAACAGTAGAATGCTGACGTAAGTTATCATTATCTACTCTATGAGTAGGAAATGTTTTGGCCAGTTCAATTTTAGGAATATGTTTGACTTTTGTGGTAGAATGCAGCACTTTAACAGACAGAACTGTTTGAAATTAAACTCATGCTCAGGAACATACCGTGTTTCCCGAAAATAAGACATAGCATTAATTTTTAAAAATCATTTCAATACAAGTTCTGTATTTAAAATAAGAACTAGTCTATAACGGGATATATTTCTCGACATCCAATAGCAACAAATCTCTCCTACATGTTTTGAATTAATCTAGAATGTGGGAAAGAGGAAAAAGCTCAATGACCTGACGTAAATGAAAATAAAAGACCCCCAAAATAAGCCCTAGTGGTATTTTTTCGAAAAAAATTGATATAGGACCCTGGCATATTTTGGGGGGAACACGGTATAACTCTCAATGATATGTGGCAAAAATCACAATTACCATGTTCGGATTCATTTCTAACACAGAAATTGACTCTGAGGACAGAAAAATTTCTAAATTATTATGTCTTAATTTCACTGGATAAATTCATATCTTACCTAATTTGAAGTTTTTTGAAGAAACTTCATTGTAAATTTGTATTCTATTTTTGTATGTTTTCCATGTTCCTCTCTCTGTCTGAAATCTGTCATAGTCAGAAAATCAGAATCATTATCGACTTTGTTTAGGATTTACTGGTTTAGGAATACTCGTACTATGCTTTTTCACAGTGGTCGGTAAACTTCATGTACCATCGGGCCAAATTTGCACATTTAGGTAGCATGCGGGCAACATTATTTTTTGCCCACAAACAATCACCTCTTTAAACTCCAAATTGTGATGTACCCACAACTTATATTTTGGTGTTACCGGTAATTACACTAAAGGTAGGCACGTTTGGCAAGTAAACGGCATACAACTTCAGGGGATTTCGCTTACGCAAAATTACTACAAAACAAATGCGTAAAACAGTCATTGTTAGTACATACATGCGAGCGCAAGTAATAATAAGTTTATGAGCTATTTTTGTTTTGTGCATTAAAAGGGAGTTGTTCGAGGGCCACCAAAAATTTGTTTGCGAGCTGCATATGGCCTACAGGCTGCAGCTAGTCAAGTCATAATGATGGGTTTCAGACAGAAAATATGTTTTGTTTTAATGTTTCAAACTTGATCAAAACCTGTACATGTGTTTCTTACACCGCTCACGTTTTTAAAGTCATCAATAACATCTAATAAGAGAACTTTGTTAACATCAGACTCTTATAGCAAGTAGTAAAATTTACTTGATTTACTGGAGGAATATGATCAATGTTTAATGGAATTTTATCTTCAAACTTTTTTTGTGAACTTGTAACAAAAAATGTCAGTGTGCTCCACTTATAATTCCATTCTCACTTCACCATTATATTGGTGCTTTTATTTTCCTTCTATCAGCCAATATAGGATTTACTATTCTTCCACTTTGTGAGTTGTAAATGCATCTAGGTATGTTTCATTACCAGTGCTGAAGCTGCACCCATTTCATAGACATAGACCCTACAATGTATTCTAAAGAAGGTATAATTTATTTTATATAAAGGTTTTTCAGCAAATATGTTTATACATTTGATGTGACCACATTGAAAAATTTACATTGCTCTGGGTATAGTTCTCCAAAACTTTAGACAAACGCTGGTGACGAGTGAGAAGAACCTTTTGATTAAACTTTGTCACTGATATATATGAACTATACTGGGGAACAGAGAAAAATGAAGCTTTATTGCTTACATAATGCAAATCAGCTGCTTATACATTTGATTGCACTGAAAAATTCACATTGCTCCAAGTTTGTTGTATATCGGGTTAAGATGCCAATGACAATTTACTTGGATATATAGTTGACTCCGGTCACTAAAATGGATAAACTATTCTTAGATTTAGTGCTAATGTACCTTTCTTACCTGCTGTAACAACAAGGTTATGCACTGAAAAAGTGAATTTTGTGATTGTTATTAGAATGTATTTTTGGTGCTTCCGTAGTATTCGTACTAAGATGGCGCACAACCTGAACATGGTATGTGTACCAGGTTAGGGTTAGCAGGTTGTGCGCCATCTTGGTACGAATACTACGGGAGCGCTGTATTTTCAGTTTGGTAAAAAAGCTATGACTTTGCCATGTGTTTTATTGGTTATAATGAAAGTTAAGTTAGTTAGAGATCTTAAAACATTAAACTATCATGGGTGCACGGATGTGTCGCACATGTAGATTTCAAAATGCATTCTATTTGTTTTGCTGCTGAACTAGTTTTTTTGTACATTCACCATGACTGCATGTGGTAACGATATTGTTATTTGCAAGAGCGTAGTACATTTAATGTGAAATGCTCTTTGATTTATAGTCTGTTTTTGATAGTACTGTCGTGATTTTGATCAATTTTATATTCCATTTTAGCCTCTGTTGAACTGAAAACATTTAAATTACTCTCTCCTGTATTAATGGTATTGAAGTGATCCATCTCATGAGCAGATGTTAAGTGCAGGCATGCTCTGTAGTGTGTTGCATATTTGTTTCTTTACATTTTTTTTTACTTCTTAGCATGTTTTGGTGTCAATAAACATGGACATGTTATCATGAAAAAGAGTTTCTTTTACGGATAATATGAAAGGGATTGATATCTTCAAAAAATGCTTTGATATTGTTTCCAGGAACCAGTTAACATCCCCAGACTTGAAGTAGTAAAGGTTCTGATCACATTACACCTCCACTGTAGGCTACTGGGATGTAGTGTAGTTCATGACAAATACTGCATAATAAATTAATAACCCGGACTAATTAATTTGGTTTGTGGTCACTACGCATAAGCAAGCATTGGAGTGGTTAACTGGTTGCTACAGTGGTTCGCCGCACAATTATATCATCTTTCCATGTTATAAACGTGAAAATCCAAAATCAGTCACCTGCTAGTAGCGTGACATCTTTAAAGGGAGATTCAATCAATTCTATTTCGGTCACTCTGAAAGAAACTAAACAACAACAAACGGACAAACCAAATGCAGAGGACGGGCATAACTTAATAAAAAAAGTTAAAAACGTACAAGTACGTGCCCGTCCACCAAAAACAGCCAAAAGTATCACAGCTATTTCTACATTTTTTTTTTATTACTGCAATTGAATTAAAACTCCTAAGAAGACAGAGTGATCATTGAATTATCTGATTTATATTTAAATTTTCGAAACACCACTGAAAACTAACGAATAGAGTTCAAAAACGCGAAAACGAGGTAATGTTTACGTTTAATAAATGTTAATGTTCGTGTATTTTCGGCATGTGTAAAAATAAACTACTGATACTGTTTACGACCACGACTGAAAATCTGTCTTGAGTGAGAAAAGTGTCTGAGCGGATGCGAAAAGGGAGCTTTGTTACGTCACTTTTTGTATCTTGCTGATTGGCTGATGTCGTGAAGTAGACAAAGAAGTCGATGCTCGGGGAAAGGGTCATTCTTTTCAATTTAAGAGTCCCTCTGCACGCTAACGCTGGTGTATTATACGTTTCTTCAATTAAAATTACTGTAATGTTAAAATTAGTGCGGAGCAGGCAATTAATCTGTAATTAAATTTTGACAACGTATCTCGTTTTGAGTTGAAGGTGAGCTTTTATTGTATTCAACTTGTTCCGAAGTTGAAAAATACATCCTACCTACGAATGTCCACCCTTTGTACAATGAGTTGAGATAACTGAGGTCGCTGGTCAAGTAATCAACTCACGTCATTGGCTTCGTCAAATGTAAACAAGATGACAAATAACCTCGAAGCAGTCGCGGTTTCTCTTTTGTTCGAATTTGGGGAGGTCGCGGCGTTTCGTGTTGTGCCGTGGCTTTCCGGCTTTTGCAGTTTTGTATGTAATTTTAGAGAGAAGCAGGGTAGTTCGACAGGTCGTGGAGATTATATTTACTAGGCTCAGGGGTAGGGAAGTGCGTCAGTAGTTTGGACTATCAAATGGATGCGAAATACAGGCAAAGAAGGTAAGTAGGCTACTGTACCGGTACAACTGTACCGGTACAGAGTTTTGAGTTGCAGTACGGTACCGGTAACTGAGTAACGTTAGTTAAAAACAATATGAGAATATCAAACTATTACAATTGGACAGTGAACGCTGGAACAAGAAGAATTTTGCTAATTTGATTCCAGTTTTCAAGATTAAGCGCTTCGATTTAAAGGATGGATTTATTTGATAATAATGCGAATCTATGTCATCTTATAACGTACGGTAGTCAATACAAAGCTTGAAATCGAAGTTATTTTTTCAGTAGTTAAATTTATATTGATATTAAAACGAAACTCTTATGTCCACTAGTCTGTTTACACTTGTAATGGTGCAGTGATAACAATTGAACGATGCATCTTTGTTTTGTTTCTTCATAATCGAAACTTCCATAACACACAATGGATTACGATATCAATTAATATGGCAATTTATATTTAAATTTAGACACCAATAATCCATAATAAAATGAATGCCTCGACACTGCATTGGATTAAATTATTCCTATATAAATTACGCAAGTTAATCATGTGCGGAATACGAATGCCTTATGTAGCATCGGATTAAATTATTCTTGAACGAATCAATTCATCTAATGTCGGAATGTCGCATTGACAGATTGAGGCTTTGGTATGTGCATTGTTCCAGTATATTTGTTGATGTCCAAATTTAAAAAAAATTGCCATGTTAGATGATATGGTAACCTATTGTGCGTATTGAAAGTTTCGTTTCACTATCAATATAAATTTAACTTTCGAAATAAAACTTTGATTTTGTGCTTCTTTTTGATGTGTGATAAATTGTTGACCTACTGTACAGACCTAAGGAATTTTTGACTCTAGCGTCACATATTCTGCAGTATTGTGTGTTTTCTATTTTGTTTAATTAATGTAATATGGCTGAGAGGCATAATTATATTGTATCATCAAAATATAGTTTTCATTATTTCTGATCAATGTATTATCTTTAATGCGTCATCCTATTTACAACGAAAATGAAAGTTCATTGGCACGAGAAACACGCCAAGCCAAGATTGTGTGGGAATGGTAGCCAGATGTGCGTCGATTGGAATTTAGCGACCTCATCGGAGCTCGTTTCCGCTGTCGATCGTTTTTTTTGCTTGTTTCTCCCAAACGTTCGGTAAATTTTTTTCCTTCGGTGGATCCAATGGTGGTGGTTTTAAGTTTTATTTTGTTTTTATCGATATTGAGGGTCATCAGCGTCCTGACAGTGTGCCGTACTGTTATGTCTATTACCACCCTGCCTGGGTTCACAGTTTCGAATCTTGTGAGATACCTAATTATGTGCAAGAGCTTCGTTTGGATACATAAATCACACGTCACCAAACCGATTTCATGAATTTCGCGATAATTAGCCCACGGCTTTTGCTAACAAATAGAAATACATTTGAGGAGTTATATTTGTGTATTGATAACACCATTATTGATAACATGTTATTGTGCGAAATTTTAGTAAAATTTAATAAAATCGCTCGTTGGAACTCGAAATAACATTCAGGATTCACGCAATGATATCTTCTCATTTAACATTTAATATGAAAATAAAACAGGCATAAGAGAAAAGTATATATAAAGCATTTGAAAATAAAAAGAGACATAGTTCTGCTTGACCTATGGATGCTTTAAAATACTTGTTCTCATCCCAATCTTTAATCTATGAATACAAATACAAAGGGTTGAATCTAAAAATTGTTGATATTTGTGAAAAAGGAATGGTTCATCTTTATAGCCATTATCTATTATGAGATTAGGTTAGAGTCACATTTAGTCTATTTCTTTTCACTCTTCAATTATTACCAAGATCCGATTGAAATAATCTACTTATGCCACATTTGATAAGCTTGAGATAAAATTATGTCAAAGTTTAGGGATGAGTCACTTTAAAATTTTAGATGAGTCATTTATCCAATATGGTTGATTTGAGAATGTTCCCAAATATTGCTCCTTTCTCTCTGCCTTTCAGTTGGCGGATTTGTATACCTGACTGCAAGATACTGAAGCAAGAATCAAAGTTGCTATACCTAGTGATTCAAAGGTCACAATTTCAAAAATTTTTTCTGAAATATTTCGACTGGCTGAAGACTGATTTTAGCCAACTGCTTACCTGTTGAAGTCCATCTTTGTTAGGATGAGGAATTATAGAATAAAAATAAGTCCCACTTTATGCATGCAAATTACCTAAACTAACACAGGATGCTTAGATTTAAGGTTAAATTAAAGTACTAACCGTGCAGTCTAAAATACAATGAAACAGATAATTAGTTGGCATGCAGTTAGTAAGATCAAGGTAATATGGGCATGCTTTGCAGACATAACTAATAGAATGCGTTAGGGATGGGCAATGTAGAATAATTTACTATTCTAGAATAGTTAAATCGAATCCAGAATACCGAATCCTATTCTATTTTCATACTTATTCAAATAGTGGGAATTTTCCTGATTGCTGGATTTAGATGTCAAAAAATTATAAATGTATTACTATAATGTATTATTTATTTGGAAATGTCCTCAACATTGTATTTGATTTGATACCAAACAGGCATTTCCCAGGACAATGAAATCTAAGACAAGCTTATAACAATTTAATAGTAAGCGGTTAAATACAAAAATAGATATGAAACGGCATTAAATCATTATTAATGTTAGAGTGCCGAGTGTACTAAAACACACCCGCTGAGAATTAATTAGATGCAGGACCAGCGTGTGGCCACTGCAACCTATGCGACTGGTGTAAAGTATTAAATTTAACCACTATCAATTAAAATCAACTTTTTATTCTGTGCGATCAAGATGTGCAAAACAAGGTTCCCGACTTCCCGTAAACTCGATTTCGTAGTTAGTTATTAGTTAATATCATCTAAAGACGAATTCATTTAGTATTACTATCGTTACATATCATTATCTACCCAGACTTGGCCCTACTCAAACTCAATACGTAACTAATTTCGCCAGATGTGGCATCTTTTTTTAAATTTATCGGCGAATAAAATTACTACAGACACTCGATCAAACGTGCGTCTATCTTGAACGATAGAAACGGACCGAAAGATATGTAATATTTTGAGAGTGAAATTTAAATGCGACAGATCGTCATGTTTTGCGATATAACTTAGTATTTTGGAAACTAGTGTAATAAAAGTAATAAAATTATTCCTAAATAAGATTTGATTTAAATTAATCGCAAGTAATGTCCTGACATTTCACGCCTGGCTTTTGGTTTAAATGCATCATTTTCTGGGGAAAACTCGCTGGCCGCGGAAAATCATTTACAGTAATGTAAAATGAAGCAAGGCACGCCTGTAAACAATTGAAGATTGTTGCAATCATATTATCGGAATATTGCCAGTAAGTCGGTAAATAAATTGTTATTATTAAACCCTAGCTAGATAGCAAAGCAGGAAAACGCAAAAAATGGTGCAATAACGAGTCTTTGTCGTAAGGTGTACTTCACAACTTCTTGTCCAGAATACGCCGATTGAGATTACAGTGTTTGATGTTTACCGATTTTACGGGTTCTTTGCGATTAGGCAAGTTTAATTAAACGAGAGAAATTTCCACGCGAGAAAGAACGCTCGTCTTTAATGGATAAATTAGAAACATGAAATATAAAAATTGACGCACGACGAAAACGCAAAAATGGTGCAATAACAAGTCTTCGCCATGAGATGTACTTCGCCGACTTCCCATCCAGAATTGAGATTAGAGTGATTAAGGTTCTTTTCGAGCAGACGCAAGTCTATTTAAACGAGAGAGATTTCTACGCGAGAAAAACGCTCTTCTTTAATTGATATTTAGAAACCCGAAATGCAAAAATCGACGCATGCTGGAGAGGCGGGAACCGAATCCTGTTATCGGATCCTGTTGGATTCGAATCCTCCGGATTCGGTATTCTATATTGCCCGTCCCTTGAATGCGTATAAATGTGATACAAGGCTTTTGAACCTCGTAAAATTGGCTACTTTAGGTGGTATTTTATGTGTTTTACTACCTTGCCTGTTAAAATTTCACACAACCTCATGTTTGTTCAATACCCTCTACAGCTGTATAAAGGCACTACCTGTGCATATTGGTAGTCCAAGTGAACGTTGAGCCATATTGGCTCCTTCACATATGCTTGTTAATTAGGATAATCCTAGAATGCCTCCGACTCCTCCTGTATCTGGGGGACCAGTATGTAATGGAACTACTCACCCACAGCATCAGCCAAACTTCAATCAAACTGAAATACCACATGGTAGTCAGCAACCTGCTTCTACTGCATTGATGAATGGTCATTCTGAAGAGGTCAAATCAGGTAATTTTGAATTTTGTATATAGAATAAAAGTTTTTTCATTTTATTGCATTTGTTATATGAATGACCCTTTTAAAATGTTGTACATTGAAAATCATGTTATCTAGATTTAACCTTGTTAAAAAAGGTCGACTATTTTGTCAAGCGATGTGGACATGTGGAACATTATAATTTTAATACACGATGATACCAGTTTATTCTTTGTATAACCATCTTACAGAGACATGTTAAGCTGTATTAATTTGATGTTGGTATTACTTATGTATTATTCTCCCAGAGTGAGAAAGTTCAATTTGAAACATGGAGCGCTTTTAAGTTTTAATGCTTGATAAACTGTAATAATAGTCAGCCTTTCAAATTGCTGGGAATTTTTGCTTGAATAACAATAGCGTTTCTCTTACATGAAAATGATGAAGATTTGGATATTGTTGGGTTTTTATTTACCGGCATTTAAAAAATGGTAATTAGAATGCAAATAATTATTTAAAGGCTGGTTAAATTAAAGACGCCTAAAAAGGAACATGAAAAATGCAATTACGAATACAGTGGCGCGACCTATCGGCGAGTATATAACGTAGTAAGGAAGGAATAAACAATTTTAAAATAGGAGAAGGGAGGGATTCAACAAGAAATATTAGGTATCACTGACTCAAAGCATATAAAATTAACTCTCTCCAATGCTGTAACTTGATTTTAGTTGCATGCTAGATGAAATAGATAGTAGTTTGTACCAACTGTTCATGAAGTTTATTAATGTTGCTTTTTTACCAGCATATTTCTGTCAAGAAAATGAGTCTGAAAGAGGGAAGAGAGGCAGGCCACCCAAAAATAATTCAAAACAAGAACAATCTACTTCTGTTCCAAATGGAAAGATCAAGAAACGAGGTCGTCCACCCAAAGTGAAAAGTGAAGATGTTCCATCAAAACAGAGTAAAATTACAGACACAATGAAGAAAACTAAAAGAACTGTTAACAGGTAATGTGTGATATTTATTATTAAATGATGAGCTTCAAATAATGTGTAAAATTAGATAAAATAAGTATAATTTTGTAGCGATTGGGAAAATAATTTTTTCAAGTTCCAATCAAGGTTCGAACTAGTAAAGCCAATCTTTGATTGGTCATTTGTTCACAGATGTGGAAATTCCTGGAACTTCGTTGGTAATATAAAAATGGTGGTGTCACATTTGATGTCTTAGTTTGCCATATTGAGTTTTTGTGATAGATTAGCGAATTTCATATTAGTACCATTTTTTAAAGATCGCCTCCATTAAATTTAATTTTAAATCCATTTAGATCAGACTATGCAGGTGAATTTATCGACGCATGAAATCCAAATTGGGCTAAGTCCATTTTTCTAGTTTTGAGAAAAACGCAAAAAATGTTTTTTTTGTTTCTTTTTTTTATTTCTCTAATACCTTACATCGAGGATGTCTAGTTTTAATGGTCCACCAAAGTTACAATGAAGGCCATATTTAGATGGTATAAAAAAATTTGTGCTTCGCCCCAATTTTTTTTGGGTTTTTTTTTTTGGACTTGACCCTTTTTGGCTCTCAATTTTCTGGACCAGAAACAGTTTTATTGGACTTAGGGCCCCTCTATTATGTTATTATAGAGGCTGGTATGGACTTAGCGCTTTGTATTATATTTTTTGAGAGGAGCTATGTCCAAAAAACGGACTTAGCCCGAACTTACAATGCAGTTATCCAGAGCTAAGTCCACTATAGTAGACACAGATCTGTTTAGTTCTCAAATGCCCTAAAAAAGCAGGGTTATGTCCATAGCTGTCTTGAGATATAGAGCACCTAGAGATAAGGCAAATAGACCAAAATGTAGAGCTAAGTCTAGGAAAATCAGCAATTGAAAAATGTCATTTTTTGGAAAAGTGGACTTAGCACTGTTTGGTTTTGAGGTGTCGTTATGTGCATAACATGTTATTTTAAATTAGAAATATTTTAATATAAAACCAAATCTTCTTTGTTTGAATTTGAACTGAGGTAAACTCCACCATATCTTATTATCATATCTCTCAGTAACAATCAGACAGTAAGTCTTGTGTTATTTGTGCTTACTCATTCGCTGTACTGTGATAATGGGCATTAAGTGCCAATTATGGTCGTCCAACTAAAGATGGAACAACAAATTAAACAATGTTAATTATTTTGGAAATTCATTTCAAATGTGTAGTTTAGGTTCATCCATTTTGTTTTTTCCAATTCACTTTTCGAGATTTATCCACCTACTGCATATCCTCGCATATAGGCTAATCTGGCATATAAGACGACCTCCTAAAACGACCCATAACACACACATCACAGCAAATGGTTGCAGAAGAGAATTAATAAAAATGATAACCATTATTGTTATGTTTAACTTTTGTTAATAACGTTGAGAAATGTCTCAAAATCCGTCAAATTCATCCTTACTATCACTGTCAAACTTCCTGAAGAGATCTTTCCAGACTGCTATTGCTGTCAGCATAAACACGCAAGCGGTTATGACCCCATGTTTTGGCAACTTTTTTTTTGAGTTTTGAACTCTGCTTATATGTGAGGATAAATGGTAAGTTACCCTCAGAGACCATCACTATGATATTGTTTTCAATGAATGTTATGGTATTTTGGGACAACCTTTTTTTACCTCTCACTTTGAACAAGGCTCTGTGCAAGCAGATTTCCCTCATTAAGGAGCAACTTCATCCTGAAATTGCTTGAATCTCTTCAGTTTCACATTTCCTACGACTCGGGATAGTTGGGATGAGATTACAACCTGTGATATTTAAACCTCAGTACCAACATATTTAATACTTTAACCAGCAGGCCATTTTTGCCTCATATTAAATTGTGATGCTGTATGTTCTGATCAATAATATTACTAAATGAGTAATAATGATCAAATTTAAATTATGAGTTTTATTTGCCAAAGGTCAGCTCAGATTTGTGCTTTATAATTATATTTTATTGATTCAAACTTACCGTAAATGTGTTGAAATTGAAATTTATTCGAGATTTGTGTGATGAAATAATTTCAAATTACATGCATAATAATTTGTTAATATTTTTTTAATTAGTATTTTATGATGAATAGGCGTACTTTTGAATTATTATGCTTCATTCTAATCATACCCAATTTGAACATGTATGTTCAAAAGTGATGATTACTTACCATTTTGTATTTATAAGTAAAATTCAACGTTACAATTTGACTTTTTATATTATCTGATGTTTTAATCATGTATGGGTCATTCAATTTGAATATTGTCTTATACATTTTGAATCTTTTTCTTTTTTCTTTTAACTAGTTATGATATGCCTGACTTTCTGAAAAAACCAGCAATTGTAAAATGTTGGTTTTTGTATTCCATATTCCAAAATCATTGGTTCATCATTATTTGTTTTAACATCTTCATGGAGTTATTTAACACATTCACTCCAATTAAATTTTAGTCAAGAATAAAAGTGTCAAATGTATATTTTCATAATATTCCATATCTAGAAGATACTTTATGTAGGTATCTGATATACTAAAAATTATTTTAATTTTCAAATTCATCACTCCAAAAGTTTAATTGATTTGTTTAAAACTGGAATCTGCGTTGAATTAAAACTAAAAACTACATTCCTGATCAATCAATTTTGTAGCGGAATCTATTCCATCCTGTTTGCTCAGAATATTTTATCAATCGCTAAATGAGAGAAGCGTAAAACATTTGTGCAAATGACGTAACAGGAAAAATTGTAGAACCAAGTTGATTGGGGCATGAATGTTTTATATAAACCATATCCTGTACATTTTTGCATACTGTATTATCAAACCAAAGTATGGCTTGATATATTTCTTACCATTAATGTCTTAAACTCGAGAATTCATGTTTTTAGCAACCACCCACTACTATATCAGGGTGCATATATTTTTGTAAATTTGGTATATAGTGGTGTATAGGTATTACTGTATGTGTTTTATATATATATATATATATGTACAGGGTGATCGCTAGAAAAACAGAAAATTTGTTAAACAACTATTTATTTTGACAAAGAATAACTTTTTCAAATGCATATGTTATATTACACAGAACATTACAGAAATAAAATAGAACCTAAAAGGTATCAACCTAAAACAACGTAGAACCTAAAAGACATAAAATTGTACTGGTATCGAAAAAGGTATGAGTAAGCTTGTATTTTATTCGTGATCTTGTCTGACCTTCAAATTTTCTTCCTTTCTAGTGACCACTCTGTATATTATGTGTTTTGTATTGTAGTTTGATAGCAAAATACCACTAATCAACCACGCATGTCAATTGGTCGTCGTATTTTTTGGATTCACTTGGTATTTAAAATAGCATTTTCTGCTCCTTGGAATGTGGTATTTTTAATAGTAGTCCATTTATGTAAAACGAAGCTTTACTCTTTCATTTCAAATATTTCCAACAACTAGACCTTTGATCATTTCAATCTGTGATTAGAAAATCAATATTTTTAGATTGGACTCGAATGACCTCATGCTTAATTAACAGTAATTCATTCAATTTGATCTCACGAAGTCTTAAAATTTTTAAAAATTGCAAAGGGAATTTATCGATACCTTATATTGTTTTAGCCCTCACAGATGTATTAAATGAAGTAAAAATACTTGAACAATTACTGATTAAAACAACAACAAACCTGGTTAAGAATTAAGATATAATGAGAACTGACTTGATAACAAAATTGAAATTGTAAAGGGACTTCATGGACACCCTACCCTGTATATGGTACAATAGCGAATGGTTTCTAGGCTTAACCATAGCAAAACATGCATAACTAAATCCTTTGCTTCTTTCCCAGTTATGCGTGTTTAACTATATATGACTTACTGTTATAGTAAGCCATGTTAAAGATTCACTCTCCCTGAGCCTGATAATGGTTGTAACTCTTAATACTTGTGTAAGTTTAATTAGTAAATGTTAGCTTCGTTAGTTTTTATGTCATATGAAATGAACTAGAAATAAATGTACACATAAAGTCATACAATTTTCTGCTGTCTTATATTCTTTGTTACTTACAATTCATGTTTTCAAAAGTTAAACGATTACGGTATATTGTTTTGTGTTTAAATTTGGAAAAATAGTTTTTTTTGGGTGTGTGTGAAACAATTTTGAGTTTTTGACTATGCTCTAGTATAGGACTTAGAAACTTGGTTTATTTATTCTTAGTTTTCAATTCTCCTAACTGACCTATTAATAGAAAATAACGAGAAGTGTTGGTTTGTGAACTCTATGCTAAATGACCGCTTTAGTTATTTTTGTGCGACATGTCATCTGAGTTTCATCTTCTTTCTTGTCAGGTCTTGTCTTGTTGCCATTTATACATTGGTTTCATTCCAAGGTAATATGCAAATTTCTGCATGTTATGATGATTGTAATATTTTATGAATTGATATTCTGACAAAGGAAGTAATTCTTGTATTTTTTATAGAAATAACCACCATTAGTAGGCTCTGAAAGAAGCATTTTTAATGTAAAGGGCCTTTTATTGGACTAGTAGTCTAAAAGTCATTTTCTCGAGCAGTTGTTTGCGAATTTTCATTGAAGTTTGATTATTGCTTGTCTGGTATTTGACTCTTTGTTCATATTCTAAATACCTGTGGTCATGTTAGCTATCATATATCTGTTTGTTGCTTTATTGTACAAATTTGATTTGAAAAATTTGAATCACCGTATCAGAATGCTGTACAAACTGTTGTCAATAAGACTTTCCACTCTCATACCCTCACTAATAGCACAACAAGCACTCATTCAAAATATATTACTCAGGCATGGAGTATTTCTTGATATTTGTTGTTGCTTCTACTTGGCAGCTTATTCATATTAAGAAGTAAGACACAATCTCCAAGAAGATGAATTGCTTGATTCTTATCAATTGTATGTGTACTGCACAGTGTATATTGTATGTGTATAGTACTCTACCTACTATAAGAAATTAAGAATAATGTATATAATAATGGAAATGAATTTTTTTAAAAAATAATGAAAGTTTTCAGGAAAGACGTTTGGTCTAACTTCTTTTGAAGAACATTATTGATTAATCTTGATTGTATTTTATGATAACATACATAGTTTAATTTATCTATATTCAATCTCTATTATTTTTTAGATTCATTTTACCATTGTTTGAATGTACAAAGCAGAATATTTCAATCTGTGAAACATATCTATATCTATTTACCGCACATAGTTACATACCAATGAGCTGAGTCAATTCTGATTGATCTGTATCAGCGTCAACACATGCCTGTTTAAATTCTTATTAAAATGTCACTTTGTAAGTCTCGTATTTGGAATTGAAATGCTTGTAAGATGAAATAGAATATTCTAAGATGTTACCATAAGTCACTTTGATAAAAACCATTATTTTCATAATAGGTGGTTTCATTAAAACATTATTATTAGGCAATATTGGTTAGTGACACACACATATATAACAGTACAACTTGTTTTGCATATATGCTGTTTATTCTTTCTATCAAACCTTAGACTGGCTAAGTATTTCCACATGCCAATTCAAGTCATGTCATATAGCTTGTATGACATAAGAATACTAAATTATGTTCAAGGTCTTGACTTTTAATATAGCTTATGTTAGTCATACTTATATTGTCCCAGTACATCCTCAATTGCTGTGTTGAAGTTTGGTTTGAAGTAGTTTGTGGCTTTGAGTTTGTAGGTTTGGAGCTTCCTGATGGGACCTTCGTTGTTCAAATGTAATATTCCACATGTCTATTAGAAATTGTCTGTGTCTTTGTTTTTTAAATACTCCGTCAAATGACCATAACCACGGATGTCCAAATCATTGTATTTTGTATGTTTGCGTTAATTCGAACTTAACTATATTCAATACAGTATTTTGAATCCTTAATTTTATGGAGCAGGGTAATTTAGGATTGTTATATTTGGGAAATTATAATACTGAATAGTTAGTCTCGCAATGTGATACAAAAAGCATTGTTTCGGAATTATGAAACTTTGAAAAGTATAGAAGCAATCAATTTAATCTTATATCTTATTACACCTACATTCTCTAATTCAAACTCATCGACAAAATATTCAAAATAATATTTTAGAGTTTATTTAAAATAGAAGATTGTTTGGTTTTGATAATCCATATGTATGAGACAAGTTGAAATTGAAAGAAGCAATACATGACCAAATAAATGTTCAACACAGACGGGTTCAGTCATTCTGATTGCAATGTAATTTTAAATATATAAACATGTAAATTTTTAAAATCTAACCTGTATTTTTTGTTGTCATTTTAAAGTACTAGAACTATTTATATGATATGAATTCAATGTATTTTCATCTATTATAAACTCCTTTGTTTCATTAATAATATGAAGTTTTGAATAATATGATATATTTAAGCTCTTGATCGCCAGTACTGATATGATATCAGTTTTTAACATTCAAATTTATATTTCCCAAGGTCATAGATTATTTGTTTTGATAAGATGAATCTGATATTTTTATGAAAATTAGCTTTCTTAATACTGATTGATACTTTTTGTGGATGCGTAGGCTTAATCATGTTGTCAAGCATGTTCGTGAATTTAGTTCTGAGTTTTGGTTAGTCTAGAAGTTAATTAACTCGACCACAAAAAGTTTTTCAAGAGCGACAAGAATTTCATTTTGTGTTGGTAAGAAAAATTCTATTACAAACAAGTCGAATAATTCTGAAGGATAGAAAGTGAAGCTCTCATATGACTTGCCTGTACTCCTGTTATCTCATTAATAACCAAAGAGAAAAATTTAATCTTTGACCGTGGCTGTTTTATTACACTTGAGATTTGAAATCAGAAGTAGAAATAAAGTTTAATTATAAAGTTCAAACTGAGGCTGAAAATTTGATTCATTTTCTTGAATTGCCATTTTGAATGCTGTGAAAATCGAAACCGGGTTTGAAATATTTATTTTTCTCCCTGCTACATAAAACCATCATCTCGGATTTCAACTGGTTTCCCACGCTTCAAATTGACGTAAATAGAGAACAAAGACTTATTTGCCTTTCCTATTTTGATCAATTGAAATCTGTAATGGCTGAGTATCATTGCTTGTACTGTTTGGCTTGAGAAAATAGTAAATCCATAATAATTTGCAATAGTACTGATAATTAAGATAACCCAAATGTTAATAATGTTGATTAGGCAGCTAACCGCATGTCACAGCATGCATTTGGTGTTTATGAATTTAAATATTACTTATAATCAGACTGACCAAAATGTTAATATTGAGAATGGAAACTCACAAAAAAATTAAGTAGCTAACCACATGTTGCAGCTTTTGATAAATATGAATATTGAGGAATTTAAATAGTAGGCTACTTATCAAAATGACCAAAATAGTAATGTTGAAAATAAAGAGTTAACCATAGCCACATGTGACAGCTTCCATTTGATAGTAATGAATTTAATTAAACAGTACTTATAATTTAAAAAATTAAATTTCAATGTTTTCAATGTTTAAAATAGAAAACTCGCAGCTAACGAAAGCCAAATATTCCAGCTTCCTCTGATTGATGAAATCAAATAATATCTATAATAAAAATGAGGAAACTGTTATTGGTTATTAAAATTAAAATAAAAACAAAATATTAAGCTGTTTACCACATGCCAGAGCATGCATTTGACAGTGATGAATATTAAAAACATAATAAATCTTTATTCCAAATGCATTTCATAATTATGCGTAAAAATTCAATCTAATTTAGAATATTGAATATCTTCCTAAATAGATAGAATTGCATAAATCAATACACCTTGAAGGTACTGAATCTGAAATAGGGAAAATGTGAAAAGGTAGCTGGTTTTGCCTAGTCTTCTAGTTCGAGGTTTCCCTCGGGGTTCGAGATGACTGCACAGGGGGTCAGCAACAGAAAAAGTCTTATTATACAAATGAATATATCATAGTCTTATTGAATAACCAACCATTAGTCTGCCAGTATTCAACCATAGTATGTATTGATTCAGACATTCATGAGTTTTATTCCGTCAAAGAAAACATTATCCTTTCTTGTTGGTTTGGCACAAAAATTGATATGGCATAGGATAGGGGTTCGTCAAAAATATGATTCACAAACAGTGGTTCGCGGCCCAAAAAGTTTGGGAAACCCTGTTCTAGTTTATAGAATGTATGCGAATGTTGGTATTTCCTCATTCATCTGTTGCCCTTATAGTGATTGAAAATAAATCCAATATTTTAATAAATGAAAATTCCTAGTCTGAAATAGACTATTATTCATTATTTCCTATTATAATGAAGACGGATGCTAGGCAGATGTTAAATGCAAATTCATATGTTTTATAATTAAGGTTGTTTCTAAATAATTTGAATTCTGAATGTTATTAAAATATATTTCAATCTTCTAGGTAAATTTGTGATAAATTTTACTGAAGTTTTACATTAATAATAATTTTCCTGCGAAACTTGGCAGTTTCGATTTCCCGAATAGATTTCTCTTTGAATAGTAATAATTTGAAAACCATGTTAAATTGAAAAAAATTTGCCATTCTCAGTCACAAATAGTTAGTGTTTTCATGATTTTTTAAATACATTTTTTTTGAATAGTAATTATTTGAAAATTCATTTTATCGCAAAAGTTGAACATCTTTTAAAACTTTTGCAAATTTTGGTACTCCCGTAGTTTGTGTACCAGGTTAAGGTTAGGACAATATTTTATTCCGATTTTTCTCATTTTAGTTCTATTACGAGTTCGGGGACTGTCTGTGTTAGCCAAGTTAATATAGCCCCAGCCCATCGTAATCATTCCCTTCACACAACTTGATGTAAATTGGGCAAACAAAATAAGTTACCTCCATGCTGGTACACACAGTTTTGGAGCACCAAAATTTTCAATGAACTGCAATCAATATGCAACCCCAACATATGCTGGAGGATGCTGCTACGTCACGTTGCCATTTTATTCAAGGAAATGTATCTAACTCTTTGAATGAATGTACCTTTGTAGTTTTCAATTTATTGCTATTGTTCTATTATCATTTATTGCCATTATTGCTATTGTGGAGTCTTGTTTTGTATATGGGATATGTATACTGACAATTACACATCTTCATAGAATTATATGATTGATTTTGCCTCAAATTTAAAAAATGCATAACAACTTTATATCTGTATGAGTAATAAAGATTGATAGAATGGTCCAAATCACCATTTGATTGGTCTGACATAACAATTACGGTACTATTTGGCTTCCATATAGACAGTTGTTTTGTTTTTTAGGGTTGCGCAATATGTCTACTGCCAATCAAGTATTTCATTTGAATGGTAAATTCAAAACAACTGTTTCAATTCAAATAATACTGAGCTCCCATTAAATGTGTAAACATGGTTTATCATCAGTAATTCGTGGTCTGCTGAAATACTAGTTTTTCTTACTAGCTTATTAGCTCATTAGTTATCTAATTGGTAATGGTGATGGCCATCTGAGCTTCATGCTAACTTTTGAGCCCTTTTGCAGTTTCATTAACTTTTCGGTACTCCCGTAGTGTGTGTACCAGGTTAGGTTTAGAGTTAGACCATAATTTTATTCCGAATTTCCCTATTTTAGTTCTATTACGAGTTCAGGGACTGTCTGTGTTAGCCAAGTTAATGTAGCCCTGCCCATAGGTTTCAGTTCCTTGACAGAACTTGATGTAAAGTAGGCGAACAAATTTAGTTACCTCCATATCGGTACACACACTTCTGGAGCACCAACTTTTCTGTAGGAATAGCCACGAATATTCAGGAATATCTCATGAGGTTATGGATGTAACTATAATATAATACTTCTGGCATCCGTGCAACTAATCTTTTACATCACAGAATTTGATGACATATTTCTATAATCATTATAAAGTACCGTATTCTTCCAGGAGTCCCCAATCGTGTCATTCTTTGAATAGAGGATATAAACAAAAACATATCAACATTGGAATTTGATTGAATCATAAAGTAAACTTTTTATAACTTAATTTTCAGGTTCAAAGGAGTGACAAAAGAAGAATTATTAGAAAAATTTTTACCAGATCGTATTAAACATGATCTCGATATTTTAATTGTAAGTAATTTTTCTTTCAATTTCGTTTTCTTTTTTCAATATTTATTATCAACCATTTCATGGATTAGCACGAATTAAGTGTACCAACTAAATAACATATTTCCACAGAGGATAGACATAATTGACCAAATTAAAATTATAATGCTTCGTTTCAAACAAGATTAGCTGCATGGTGCTAATGATGCAAGCCAGAAGCCACATGTTCTTAGATTCTTGTCTATAAACATAACCAATTTAAAAATATTTTTTATATTTGTTCTATAACTCTATACAATACTATACTCTCTAACTCTTCTATAAAATTATTTTGTTTCCGATCCTTGTTTAGAAGCATGATCAATTACAAAGAATGTGCGATCTGTTATTTAACTCGTTATTTTGTTTCTAGATTGGAATCAATCCTGGTTTATTTGCTGCTTACAAAGGTCATCATTATGCTGGTCCTGGGAATCATTTCTGTAAGTTGTTGCTTGTATTACATTTTAATTAATCGCATAAGTCTCGAAAGTAAATAGTTAATATTCAGAAATTGGAATGTTGAAGTTGTTTTTAAATCAAAACTTATGATTATGTAGCCCCATTTGTAAATTTTCAAATTAAAGTTAGAATAGGTATCCTGAGTACAGATCAACAACCTAAGTTATAATTTTTGAATAATAATATTTGAAATATTAAAACAGGTATTATACGAATATGGATTGATTTACAACAGCTTCCTTATTTAGTGTCATAGTATATATTGGGTGGTATGAAAAATGAATAACATTAATAATCGTTATCTGGAGAATCATATATTATTGTTTATCATATTAGGACTGATTCGACTTATAAAAATGCGATTCTGATTCTGAAAAAACTTTTCAATTGTCCATTTTTCTTTTTCTCAGTATATTCTTATTCATATGAGCGTATCTCTGATAATTTCTACCGACTATTCTAATCTTTACTACAGAGGCCATGAACTACCAATCTTTATATTTTGTTGACTGAGTGACATGTCTGTGATATTTCAAAGTCAAACATCCGTTTCCTCTTTGATTACGAAATCTCGAATATATGGGTTTATGTACAAACCATTACGTTAGTCAATATTGCTCAATGTCCTTATCTGACTTATGTTGACTGAAGAACTTCAAAAATACAAATAAAATTCTTCAATACATTCACAAAGAGTTGAGTGTTTAAGTGAGAAAGAAAGGTTATAATGGAAATGTAATTTTAAATCAACCATGTCATGACACCTGTTTCGAAATCAGTGAATTCTAATAAACAGCTTTTATCTTTTTTTCTATATTTTGGCATCAGAATTTTGACACTGTCAGAGTTTCAAGTGAGGCCTATTTTTGTCCTGAGCATCAGATATCAAATATTCAGAATGGCAAATTTTATGATTCATAACATCGAGAAATAACCATATCGAATACATCTAATTTCCATTGTGTTTAATTTTTTGATTTATTTGTGATCCCCAAATTAAACTTCAACTTAAAACAACAATGGTCGCAATTCAGTTGTGGCTTCAAATTTTTGGAATCTATTCAGAATATTTATACTTTTTAAATTCCATAAAAAGCAGTTTATAGTTTGAAATTTCTCTATTGTTTGAACTAAATACTCAGATCCATCCACACCCGAAGTAGATAATATCACATTTTTCAGAAATGGACTTTTCGATCTTCTCTCAAAACAGACCGGATGCTGTAATGTGGTCTGAGTTTCAGAGCTGTACTTGTTCTAGTGTTCGTTTTAGGTTGTGCCTTTCTTCCATTTTTAGCTTTGACTGTTAGAACTTGATAAAAATTACAAATAGCTCTCCAATAACCGCAAAAATATTATGTAAGCTAATTCCATTCTACTCAGGTTTTAAAATATGGGTATTAAAACTCTTTTTTTTTTAATCTTTATTCGTGAATAAATCCAAAAAATATATACTCTACCAGCCTAATAAGCGAATTTTCAATGCAGGGAAATGTTTATATTTATCTGGAATGATCCCAATTCCATTAACTGGAATGCAAGATTATCTAGGTCTTGATTATGGAATTGGTTTCACAAACATTGTAGAGAGAACTACCCCCGGAAGCAAAGACCTTTCCAGGTGAATATTTTTAAATTATTTACATTGTCATGACGACCTTGCTATATTTTTCGCTACAGGGAGTTGTTTGAATATGTCTGGCTTCGTTGATAAGAAAATGACGTCAGATAACGACGCCGATCTACTCGATTACGGAATCGGGTTTTCGACGATTGTTGAACGTACGACCCCTGGTGCGAAAGATTTATCAAGGTATGTCTGACAAATGATATTCTGCTGATTATTCACTATTTAAGTATTTTTACTATCAGTAGAGGTTGCGCGAGACTAACTCCCAATTCTTCCTCAATGCCTTTGCACTAGTGGATTCTTATGCGTATGATGCAAGGATGCTGTAGCAGTAATAAAAATACGATATTATGCAATCAAGAGTTCTGCTGTAAACTAACATAATTTTTTTCTGTAACGTTTCGTCTGACCAAAATCAGATCTACAAAAAATCTGTTGTTGTAACTGTTTGTTGTAAACTGCTTGTTTGAGGGAGTCTGATTTTGGTCAGACGAAACGTTACAGAAATACATTTGTGTTAGTGGGCAGCAGGACTCTTGAATTGCATAAAAGGTATTTTTATTTCGAAATAATAAGCATTTGCACAGAAACGTTGTTGATAGAAAGTCTGCAATTTTGGATGTGTCATCCTACTGAATTTTTTATATTCCGTTTGTGGTCTTGAATTGATCATTATCGGGAACTTGGACTCAAATTGTTTGGTATCCAGTTATGAAATAGGGTTATTAATATTTAATCCCTCTTTATCAAATCAAGTTTAAATAATTGTTAGCTGAATGTAATGTCAGAAATATATCCTAGATATTATTTTTATCTTGGGGGGAGAGGAAAAATGATAAGACAGTCTTCTTGTATGACAGTCTCATCATCTTGTCGTCTTGTCCGGTTACCAGTTGATATCGGGTATGGGATTAGTTAGCCAGTTATTTATTTCAGATGCATGGACTTGATGTGGAAGAAGCCGTAACTGACCAGCGGTTACGCAAACCAATATACGGTGGTGAGGAGTCGTAGTGCTAACAATCTTATTGCACCTGCGAACTCACGCATTGGCAAGCGTACTCAGATTTTTTATCACAGTTTATAACAATACCTTCAATTCCTTTATTTTTCCTATTTCTTTTTTAAACATTTCTGTTTTTCCTATTAATTTTTCCCCATTTTTATTTACAGTAAAGAGATCCGAGAAGGGGCAAAAAAACTTATAGAAAAAATTCAGTTTTATAAACCAAAGATTGCAGTATTTAATGGAAAAGGAATTTATGAAATATTTTCAAAAGAGATTTTCGGTCAAAAAAAGAAAGATTTTGTTTTCGGTACTCAAATCAATAAAATACCGGAAACTGATACTGTAAGTTTCAAATTTTAAAACTTTGTTTATGTCATTATCTGCAAACAAAATACAGGGTGTCCATGGAGTCCCTTTACAATCAATTTTGTTATGAAGTCAGTTCTTAATATATATATGGCTCCAAACTCTGAGCATCCCGACTTCGAATACTGGTTCCTGATTTCAGGTTGAGGGAAATTTTAAGTCTTGACTCAACTCTGAGACGGCCAAATTTTATCCACAAAATTCCTCAATTGTATGTTGAGAATGATTAGTCAACCAAATTATTTTTTGTTTCAATCGTCCCAGAGTGATTAAAACCCTCATTTCTAATGTCTGTAATATTTGATTGGTGATCTCAAGCAATCCATTAAATGAAGAATTCTTCTTGGTATTGATTTGTGTCGTTTTACCTACGCTTGATTTTCTACCCTATTTTTTGGTTGATAATATCTGAACAACTTTTTAGTCAATATTTGTTAAATTCGTAATAGGGGCATACGTTATTACAGTATCATTGTGAAATGAAGCAAATATTATGATATAAAACTAATGAATTCACTATTCGATTAGACAATATCAATACAAAACAGTATATTGTGATTCCTCATTTTATTTTAACATCGCTTGTTATTCAACAACAAATACCTTTATAGGCTACAACATTATCAATGTGTAGTGTTCACTCTAAAGAATTTATGAGTGGCTTCTCGCACTTATATTTTTCTTATTTTAGTTCTATTACAAGTTCGGGATTATGGCCTAACCCTAACCTGATACACATACTACGTTCTGGTGTCCGCCATCTTGGTTCACATATTACGGAAGCACTGTTATTCTTACTTATAATCTTCTCGTTTTAGTACATTTACGTGATGGCATCATCAAGTGCACGATGTGCTCAATTCCCTCGAGCACAAGATAAAGTCCATTTCTACATCAAATTAAAAGAGCTTCGAGATAGTTTGCGAGGAGTAAAAAGTGATGAACCAGTCCAAGAATTATCGTACACATTTGATTTGAAAAAGGCTACAGGTTGGTTTAAGAAAAATAATTTTTGTTCAAAGTAGCGTATTTGTAACTACTGTAGAAACTCTACTTCGAAATTAATTCATGCGAGAAGCCCCTTCGAAGGTAGAAAATTTTGTAAATAGGGATGGATTTTACCTGTAAATGCCCTAATTCGTTCTAAGCCCTAACACAGTGGTTCTCAACCTTTTACCGACCGCGTACCACTTTACTGTTTTTTACTATGGCTGCGTACCACCGACAAGCTTCTGTTTTTGCGTGGAGAAAAAGTCCCAAGAAAGGCACTACATCATTTGTGGCGTAACACGCAAAACGGTCAAAAACATGCCCATATCGCTTAATTTAAGGTGGGCAATAGCGGGCGACGACGATCTCTAAAAACAAGAACTGATAGCGCACCAGAGCTGTGGACGTTTCCCCGACCATTGACCCTGGAAAAATTACCCTTATACTTTACTATTGCAAACTTCATGCTTATTCTGAGACAGTTTTGATTGTAGGCGCATCTAAACTGGTTTACGTGCTTGACACCATCATTTTTACTAAAATGAATCAACCATGTGCCGTTTGCGGATACTGATATAGCTAGGTTTAGCCTTGTCCATCGCAGCTTTTGCGAGATTCAATTTTGATTACTGCTCCGCGAAAGACATGATGATAATTAAGTTAATTATTGCACAATTAATTTCTTGAAACACAACTGAAAACTGACAAATGTCTCTCAAAACTACAAAAACCAGCCAATGTTTGCAACCATGCTTGAATATCTGTTTGAGCGAAAAAAGTGTCTGAGCGGCTGGGTGCAGAAATTGCAATTGTTACGTGTTGCGTCATTATTGACTCCTTGGTTATAATTACAAGGAAACTGATGCTTGGGGAAACATCCATAAACGCTGTTCAGCGAATACATACAGTGAGGATCTAAGGAAGATAAAGCGTTGCTGGCATATTTTAACTGAAAGGTTAATTGCTGCAATAATTCAAATCTGCTCGCGTACCACTTGAAAATCTCCCGCGTACCACTAGTGGTACAAGACCGCAGGTTGAGAACCACTGCCCTAACAAAACATGGACATGATATTTGTATAAATTATAATAATGTAATTGTCGTACATAATTTCACACTGCCTATTGCAATCTTTCCAATAATCTATTGTTTTACTTTTCCTTCACCTGCCGGAATGCTGACTTGTAAATATTATCGTTTGGAACAATATAGAATATGGACTAGTAATTTATTATATCAATCTTTGCGATATGGCCATTTCCCCTTAATATGCAGTTGGGGAGACATTGTGTTCTTTTTCCCTGACAGAAGGATTCTGCTAAGATATCTTATTCATATAAACAATGACTTATGTCTGGTCTGGTTATTGATCCCCTTGGTAGCTCTGTAAGCGGCATATTTGCTGGTGTATTGGTATAAGTAAAAACGACAATGGGTGATGTGAACAAGAATACGACTCCATGCCAATGTGTGAGGGTATGAACTAGAGCAATACATGGCAGTTATGTCAGCACAAATAAAGTTGGTTCGGTCATTTTGAAATGTGTTTCCAGTTTTTGATTGTATAATACATAGTTCTTCTGCCGATGATTGGCGATTGGAGTAGTCCCTTGTATGTATGGGAGTAGATAACCAATCAATCTGTCCAGATGCATGAATTCTTTAAAAGTAATAGTTTCGTAAAGTTGAGAGTTTTATCCTTTGTTTCATATTTTTCAGAGCTTGCTAAAGTGCAACATATAAAGCAAGAGAGATTTGATCCCGATTACGACGCTTTTGATGCAACTAAGAATGGAAATACATCGTACCCAGTGTTCACGGCAACAAATGGTCCTACGACTTCTAATGTACAAACTACTTCCCATAATGCAATTGATATGAACAATAATACCCACAATGCAACTGATATACCCAGTACAAGCGCAACTCCGCAAACCATGAACAATAATAACAATGCCACAAGTGCGGATGTTAAAATTGTGCAACAAAAAACTGTGAAAGAAGATAATAACGTTATGGCACGACATGCACACCTTGTGCGATATTTACGCCAAGACGCAGATTCTCAAGAACCCGGTCCAAGTCAAGGACGTAAGGGATCGCAACAACCTGTCACTCTTAGTCCTGGCAACCCCAAACTTCAGCAAGACATC
Source organism: Styela clava (assembly GCF_964204865.1). Taxonomy (NCBI): domain Eukaryota; kingdom Metazoa; phylum Chordata; class Ascidiacea; order Stolidobranchia; family Styelidae; genus Styela; species Styela clava. The sequence goes on along the minus strand of NC_135258.1, from coordinate 7,228,707 downwards.
AGTGAAGAACTCAGACAAGAACGGGTTGGGAATTGGGTTAGGGAACAACAAAGTTTAGAATATGATTCAGAGCCACCTATGGGTATGGATAGGCCAGACGAAGGGGCCCCTGGGGCACAAGACGCAGGATTAGGGGGCCCTGTTGAAATGGACGGTGCTAGTCAATTAAGTGTAATGAGTGCTGGTGTGTCTGGTTCGGCGTCCGAGTCGACCTCTGGTTACGGGTCGATTGATGCTAGTAGTCGTAGAGTTCGGCTAGACCGGGTTGAAATGTGGGTTTTAGAACAGCAACATGTGCGTCGGCACAACGCTGGAAATCAACAACAAATTCAACAGTCGATTCAGGCTGCTAGCAGCAATTCCTTTAATCCTCAATCTGTCGCTGCTGTGAGACCGGAATCTCAAATTCAACCAAGCACTGTTGCAGGATGGCTCCAATCGGCTACGATCCCGAACACAATGCCAGCCGCTAGTTTCGGGATTATGCAGTCCCAAAGTGGCATGACACCTGCTATCTCAAGCCAAATGTTCTCCAATGGAAATCGAGCTATACAGAGAACAACTTCTGGTCATATTAACCAAGTTAACATGGTTATTGATCAGATTGCCGCCGGTCCTACAACAAGCGCAGGAAGAAGTTCTCCATATGGTTTCAACCGCACAGGAACGCCTTCACGACGTGATGGAGGTAGTGGGAGTTCTTTCAGCACCGCAATTCGTCCACCAGTGCCTCTTTATAGTAGTTGGGGAGGGGAGGGTTCCAATTCAGGAGGATCAGCTATATCCTCACCTGTTGTGCCATTCGTGGCAAACTCTACGACCCATGCAAGCCCCGCACAACCTTTTATTGCCAGTGCTAATAATGCGTCTTTACCTACTTTAACATCTCAAAATTTTTCTAACGCTTTGTCAATGTCATGTCAATCTGCTGGTAACAATAGCTTTCTTGCACCTCATTTTAATCTGTGATTTACTGTCTAATATTTGTATATTCCTTGAGCACTGATGAATCTTCTTCTGTTGCCGTAGATACGTCTGACCGTGATCCACTATATTTACATCTCAATATTTTACGTGGACGAATCAGTAAGTATTTAGTTTCAAATTCAAATATTGCAACAAAATGCAATTTTTGAATTTCTGACTGTTTCTGATTATTTTCTATTTCCATATTATCTTGTTTTAAAACCTGCTAGAAACCTAATACATTGGTGGACAAATCCAAAATTTCAAATTCCAGAATTGTCAGAAAGCACAATTTCTAGTCTGATTTCTAACCATTTAAATGATTTAAAATTCTTTAATTATTTTGTTTTGAAATTTGCAGCAAACCTAAACATTAGTAAATTGGTCTAAAAATTAAAAAAAAAAACGCTACAAACTTAGTAGGTTAAACTCAGAAAAGTTATATTATTTCGTATTCAACCTATTCCTTCTAAATGATGGTGCTTTTGGTCACGGAACTCTGTAGTTCTCATATTATTAATCTAACCACCCATATTCGAAAATTTGCATTTTTTTTTACAAGATATGAATACAAGGTTTGGTGTTATCTCATAATGGAAAATAATCAGACCATCAAATAATAAATCTCATGAATTCCTATTTCTATCTTGATTGGTGCAGAATTATTATTCAGTCACCCATACATTTCGTAGTCGTATCATTATCAACAAACAATCATCACTCAGAAGTTTGATATTCTTGCTCCTGGGAAGCCCAAAGTAGAAACCTTTGACTGTGTTAACACTACTTAACCTAATTTTTGTGTATCATAAATTTGAGCCAGTTTTGATGATGAATTGGTCCAATTTGAATCATTTTTAAATTATAATCAAATTACTATAACTCGGTGAAGAAATATCTTTTTCTAAAAAATCACAAAATATCAATCTTTCCTGAAATTCATTGTCCTCTTCATTGACCAATACTCAGCGCACTTTGACGTTAAATTAAAGTCCATTTAATACAGCATGAAATGGAGTTAAAGCGGAATATACCTCATTAACTCGAGTGTGCGAATCTTAGAAGTTTTATTTTGGGTGTCCCTACTTTACTCACAAACACCTCACTTGTATTTCACATATTGCTCTCACTTCATTATATGTTATTGTATTATTTTCATTTTATTATTCACTAGCAATATTTCATGCTATTATTTCATAGATATTTCATAAGAAAAAGGTTTGTGGCTAGACCAGGGTTTTTGTATTCCAAAATACTAATTTCAGATAATCTGATTTGCTATTCATCTGGCAAAGAGATACCCCGCAACACAGATAAGGATTTTGCTATGAAGATACTTTAAAAATTATGTATTTTGTTTTGGACATTCCAAATCATTGCTCTAATAATACAGGGTGTCCATACGAATTTACAGTTGTAATTTTATTATTACTGTAAGTCAGTACTCAATATATCTCAACCAGGTTTGTTGTTTTTAATCAGTAATTGTTTTTTTACCTCATTTAATACATATGTGGGGGCCAAAACAATATATGGTATCGATAAATTCCCTTTGCAATTTTGAGGCTTTATGGACACCCTATATGTCTCAGTCAGAAAGCTTCGTATTTTATATCATTTCTGTTGCAAAACAGTAAACTGCACTGAATATTGACAATACATGGTGTTTAAATCATTCAAAGGCATCATTTCAGATTAACAATTTCATATGTTTTTTACATATTTCTGTTGCAAAATAGATTATCTAAATGCTATAATCTGAATCCATAAAAAATTTGGGGAATGCTTTATCACTCTGCTTTTTTGCCGAAACGCATGTTGCAGGTGTTCAGTGCCTTTGCATTTGCATAATCCATAGATAGTATATAAATATTGGGATGGACACCAAGAAATAATACAGGGAGTGATTTGAATGATGATTTATAACATTTACCCATTCCTATTCACAACTAAGAAAACTATACAGGGTGTCCATAAAGTCAATTTTCAATTTTGTTATGAAGTCACTTCTCAATATATCTTAACCAGGTTTGTTGTTTTTTTAATCAGTAATTGTTCAAGTATTTTTACTTCATTTAATACATCAGTGAGGGCTAAAACAATATATGGTATGGTATCGATAAATTCCCTTTGCAATTTTAAAAAATATGAAAACTTTATGGACACTATATATTTGATCTTCAACTAAAAAGCCTTCCCAAACATTCAGAACATAAGACCGGATAGCAGTTGTCAATAATGGTAATTCACTATCTATAAATAATAGAAGAATATAGGACTTACCAAAGAGAGAGAGAGCAATTCAAATGGTATTATTAGCCATGTTTTCATTCCTATTCTCAACTAACATAACATAAAATCATCATGTTCAAGTAATAGTCGTCCTGAAAAATCATTGGCAATGAAAGGTTGTTGAATCATATATCCATACAAATAATATTGGTGGATGTTTTCAAAATTTGTAAACAACAAATCACCTCAATGTAGAAACTAACACTGCATGAAAAGCCGGTCTTTTCAACCTAATTGATGGATTTCTAATAGGAAATACATGCTTTGCTAACGGGTGTTTTCTCACTGCTGTTTTCAAATAAAAAATTTTCAATTTGGCTCTTTCTGAAGTTGTTTTCCATTGTAATGAAACAATAATATTCTTTTTTAAATTCATAATCAAGTGTTATCATGAATGAAATGTATTAGTTGATGTCCAATCAATTTGTAGCCTTCCATTATTGGTTTGAGAGTCTCAATGATATGTTGCTCAATGAATTAAAACTCCCTAAAAGTCTTTTGTTCCAATATTTACACCCGGCATATTTATTTTATGCTTGGTGATCAATTCTATTTGGCTTCTTAGAACCATATGTTACAACTTCTCTGCACTATATTTACCTGTGACCCAAAACAATGGAATTGTGATTGGCTTTCATCAGGGGTTGGCAACCTACGTCTGCAACGCTTCACCGAATTACAGCAACAAAACAGCTGTTTCGACGATTATATTCATTATGTAACAGAATTTATTGTGTAAGATTTATTGTGTAATAAATTATATTATAACCTAACAAGTGCATATAATTCACAATTACTCGTTTAACTAGCCTATAATTTATTCAAAGTATTCATATGGAATTTTTTAAATGTAATCAATTCGATAAATGTATCACTGCTTGATTTTTATTTTAAAAAATATCATCTGTTCGGATTTTAACTTTCTGAAAATATGTCCGGCCCGCAAATGACTCAATTTTAGCCCGCGAGCGACAAAAGGTTGCCGATCCCTGGCTTACATCTTCAACATTATATTCTCTTGTGTAATATGATGTCTAGGACAGACAGTTGCCAGTTCTATGTGTATTTTGGCCATCTCAGCAATTATGTACTTCTCTTCACTCATGGCTTCGAGTTGGTATGAAATATATTCTTTTGCCTTGTTACATCTGTTGAATTTTTATTTAGCGATAAATATTGCTATGTGTGCTATATTATATTTATTTAATATCATGTATGTGTTGTTTTCATCGCTTATTTCTCCTTCATTTGTCTAGGATTTTGCTTTTATATTCATTTGTCCAGCCTACACAAGTTTATTTACAGCAGTAGGCAATTTAGATATTGTATGTCGAGTGTAGGAGCCATTTTTTTTTGTAATCAAAAGCCTGAAAATCACATTTAAATTATGTTGCCATATAGGCATAGTGTGCTAGGATTTTAAGCGTTAATCCTGGTTTATTTAAATGCTACCAATGCATTGTTGAGTCTAACTGAAGAGGACCAGTGAGAGACATGCTTGTAAGTGTTTTGGATAAGAGAGATCTTAAACAAATACTGTTAAATGTATACCAACTACTATCAATGCAAGTTATTGTTAAGAAATATCACACATTAAGCCAAAATGCCCAGAACGTTACAAGTCCATGCATCTGAAAAAAAATAAATGGCTAACTAATCTCATACCCAACATGGACTGGTAACCGGACAAAGGTAGTGGTACGTCATATGATTAACGAATTTCCTTTCCTCTGGGATAAACATGTAAATCACATCCTAACCTATTAGGAATTGATTTGAATATTTTGTATTGAAACACTGGTGATATTAAACCTATTATTAAAATATTTGCCAGGCACCGCGGTAGGATCAAAACACTGGAATACTTTATTAATTTAGTCTTATTAAAATCCCGTTTTTGTTTTTGATAATATTGTGTGACTTTGACAGGTTTTAATTAGTATTTCTTTCTGTTGGGAAGTCTTGTACATTTTACTGCTTAAAACTTCGCTATTAAATATCTTTAGTGGAAGCGAAAACCGTTTTTGTGCTTGGGGGTTCATCTGTGACGCAGATGGTTTTGACTGCATAGCATTCGGATTTTTGAACGACCTTGTCATCACTAAGACTGGGACTTCGAATACCTGATGAATTCAGAATCGAATATTTTTTTTTCGAATCGCATACCCAGGAGATATATAATTGTATGAGACTTTCCTATTGTATTGGGTCCTTCCGACACATAAGTTACTGAAAACATAGATTACATCACTCAGGCGGATTACTGAAAGTTCACACACAATAAGAAACACGTTTTATCAATAACTTATTACAGAAATTAGCCATATATATGTCTGAATTGCGTTGAAAAAATATGGCTTCGATAAACAAAAAAATTGAGGAATTCGACTCGACCATTGGCGGAAAGAAAAAAACAAGATGTCTGCGATTCGAAATTTTCCTCTGAACCGATTCAAAATGCCCAGCCCTAGTTATCACTTCTTTGATTACCCTACGTGGATTTGCGATGTACTGACCGGCATATCTTATAGTGTCTGCAAGTGTGGAAATCTGTGGCTCGGCGGCGTGCCGCGTTGTTCTAACCCTGTATATCAAGGCCAGTAGGCTATGCCTCACCGAGATAAGGCCAGCTCTCACATATCAATGGCTGCCTGCACAGAGCTTTTTCCGGAGTGAGGAAACTTGTAAAAATATCTACACAAGGTCGGTTTTTTCTACACTGAATTTCTATCCAGAGCAGAGGTTCCCAACTGCCGGGTCGCGAGGATTTTTCGATCGTACTCTTTGTAAAATGAAATTCTGTTTTAAAGTACTAATTCGCTCAATCACTAGTATTCGTTGCATTAATTCAAAATTAAGTCGGATATTTTGGTAAGACGAACATTGTAAAATATCATAGGACTGTTTATTGTTCGTCGTCGCAAACTCGAATATTTCCTACATGGGGGCAGTTGATAAACCAAACAGGACCCATATATATACCAAATGTATTGAACTCTGCTTGAGTAGACTTGGTACAATTTGTTAAAAAGAAATACGCTATTTTTTCTAGTCCCATTAAGCTCGCGAAAGATATTTTCAGCAACATATTCCATCACAATCCCGTAAAAGCAGTGAAATATCGTGACCGAACGGTAACAAGAACAATTGTTCACGCATATGTATATGGGACACAGAAGTACGAGATGCCAGCCGATACGGAAAGCGTCGATAATATTCATAGGTAAATTAATAGATTAATATATCTATGGGGGTAAATAACGCGTTATTCGTTATGTCCGAGTTATCTTGACATGGTAATCTTTTGTCTACTTGAAGTTAAATCCACTTTTCAAGTTTTTTCAGAAATTCCTGATGCGAGTACATCTCGGCTGATTTAAATTTTATTCGACTCGGAGGTATCACGCAGTGTCTAAGAGTTACGGATACGCTTGTTGTCATCGCACCTCTGATTACCATGTGCAGTTCGCAGAGAGATGATTGCTGGTCTCCTCGTCGCCGAAAGGTGGTTAACGTGACCGCTGGTCAAAAAAGTTGCAGACATGACATCTTTTATCATTATTGAAAATCTGGAATTCCATTTCGACAAATTATGAAATTCAACCCTGCCGAAAATGTGACTCACGCCCCGACTCCGTCTAATACTCTGAATTCAAATTCCTGATTGCGGACCGTTAGAACTGGTAACCGGACGAGAGGCCGTGGTTCGCCATTTGATTGAGATGCCGTATCGGCTTTCGTAATGGCTGCTTTCAATTTCGACTTATCTTTACGCACATTTTGCTTTTATTCGTTCATTACGGAAGAAATACCGGATTTAAAGACATTATAGTTATATATATATTTATAATTCTTAGTTGACCTTCTATTTAATTATTTATAACTCTTGTATTATTTTATACCGAAACTTGAAATGAACCAAGGCAACTTATTGTTTTGCTCATTGCATGTCCCCAGCAGTGATTGTAATGGCGACAAATGCATATTTGTAAATTAACGCACTCAATATTTCTATTATCAAACTATATCCCATATAACAGAATTCTTTCGCGGACCCGCCGAAAAGGCTTCACGGACCCCAAAAGTCCGCGGACCCCAGTTTGGGAACCAATGCTTTAGACAAAAAAAGAAACTTTCAAAAAATTTAACAATAAAGTAAGAAATAATATAAATCTTTACATATGATTCGAATAGGAGAAAATAACATAGAAGTTGGGAAGAGACATTTAGGGCTCAGTATTTTTCAAAAATGTTTCATTTTATTATTCCGCTGTACTTCGGTACGATTACAGAGCTTAAAAACAATACATATATGTGTGCGTTTTTACAATAGAACTGTGTGGTGGTTTTTGGTCAATTCACCGCAAAAATCTCGTAAAATCGGCTCTCTAAAATTAGCAGCGACTATCCGGTTACCGGATATTTGAAATACGAAATAACCTGATATATTCGTTATCCGGGTAGTAAAAATTGTAGGTATCCAAACCAACCCTAAAGCCATATTGGCCATAGGTTGGCCATATTGTTATTGTCGTATTTTCGGCTTTCCACTCCCCCGGGACAAATATGTAAATCCTATCCTGTAGATTATAAGCGACTTAGTACTTATGATGAGGCTCTACAAGAAGCCAATAACGTGTTGGGCGGTGACACTTCGCGCTATTACTTTTTTTTCATGTATAACCTGCCTGGTTTCTCGATGTTAACAACTCCACAACTTAATATGATTGAAATCTATTGCAGTCACGTGAAATACGAAGTTGTGTGGTGATAAAACAAATGATTCCAGTATTGTAGAAGTCCGAATAAATTGATATAGCAATGTTGAGGTCCAATAATCAATTGATTACAACAATATCGAGGTCGAAATGATCATTGTAGAATACGTATGATCAATTGATTACAACAATATTGAGGTCGAAATGATCATTGTAGAATACGAATGATCAATTGTAGAGGGTTGCTAAAGTTTACGACCAACACAACAGGCAAGTTAACTACATACCCAATTCTAAAATACGAAAACAATAGCAACGTTAAATTAATTATACAATACGAATCAAAACAAGTCATGTATCCAAAAAACAAGCGAATAAATTAGCACTACCTAAACGGCAAACTCCTAACACGAAATAAATTGTAAACTGGCAATGATTCGAAATAATAAACAAACAAAAACGAGAGAAAAAGAGAAGGCCGATAACAGACTTTGTTTACACTGACATGTTCATTCCTGCCCACGAACAGATGGTGAAATCGCCTTGAAGGGAGTAGTTTCCTGAACGGTCATTCGACAAAGTGCAATGACCAATATACCTCGAGATAACCCCGGGTCAAATATATACAAAATAAAACAAAGAAACTTTGTCTGTAACATATTCTTTTAGTAACACCCTATGTATATTAAGCGGTAGCTACTGTACCGTAGTGGTGGACGATACACAGTATGACAGTATCGGCGACACGAGCTCTCTGTGGAGAGAAAACGATCGGGCGGCACATTATCGCACAGTAAACATGTTGGCCATCACCTCTGATTACTCTGTGCGAGTTTGATTGAGGCGGGATTGTGGCAGAAGAGATTGTCGGACTCGTCCTCACCATAGGGTGGTTTGCGTAACTTATATGTGACCGGTTAACTAATGCTTCCTCGGCCCTCACGTCCATGCAATTGACGAATTGAGATAAATAACATCATATTACACCCGTCATGGATCGGAGAGAAGGTCGTGTTTCGTAATGTTTGTGATTAACCTGCTATATCGGCTTCATTTTCTCCCGGATAAATTTCGTCGGAACGCTAGTAAGTGTGTCAGCGCCATACTCCACTACGCGCGTTAATATAAGGATGTGGTATCAAGTACAAGTTCTGCAGTTAAGTTTATTGACAGAAATTGTGTTTTATAATTTATATTAACAATGATATGCGCTGAAAGCAATGAGTATGAATGGAATCTATAATTCCGAAAAATCATGTGTGAATTACTATACAGATATCTATAGCCTACTCGTTTTGCTGCCATGCAGATGGGAGAAAACGCATATTAGCTGCCAGTCTGCCACCTATAGGACGTTTTAGGAGTTATTTATTTCATGGAAAGTGTTAAATATATTAGGTGGTTCGAATATGTCGTATTACACGTTCCCAAATTCAAGTCCTTATCGTTTCGTCAGACCGAAGTCAAACTTCTCCAGAAATTATTTTTTGCGATATATATATAGTATCCTTTCAGTCGTTGCATATGTATCCACTAACGCAGGGAGGGAGAAATTAAATAGTGAGGCACTACTCTACTGTATCATACATAAGGCTTTATTAAACATAGCCTGAAAAAGAAACTGTATTTGGTAAAACAATAAACATCAATATCATCCTATGCTATAATAGAAATACGAACGATCAAATACCATTCACACTTTAAATGAACTTGAAAATGTCATGATTAACATTCATTAGGATATAAATGTGTGTATCAAATGTACAATCAATGTTATCAAGAGTTTCCCTATTTACAGACTTTTTATAGAATCTTCTGTATACTACCCGCCACGTTGGATCAGCATGGACAAGAAAAGAAGTAAAGGAATGAACTGAGGAAGTATATATATATGCAAGTTTATATGGTGTAATCGGATAATTTGATTTTGCCCAACTGTTGAATGTTTTGCACCATCGCAGGTAAATCTAAACAAAAACCAAGATACTATGTTACAAAAAAATGTTAAAAAAAATTTGGATAATCTGTACGGAGTGAATTTCTGATGAAGACCTATAAAAAAGTTATAGATTACAACTCAAAGGTTAGCCTAGCATAATGGGCAGTAATTAATTTAAAACCACGATGATAAAAACGAATATAATGCATTTATCTCTTTGATAAAATTTGTTTTTGCCTGGGACTCAATTTCTTCCATTTTTATTCCTCCAATTTCTTTATTTCTTCCATTTTATTTTTCCCTTTTTCAACATAAATAATTTAATAAAAATATGGACGCATGGCACTATTAAATTTGCTAGCTTTATACGTATAGCGTTAAGCATAATTATGTTATGTTTTCGTGTAGCCCTTGGCATATCAGTGATTTCCCGTGACTTTGCTCAAAAGCGGTTTCTCTTGAGCGAGTCTGCGTGTGAGCGCATTTTCACAATAAAAAGACATACAGAACGTATAGTTGACAAAATAACAATTACCAATAGCAAAATACGTGGAATCTTGTCGGAAGGCCTCGATGCATCGTTTCAATGCAAATATCACAGAAGGTGACGTGCATAGCGGAGGTTCTCCAGAAGCTTTTGAACTTAAAATTCCGTTTGGATTTGGAGAATCATGTAAAAATTTAATGTTCCATACTGTAGGGATGTCCTAAATATAGCAAAGAATCGTAAAATACTTGTGAGCCAGAGCCTTCACTGGGTGTCTATATTTAACAAGGAAAACCACTCTTTATTATTATGGTTTAGTTGTTGTCGAGTGCGTTATTTGGATAATAAATGCTTCAAATATTTTTTCTATATTTGACGCAATTTGCTAAGTATTTCGATAAATATATTAGTGAACAGTCAGAAACAAATCAAGAGAGAGAGTGTGCAATGGCAAGAGATTGTCTGAAAGAATATGAAACAACTTATTGTCACACTTTGGTGTGAACTTCATCCTCAATGCAGAAAATGAATTAAATACAACACAACATACTTTGCTAGCAGGGGGTTTATATTCCCAGGTATTGTTTGAAACAAGTTGTCCTGATTCAGGATCGAAAACCATTTTTTCTGAAGTAAACAGTCCGACTCCCATCATAAAAGCTCCTTCTGCTTGTCCAATGTCAATGGCAGGATTTATACTGCAAAAAATATATTAGAGTATATTGAGAATACTAATAATAACGTCTTCTAAGCGTGCATTCAGATAATTAAAACATTATCCACTGATGTCAGTCACTTAAAGCATCTTTACTTCGGGTCAAACACACTTTTGAGAGATTGCTTCATAAAATCCATCAAATGTCAATTCAAAAATTAAATTTCACAATGCTAAATAAAGCGTGAAAGTCGCCAGTTAGCATAATTCAGCACCGATTTCCTATGTAACTCAGGTTGAGACACACATAATAATAATGAAGACGATTATAATGTACAACGTGAGATGGCGATAGCTAGACTTTTTTCTCGTAATTCATATTAATACCGTCTCACTACAATTCAATTATGGGTCAATTACTTCTACTATCAAAATGTAGGAGTCGACATCCTACTCGTAAACACTCCTTCTATTTGTCTATTAAAACCTGTGAATTCACATTAATCAGAAACAAATAATAAAATATGAACAAAAATACACTAACCTTTTTCCACAATCGTAGAGCATATCAACTCTTCTTAATACAAATTCACCAGTGATAATATCAAGTTCTGCTTCGGTCAATGCAGCTCCGTAACAATTATATGTAACAATGTTTTTTGAATTGTTGAACACCCTTGAATAAAATAAGTTTATATGTTTTTATTTTATAAAACGAGAGAGGAAAGTCAGTTTTCAAGTCATCTACGAGAGAAACCAGCGGGGGAATTAGGAGTTTGCGCGAACATCATCGTGCTAATCAACGACGCGTTCTTGTTTAAGACGTTAGACCAGGGTTACTCAACTGGCAGAACGCGGTCCGAATCCGGACATTCCGAGTATTTGATTTGGACCGCACCTAATTCTTTATTTTGGATAATTGAACCCACTTTGGATATTTGAAGATTTCCTTTTATTAAATGTAAACAATGCGAATAGCGTATCTCCATTGGCGTATAATAACTAACCGGTCGAGGGAATGCGCGTTTAGGGATGTCGAAATATAGTTTATGTGAAGACTTAACTCCAGTAATTTTGAAGTCTTGTATACGGACCTGTAGTTAAAATAGTTGAGTAGCTCTGCGTTAGACGACTGCCAAAACAAATGGGTAACGTGCAACGCGGCTACCACTAGTGTTATATTTGGCTTTTCAAAAGTAACGTTTTAGATTTATTTGTCATGTAAAGCAGCTTACGTAGTCGCATACATTTTCTGAACTGAGGGAACCTGTTAGTGAGTTGTATACAAAAGCGAACCCGTTTTAAACTTTTTAATCCTCTCATTGGAATAAATCCATTTTTTGATATTTATGACTGTTAAAATTGCCAGGCCTTTTTATCGGAGGTGTAATGTTTCAAAGACCCTTTCACTCTGAACGGCTTATATGCAAGCACCCACGTCCAAATGAGGAGTTAGCCTACTTTATCTTGAATGGATCAGAATCTTGCCTGCTCGGCATCGCCTGCCCGATTTTGCTACATCTTGGGTGAGGTGATGGACATGGTACTTGTATACCCAGTATTTTTTTTACCTGCGATGCTAAAATAATTGAGCCAACGCGTTGACGACTAAGCCATTGTGCCCAAATAATAGATAATGCATCTCGGCATCTCTTTGCCATTAGGCAATTTATAGATCGTAAACAAATTCACACAAATGCAGATCGCGTAATCAAGCACGCTCACAGTGATAACATAAGTAAACACATAATGATCATCACATTAACAATACGGCGTTGACTATTCCATATATATATATATATATAACTCTATTACGGTAGTTAAACGGACCTGCCATAATTGCAGTACTTAAGCGAACGTCGTTCCTGTGTCCGTATCATTGTTTTTAAATACGTGCTTGGAGAGCGCGAGGGCCGTTGACAACTACGGAGAAAAAGAGTCAACACAATCCTCTCGATAAAAGATATAGAATTTTTGTCCGCTTAATTCGTCCACTTAATTCAGACCACCAAATGTTTTAGCCTATTTCGGCACTAAGCCGGACCCCTCTTATATGTCGCTCTGAATGTCTACATAAATGATGTTGCTTTTATTTTAATACGCATTTTAAAGCGTATGACCTCGCTTCAATTTCCGATGGATTCGAACCATTTAGCAATATTTATCACAAAAAATAGCATTTCTTTTTCAATGTTCCGTCTTTCGTGCAAGGGAGATGCACTGTGTTTGGTGTTGGAAATATTCTTCTATATCAAAAAATACTCAAAATGCAACGTGAAGGTAGACAAATCGAAACAAATTGATCCAAACGTGTTATATATTTGAAACTGAGAAATACACAGAGCATATCACAAATGTTCGCCTATTCCAACCCTATGGTGCAACATATAGATTAAACAGATGCTATGTTGTGAGTGTCAAGATATCAATACCAAGTCAAAATTATGGCATTCCAATAATATTGATAAACATTACATAAAATATATCTCAAATGTCAACTTATCCGACCACCTAAGGGTGGCAACAATTGGAAAAAAAATTCTTAAATCATATTGAGAAACATCACACAAAATATATCTCAAATGTCCACCTATCCGGCCACCTATGTGTGGCATACAAGAATTGAAATAAAAATTCTGAAATCATATTGATAAACATTACACAAAATATATCTCAAATGTCAACTCATCCGACCACCTAAGGGTGGCATACAACGATTGAAAAAAAAATTCCTAAATCATATTGAGAAACATCACACAAAATATATCTCAAATGTCCACCTATCCGGCCACCTAAGTGTGGCGTACAAGAATTGAAATAAAAATGCTGAAATCATATTGAGAAATATTACACAAGGTATGTCTCAAATGTCCACCTATCCGGCCACCTAAGTGTGGCATACAAGAATTAAAATGAAAATTCTGAAATCATATTGAGAAACACTACACAAAGTATATCTCAAATGTCCACCTATCCGGCCACCTAAGTGTGGCATGCAAGAATTGAAATGAAAATTCTGAAATCATATTGAGAAACATTACACAAAGTATATCTCAAATGTCCACCTATCCGACCACCTAAGTGGGGCATACAAAAATTGAAATGAAAATTCTGAAATAATATTGAGAAACATTACACAAAATATATATCTCAAATGTCCACCTAAGTGTGGCATACAAGAATTGAAATGAAAATTCTGAAGTCATATTGAGAAACATTACACAAAGTATATCTCAAATGTCCACCTATCCGGCCACCTAAGTGTGGCATACAAGAATTGAAATGAAAATTCTGAAATCATATTGAGAAACATTACACAAAGTATATCTCAAATGTCCACCTATCCGACCACATAAGGTGGCATAAAACAATCACAATGAAAACTCTGAAATCACATTGAGAAACATTACACAAAGTATATCTCAAATGTCCACCTATTCGACCATCTAAGTGTGGCATAAAACAATCGCAATGGAAACTCGGAAATCATATTGAGAAACATTACACAAAGTATATCTCAAATGTCCACCTATCCGACCACCTAAGTGGGGTATACAAAAATTGAAATGAAAATTCTGAAATAATATTGAGAAACATTACACAAAATATATATCTCAAATGTCCGCATATCCGACCACCTAAGTGAGGCATACAACTATTGAAACAAAATTCTGGAATCGTATTGAGAAATCTTACACAAAATATATCTCACACACTTAAGTGTGTGAAATTTAACTGAAATACAAAATTTCGAATATTATCATATTTTGATGTTGTGGAAAATTGCTCAAAATTTATCTCTAATGTTCACCTATCCGATAACTTGAGAGTGACAAATATTATAAAACAAAATTTTGAAACCGTATTGAAAAACAAAACAGAAAATTAATCGCAAATCGTCATCTACTCAGCTACGTAAGTGTGTCATGTAAATGCAAAATGATATTTTGGAATGGCAATAATATTGAGAAGCATTCAAAAAAAATTTTAACCATTCGACCATTTCAGAAGGTATATAATTAAAACACGAAATTCTGAATAAAATAACGAGAAACATTACACACAACATATCTCAAATGTTCAATAAAGTGACGTTTTCAGTGGGGCCTATAAATGCGAAACGAAATTTTGCCATGTCAACTAAAATGAGAAACATTACACCAAATATAACTCAAATGTCTACCTATCAGGGCGCCTAAATATAGCAGTGATTGATTATACAGTCAACTATACTAGCGATCAAAATGAAATTATTGAACCTCAATATCGATTTAGAATCTTTGCACAATTTATTTAAAATTTTTGCACTAACTCGGAAAACAAAAACATGATTGTTATTTTGAATTTATAATTAAATAGTAAAAATGTATGCCAAGCATGTATACGAATGTGGATTTAAGTTGTTGAGGAGAAACAAGATTATGCTCACTGCCGGTTCATCTTTATGAATTATACAGAGATGTCTTAAAGCTTTACAATAAACTTCTCGCAAGATATACCAATCCGTGCAATTATTTTTCTTTTCGTCGTTTCTTTTCTGGTTCGCGTTTGTTTAGAAGCTTTTTTTTTAATTGATTTACAGCCTTTTTCTTTTCCATATATATATGGTTTTCTTTGAAATCACTTAAATTGCTTATTGAAAGTGATTCTGAAGATGGTGCGGTATAGTCTGTTGACTTATCTGAAACTTTGGTCAAAAATACATGCATAAGTCACAAAACATCATCACAGTGTTTTAGTCCAATTCAGAATTACGCTACTCTTGATTGATCGAACAAACGAAATGTTTGAAATGGATAATTGCATTATTACTCAAATAAACCAGAGTTTTTAAACGTTGCACTACAATTATTCGTAGATAGCTGCGCTATTTGTGATGGGCTACAAATGATATTATTATTTGGTTTATTACCATTCATTGGTATCAATTTACGATACTGTATTTAATAAAAAAAACTAGCATAGCAAACTCATTTAGTCACCTCCTGGCACAGCTTTCTCCGAATCACTACCCGCATTTCCGTCTGCCAAGTTCTGAAACGTAGGCTATCTCGTTGGAGAGTCACCTACATGTGAACAAAAAATACAGCCCGGTGAATAACTAGATGAAGATGGTAAAATAACACAGGGACATGTGCCAAATCACAAATCAAAATTGCTAGCAATGCAATTCTTCAAAACTGTTTTCCGAAGATGAAATATTCTAATCTAATATGAAGCGGTGTATTAGATATTTTTATTTACACCAAGCTATACAAACGTCAATTACTCGATTCTCGTATATCCTTCTGTTTCGACAAAAAATTGAATTCATTGAATTTTCACAATCTTCGTTTGTATTTTCATCTGGATTTAGAAATCCTTCTGAATTACACACTCTTACAAACGCAAACCCAGTCCTAGCATTATTTTGATGGTCAGATCAGAACTACGACCAGTAAAAGCATAACAGTATCAGTAGTCTATATTTTGATAATCTGGATTACGTGAAAAATCTCAACACCAAAAATATAGTAACCCTAATATTAAAAATCGTTATGACTAATCACCTTATCCGATGAGTGATGATTTCCAGCAGCATTCCTCGGTGACGTTGAAATCCTTGCTTATTATGACTCGACTTCAACTCACTGGGTAACTGATAACACCTGACACAAAAGACTTGGATCGCTACTCCAAACACAACTGTTCTATTTTATCTAAATTTCGGCAATCACGCACTCATGAAGATCCCAATCCCCTCACGGCGCCCAGGTTACTTGCGAACAAAACGGCAAACGTGGTAAAGTTCTCGGCGAACCCGACAGTTTTACTATTGCGACACAAAGCCTCTTTAGTACGGAGTTGTGAATTGAGGTCCTTTTCAGTTTATTGAGCTTATATTGCAAAAAACAGAACGGACGATCTTCATGTTCTGCCTGGTTATTGTATCAAAATTATCAAACCTACTCTCCAAAAATCGTAAAAACATATACCGAAAAATTAAAAGATTTTTGCATAAATAAAATGTCCACTTTATGTACGAAAATTATACCCGTTGATTATAAACCAGCAGAACTACTGTCCCATTAAAGTTGGCGAAAATGTGCAATTATTTAAAAAATATTGAAATAACATATTAATTTTGATACTGTTTTATCAGAGAAAAAGAGATTTCAGCAAAATATCGCAAAACGTTTTAATTATGGAACGTGGAATAATTAAGCGGACAGGAAAATGTCTACCCAATTTTTCCGTCTACATAACTGTCACTTTTTTAGCACGGTATGTCTACTTAACTACCGTATTAGATATATATATATATTTATATATATTTATATATATATATATATATATATAGTACAACAAGGAAAGATAAATAGAATCAATTCTAAATTGAAAATAAGAACTTGATTTTGAATATTCATAGTGAGAAAGAGCAGAATTTAACTTTCGACATACCAGTACTGCGAAGTCAAGTTTACTCCGTTTTCAAAACATTTGGAAATTTTGTCACTCCATGTCATATCATCAGTCAATTTTTCCTTCACAATATCCATTCTCGATTTCAATATCTTGCAACATTCCATGATTCCCTGAGATATAGTTTGGAAGATTATCAAATATTGACATGCAGCCAATTAGAAGCATGGTAGTTGCTATTTGTCAATGCACGCTCGGAACATGAATGAATATTTAAAACTTCTAAACCCATAAAAAACTACAAGTTTAGGAATTATAAAATTACGATAAATTTCGTGAGATCGTTATAATGCATTTTTTGTCACCCTATATTTTTTCAGATTTGCACGATGCGAAGATAATGAAAATGTTACAATTAGAATCGATACAAATAGACAAATAATATTCAAAAATAAATACTTTAGGTATTTAGTTTGAAAAAAATTGACACTCACTTTACAGCATAATTCACTCGACATACTTGCGGCAGTAGGTCCTGAGTTTGGATTCATAGACAAATCGGGTGCTTTTACTCGAATTAAATCCATTTTTGCTCCAAGAACGTATGATGCCACTTGCATTAACTGAAATAAAGCAAACAAAATTAATATAAACTTAATGAATGAAAGTAGTTAGTCAATTATAAAAAATTAATTAGTGGTTCTCAAACGATTTCAATGGGATGTGCAGCTAATTATAAAAATAAAAATTTTCGTTAGATCCGTGCCCGCCTTATTTTGGATATTTACTTTTTTTATTGGATATTTACATTTCATCCACGTCTTTTCAATGTGCTTTTTGAATAAAACATAATTTTGCATTACTATCTATTATTTGTGGCCTGTTGTTAGCTTGTTATTATTGATGTGTGGCGCGAGGAAGGGCTAAAAAAAATTCGAGAAATTCTAAATGATGTGTAAAATGCCCCACCCACCTAGCTACTGAGATAAAATTGCGAATTAAGACGTAGCGTTTTTTGATACTATTTTGTGGTTAAACGCAGATTTAAATGTTGTTCGTGACACCACAATATGTTTTACGTAGATAAGAATAAAGTGAGTAAAACGTAATAATGACGTATAACAAATATCCATTATGACGTCACAGCGAAATCTTTCGACCATTGTGTCGAAAACAAACTATGATGCCCTATTATGGCGTCACAACTTTTCAATTGAATGCCCCGCCAACGAAATTTTGCGTACGCCGCTGGTTAGCTGTATTCCATTTGCAATTTTCACCAGTTGTACCAATTGTATATATATATATACCTTTGTGTACATTCCTTGTCCCGATTCAATTCCTCCCGCAGATAAGACAACACTTCCGTCATTACGGAATATGCTAACTTGAGTCGAATATTTAGCTATATTGTAAACAATCCTGCAATTGAATTCACTTACATAATTAAAGTGGGTAGAAAGATTATAGAAAACAGTTAAGGATGGGATACTAGTGATGGTTATATTTAAGTATGCTCTTGTGCTTTGTAACACAACTAAATAGCTCTAAAACCTTACTTCATTTTTAGACAAATTTCCTATAATATTTCTATTACGTTTATGTACATAATGAGAATCATTAGCGTCCGCTAATACTTAATGACCCGCACATTGAATTTTTGATATATTTTACATGATTGATTCCTTTCACACTTCAAATATTTCAAAATCATTCAAGACATCTTTCCATAACAAAATAAGCTGTGTCCCGCTTGTCTCATTATGACACACTTTCTCCTTTTCATTTGTCTCACATGGGACAGCATTTAGCATAATCATACACAAACCACGAAGTTTTCATAATTATTTGATACCTCTTTCTATAAAAAAAAACGGTACTCCCGAAGTATGTGAACCAAAATGACGGACACCGGAACGTAGTATGTGTACCAGGTTATGGTTAAGCCATAAACTTATTCCAATTTTCCTTATTTTAGTTCTATAACGAGTTCGGGGACTAGCCAAGTGACCCCCGTACTATTTGTATCTGAAATTATAGCCCAACCCTAACCTGGTACACATACTACATTCCGGGGTCGCCATCTCGGTTCAGATACTTCTGGTGGGAGTACCAAAAAAACTGTATTTTGCTTTATGTATTCCCAAGGTACCATCCCCATGTGGGTAACGTATTGCGATTGAAGGATTAAAGAAACTAAAACTAAGGCAAGGTAATAAGTCTGGTTACGCAAGTTTCATCGGGGTGAATCCAATTCCTCTTTTCTTCCATTTGTTCGCATTGTTGAATTCTGCAACCAGGGTTTGTCTCTTTTCAATCTCAGCGGAAGACAATAGTTCTAAAAAATAGGAAACAGGATGTATATAACTTGCAATTCAATGTAATTGTTTGTTAACACAGTTGCAGTCCGGCGTGATTGTTGTATCGCGTTTAAAATCAGACGGCTGTAGCAGTACATAACAACTACATAATATACATATGTTGTTGCTTTAATCAACTTTACTCATTTTGTCACTGGTCCGTATTTATCAACATTTACTTGTGTTGTATTTTACTTTTGATTCATTCTAGGTGTGCTTTAGATTTAAGTTGAATAAAGCCTTATATCAAGGTATATACTTATTTTCCAATTCATTTCACGAGTTATGGGATATTATGCGCTTACCGATAGCGTAAACATTTCGCTACATGTCTGTTTTTCTTATTTAGTTGGTAACATTTCCTTGTTCTGCGTTTTACTTTAGATTTATTCTAAACATGCTTTAGTTTAAAGTTGAATAAAACCTTATAATCAAGGTGCTCAGATTCACAGGGCGAATTAGAAATAAATCACGGACTTCTTTTATTTTTGTTTTCTTCCAAATTTGAAAAAAATGAACCGTAGACATAACGAGACTAATAGTGGCGTTGGTAAATGGCATTGACGACTTCTTGCACTTTTTTATCGATGAAAATGTTATTCACAAAGGTTTTGTTACAATTCTTTATTGTGCTCCACCAAATTGCTTTTGATACTTGCCTGCATAATACAAGAGATGAAGTACTTCACGGACCATTCGCCCGCTCTTTAAATCGCTTTTTCTTAAAAATCGATCGTGCGCCTAATGTATGGATGATATAGTGCTTTATGCTTTATTGCCTGCACTCAAAATCATTGCTTTAAAGACTGTTGTGTATAATAGCCCGATACCCCTCATGTATGCATGTATATGTAAAACCTCAATCTAAGCAATTTATTGACAGTACGCCTTATGATACGATGCGACTTGTGGACTTTAAACACAATATTTCCCTTCATACCTTCGCTCATTTTCCTAATATTACAATGAATGAGAGGCTCTCCGAATAGATTTAACTGGTTCTCGACGTACAAGTTATTCTGTTTCACTTCAATTGGATCAATGCCAACATCATATGCAATGTGTTCTTGTATGACTTCCATTATCATCACCATCTCTGCCATTCTAAATACATGAGTAAAAAAGTTCCCTAACAAATTAAACTACTTTTTATTTTTTTACCTGGAAATTTTCATAGCACACTCTTGTAAATATTCAAAAATTATCTTTGTCGAATATTGGTGAATATTGTTTTTTTCCTTTTTTTTTGTTTGTTTGAATAATTAAACTGAAATTTCCTTGGTGCATAGTCAACAAAACTTTAGTTCTCCCTCTAAATGTATTCGTGGATCAGCAATATTATTTCCGATCAAACTTTGCTAAAGCAACCCTGTTTTATCACGAAAACCTTAGAATTAGTCAAAAATTCGAGGCACTCAAGATTAAACAGTATTTAACAATTAGAAAAACTTATCTATCCTTACGTAGGAGCTCTACACCATGTGCTGCTGGCAATATTGGTTTTCACCCACTTTATATTGAGGTGCCAAGCGGGACAATGATAACCTGTAATGTCAAATAATATTATAAAAAAAATATGAAACAGAGTTGAAGATTGTTTATTCAAAGAATAAAAAGTGCAGAGTGATTTTAACTTATCGTTAATTTAAAACAAATGATATATATATATGAAGTCGCAAGATATCAATTTGAGAATATGATGGGATGGTGATAGCCCATATTTATATACATGTGAGATGTATTAAAATAAGACAAGATATGTTTAGTTACCTTCAGTTATAAAAACATAAATTGGTACTCCCGTAGTATGTGAACCAAGATGGCGGACACCGGAACGTAGTATGTGTACCAGGTTAGGATTAGTCTATAATTCTAGGTAAAAATACTACGTTCCGGTATCCGCCATGTTGGTTCACACTACGGGAGCACCGTGACTATATCAAATATAAAAATGTACTAAAGTACTCTTTCACTCACCACTGTCGGCCATGTTAACAACTAGAAGTTTTTGAAGATCAGCGTCATTTGGGCTTGCACCACAATTTGCATAATATGTTATCAGTATTCCTTCCAACTTGCCTTTATCATCAAAACCTATGAGTTGAATTATGAGATAAAAATTATCTATAGAGCACCAGGCTCATCAATAAAACAGTGAAAATATTTATTACTCCTATTTTATTACCCTTATTATTTTAAAAGGAAGATGAAATTTTTTGGTATAAAATCTCAAATTATTTAATTTTGGAATTCTTTAGCAAGACAGTTTCGATTCTCAATAATGAATTTTTTTAATGATAATGACAAAAATTGACAGATTAACAAGGATGTGCAAACTGCGGCCCGCAAGAAAAAAATTGTGCGGCCCGCAGAGAAGTGCCAATTTTGAATAGTGTGCAAGCAAAACGAACTTTTAGTGTAGTTGATCTGGCACGTGCGAGCAATTTCAATCTCCTCACATCGCACAAGCCTATTACCAGTACCTGAGTGCCACTGTCATATTAGCAAAACTAGCTAGCAAAATACACGATGTTACAAAAACGTGTTTCTCACTAAATTCATTATTAAAAGTCAGTGTGACAATAAATTTGAATAATAATTTTTATTTACCGATTTATGCGTTTTAACTCACTATTTCTGCGAGGACCCCTAACAATGCCGTAAGATCAATAACAAAAATAAACAATTGTTGTGCTTGCAACTACTAAAAAGGCTATCTTAAATAAAAGTGCGGCCCGTGGGCGTGGCTTCACTCAGTTACATGCATCTGGTCTAGCTGTAATGAAGGTTGCACATCCCTGATTTATAAAAATAAGAAGTATTAATTCAACAGTTTGTGGTAATAAAATCCAGTTAGAAATGACAAAATACGTTACCGACATGGTAATCTGCAACGTATGCTGATCTGCTGCCATAAGTCTCCATGTTTCTTTCCAGATCACTATGCAATCTCACTGGTCTCCCTGAAATTTGTAATGTAAAGAAAGAATCACAGATCTAGGTTTCATAACACAGTGGTTTGACAATTTTAATCATAGAAACAACGGGATATTTTTCTTGGTTGGATAAATATTAGAATAACTTCCAACCTTCCAGATTATCAGGCGTGGCTTGTAGATCGCCGCAATCAATAGCTGCAAAAGTCACATTTAATCCATTTGATATATACTATCTACTGGGTTTCTGTGAGTATCTCTTCTATGGTTATGCTTTTGTACACTAGTATACAGATAACGCAACGATGACATAGCAAAATTAAAGATGACTGACGAAGTAATTGAAAATGTTTGGCCAAAATGTTACATCTGTTTCATATGTACTATCTAACTGTATGTCTGTGATTACTCCTTTTATGACTATGAGTGAAGATTACTATTCTAAGATATTTAATGATCTTGCTGTACGACACCATACCATGTAACTGATTTTATTTTTTACAAATTGCGTGGGTCTCATTTGCGAGAAGTGGTTTATATAATTTTCAACAGTTTCAAATTGCATTTGTGGGAAGTGCTCTAGCTAGACAGTTTTCCACATTCTCAATTGTAGCGCAATTTCAAATTCATTTGACACTCAGCTTTGCATAATGATTGAGTAATAATTCTCAAACAAAATAGCCTATTTGTGAATTGTTAATTACCTGATATAAAACTAGCCAATGTAGCTGCTGTCGCAGTAAGTGAGCTATTAGAAAGTTTCCCGCCAAATGCTCCTCCTATACGGGGCGTTACTATGTTGAACCTAAAACAAGAAGTTGGTTACTCATGTTTAAGAATGAAATCAGAAAGGTTACAAATCATTTTATGAAGCTCAATAATGAAATGTGCAGATGGGGGCTTCACAGAGGGTTCGCAGGAACCCGGTCATTGAACAGCGTGATCATAGCGACTATTCTTGTTTTTATTATTTTTTTGTTGACGTTAGACGTTCACTGCAGCTGACGACTAACATTATATTATGTATTTCAAAAAATACGAAATAGATAAAGCGTATCATGTTAATGTAGCTTACGTAGTGAAATACATACATTTTGTGAAACCTGTTTTAGTGATTTTAATACAGTAAAACAGTGGTTTCTCAAACTGTTGGGCGCGCCACAAGGAGAGCGTAGACAATTCTTCGAGGGGGCGTGAAGCTAAATAAAAATTAAAATAGTTGTTAGATTTCATCTGACCTGCCCCATTTTTGGGTATTTACGGGTCTTTATTTTGGATATTTACGTTTTATCCACGTATTTCCAACGTGTTCTTTGAATAAAACATACTTTCGCCTTAATATATGATATTCGTAGCTTATTGTTAGCTAGTAATTTTACAGATGGGGCGCGAGACTTGACAAACTCTAGAAGAAGGCGTGGTTTAAAAAATTTGATAACCAGCACTGCATTAGAAAATTTTTTACTAAAATTTTGAATTCCATCAGTGCTGATGCACACTGGTTGTTCTCTTACTAAACAGACGGTCTCATTAACCAGACAAATAACCTGTTGCAATCCCATCCTATCATGTGAGACAATGATCTTTGTACTTTGTTTTGCCCCTGAGTAGCACTCTCAATTTGGAATCCATCTTCAGTAGGCGTTGCTCTTGTTATTTGGGTTTCCATGTAAAAATGATACTGTGATCCTATCTTCACAGTTCCTGTTACCTTTTTCAAAAAAATAAAGATGCTAATTTGTTAATGTTTTGTAATTTAATATGAGGAATGGATATAAAAATCGCTTTTTTGTTATTGTTGAGGTTTTTGTTGTTGGTTGAAAACGGGGGCGTTGCCAGAATTTTCCAAGGGGGGGTTCTTCTGACATTCCTATTTGTCAAGTTAGATCGAAGCAGCTAGCGGGTACGGCCTGTGAACGTGTGTTTTCGCGAGTCTTGAGGTTCAAAAAGCGTTTCAAGCTACGAAAAACTACTATGTATGATACAGAAAGATGCTTTTATTTTTTTTACATTTCAAAAAAGGGTTCCGACCCCCAAAACCACCTCCTGTCTACGATCCTGGTTGAAAAAGTCCTTTGTTTTCAATCGATTTCAAAGCTAAAGTATTCACGACTGATTGAAGCCTATAGGACAGGGGTTCTCAAACGGTGGGACGCGCCACACAAGGGGGGTGTATATCGCCGGATTAACCATTAAACAATTTAAGCACGTGCTTATGGCACCAAACAAAGAGGGGCACCACAGTAATTTTAGAGCAGAATTTTATATAGTTTATCGGTGTTTATTAAAATATTACAAGTTCCCCAGACGACTCAAACTTCAAAATGTTTGCTTATTTTTCGTCTTCAAGTATCATTAACCTTCTTTATTTAAAATAAACACTGATACTTATTTATTTGACACGAAATGGGCCTATGAGTCGCTTTCTTAAATTGTTGTTGTTTTTTCGTTCTAATATTCTCAATGTTGCTGCATTTTTGTTTTAAAAAAATTCTTTTTCCTTCAACAATTGGACCAATGAACTATTTGCACTATGTGGCGGTTTCACGATCGCATTTCAACGATCTAGTGGTCAGCGAAGTCGGGAGATTTTTGATAAGGTAGACCAGGGTGGTCCAAACCCTGTCATGATGATGCATTTCGTGCGGCTCACAGAACAATTTTAGCGCATATTTGTGTCTAATAGTAGAACGTTTTTGAGATTTTTCTAGCTATTCCAACTGGGGTTGGGATCCCAAGATTCAAACCCCTTTTATTAACGCTTTGTGCCTTTATTTTAGTAAAAACACTCCTCTGTTTTCAAGCATGGGCCATGTGACAGTAGTGACGAAACGCAGAGCCGACTTAATGCCGCGCAATCAAGTTTTTTTAGCTAGGACCCGAAATACCGACTTAGAAAGACCTGGTTGTTATTTGACGATGGCACTAAGCTTGCTCACGCTGCAAGTTTTTATATTACTCAAATATAACAATTCGTAATAAAATGAGTGTCACAAGAAAGGTGACATGAGGAAATCACGGCGAAAACGTATTTCCTTGCCCATCATCACACAGTGTCTGGTTTGATTTCGAGTAATATCTGTCACGAAAGAATATAATTTGAAGCGACATTAAACGCGAGATGCGGAAAATACAACGGTAATTCTCTGGAATTAATTTTAAAATAACTGAGGACTTTATATATTTTTTTAAGAGAGCGCCATCCATGCAACATAATAATAGTCTGATTGGAACGGTAAACTCTCGTTGTTTATTAAATTGAAGGTAAGTAAACTCGCGATATTTCAATCACTTCTGGGTTTCTCCGACTTGCGGCCCGCGAGACCTCCTCAAAAGTTTTTGTGGTCCTCCGACCTTGCAACCTTGAATCGCCGTGAGGACTACTAGGTACCGGTAAAATTTCAAACTTCAGTTGTGACTTGTATTCCTTGATATTTCGATTCACGTTGAGACTGGAGACATGAATCTTTATTGTCACACTCCCTCAGGATTAGAACTCAACCGATATATCGGCCCGATATTGCGTGTTTGCCAATATATCATATCGGCAGTAAACGTCCGATATATATATCGGCTATATATAACAGTTAAAAAACCTAAAAATGTTCGTAAAAGTTGTTTTATTTACTGTTGGTTGTGATTATTTTTAATGAATAACACTTATGTGGTTTTTATAATTAAATTACACATGAGGGGACACCAAAGTCATCAGTGCTTAGGGCACCAAAGGGGCATAATCCGCCCCTGGGGGTGTAGACAATTTTTTGAGGGGGCGTGAAGCAAAAAATGAAAATATTTGTTAGATTTGATCTTGCCCGGCTTATTTCGAATATTTACGTTTCAAAACTTTTCATTTATTTCATTATTTACGTTCCATCCACGTATTTCCAACGTGTTTTGAATAAAACATCTGTTATTTGTAGCTCATTGTTAGCTAGTTTTGTTTAAGGTGAAGCGCGAGACTTGACAAGTTCTAAAAAGGGGCGAGACTTGAAAATTTTGAGAACTATCGGAGTCTGTTACTTTTTTCAACAGATATTTCACCAAAAATGATGCGCTTTTATTGAAACGCATGGTAACGCTTTTTATGAAATATAAAAACACTCTCGTCTTTCACATTTGTCCGCTGATTTTTCAGAAAACGGTGCTCACTGCTCTGTTAAAAAGCCATGTACATATATTATTTGATTATTGCTCACACTTGGACATTGTTTCATT
This sequence comes from Styela clava, assembly GCF_964204865.1. Classification (NCBI taxonomy): domain Eukaryota; kingdom Metazoa; phylum Chordata; class Ascidiacea; order Stolidobranchia; family Styelidae; genus Styela; species Styela clava. The sequence continues at coordinate 7,201,734 of NC_135258.1, read as the reverse complement.
TTTGTCGCCATCATGGTGACCTCCAAAATGCCAATCAATTAATGACTTTGAATGTTATTACACCAGTGGCGTATCTATACGCAAAATGGTGACCATGGCTAAGCTTGAAAATGCGTCGCCTTGATCGAGGTTGACAATTTCAGCTTTTGTTGAAATGAAATACTTCTACGTTATGTTTTGAATAAAAAAAACGTTTTAATTTTTCCTGATTTAAAATTATTGTTGTGTGCAAACGGCGCCCATGGCTGCCGCACCCCAGGTATGCCACTGCGTTACACACAACAAAACAAAATAATCAGATATGCAAACCTTCCGTGAAGCATTTTTTATTGCAGTTGGAGCATCTCCAATAACAACACTATCCGGAGAATCATAAAACATTTCTTTCTCAATTGCCTCTGAAATCTCACACACTGCTGGTTTTCTGTTTTTATAAGTAACAACAACTGATCTTGAAATCGCTTCAGCGTGGTCTTGCGTATCTGAATATAATTGAATGGATAATGTAAATTGTATTAAAATTTACACAAGACAAAATAGCTGGTATCTGTTGGGGTTACGTACGACTGAATACCTTCCTTGCTCTATGCCTTTGTTGAAGTGGATCCGTATGCGTGTAACACAAGGATGCTATGGCAAGAATAAAGATGACTATGCTATTTGATTCAAGAGTCTTGCTGTATTTCTGTAACGTTTCGTCTGACTGGGGAGAAGTCTAGTGTGCAGCAAGACTCTTGAATCGAATAAAATAGTTAGCAAGTTGATTGTCACTAAACTTTGCTGTTTGTGTGGTTCATGTAATTGCTGGTCGAATATAGATTCTCTACAATGTACGCGCATGTATTTGGACGTTCATATGGCTGCTAAGTGCTCTTTAATCGCCATCCATACTTGTTTTCCTGATCGAGATGACTTGAACTGTTGCACGTCTCACGTCAAACAAAATACGCTACTGAGTAATTATAAGCCTCTATAGTTGTATCATGACTTTTTGTACTTTAGTATGACTAAAGTCATTTAAAGATCTGTACCCTCTGCTTCTAAGCGAGTCCACGTGGCCTTGCTTTGAGCAAACATTTATAATAAAAAAAGAGTAACAATCGAATATTTCTTTCATCCTTAGTTCACCTCTCTGAACTTACGAATCATCGTGGTTAATAAAAAAGGTTGTGATCTTTAAGAACCAACTTACCAGCTAAAACAATAGCTAAGGGTTGTCCAGCAAATTCCACATGTGATTCTGCAATAATACATTGTTTTTCATCTGGAGGTGGCATGTACGTATTGTTTATTTCTGATGGCAGATCAGCACCTGGAGTAAAAAATTGTTAATCGGTATGTTTATTTCGGGGGGCACGTCCGTATGCCGTTTTATTCCAATTTTCCCTGTTTTAGTTTTATTACGAGTTCGGGGACTAGCCAAGTGACTCCCGTAGTATTTGTACCTGAAATTATGGCCTTACCATAACCTGATACACATACTACTTTCCGGTGTCCGCCATTTTGGTTCGCATACTACGGGAGAACCCGGAAATGTCCGACTGCCTCAAACACCGGACAAAGCTTTGTCACTGCTAGCTAAGTGGCTATACTCTAGTCGGGAAAGATCGGAGTCTCAACGGTTTGACAATTCCCGCCACTTTATCATACCCTAAGTGAGTTTTCAGTTACCAGACGACATCTTATAATATTAAAGTGAACTAGATGGACACATGAGTAAAGGTTCTTGCAGTTTGTAAGTAAAACTGAAAAAAATCTAACATTTAACAATATTAGAATGCTTGCCACCGAACAGAAATACTAGGTTTGAAAAATATGATGTGTAAGTCAGTGAGTAATCAATTGCCGCTATTACCTGTAATTAGGCTGTGAAAGCCAGGCATTTTCTTCACAAATTCAACATCAATGTGATCAATATCCGCATTTGCAACAGTTGACGGAACAAACGCAGCAAAGAGTTCATCGCTCAGAGCAGTAAAATCAGACAAATATTTTGCTTCGCCAGATGCCTTTAATTAAGAAAAAGTAAATAAAAAAAATGTATATTGTGCTTTGGTGGAACTACTATCCGATAATCTCTCTCTATTGTGTTCCACTTTTTAGAACATTTCTCCCATTTTGGTACACTTGCTTCATGCTTGTCCTACACTAACCTAACTGTTATGAACTTGGGTACTGTCTATTTCATGACGAAGAGTCATAGTAATGATATGAATGGAATTAATGCTATGTTTTGGGCTGGGATAGACGTAATAATTTAGCTGAAAGTAGAGTAAGAATATGAAGTGAGTTCATACTATTGTGACAAGTAGGGGATATGTGGGAAACATATTATCCTTAAGACACTTCTTTGCGATTCCCCTTCAACTACACGGTATTTTTACATTTTACTCAAGTTACTACCTAAAATTTGTTATTTTATTATAGTGTAATGTGAAATGATTAATATAGAACCTGCTTTATTGCTGTTACTTTGGGTATAGCCATATGCACAGGGTACATGCTGGCATTGATGTCAAATGTCTGAGTCCCACTGGTTACAGGTCTTTGTATGTTTTCAATTGCAGATGACACTTCCAGATTTCTGACAGATTTGTCACACAAAGAAAGATAAAACTGAAACAGTAGAATTTTTATGAATTGATTAAAAGATATTCGAAACCTGATTATAGACATTATCTCTACTAAAGCAAACAAAGGCGGTATTTTATATTTTAAAAATGTAGCTGCATTATGAGCTAATAATAATGTAGATTTATTTCATAAGCCATTCGTCGCAATATTTTACAGATTGAATGTCTAATAAAAAGCAATTTTTATCATTATTCTAATTTGTATAAATAGGAATGAAAGGACAATAACTAAATATGTTCTAAAGCAGTGGTTCTTAAACGTTGGGGCGTACCCCACAAGAAGGGCGTAGACAATAATTATTTGAGGAGGTATGACGGTAATTAAAAATAAAAATATTTGTTAGATTTGATTTTTCCCACCTTATTTTGGATATTTACATTTCAAAACTTTTTATTTATTTCATTATTTACGTTCCATCCGCGTCTTTTCAACGTGTTTTTCGAGTAAAACATACTTTCGCCTTACTATCTGTTATTTGTTCCTTATTGTTAGCCAGTTATTTTTGAGGTGGGCGAGAGACTTGACAAATTCTAAAAAAGGGCGCGGCCTAAACAGTTTGAGAATCACTGTTCTAATGGAATCAACATAACTGAATCCATTACAAATCTCGACTTCAATTCCCGTGTCCCCTCGTTACTTATAAATAGATATCAGTGGCTGATTGTAATGAGTAATGTTTTGCGCGAGAGGGGTGAATAAGCGTCATGGAAAAATAATTTACTTTACCTTGTAAAACAGGCCAACCGCAGCGGATACTCTGTAAGTAGGTGAACTATCGGTTGCTGAATACGATTCAGGACTCAATTCTTTTTCCAGAATTTGTAGAGCTCCTTCATAAAACAAGATTGTTGTTTATTCTCTCTATGCAAAGATGTAAGTAACTAGACACTATTCTATCTATTTAACGTAGGCTATTAAAAGATTAAGGGTTGTGTTGCGCGAGACTAACTCCCTCACCTTTGTCTGTGTTTCTATATTGCATTGGATCCGTGTGCGTAATGCAAGGATGGTGCAGCAGGAATAAATGTGACTATAGTAATTATGCAATTCAAAAGTCCTGCTGTACATTAACACAAATGTATTTCTGTAACTTTTCGTCTGACCAAAGTAAGACTTCCTCAAACAAAGTTTACAACGTACGAGTTCTCTTTGGTATTGAACTCACTAAAAACGGGTTCTTATATTTCAGAAAATGTGAATGACTATGCAAGCTACATTGACATGAAACGTTTTACTTTAATCTAATACTGGACTGAAACGCCAAATATAACACTAGTTGTTAGCTACGATGTGCGTTAAATTAAAGCATTTGATGCGATCGTCAAAAATATAAACAAAAAACATGGACGGACGCGCTGATTACCATATATATCATGGCATTCCAAGAACCAATTCGCTGAACTCGCCAATCAAACAGACCTAAACAAACTAAACGAAAAATATAAATATGAAATAAACCCATTCAGCGCTTCAGAAGTGTTTGATTTTGTTCGCCTACTTCACGTAAAGTTGTATAAAGGGACTGAAACCTATGGGCAGGGAATATATTCACTCGGCTAACACAAACAGTCCACGAACTCGTAATAGAACCAATGACATTAAACAACTGTCATTGATAGAACTAAAATATGGAAAATAGGAATAAAATTATGCCCTAAACCTAACCTGATACACATACTACAGGAGTACCAACCATTCAAAGTGTCCTGAGAATTTATATTTTTATCAGTAAGATATTCTTCTGTTGCAGTTGCATGAAAGAATGATTTGCTTATTCCTCCATACACAAGGACTGGTTTGCTTAGTTTGTTTCCAGTCACCACTGCAGAAAATGCCGCATTGACATATGCATGAGAGTTCTATAAATATTTGAAATTTTTTTTTTACCAGGTTATGTAACCATAAAAGTAGTAAAATTCATCTTTAAACTTCGATTTAAAAAATTTTATTTTGCGACTATTCATAAAAGATTACTAATAAAACTTGGTAAATTATATATGTGGAAATTTTTTTTTCAAAATGTGTAAATCATTACTGCCAGTATGCCCGCGTATACTAGTTGTAAGACATTATATATAGTCTATGTAGGACTTTTCACACTAGCGCTTCTCCATAACTTTGTTACGTGCTAGTAAATAAGTGCAAATGAGCTTGCTTTGGATTTTTTCTTAAAGTTGTAACCCAATTCTGAGATATTTTAAAAAGAAAATGTTCAACTTTTAACCGTTATTACACAGAAATTTAATTTCGCCATAAGACTCAATTAAGCATGACTGGCAATCAGCAAATATTTTTCTCAAATATTTCTATCACACAATGTCAGTATGTTTTTATAAAACATTTCAATTCCATTGTACTTTTTCGCTTTGATTGTTCTTAAACAGTACGTTGAACTTAAATATCAGTTGACAGTAGATATAATGCTTTTACAATGTTTCAGAGCAAGTAACGAATCAAAACATAACAAAGAGCATACTTGCGATCTTGGCATTACTTTGTATGACATGGCATGTTGGGTGCTGCTACTATTTGAACTCACTTTCGGTATTATGGCACTTAGGACAACCTGAAAGCAACATGCGGATGGTTATCAGCATGAATTAATAAATTCACAAGAGCAATGTTTACTCTATTAAAGAATATTAATCCGCAATAGCATGAAATTTTAGAATGAATCCTACAAAAATACCTCGAATTCTTTAAATAGTTGATCCTACAGCTTTATCAATTTTTAATTGGCTTTTTTTCTGTTTAAGAACATAATTCTTCCGAGAAAATTGTAGATTGAAATATCTTTTCAAATATTGTAGATTCCAAGTTTTATCAACTCAAAATTATAATATCTATATATTCATGAACATTTTCCATTCAAACTATTGTTTTTCAAATCAATTTTAATAACAAGATAACAGGGCTTAAATATATGGACAATTACCACAACATCAAGCAAAATGGTCGATGAGTACACTTTGTTTTATTAAATATGCGATAATTAGTCAATATTCTTAAATGTTATGCATGAAGAGTTTTGGGCATTTTTAAACAGATGAATTAAAAATCTTAAGTGAATCAAGAGTCTTGCTGCACACTGACCCAAATATATTTCTGTAACGTTTTGTCTGTCCAAGGTTAACTGGACTATGTATGTCTGAGGAAGTCAACGTTCCGTCCTATATTCGTGTGCAGAAAGATTCTTGAATCACTTAGGATAGTTATCTTTACTCTTGCTTCAGCATCATTTCATTATATACATACGGATCCACCGGCACAAAAACATAGGAGAGGGATGAGTAGAAACCAAATCATGAGTGTGAATTAGGAATACTGAGCCTCTCTTTGCTACCTTTCCACTCATGTCCAGATTAATAAATCCACCATCTCCTAACAAACTACATGTCATTCGATTACCAGTAGAACAAGTGAGGATTTCAAGCCTAACAGAATAAGCTTCAAATAATGTAAATAAATCAGAAGGAAATTCTGGATGAATTCGCTTCATTGATAAATTTCCAACCCATGAGCCAACCTGCGAAATATGACAGATAAATAATAGAATCGTTGTTAGTGGCAGGGTAATTTTGAACAGGTTGTGAACTGAGGGTCTTTCAAAAATCAAAGCGTTTTAAAACGACCAAAGGCATAAGTAAACTACTACAGTAAAATTGTAAAACTCTAATCAAAAAGAGTCACTTTGGTACTAATTAGAGAACATCACCTGTAGGTTACCTCTAAAGTTATTGAGAGTTGCAATTGTTACTTCCTATGATATATAAAAATATAAACAAAAAACAAAATATGTTTGTGTCTAGAATATTGATTGTATGGTGCCTAGAAGTCCTAAAACATTTTATGAATCCAATATTTTATACTCACATTTCTGACAGGAACATTTGCAATTTTCTTTATATGTTTCGCCATCACATTAAATGTAACTGAATGTGAAGAGTTTAGTTCGAATATTGAAATCAAGTTGTTCAGACTAACATTCGCCCCAAGAGTTAATGAGGTTTCATCATTCTTTATCTTAATTAAAAATTTTAAGATTTACTATAACAAATATTTATTAATAACACATCGATAAAACTAATAAGTGTTTTGAAATATACTGGTAGCATATTGTTCCGCATCTTGTTACAGATAGAATATATTTAATTTTTAATTGAACACGCTAAAAAAAGATTGTAATAATGATGGTACTGGTATGGTATAATGATGTGTGTACCAGATTAGCGTTAGGCCATAGTTTTATTCCGATTTTCCTTATTTTAGTTCTATTTCGAGTTCAGGGACTGTCTGTGTTAGCCAAGTAAATATACACCCTACTGCCCGGTTTTCAAATATACTAAACAGTTCACAATCTTTGAAAAGGGATGATTGGACAAAGTGATGATTCGGAAACTAACCTCATAAAGCTCAGGAACAAGTTTTGTGTCAATATAAACATCATATGGTTTTTCAAATTTGAAAATACCTAAAAAAAAGTTTTATTCCTAATTAAGCTGCTTGAATGAATGATAGCATTTGAACTATGATGCATTCTATTATCGGTTTTCTTATACAACTGGTGGTAAATATCTCGAGGTGAGAAATTGCAGTACAAAAGCCGCATGCAGAAATCCAGAAATATAATTTGTAAAAATTTTTGGGGGTAATTATTGATCATTTTTATTTTTGATGACACTTTTATTGACTGATGCACGTAATTTACGGATTTACGGAATTACGGAATTATTTCGAGTTACGGAAGCGAAGTTACGAATTACGTAAAGTCGTAATTATTGGTCGCGCGCTTTCGCGATTGAAACGAGCTCTCTTCAGAGCAGTCGATTGTAAAAAATTAAAGTTTAAGTAAAAGAAGTTAGAGTTCCGGTATTCGCAGCCGTTTTTCTCTCTCTTGTTAGGCAGATGGGGAAGGGATAACGCGTCATTTACTAACCTATTATCAACTTATCTAGGATGGCCAATGTACATATTAACCGTAGATAAGGAATAGAATTGTGTTGAGACCGATGGACGTCAACACACCTGGTTTCAACTTCTTCGGGTGAAATGACTAAAGAATGTAGGAGATCAACTTATAAAACATTGTCTATTTGTAAATGCCGTGATAATTAATGTCGCGCTTATCAAGCAGCAATATAAAGACGGAAGAGAAATTGCGTAATGAACCAACGCAACTTAGTCTTTTCGGCATCGGTAAAGCGATTGAGACGGCAAAGAAACAACAATACGACGGGATTTCCCGTGTTTATTCTGCGCGAGATCCATTTTCTATTACAAAATCTTGATGTTCTGTTACCGATTTTATCGTTATATATCTGTCCGGACTTGGCATTGCTCAATATGTTTTTCACAATGCCTCGCAATATGTTGGCCAAATATGATTACCTGTCTTTACCAAATGCGGCAACTTATTTTGATTTATCGTCGACTCAAATACCACCGGCACTCGACCAAACTTGTGTCAATCTTGGCAAATAGGATTGTCGACTTGAAAAATAAATTAATAATTTCATGAGTGCAAAATAAATGTCACAAAATGCATTGTTTTGCGATAAAACTTTGTATTTTCGGAGAAGGCATGTCATATAAGTACGGTATTTTAAATAGTGCGCAAATAATTAATATTTGATCTAAATTTATCGCAAATATTGTTATAACTTTTAGGCCGCTAAATGATTTAATGTAAAATGAAGCATGGAATTCGGAATTTGGTCAATAAGTCGGCATCAATAATTATTAGAAAATGCTAACTAAGTAGTAAAGTCGGATATTGTAAAAAACGGTGAAATAACGAGTCTTTGTCGCGAGGCAAGCGAAAGTATATTCAAACGAGGGAATACGCTTGTAGTTGATTAATAAATTAGCAACCCGGAATTTTTATTTAATACGAAAGTCGTATTAATACGTTAATACGATTTAAAAAAGTGAACTATCGTTTCTTAAATATATTACCAGTGTTGGTAATGATAAAATTGATCGCATAAAATTTGGTGATAAAGTGGATAAAAAAAAAATCAAAGCTAATACAAAAGATAAAAATCAGAATAAAATTATTTTGAATTCACTCCTTGATATTTGTCTTTAACATCTGTCGCCGTCGTGTAGTACTGCCGGGAATATGGAAACCAAACTTCGATGTCCCATTCGGAATAGAAGTGGATTAAATTGGTTGTTATGATAGGTTTAAATGTGTGAAAAAAATATCGCAATTACGGGGTCATTACGTAATCGATTTTGCCGTAATTACGGAATTGATTTTTGTCAATTACGTGCAAGCCTATTAAGACTGATTAGGGTGAAGCAAATTTTCAAGTAAACAATGTTTCGATAATGGCTTTTAATATTCTTTTTCTATCAAATGTAGGGTAGTCGCAAGAAAAGAGAAAATTTGAAGGACGGTTGACAAATAAAATGCGTTCTCACTCATTTCTTTTTCGATACTAAGTTGTTTTAGGTTGATAGGTTAGGTTCTATTCGATTTCTATAATATTCTGTGAAATATAACATAAAACTTTGTAAAAGTTATTCTTTGTACAAACAGCTGCTTGACAATATTTCTGTTTTTCTAGCGACCACTCTGTAACTACCTATCTGCTAGACTGCGATAGTACCTTCAATATTTATCTACCTGTGCTAGTATTGCCAACAACAAAACGTATTCTCTTATTTGTTTTAATCTTCACAGAATCTGCTAGTTGTTTCAGAGATCCAGGACGCAACCATTGTTTAGATTCTCCTTCATTTACATTTCGTGCAACTTTGATTGGATTTGGCTTCATCGCTTGTTTCATGTTTCCCTTAATTAAAACAAAAAATTTTGTATTCTTCGAGTTTGTAATAAAAAAAAAAAGAACGGAAATGAGTTATGAACAGAATTCAAAGATATCATTTGTTATCTGTATCAAATGCCGTAATTTAGGCTGGCATTGACGTGCCGGAAAGATTTCGATGCTTTCAAAAAGAGTAGCTCTATTATGTCACTGAATAATAGAATAGGATGGAATTTACATATTTTTATCGAGAGGAGAAGGAAGTCGGTAAGACGACCTAATCATATTGCGCACCATGGGGCCTCGTCCGTTACCAGTCCTTGTCGGGTACGGGATTAGTTAGTCAGTTATTTGTTTTCAGATTGATATAGAATGCCGTAACCGTCCAGCGACTACTATTCTACGACAAGCAGTTGGAGCGTGAAAACCCACGGAGTGTAATAAGAGATACGATGAGGAGATACAGAGATACATATTGCTTATTTAAAAACAACTGCTTGTAACATAGAGCCTTTTTTCGGGGAAGGGGCCTGAATGAGCGTCGTATGAAAATGTCAAACAGAATGTCAGAGCTCTTATCTATCCAGATATTTGATTTTAACATCGTAAAGAGTAAAATCCAACCTCCTTTTTATGAAGAAATGATAATCCTCCGTCGGCTCTGTATCTACCACAGCTATTTCTGCAGCCAAGCCTGTGATCTTTGCATTTCATTCCATCATCGCTGCAAACTTTAATGTCCTGCAAATATTTGACAGGTTGCAAAACATCATAATATTTTTGGTTCCAAGTTATTGATTTTAGTTTGTTATGCAAGCATTGTAAACGGGACTTATTTGAAGTTTGAACAACAATTTTAAGATCCATGGGACTCGGAGGGAATTTAAAAAATGAAATAAACATATTTGCATTTTAGACTCTAGAGAGCCTTCTTTGATCTTTCAGCACTGAAAATGTAAAATTAATTGGCCCATTGGTTGCCATTGCATTGCTATTTTTTCAACCACATTAATCATCTATCTATAACAACGACAACATGAAGAATGAGAACAATAAGGTATCGAAACAATCCATTTGTAACAAACATTCTGTAACATTTTTTCACAGATTTCTTGATTTCAATCGATTAAACCCCAACTTTTTGTTGCCCATATTGTTGAAGAAATTAGACAAAGTTATTCAATATGTACTTACCTCGGCGCTTCAGAATCGTATGTACCAATATAAAAGTAACTACTTTTGTTCGCCTATTTTACATTAAGTTGTGTATAGGGACTGAAACCTATGGGTAGGGGGTATATTCACTCGACTAACACAGACTGTCCTCGAACTCGAAATAGAACTAAAATAAGGAAAATCTGAATAAAATGATGCCCTATTCCTAACCTGGTAGCCACACTACGGTAGTACTTACCTCTATATCAGAAATAAACTCCTTCAACTTCGGGTCAGCATCTATTGCGAAAGATTTCATTGCATCAAAAATGGAACGAAACCCTGTACATCGACATATATTGCCATCGAACTCAGACTCGATTTCTTCCTGGGTAGGATGTGGATTCTTCTGCAATAAGCTGTTATTGTAAAAAAAAAAATTTATTTTAAACAGCGCATGCATTGGTAGAAACATGTTGATAATCTTATTCTGACCTCATTTTAATTTAAAGTTTATTTCAATTTTTTTTGTGTGTCAAGCTAAAAGATTTGTGTTCGTTCAATGCAAATTGAAGTGACATTTTTAAATAGAGATAAATGCAGATACTATAATGCTTAATGAAAAAAATGGATAAAAAAGGATCTATGTGTTCCAAAACAAAGATATTGTGAGATATTCTATGATTATGACATGGGTGGCAGTACAAATAGTCAAAAAACAGTGATTTGAATTGATTTGCGCAAATCCGCCCTTGACATGTCGTAGTAATCAACAAGCCCGTATTTTTGCAGCACGTGTGCAACGTAACGTGCAAGGTAGCTGGCGACTAGCGTTGTATATGGTGTTTCAAAAGTTACATATTAAATTCATGTAAAGCGCGTCGTAATACATACGTTTTCTGAAATGAGGAAACATGTGGTTAGTGAATTTGATACAAAAGAGAATCAGTTTCTTTGAATCGTGCCACAGTTTAAAACACTTTATTTTTGATCTCGATTTCGTGGGCATAACCATTTTACAAAAATGATTGGGTTTATGCGGGACTAACTATTTATCCGTCTTCTATTCTTTTGTTCCGGTGAATCCGTATACATATAATGCAAGGATGCATTAGCAAGAGTAGAGATAACTATCCTAAATGATTTAAGAGTCTTGCTGCACACTAACACAAATATATTTCTGTAGTTACAGACCGGAAGACTCTTGAATCTCTTAGGACATCCATTTTAATTCAAAATCATAAATTCCTGTAAATGCTACAAGTTTTATATTTACTATGATTGAAACAAAATATTTTATCTCTTGACCTGTACATAGTCATGACAAATCCTGGAGTGCAGTATCCACATTGTGTTGCGCTGAAGCAAGCAAGTCGTTTCTGTATATCATTATATTGACCACCGTCTGATATAAGACCTTCTGCTGTTGTGACTTGGCAACCATCGACAGATAACAACGGGTACAAACACTGAAAGCAACAGAGCGGTATTGGTTTTATCAATTGATTAATAACTTTATTGAAGGTCTTATCTCAGGTGTAGAAGAGAGTACCGGTAAGTATTTTATCACTTCAAAATATTTTTGGAGGTTAAACACTAAATTCTGGATAAATTTAATAAAATTTAAGCAAAGTTTCAAATCGGCGTTTGCGCTAAGCGTTAGGAACACGTTTATCGACACATTGCTCGGGTTTGCAAGTTTGAAGCCGAGTGTGGGGGCTATTTATGTGCGAGATGATTACTGGACTCCTCGCCGTCGTGGGGGCTCCAGTAACCGCTGGTTGGTTACGGCTTCTTCCACTATCAAGTACAGAATCACTGGTTAGCGGTTACATACCCGACATGTTGAACGGAAAGAGGCCGCCAACTTGAGCTTTTCTATCGGTCTTCTTCTCACACAGACAATAAAACATTTCTTACCGAATTCACAGCAATTTTGACATCTTTTCCTGACATGGGATCAGATCGAGTAACCATGACAACACATGCCCCACATCCGCCTTCCTTGCACATGATTTTAGTTCCGGTTAACTTTGGATTATTTCTCAACCATGAATTCAGAGATGTTCCGATATCAGAATTTTTCTCTGAAAACAATATATTAAGTCAACAACGCTTCCTTTTAGCAAGTTGGGGGAGTTGGCAGCCCTTAGTATCAAACAATAAATGGAACTCAGCTGTTAACTGACCCATAGTTTAAGATACGAAGCACCAACCATCGAGACAGTGACTAATTGCGCCCAATCAACCATATTTATTTTCGCAACATATTAGATTTAATAATAAAGCGAGGTGAATAATCCGGAATATTACAGTAAATACGCCAGGAAGTACATTTATTCAATCACACGCAAAATAATAAAATGCAATAAAATTAGCCGATTACTAAGGCATGAGCAATCGCGATTTTCCATTGACTCTTTTCAACTTAACGAACTGGTGGTGTAAAAGCAGTTGGTTACATATTTTACAGGAGTTTATTATGAACAAAAGCAATAACGAAATTTTACCCTCATCATACAACCGTTTCATAAAAGGTTGCAATTGATTTGAATACAAACGTAACAATGTGCGCGATTCCCAAATTTATTTGAAAATTCGTATTTAGCTTGTAGAGTAATTGACTAATGGCTCATATTTGCTGGGAGTTCGCATGGGTTTCGTAATAATAAATTAGCTGTAACTGGCCCACTCAGAAAATTATTGCTCACCTGTGGACTAGCCACTAGCGTTATACCGTTATATGTTATGTAATAGATCTGTGTAACGCGGGTCATGTAAATGCAGCTATTGACATACATAAGTAAATATGACGTACAGTTAGTTATAGAGCTGTGTGTTTGTTTGGCATCGTTTTCTGAAATGAGAGAACCCGTTTTTAGTGAGATCTGTTTTTACAATTTCGAATCCCATTCCTACTTATACTTTTCCATTTTAGTTTACTTTGGCACGTGACAAATAAAGACGAGCGACAAATATTTAAATATATATATATATACGAAAAGGAAGGTCTTGGATTACCAGCAACAAATGATTGGATTTCTTCGCTGTAATTATGACAAACGAACAAGCTGTAATTATGCGAAACAATTTAAAATTTACCCAATCGAAAAAGAAAAATACCCTAAGGAACTATGAAGCACCAGTACACAGCAATGCAATGAGACCAGGAGTTCCCAAGCTTTCTCGTTAAATTCCTCCCTTTGCTTATTTTGGAATTCTCTGTTCATCCCTCAGTGTGGCTAAAAACAACTTTATTTGCCCCCTATTTAATGAATTTGCAAGTGTTGTGCGCGGGTTGCTCTAATCATCTAATGCCTTTGAGCAGTTTAAGTAGTTTATGTGTGCATACGTTAGCATTACAGTTATAATCATGACGGAGAAACTAGAAAAAATGCTAAGGTCCTATAGTTAATAAGAAATGCGATTTTTTTACACGGTAACAAGAAGAAGAAAAGTACAAACAAGAACAACATGAAAAAAAAACGATACATAGGTCCATTTCGTGTCTAATAAAGAATATTAGCAACTACTAAACGAAATTTATCTCCGAAAATACAAAATACCTTCCTGTGGGATAATTTCTTCCCAATTGCTAAAACGTTGCTGTAGACCAGGGGTCGGCAACCTGCTGGCCGCACTGAGTTATAGTAACACAACAGCTGTTTTGACGATTATATTCTTTACGTAACAGAATTTATTGTGAGACACGTGTAACCTAACAAGTATATAATTCACAATTTCTCGTTCAATGAGCCTATAATTTAATTATAATCAAACAAATGGCAACAAAACGCAGAAAAGTTGATGCTTAAGTGCAAAGGGTTCGTTAGCGCCGAAAATATTCAAATGGGATTTTTGAGATGCAATGAGGAAATAAATCTATATTCTATTCTAGAGATGTATCACTGCTTAATTTTAAATATAAAAAGGATCATTGTCGACACCTGCTGTAAACATTTTTTTCTGCTCAAGTAATACTCGGTCATCTGTTGCTTGCCGTGAAGTATCCGAATCAATTATACAACCTGTTATGGGTGAACAGCCGTGTCTAATGATTAAAATAAATATCAAAGAAAATCAGACTTACCTCGGAAAACCACTCCATTTACAGAGAAATTTATAGTTTGGGTTTCATCCATGTTGCAACTTTCTTTGAATTTTTCAGCGTCTGCAGCCATTGCAATATCACTGACTTTGAACTCATTCAAAAACTTAGGAATGCGTTGTATGTGCTAAAACTCGCAATGCGTTCTTAAGCGCGGAACTGCGGTTTGTGCACAACCAACGCGATGGATTGAACTTGGCTATTTCACATGGCACGATTTATTATCAATTCGTCTTGCTGTTTCATACATTACGTAACAATACAATCTTTTGTACAAAGCACCCGCCACTGATGCAAAAATGTGAAATTTTAGAAAAGAACACCCGCCACGACACGTTTTATAAAAACAAACAGGTAATTATCTAGTAGGGATGAGGGATAGGGTAAGGAATGATTTGAATTTCTGGTGCAATCTGAATTACTAATCCTATCCCAAACCCTGACTGGATAATTTCTAATTTTGAGCATTGGTGGCGGTGATTCGTTTAGGCGGAGAACAGAAGATCAACGTTTTGTTATCATTGCATGTACTCGACGAAGAGATACTGGCATGGTCATGCGAGACGACTATGTTTAAGATTCATCGGCAATATGACTCAGGTTTTTATGTTGGTGATATTGAAAAACAAATTATTCTATACCCAAGTCTTGTACATGAGCAACGGACTGAAATGATGCATTTTACATTTACAAGAAAGTAACAAACATACTTTTTGCAAGTTCTGATTCATTGCGCCATGACGAAAGTCAACATAGGTAGGATTAATTTTTATGTATCATATGCAAATTTTTTAAACGCCTCAAGTGTTAATCGCAACAACGCAATTGTGGTTTATCCCGTGAAGGTGATAGCTAGAAATCGGTTTGTTTACCCAATCGTCGTTCGGTCTGATCTTTATAGATATACTTTGCAATTATAAAATTCATAATTGTTATGACATAAGGATGCCCACAAAAGTGCAAGTCGAAGACATTTTTTTCGTAATATAATCCAAAGCAATTGTCTAAAACGCGCAAATATCTAGGCAAGGATCTCAATTTATTGATAAATTGAAACACAGGAGTCGTTTGTACGCGGCTCAGTTGCTGTTATGACGAGACGTGCTGGCTCATTTATTTGGGATGGCGTTGATAGAATACTTGAAATACGGAGAAACATTCCAAAAGCTTGAGAATACAGCATGAAGCACGTAGAGGCTATATCGACATGGCATGGACAGAACGAAATTCTAATTTATATGAACAATTTTAAACCTGCTGTAGCTATTGACATCCTATTTATTTTTAGTATTGGGGGAAAAAATCAGTTTTCAAGAAAGTTAAAAAAAACTATCAGGAGCTGTTTACACAGCGTGTATCGAATTCTGGGCGTGTTTATTTCTGATACCTAACGCCAATTATTACTAAGTCGTAATATTTTCAGTCCTAATTCCTGTGCAGCTCTGTAAGTTTAATTTGAATTCCGTACATACTGGGTGTCCAAAAAGTTGACCAAATGTCATATTTTTTTAATTTTAAAAAAGATTTCTAGTCTACCTGTTTGTTTCTAGTTGGATGTTATAGTTGTTGAATGTTGTAGTCCCCATTTATCATACAACCAAATTTATTTAAATTTGCAATTGGTGATGCTATGAAACCGAGCGGAATTTTTTGGACACCCTGTATTTTGATGTTCTGTTTGTTCCGGTTTAATGTATTAACGTATATATATATACATACACTACTTGTGTGATATTTTTGTTTGTTTTTTGAGGACAATGTAAGACCAAGAATGCCCGGAGGAATAAGTATATCCAAAGCGGTATATATACAGCTTGTTCTCCCAATGCGTCTTTATTTATGTATTATATAAATTTTAACAATCTCCCGTCGTGGTTATACAGTTATATTCGTGTATTATCGCAATACCCAAGCTTGAAACACGATTCTCATTTTATATTCAATTTTCCAGTATGTCACTCGCTTTAAACCCTCATTTATTTTTAGCAGTTTGTGAATGTTAATTACCTGCAATTTGTATTGCGCGATATCGATTGTTTTAACTACCAAAGCCTCGCCCATCAATAATAACAGTAGGCTACACTGACAATCAAAATGTTTGAACATACAAATGTTTAATTGGATATTCGAACCTTGGGTGTCGCTGCCTGATAACCAGCTCTGATTCCCCGCGATTTTTCTTTCACAGTGAAATGTGTCCTCAATATTATTCTCTTAAACTATATTTTTGTTACTGGATGGAAAAAATAAACTTGGCTGTGGCTTTAAGGTTATGAAGTGATACTAGGGTGTTTTTATTTTATTCACTATCCTTCTTGATTACCAAATGACAAGATCAATACAGCACATTTCAACGTCTCGTTACGCCTTACTCACTGATCTTAAAGTGTCAGAGACTATGGGGACGCGTCTATTCGGCCAAAAAGCCAGAAGCCATCAAAAACCCCGAATGCCCAATACAAATTTGCGAGCTTTGTTAGGCATGGGTGGCTGCTGAGAAGGGAAATAATATTGCGTTGCTGTGTGGGGAAGGCAAGTTCTTCCTGAAGTTTCTGGCAATCGCGGAGCGTCAATTTTTTGGAGAAAGCGAAGATATCTTCCGCAAATAAATAGGGACTCGAGAGAATTATATTCGTGATAAAGAGTTGAAGATGACGGAGAAGCGTAAGTACTCTACTAAAGTATCGGAGGCTATGGAGACGAGTATATGCCATTTTAGTGATGTTTTGGAGCAGGGGTGTGCAACCTTTATTACAGGAGGGCTGGTATATCCTTTGCGACGCAAGTGAATTGAAATTGCTCGCACGTACCAGAATAACTAAACCATATAACTCCTTTCGTGGGCACACCATTCAAAACTGGAACTTCTCCGCGGGCCGCACAATATTTCCTCACGGGCCGCATTTGGCCCGCGGACCGCAGTTTGCACACCCATTTTAGAGCCGTGGTTCTTAAAGTGGTTATCCGGTTCGTAGTCCGTAATAAATCCACTTAAACTTTCCAAAAAAGGAGGCCCCGTTTTTAGCGTGTGTGATATCGTCGCTAATTACCGTCAAATAAACCCAAATATTACTAAATAAAACACATATTTTGACATTTAGGCCGTCGCTCAGACCCATTGGCTCGGTTTATGTTCTTTTATGAATATTTTACGAGCTGGCATTCGCAAACTGTGTTGAAATTTGAATATTTTGTTTTTAAAATACTAAGCAACTGCCATTAAAAATACTGAACCTTGTCCAGTAATAAATCCAAGCTGTTTCGTAATAGTTTTTTGATTACTGTACTTCAATTAAGCAAAAAGTCCCAAACGTGACCCAGCTTTTAAGCAATTTGATTTTATAGAGGGTCAAATGACCGCTTGATTCAAACCTAAATTCTAAAAACATAAGAATACAACAATAGATTATATTTGACGAATGACATTACAAAATTGAGTCAATGTTCATGTTCGGAAATAGCGTCCGATAAACTTTCAATTTCAAACAACAAGCAGTATTCATCAGTTAAAATTGCGAAAACATTTTCGCGATTGCCCTAAGATCAGACTAAGGTGAACAGATCAACCTTGTGCTATTGGGTGTTTCATGGAGATATCAACGGCAATAGGGCAATGGATCAGTTGAAATTTTGGATCAAAGGCATAAGACAACAACAACCAGTAATCGACTATGAAAAATGAGAAAACATTTTAGTGATAATTATTAATTAACAGCAATATATTGTGAAACACGCATTACATGCAGGATCTGAGTAAAAACCAAGGGTTTGCATATATTTTTCAATGCAAGTTATAGGATATTTATAGACAGATTGGGACTTTGGCTTAGTGTAAGAAGCATAATGAGCCTGGGTAAATTAAAAGTATGAGTTTATTTCGACTCCATAATCAGCAATAGACGATAAAATAATTGACAAAATAAATAAAACTGATCAAAGAATCGGAAAAAGCAAAAGAAACCTCAAGTAAGGTTTAAAGCGTACAGATTTTAGGTGGGAAGGTACTGACAAAAGTAGTAGTACGTGTTCGCTCACAGAATTATTATACAAGGTTGGAGATATATGGTTAAAGACAAGCCTTCACCCACCATCACATTGGGTAGACTAAAAGCATGAACTATAGCTCCGGTTTCCTCCCTACTAAGTTTTTAGGAGAGAAAATTCAAACACTATATATAAAATTCAAACACCCAACAGCAAAGAGCCAAATGACAGGTATGTTGAAATATGCTTGAAAGTTAAATGATCAATTATGTGTAAGTATGATAAATACACGACACTCAGTAACATTTTTATAAAACTCAAATAACTTTTGCTAAATCACAAATAATGACTTCAAAATATAAAATTAGCAATCAAACTAGAGTATTTTTGAATATTCTGGTTTTTAAATTCTGTTCAAACTTTTTAAATTAAATAAATTTCATTAAAGCATCTAATGTTTTCAAAAACATAATTCTATTTATCAGGCTTCGAAAAAATTCATGAATATACGACGAAATGTAAATTTATCTTTCAAATACTTTGAAAAACAAAGTACAAATTACTTCATTTAAAGGTAATTCAATTGTATATTAGAACTTTATAGGTTTCAAGTATCATGAGGGAATAATTTACACACATACAGACAGAATGTATATAAAATACCACAGCAGAGATGGGAAAATTAACAAAGCTCTAACTAGGATTGAGTAAAGCACAATCGCTGATATTTTATACTTGTATTACAGCTGATAATGATGGCAATTGATTTCTACAGAAAAAATGAACTCAAATAAACAATATTTCTGAAACTACCAAACTAAAATACACACCATGCATGGTAAATTAGGGCAATTAGGTAAGAATAACAAAATACTAAATAAACGATGAAGTGTACATGATACAACAAATTGTTTAAAATCTGTAATTGCATAAGTAGTTAGTTAAGTATTATGAATAAACACCAGCTTTATAGTATTAAATTGCATAAGAATTGTCAAAAAAAAAAATATCACGAAAAACACATGACATGAAAATAAACATACACTATGGGAAATTAGTGATATAATCTTGTAACATTGAAAAATACTAATATCCAGAAGTGTGTGTACCAATATGGAGGTAACTAATTTTGTTCGCCCACTTTACATCAGTTGTGTAAAGGACTGAAACCAATGGGCAGGGCAGGGGGTATATTCACTTGGCTAACACATACAGTCGCCCAAACTTGCAATTAAAATTATGCCCTAACCCAAACCTGGTACACATACTACAGGAGTACCATCCGAAATTACTTAATCTATTACAGGTAGACCGAGTTGATAAATCAACCAATGTCACAAAGCTGACTGGTCATGTATTATGTAGCAGTGACTCGCAACATTGAGATTCAAAGAAATGGACTAAATAGAATAATCACAAGTAATTGTAGAATTGCATTCATCTAAAAAAAAAAATTGCATATTTGAATTATATTATTAACAACAATGAAATACGAGGTAAAATTAATCAAAAAAAATATCTAAATAAATATTTGTTGCCAGCAGAAGCATAGGAAATTTATATCAAAATATATCAAGAAATATAAACTCGACGTAGATTGCTGAATCATGACAAAATTTTCAAACGATAAGGGATTAGATTACAGCTCAGGGATCTCTATTTGAGCAAAATAAAGTCATATATACATCTCAAATAATATAGTCACACCAATCATGGCGAATTAAGTCGATATTGCATGAAAATATTAATTGAAAAATAATCAGTGGGTCATTTGAATCGCATATTTAATAGAATATAATTTTATAGGGTTCTTTCGAATATAAGATAAAGCAAACTTTCTAATATTCAGTAAGTGGTCTTTATTTTCCTTCACTGCTAAAATGTCCAATGATGACAGTATCAATTTAAAGAGTTTTAATATAATGTTGACCAGATAGTAGTCGTCTCCCATTGTTGATCATTTCTTGTTAGTCTTGAAATCCTTCTGCTTTTAATTTAGTATTCAATATATCATTAAGTTTTCGCCAATGGTCTCGATCAGGATATCCATTGCTGAAATAGATTAGATTGCATAAGAGATGATGGTAGTTTTATTGAACAGTAGAGAATCTGATCTTCAATAACGGAACTCTTAACGTCACAAATAGTAGACTCTATAGTACTAAGCAGGGCTGGGGAGCTGGTTCGAAATAATGATGGCTCCCGCTCCAGCGTCACAGTGTATTCAAACTTTGGCTTCAGCTCCGGCGCTTCATTTTTTATAGCATTATTTTTATGCCACTCCATAGCCATTATCAATGATGTAGGCCAATAACGCATTTGCTAATTGTTTTCTTAGTGTGGCGTGTTATTTAGGCTGTAATCACCTTTAAGTTGTGAATCCACTGAGAGTTATTCTGTACCATATTTCACGGCGAATAAGTTTACCCAGCAAATAAGACAAGGTTCGTTTTAATAAGCCTACAAAAATGGGTTTTTGCATCTAGCCCCCCAATAAGACGGGCAGGAAAATCGGTTTCTGAAATGTCGCCGCGTTTGCGCATTCGTTAAAATAGCTCAAAATGCCTTTTTTGCAGCGTAATATTCAATTCATGACAACTGTCTTTCTATTTTAATTTAATTGTGTTCAACTTAACTCGCGATTATCACCCTGAAACAAAATCTTATGGTGTTTTCTGTTTTAATTTTAGTATTTTATAACACCACTAATTTGGGTTGCATATTCACTCCTTCATTAAGCATTTCGTCACCGATGATTATGTGACAACTTGTTTTCTCACAGGTATGGGGCCTGACGCAAAACATATGTCTGGAAAATTTGTGATTTAGAGAAAAATAAATACTGAAATAAAATATATTTACGGCCTAATGTTTAAGGTGACAAAACAATCTGCAATTTTCACAAATTGCAACACACATGTGCTAGTATCGGCAATATCCCTCACTCGTGATGCATACACAAATACAGCAACATCAAATATGGTAATAAAAGCATCGATATTCCCGATTCGCAGTGTGAGAACGCTAATTCATTTGAACCGGCCTGACGAGGTAGCATGTTATCGCTCCAGAGTATGTTATGGTCCAAATTGAATAAGCCGAACCCCAAAAATGAAAATTACCATAGGCGTCCAATGAGACGCCCTCCTCCCCCAAATCAGGTCAAAAGTTTGAGTCTAGAATAGCGACTTATTCACCAGTCAATATTATTTATCGGCGATGAGATGTTAAAGATAAATAGAGAAGTCAATTTGCAAGACAAATTTTCCACAGTTGAGAGTTATCAATATAAGATACTAAAATGAAACGGAAAACACTATAAACTTTGTTTTAGGAGACCCGAACAGATTAAAAATGCCTTGTAAATCTCACATTTTGTGCGCCTACAGCAAATATCATTTACTGGTTGGCTTTAGAAATCATACACTCACTAAAGTAGATCTAAACACAATCAATCGTGCTCGCGATGTACCTTTTCATTTATTCTAAAATTAACGGCCGAAACTGATGAGACTTTTCTCCAGGACATGATATGAGATAATTTATGAAAAGTATATTCAAGAAGAACTAAGATTTGTAGAATTGCGAAAAGGAATATGGATCAAAACAAAATATAATCGGGCACTTTACCACATATTTTTATGCCTGCAGACTGCCGTAAAACTTTTCTTTTGTCGAAAAACGACTCAACCAGCGAGATACATTGAACAGATTTAAAGACATTTGAAATGGATCAGATATTTTTTATCATTTGTAACGGTATCAGAAAATTATGAATTTGGAAAAAAAATGAGATGGTTAGGAGCTGGGAGCCATTAAAATTTTTGGTAGCTTCAGGTCCATCTGTTTTGGTAAGCTTGGCTCCAGCTCTATCAAATTGTCACGGCTCCGTGGCTCTGACTTCAGCTCCCCTGCCCTGGTACTGAAGCATGCTTAACTTAGCAATATCTGTGGCAGTGAAATTTGAATGTAAGGATTTGATGTGTAAAAACAATGTCAACTTTACAATTTAATTTTTTTATGTTTATCATTTCATTGATACTTGGAACATAACATCCAGGATGCAAAGGAAGGCTCAGCCAAACAATAATTATTCTGGAATTTAAAAACCCAGCAATGTCCCAACTCCCAAGTCTAATTGCCTGCTCGAACAGAGCTCTTATAGTAGCAAAGACTGTGAAAACACCTCATAGAATATGAATTGATTGAGGGCAATGCCATCGCAAATTGCACATCTCAACCACCTTGACCACCACCTCATCCAAGGTGTAAAAAAATTGAGTGGGCAATACTAATTCTTCCAAATAATAGTAGCATATCAATGGAAGCTAGTACAGCATCTTGTTCACAGCAAAATGTGTGTGTAAGGATTGTATATATAAAAATTCAAACATCTCGTTTATAAATAGAATTTTGAGAGTAAACATTGAAACCATAATTAATATCAAGTTGGATGCTGAATGAAACATTGACAACAGAAAAGCAAGAAAATTTAGTTGTCACTGGAATAAAAATAAATAATAAGTTACATTATTGGGCAATCCTAATTCCAATGACCCTAACTAGGGACATAACCTAGAACAATTAGGCCTGAATACCATGGGTTGATTTTGGTTGTCATTAGGAAATCACCTTCAGTCACATACATCATAAAATTTTGGCAACATAATGACAAACCATGGTCAACATTTATCGAGGATAGAGAGAACGCATCCTGACCATTCCAGGTCCATCAACTGAAAATTGATGGATGTGGTGATTGCTTGTGCATAAACAAATTTGAAGGTTTTTTACTACATCTTTACTTGACGTCTCAGTCAATCCTTGGAACAATTTTGCAGATTTTTGATTATTCAACTAAACAACTTACTTAGCTGGACCTCCACGTTTGTTAGTCTTATGAGGAATTTCATCATTCCATATTATCTCTCCTTCGGTGCTTCCAATTGTCTGAATCTTGAAGAGTAATCCTGCATTGAATGCTTTCCGGAGTGACTCTAGAAACGCAGGCAAATATTCAGTGAATTCCTTCGCCTCATATGAAACACTCTGCAAAAATAAACTTAATAAGTTATTCAACTTCCATCTCTGATTTAATGATTCCTCAGAAGCAGACAGTTAGAATATGATGACACAAACAATTTACTGATTCGCAAAAAATCCACTGATATGTAAGAGGTTACATATAAACTAAAATTTTTCAGGCATGACATTGCTTGCCAGTTTATTTACATTGTTGTAGAGGTCATAGGTCTGGGATTTGAAGATTAATGTGGAAGAAGTAGCTGAACTATGTTGGCATCACAGGTTAAAAATTAGATTCAAGTTTACCACATTACTCAGTGTATAATGAAATGGGTAGGAGTGTATGATAAATTAGGTAGGCAATGCAACCAGAATGATTTCAGTACTAAATAATAGTGCCTCACGTATCAGTGGCTGCTCATACCTAGCCTTGTTTGGAATAAAAGACATGACAAAAGTGTCATATAAAAATTTTCATATGGAAAAGTTGTTATTTGAAGCGTTCAATAGATTATAGTGGACAAAACAATCAGACTTAAGATAAATTATGATCTTTGCACTAATTATCGCCAAGATGAATTATTATTTGAATTACAATATGAAATAATATTTTCCAATATTGAATATATTATTAATTGGGTTGTGTTCAACAGGATTCTGTTAAAATCACTGTAGATATGTGGAAATTTAATTCAGTAATGCAGAATAACTCAGATAAACACTGCTTGGATTGATTTTTTGCAATTTGCAGTGTCAGATTTTAAAGAAAGTCGATTTTCTTCAATTATCAAGAAGAGAACTTTAAAATGAAACCCTCAAATCAAGATTTTGATATGTTAAACATAGAATGAGTGTAAATTAATACAACAAGAATCTTGGCTCCAGTAAATACATAATTTAATATTCAACCAACTGAATTCAGTACATGACTCACATTCAGACTTCCAGCAGGGAACGAGTAGGTAATGGCATAAGTATATTTCCCCCAGAACCCTCCATATCCTGGCAGTGAGTAAAGTAACTTTTCCACTGACATTCTTCCACGGGGTTGTTTGTTGATGATTCTTAGACCAGTTGAGGCAGCCTGACTTGAAGACTGAGATTCTGAGAATTGAAAATGTATTTTAGGCAAGGGGATTTACAAGAATTAGCATAAGACAGCATTCTGATCATACATAAAATGAATCAATAGGTCATATTGTGATATTATATAATAAATAAACAAACAACTTTTTTGCAATTTTCAAATCTACGAACCCTTGAGCCCCTACGACAATTCTGGGTTCAAATGGATATTATATTTTTAGATTTTAGTAATGCTTTTGGATTGGAGCAAAATTGCTTTTTTTTTTACATGACGCTTATCTACATCTTTCGCACTGAATGAAGGCCTGTACAAACCACCAATTATATCTAAGGAACTACTGTTATTTGAAAAGAACGACAATGCCTATCCAATCTATTACACCCTGGGTGAGGTTAGGGTGTGGAATATGAACCTCGTAATCGTAATGTGTAATCTGAAATGGCAACGATTGAGTGTAAGTGCTTCAACCTCTGTGCCTAATATTATTGAATTTAGCTGATAGCTGATCTCATAGTATTTTTACATCATAGATAGTGGAAAATCAAAGCCAACTTGAGCAGAGTTGAGGCGGCCTATTCTCCTAATTAGGTTAAATATTAAACCAGTATTTGAACTATCTATTAAGTGCAATTCATCAGTTTCGCGATTCAAACTTTACTTCAACCTACATTTTGATTTCAATTTATTTCGTGTCGTGGCTACTAATTTCAATTACATATATTCTAAATATTGTTTCTAAAAAAGATGAATAAGAATGAAAAATTTTGAGTTGTCTGGAAAATAACATTTAATTAAAAAACATCAATTTATCACAGCAGAATTTCTTAACTAAGTATTCATTGAATATTACTAAAGTGTCATTATAAAGTTAGGTCATAGCCCTCACACCAACTAGGGTAGTTAATGCCCAATCATTTGAAATGGCTACTTGTCTGTGGCCTTATTAGGAGCAACTCCCTTAATGAACTGCTAGTCAACCATTTAGTATTAAGTAAATATAACTTCATTTAATATTATGATAGTTACACTCTGAGATAACAAGAAGTTTGCTGAGTTAATCTTTTATTTTTAGTTAATGTTCTAACTTTTGCGAAAAAGCTCACTAATTTCAACCCAAAAGTATGCAATATAATATGTATTTGATATACTGCTATCTGAATTTAAAATAAGTCTACATGCTTGTTGCTGCGTTACGTCCCTAAAAGCTTGTCAATCTTAACTCCTAACCATATGATTTAGGACAGGGGGGACCAACCTAAATATCTTGCGGCCGACTGATCGGTAATAAGGTCATACACAGAAACAAATGAGTTATTTTGAGATTGTTCGTCAGTAGGGCTGTCCAAAATCGAACATTTTTTTGATTCGAATCGAACCAAATATTATTGCGCTATCCTAAATTTGTCTCTAATGTACAATAAAAACTTCATCTTCAATTTTGTGATAACGTATGTGCAGTTATATCTAAATTCTTGCAAATATTTTGCATAGGCCTACCTATGTTTCCAGAGTTATAAAAGGAGATCACAAGCCTCCTTGAACTGGTCAAAAAATTGGGGTTTCAAAAACTATCAAGCGTTAAGAGTTGGAAATTGCACAGACTCTTTTAATGCCTGTTGTTGCTATTTTAATTCTATTATCATTAGAATTATTAACTCTTTTTTGTGTAATTTTCGGTAAAATGATAAACAACTATTAATATAGATATAACTGTTGCCCAAAAAACTCAAAATTGCATTTCGGAAACTCAAAAATTCAGAGCTAGTTTGATGACATTATTATTTGATAATTATATTGTTGCTGTACAACAGCCATCAACTCATAGGAGTGCAGTTATTTGTCATAGTAATAAATGGATGGAACAAAGTATTGCCATTAGAAAAATTTACAAATTTTATTAGAAAGGTATTGGATCTCCAAAACGTATTTCAGTCCTGTACCATGCTCCTATGATTACTGAACAGCTACAAATCGATTCTATTTATAGAAATGGCGTTTTTTTGCTGACACAAAATTTGCCCTTTTTTTTTCCTTGTGTTCTCTCAAAAAACATCATCTTTAAATCATTGTTACCGATAACTTTTCATTTATGACCATGCATGAAATGGAAAATTACATGTCACCGGGCAATAGGAGAGACCTTTTTACAGCAAAGAAATCGATAGAAACATGTTTTTGCTTGCCCGGTGAAAAACGCAATGCAAAGGTGGTCGTGAGGCGCATTTTGTACCAAATTTTACCGAAAAACGCTTCGAATAATTTGGGATTCGATTAGATTTCGAATATTCGGTTTGCTTGGTCAGGCCTATTCGTCAGTCAAGGTAAGCAATATTCGTCCATTTCTTAAAATAGGCATTTGCTACGTAATAATATGGGTAATAATATGGGTAATAATATGGCGCCGAAGAGGCGGAAACCGAATCCTGCTATCGGATCCTTGTGGATTCGAATACTTTGGGTTTCGAATCCTCCGGATTCGGTATTCTATATTGCCCATCCCTAAAGAAAATATTCTGTTACCCTTCATCTTCTGTCTCAATTCGTTTTTTTCTTTCTCAGCTTGTTCTATTTTCTTCTCATATTCTTGTTTCATCTGTTGAGATTCTTGTGAATGTTGACACACCATCCTCTCTAATTGTTGTCTGGTCCTTTCTGATCCATCGTTCTGTCGTTTCAGTTCTTCCCCTGTCTGAGGTTGCTTGAAGCCTACTAAACACATAAGCAGGACAAATGGGTTAGCATAACATATTGAAAAGCTGTTATTTTGATACAGAGGCAAAAAGCAGTTTATCTCGATCAGTTTTGAAATTTGAAAGTAAAAATTGTTTTACATCACAGGCACAAATATCTTGAAGTGTTATCAACCTAACGCAACCCTAGTATGCCTTTCAAAAACGTATCAACGGCTGCTAGTATAGGGATCAGTTCCTATCTCAATTTAAGTGGATAAGTGGATAACTAAGACCTTATAAAAACATTTCTTTTTTTCATTCATTATAACACTATTCAATATAGTAATATACAGAAGACTTACAAAGATCAGTAAATGGGCAAACCAGCTCCCCACCAAAGTATACATGCTGTTGGATTTGATCCAAAGTAGGCCGATCTTTTGGAATTCGACGAAGCATCCAGCCTATCAAATCCCTCATCTCACTTCCAAGTTTGCTCAAGTCACATCCTTGATTTTGCGATATTAGGTAACTCCATCCAACAGGGTTATTACCAAATGGGTGACATCCATCAGTTTCAATGAAATGTATCACAAGTGCCAGTGAGAATACATCGGCTTGTTTGCTTATTACGTAGTCATTGTATGTCTCTGGGGCCCGCCAACCATCCGTGCCAATGCCCAAAGTGCTCGCTTTGGTGACAGAATGACCAGGTTTCATTTTTTTGCTTAATCCAAAATCTATCACTTTTAATTGCATTCCATCTTCTGAAACCAAGATATTATCAGGCTTTAAATCACGATGTATGACATTATTTTTATGAATGTGAGCAATGCCATTTACGAGTTGTTGGATGAGTATCTGCTTGATTCTTTCGATTTGTTTTGGACCTTTTGAAAAGTTAGTCAAATTGTAAGGGCCACATAGTTCCATGGCAATGAAAATATGCTTGACAGGGCCAAGATAATAAATCCCAGTATCAACAATGTGGGCAACGTTCTGGTGTGGCCCGATTGTGACTAGAATTCTTGCTTCTCTTTCATTCTCCTCGCTATACTTCAAGGATTTCACAGCTATGTCACCTCGACCAGCATTTCCATAAATCTTCACTCCTTTAAAAACATTCCCATCTTTAGAAATAGGTTCATCATGAAGCATGTAGAGTGAATCGGTCAAACGGATAGAACCTGAAATACAAAATTTTATATAAGTTCTTGAGATATTGCACCCCCACCAATAGTATTTTTGTTGACGTGGGTTCGAGCAATATAGCTAACTAACCAGGTAGTAATGATTAGAGCAGGCAATAAAGAACATATAAGAAACCGGTCCTACCAAAGTAGTAGCTCTTTCACATCAGTGGCTACTTTCACAAGTCCTCATTCAGAGTGTGAACATTTCATAAATCATGATTTGAATATTCAGTATGTCTACAGATATATATAAATGCCCATTCACAAATATAACAGCAATCAATGTTTAAGTTTACATTTGCTTGAGTCATTTATTAAATATTATGTTTCATCATTTTATAATGAATAATATTCATTTCTAATGGGAAGTAACAACCCTACCCAACTGGTGTCTCTGGGGCCATTTTACATGGGTTATTTTTTTTGTCAACCATCAAGTCATAAAGCTTCACTCATGGCTTTTTAATAGCGTGTGCTAGAGTTCTATTCAGCGATATATGTTTAAAACGCACTCCTCTAAAAATATTTTTTCTATTTGCCAAAATTCCTATTGAACTTGCGAGATTTTGTGTCTAGTAGAGGGTTAATAAATATTCCTAATTAATTAATTTTTATTTCAACATTTTCTTGTGTTATTTTCCAACAGAACAACACCAAAACCACTATTATGGCAAGAATGGTTACTCTAAAATTCACGATTGTATTTACAGAATTTTCAAGTTCAAGGCTTCAATTGACAATTTTGATGACTTCACACCTCTAATCATTACTGCACAGGCCCCCCTCAATGCAAAAAATGTTACTTTTTCCGACGGAAATGCGCGTAGAAAGAGGTAAACATTCTAATGCGCGCCGTTACGTGTGAAAATTACCATTAATTTTACGTTTTTTTCCTGGTTTAAAATATCTCGATACCTCTGCCAAGTATGGTGCAGTCGAAATCATATTTATCAAAAGATCACAGCGCCAGGAATGGTATGTATGACTGAAAATACATGCTATACCAATAATAAGTAATTATAAAGGTGTTAATGTTATTGATTTCCTGTCTGAGTCAGAACTGGCTTTTCTCCGACAAGCTGGAGTCTCCTTTTCATGAAATGTACGACTACTATAAAAAATTAACTGTAAAACACCATTAAAACCTTTTAGAGTTGGACTAGGCATGAATAATACTGTATATATGCCATTCGGCTGTCTGCGTTTGCTTCTCAGTTTTATGCCATCTAGTGTATGCTTGCATTTATCGAGTACCAGTTTATTCACATAGTATTCTTACAACCTATTAAGCAATTTTTTGTACAAGAATACTAATCTGTTGTAGCGGCCATGATTCTAAACAGTGACTGCTCTTATTGTAACTAAACTGGCAATGGTAACTTAGGGCATTGATTGAACCCTGACCTTTTTGGCGTTGGCGGGATCCCTACCGGCGTGAGCCGCTTGGAGGTAGGACAAATAAATTAGTATCTTAATCAATCGGGGGGGGCTTTTGGTATTATTAATTAGGCGTAGTTTAAATTTACATCATATAATTCTATTTTCCTGTTTCGTATAGTTATTATTGGTCCCTCCTGTGTAATAGCACTGTATTTTACCGGATTTCTGTTTGACAACTATTTCCCCAACTTTTGACTCAACAATGAACATCTTTGGAAAATCATTTTGAACTTTGAAAGGAACTCAGACAGAACCGCGTCATCAAAAATGAGGTGCCTGTACGAGTTATTCATTCCAATCACCCTAACGAGCACATCGCCATTGTATGGTGCTGAGACGTTATATCTGTGTTTTGGTTAGATGTTATAACTTGGATAAAAAAAATTTGAAATATAATTTTGTAATTCAGTACAAACCTGGGATCGGGTTTGTTTTCTTTAAAGTTGCAGAAGAATTGTCTTTTTCAGTTGGGGCCTCATCAGGTTCGCTGTTTTTATCAGCTTGTTGGAATGAGATATCAGAACTTTTTGAAAAATAGTTACCTGTCTTTATATTATCCACTGAAAAAATAAAAATAAATAGACTACAATATGACATTGATCCTTCATTGGGTAGGGCATTCAGACATTTAAGATATATATAAAATGATTTACTGACCTTGGTTTTGATAAAAATTCACAGTGTTAGCTATCACAGCTCCATGCTCTCGGGATTTTTGCTTCATGTAATCCGGACCTCGAGCAAGATTTTGATCAAACGCTTGACTTGTGCCTGGTAAACTTAGTGCTTGTGAAGCATTTTGAGATGTTGTGGGATCTTCTTTATCATGAGAAGTTGAAGGTTGGTCTGGTGATTCAGGAACAGAGTCATCTAATTCAATTATATTCGGCAATCCATCCATTTGCTTTTCAGAATTATTCTTGCTTTAAAATTGGCTTAGAATAGATTGAATTAAGATAGTAAGAACAACGGCTGTAGGAACAATATTCATATCGATTGAAATAGGTCATATATTCTGTATATCCCTACTGAAATGGCTATGTCCCATCTAAAATTGCGACTCCAATATTTTCTACTAAAATGAATATGTCCGCTAAGGGTCGGGAGCCTAGATGACTTTAATCGATCTTGCACATCGACCCGCACAAAGCAATAATAAATTACTGTGGAATATTTCCGTTTTTGTATTATGTTTATATTAGTGTTGATTTTGTTTTTGTGGCAATAAATCTCTCTCTATGTCCCTACTAAAATGGCGATATTACTACTAAAATGGCTATGTCCCTACTAAAATGGCTATGCCCCTACTAAAATGGCGATATCCCTACTAAAATGGCTATGTCCCTACTAAAATGGCGATATCCCTACTAAAATGGCTATGACCCTATTAAAATGGCTATGTCCCACTTGTACCACATGTCACACTTAATCCATGTGTACCACATGTCCCATCAATTGTCCCAAGTGTACCACTTACCTCCGTGTACCACTTGTCCCATGTGCCCCACTCGTACCACATGTCCCACTTGTCGCTAATACCACATGAATTTTGCCAAAAGGATTGATTGTTTTGCTATTATGGTTGGCAATGAAATAAAAATAAATTGATTGTGCATTGGATTTACCTTTTTATCCATTTCTTTTTTTTTACTGTCGAAAGTTTCAGTGTTGTCATAATACAAAGTTGTAAACGCGACGAGGATTGTGAAGGTAAATTATTTATGATGATAAATTAATTAATCCGATCGACTTTCATTGTACTAAAATAGATTTTACGCCGTGAGATTATAACAGTTATACCTTAAAAATAATCCGAGTGGCAGCATTGCGATTGAACCCGTAGTAGTATATATTTACGATTGAACGGATCGGTGTTACAGATTTCTCTACTGGCGATAACGAATTATCAAGATTGCAAAGATATCTATCAAAATTAAATATAATTAAACTCTTGTTTATCTCATGTGTCTATGTCCACATATTACATTTGCTTTTTTAGAGAAGCATTGTATTTAAAAGTCGTCACGCGAGTTAGGTTAGACACAATTAGGTTAATTACTATGGATTGAATATTATACGCCACTGAAAATTCTCACTGAAAAAGTCGTTTTTTTATTAACGAGCGAATAATCACGGCGACTGTTTTATAAGGGAAACAAAATATATATCTGGTGAATGGAATGGATGATGAACGGAATCATATGGACAAAATATTCGGCGAATGCAATATACGTGGAAAAAACTCCTGGACGAAATGCATATGAAGAATTGTTTTCTTCTGCTTTCCGAATTCATTTCGATAAACTGTAATACTGGATCGATCTAACCTAACTTGCCCTATCTAACCACGCTCAATTTAAAATATAGCTATTGTCGTCTTTCTTGAAACTTGCACAGCACTGTGTATGACGATTACTAAACACTAGATTTCATTTATTTGTGGTGGAAGTCGCAATCCACAATCCTTGCGCTTGTTCGCAAAAACACGTTTGCAAAAACTACCATAATTTGTTTAAAAAAGTGTTGCGGCGGAACATGTTATGACATGGGTTATTAGTGCCGGAATATAGCCGTGTCGATATCGGATCGGAACCGATATCGGCGATAAAAGCAGTATCAGTATATCTTTAATCGTTTTTTTAATGTATGTATCCCAATTAAAAAATTTGAATTAGGAAACATTTCTTATAAATATTTAATGTGACAAGTGTGACATGTGGGACGGAGGAGAAAGGTGGGGCAGGTATTACACATGGGGCAAGTGGTCCACTTGTCCGTGGTACACTTGAGACAAGTGGTGGGACACGTGATACACTTGGTACAAGTTGTACATGTGGGTTAAGTGGGACACGTGGTACGAGGGGTACAAGTAGTACACGTGAGACCGCTATTTTAGTAGGGACATATCGAGATTGTGATTTTAGAAGAGACATAGCCATTTTAGTAGGGACATAGCGGACATAGTCATTTTAGTAGGGACATAGCCATTTTAGTAGGGACATAGCGGACATAGTCATTTTAGTAGGGATATAGCGGACATAGTCATTTTAGTAGGAAAATATCGGATTCGCGATTTTAGATGGGACATAGCCATTTTAGTAGGGACATAGCCATTTTAGTAGGGATATAGCGGACATAGTCATTTTAGTAGGAAAATATCGGATTCGCGATTTTAGATGGGACATAGCCATTTTAGTAGGGACATAGCCATTTTAGTAGGAAATACCGGAGTCGCAATTTTAGATGGGACATAGCCATTTTAGTAGGGACATAGCGGACATAGCCATTTTAGTAGGGACATAGCCATTTTATAACTACCCGGGGCAGCGGGTAGAACTAAGCCGATAGAACTGTCAAACAGCTTAAATATTATGACAAACCCAAACCTCTCGTCGGATTACCAGTAGTCTACATGTCGGTTATAGCAGTATGTGATTAGTTATAAATACAAACAATCCAATATTAAATACCGGTACATGTAATTACAATGTTTTCAACTTGTACATTGCTGAAGTACGGCACCGGTACGGTACTGATGTAACTAAAGCGGAAAGTCCTGAAGTCAGACCCAAGTGCAGGTGCAGCCATTACGAACGACTCCTCTTTTTCAGATCCGATGCCGGTGGTGTTGCCGATAGTCAAAAAAAGGATAAAAATCGGTAGTCGTTAGTAACTGCTCTTAGTGAAACGCCATTGCACTTTTGCCTGGTATGACGTATGACAACTTAAGTTATTATGATAAATTTTAAAAATTTAAGAGATGGTTAGATAGATAGATAGATAGATAGATAGATAGTTTATTTCGAAAACTCCATAACAAACCTAAATTTAAAATGGAGAATTCTGGAGGGCAAGCAAAACCTACAAAAAAGTTTAAAACATGAAGTATCTCATGTGCCTGCCCACCAGCACGCACACAAAAACACAAGCCCAATTAAATGAGGCTTGGGCCAAACTTAAAAAACAAAATACACGATAGTAATAAACTTTGGGGCTGTTGTACTCTCTTTCAACAATTACGTTGATAATGACCAATACCTACAACCTCATGCAAAGATAATGTGGGGAGTGGAATGTAATAAATTTGCGACGATAGTCATACTCATGAAGCCATGAAAGCTTTAAGAAAAACCAAGCCATGAAAAACTACACTGATTGCTAGATTGGGCATTGCGGAAAAGGTGATAAGTGGTTTAATATACAAACAAACGCAAAACCATAGCGGCAAATTCGGTGTGCGGACACTCATAAAAGCAATTATTAGGAAAAACACTAATCACACGTGAGCAGGTCTGAAGCCTAATTGATACATTGACGTGGCCAACATTGTTAAAACAGTACCGGTACCGGTATACACACAGAGAGAACAAATCAAAAATATGCCACTAAATGAATGTTTAAAAATGTTACACTGTAAGTTACACTGCAAACTATTTACACATATATAGTTGAATACTCAATAGGTTAGGTCAAAGTGTCAAATCATATATACGCTTTGGGTTAGGTCAAAGTGACTATGGACCTTTCCCCGACCTTTGACCTTTATTGTTTTGATTTTGGTCGCTCAGACCAATGACATTAAACAACATGATAGGCAACTCTGACGTCACTCCATAAGACTACAGGCGAAAGATTGTATTTCATGATACGCTCCAATGCACATATTTCTCGTCGCCTTTCGCGTCCGTTTTCCGCTCGCTTTTGCTACTCGGCGTCTTTTTTACGTGTAGTACCTGCCTTTTTGCGCCTGTAACGAAACAAAATAATCTCTATATCTAAGAAGTTTTGCTCACTTGGAAAGCTGGAATGGCAGGCAAGCTGTAAAGAGCAATTCTGGACATCATAGACGTTTTTTTTTATCAGAGAAGATTACAAACGCGATAGCGGAAAGATTTGTGTGGAACATTTTGCAGATGATGACAAAGTTCAAAGTTAGTAATTTTAATGTTTGCGCTTGATAATTGAAATTTCATTTAAAGGGGGGGGGGGGGGGCATACAAAACTGTGCTGTGATACAATTCCATAACACAAAGTTTGCACCTATCGAACTTGCTTTTGTAGGTGAATTTATTAGACATATTACATATTCAGTTAATCGTAGGTAACATTGCTGGTACATAATGCATCGTAGATAGGTTTGTTTAAATTTAGGAATTTAGCTCATGCCCACTAATTAATATTATCTTCTATGCGGGAGGTTGCAGGGCTGAATTCAACTTGCAGCCTTACCGACCACCTGGCGATGCTCATTTAGTTTGGCTCGAGCAAGTTTTCTTGAAATGCTTGTGTGGATGGAAACTACCTATATTTTTTGCCTTCCTCCGATTTTAGACAAATTTATTCTGAGGGATTTCGCATATAATTCTCATTGATTGTTGGCTGTTTATAATTCCTATTGATTGTGAATTCTGATTATAACAAAGAGTTAAAATTTTTTTTATCTAATTTACTGGCACCTTTTTCTTGTCAATACTCCAAGCTGAGGTAATAAACAAGACAATACATTTGTGTCATCTGGAAGCAAAATATGCACATTAATTAATAGTTTGGCACATTGATATAATACATCAGAAAATACAAGTTTAAGATATGTATGACCATCACATGGTAATTAAAATTAAAAAAACTGATAGGGGCTGTGGAGTATGAAAAGTTTAAGACAAAGAAAAGAACAAATGTTCATAGCTCATGAACTCTCAATTTTGCCTCCATTGCTTTGTGAAGGCCAATATATTTCGAGTGGCTGAATTGGTTTACCTTTATGAGAGCAACGATTTTGTATTTAATATAGCGAGATTATTTCAATTTAATTGAAGTGATATTATTTCCCAAAGCAATGCTTGAATCGTCTAGAATAGATCAGTGGTGTCAAACTTATGGGTTTTCGAGAGCCGCATTGCATTTTGGAAATTGTAAAAAGAGCCGCAAACAGTTTTTGATAATGTATACTTAAATTATATTTTTAAGATAGTTTTAGTTTGTGACATATATTGTGATGCAACTAAACAGTTGGATTAAGTTTTATTATTTTCTTCAATTTCAAATGCAATTACATATTAATATTTGCATTCCACTATTATTGCAACATTTGCAAGTTACTGTATTTATTATAAAAAATCATAAAATAATATGTACAACCATCAAAATCATTTTTGAACAAGCTTTGAATAAGGAAAGAATAATACATACACTAAAAATAACTTAATCTAAATATATGAACCTAAAATTAACAAAAATGCTACAGTATAAACTCAATGTTTTAATAATTATATTTGTCATGACGTTTGGCATCTTTTTTGTGTCACCAGCATACTAAGGCCAGACTGAAATGATTTTATAGTATCAACTCTAACTAACGAGGCCACATGATCATGGGTTAATCTGGATCTTTGCGAATGTTTAATTAATTCCAGTAATGCAAAAAAGTTACTTTTATCATTTCATGTATAGATAAGTAAAAAAACAAATGACAGATTTTTTCGACAAGACATTTCGCACCACATTGCGTGGCATAGGATTGCTTGAATTATTATTGATATTGATTTTTAGTAACTAAGTGGTTGTATAATTATATTAATTTACAAACACATGAAAATTTTCTGTTCGAAGTTGGTCTTCAAACTTGTCATATTGACTGCTGAGCTTATTGTGTTTTTTCATTGTATTGATGGAAATATGACAAATTAAACAATGTGCTTCAGAATTTTGTGAAAAGCAGAAATGTTACAACTCCCATTTTCTTCGAAAATGCCACCTTCTTCATGTACTTTACGTTTACTTTAATCACTCAAGTGTTTTATTCAAGTATTCTTTTGCAAGCTTGATGTGTATTCTTAATTGGGTCAAATTGTGAACAAAAAAAATTAATATTCCAAAACTACTTTCAGTAAATTGTTTTCTGTGTGAATAATCAATTTCACTTTAGAAGGTTTGAAAAATCTATTACATTTAGATAAAAAAAACTTCCAAAATACTATTACAATTATTGTTAGGCGTTCGAGGGCCGCACTGGAAGTTCTCTGGGGCCGCGAGTTTGAGATCCCTGGTCTAGATTGAAGTTGTCCAAAAAATATATGATAGTATTTTATCATGAATGATGATTATACCCCTTCCGGAATTTCTTCTATAGTACTACCAAAAGTTGATGAACCAAATATAACACAGGTGCAGTGAGTTACCCGTAATCCTCATTTTCCAAAGCTGTTTCAAGTATGTCTGGCGTGTTTTGTGCCTTTTTACAAATAAGACCGAGTATGCAATTTTACGCTTTGGAATTTTTAGTTATTTTCCTAAAGCCCTGCAGGATGTGGGGGCCATACACAACTCTACCGGAGGGTCAAATGTCTTTGCATGCCTCCATAGGTTGTTTTTCTATTGCAGAGTACTCTAATTATATTTCTTGGAATCACACTGTCACTGATATGTCGCCAGACTTCTGATATCTCCCCTTCTGCTATAGTTGTCCTGTGAATAAATAATAGGAAATTGAGATTAGACGAATAGTTGAAAGTTTTGCTTTATGTCGGCTTAATTTCTTGATTGATATACTTACTATTTCTGCTATTGCCTCTTGTGCTGCAGGAGTCTCACAATGCTTAGACAGGTTTGTCCACAACTTTCACATTTGAAGAAAGAGAGGAGATTTATTAATTTTCGTTAAGTATAAATAAAGCAGTCTTTATGATTTAGAATGGAAAAGCTAATAAATCCAATATCTCATGTTTTATGTAAAATATATTTTACTGAATTTGGTATATAAACCAACTAATAAAAGGGTTTAGTCAGAAAATTACAAGCATTCGTGGCTCCAAATACTTGAGAGATCAGACTATACAATATAGACCGTTATGAGTGAAATGTTAGGTGAACTTGTTAACACTTTGATTCAATACGCAAATAAAAGTGAATGCGCAATAGTATGTTACAATGAGCAGCAATCAACAATGAGTATATATCCTCACTGATTAAAAAAATCTAACTGGAGGTGCATGAACTATTTGAAACCATAAGGGGTAAGTAAATATGTAATTTCGGCAAATGGGCAACTACGTACCGTACTGAAATAATAACTTCGTAGTATTTGACAAAGGCTGGCTTTCCCACATGTACTTAACAGTGCGATGCCCGGGTGTGATATACAACAATAGTATTTACCTTACCTTTTTCCGATTTCTTTTTACCCTAACTTTCCAAAATATCATTAAAATCGACAACAACTGTCAAAGCAGGCACGAACACCATTCGTGCTACGCCTTGAAAGCAGCACACATCCGCTCGTTTTCGTCTCGTCAAGTATGTGCATTGGAGCGTGCTATCGAATACGATCTTCGGACAAAAATGCCGGAGTTGCGCATCATGTTGTTTAATGTCATTGCTCAGACCAATGAGCATATATACAATGAGTGGAAACTTGCAAAGATTTGCTCATTTTGGTATTGTTCCCTGCATTTTTACGTCGTCCAGCTAAATGGTTCGTTGCATATTAAGAAAACGCATTGCTCGCTGCCAAAATCCCTTGCTTCAGCCGAGTCGGGTGCGAAATTGGCCGTATTGAGGTCTGTAATTCTTCAATACATATTTGGTTTTGGGTTTCGAAGTATGGTACGCTGAAAGCATACAACTATGAGCATATGCTTATTGGGAATGCATATCTATTAGGCAGAAAACGTATCTACAGAACAGAATATGAACCAGTCGCCGAGAGGGGTGCGGTTATTTATGTATTTATTCATTGATATAACATGGGATTTACATATTTATCCATGGGAGAGGAAAGCCGAGAAGAATGCCTAAATATATGGCGAACCACGGCCTCTCACAATCATAGCTCTGTCCTCCATATGAATCACATGGCTCTGCGAGCTATTCGTTTACCTATTAAAAATACTGATTTTAACTATAAATTACTCTGGGATATCTTGCCTTTGAAAACAAAAGCCAGAAATTGGAAGAAAATCAGGGAATGAAACGTGTGTATTATGTAATGGAGAACCTGAGTTTGTTTCACCTATTTTCATGTATTGTAAATTACAAAAAATATTTATGAAGAATTTGTTTTAGATATATTAAAATTGATTAGAATACATTTTGTTATCAATATGATTCTTGCATATCATTTAATTTTAACGATCCTTTATATAGTCATATAGATACTGTTGATTTGGATGCAATTATACTTTTGTTATCAATAGTGAGAAATATTTCAGGACTGCTATTAACTATGTGAGCTATTTTTTCTGCAATGCAAAATACATCTTGCGTCTGCTATTTACTATGTGAATTAATTTTTCTGCAATGTAAAGTATTTCCATAACTGCTTTTACTATGTGGGCTGTTTTTTCGGTACTCTTGTAGTATGTGTACCAGGTTAGGTTACGATTCTCCTTATTTTTGTTCTATTAAAAGTTCGGGAATTGTCTGTGTTACACAAGTGAATATCCCCTACCGATAGAATTTAGTCCATTTACACAACTTGATATAAAATAGGCGAACAAAATTAGTTACCTTCATATTGGTACACATACTTCTGGAGCACCATTTTTTTTGTAATGTAAAATATTTAATATGTGAACTAATTTTTTTGGAATGCAAAATATTTTCTACAGCTTCTGTATTTTTCATATGTCACTTTTCATTTCATCGAAAATACACATGGTCTGGCACATTGTTCATTCTTCGTGGAGATTTTGGTAAATTTACAGATGGAATAAGACCGACATTCAGCTTTTTTTCTGTTTTACAACTGTAATACAAATTGAAGTATGTAAACCCAGTTGGTAGACACCGGAACCATGTGTACCAGGTTAGGGTCTACTACATACAAGCATTCCCAAACTTTTCAAGCCGCACCCCCTTTTTAGAATTTGTGAAGTCTTGCGCCCCACCTCAAAATAGTTAGCTAACAATAATAAGCTACAAATAACAGTAAGGCATAAGTACGTTTTATTGGAAAAACAGTTGAAAATACATGGATGGAACGAAATAAATGACAAGTTTTGATATGCAAATATTTACAAGTTTTGATATGTATAAAATTAGCCAAGTCCAGAAGTCAGTATTTTAAACTAATAGAGAAAGAGAGTTTATTTCGTTCGTCAAACCATGAACATATATAAATTATAATAAAAAAAGAGATGCTCAGGTGTTTGACTGGGAGACAATGTTACAACATTTGGGGTCATTTAACAGGTTCGGTGTTAAATTCTTCAATAGCTCTCATATACCGTATTCACTATATACATTATTCACAAGAATTTTTGATTTGGAAAGTACTAAATAATCATGTTTTGTCCTAAGATCATCATTTATTCAGCTGATAAGTTGACATGTATTGCATATCAACTGCATAAAAATGGGTTAGCAAGGATACCTATTATTTGGAAAATTTATCTACTAAAAATTAATGTGATAGGACATGGGTTTTTTATGAGCAAAGATGAGGAAAATTCTATTATTATAGCACTTTAATTATAAACATTTGATAATAGTAATGAAATCATGAGTATATTTCTTTATACACTATAATTTGAACCCATCAAATTGAAGTATGTAAACCCAGTTGGTAGACACCGGAACCATGTGTACCAGGTTAGGGTCTACTACATACAAGCATTCCCAAACTTTTCAAGCCGCACCCCCTTTTTAGAATTTGTGAAGTCTTGCGCCCCACCTCAAAATAGTTAGCTAACAATAATAAGCTACAAATAACAGTAAGGCATAAGTACGTTTTATTGGAAAAACAGTTGAAAATACATGGATGGAACGAAATAAATGACAAGTTTTGATATGCAAATATTTACAAGTTTTGATATGTATAAAATTAGCCAAGTCCAGAAGTCAGTATTTTAAACTAATAGAGAAAGAGAGTTTATTTCGTTCGTCAAACCATGAACATATATAAATTATAATAAAAAAAGAGATGCTCAGGTGTTTGACTGGGAGACAATGTTACAACATTTGGGGTCATTTAACAGGTTCGGTGTTAAATTCTTCAATAGCTCTCATATACCGTATTCACTATATACATTATTCACAAGAATTTTTGATTTGGAAAGTACTAAATAATCATGTTTTGTCCTAAGATCATCATTTATTCAGCTGATAAGTTGACATGTATTGCATATCAACTGCATAAAAATGGGTTAGCAAGGATACCTATTATTTGGAAAATTTATCTACTAAAAATTAATGTGATAGGACATGGGTTTTTTATGAGCAAAGATGAGGAAAATTCTATTATTATAGCACTTTAATTATAAACATTTGATAATAGTAATGAAATCATGAGTATATTTCTTTATACACTATAATTTGAACCCATCAAATTATAATACTTGATTATGACTGGCAAGTGATTTGGAGGATAGTGACACACATTAATACATGATCAGGATTTGACCCTTCTCCAGCAGATATATATATATATATGAAATAAAGTGCTCATGTACATATCTATATTCGGCTACAGAGCACGTATCATAGAATGAATTTTAAGGCGAAATATTGATAATATACCGAAATAGCAATGATAAACAATAGGTTATTTTTAAATAAGTATTACCGGTACTAAAAAATAAATAAAGTGCTCATATAGATATTTGGATACAGAGCAAGTATCATAGAATAAAATTCAAGGCAAAAAATTGATTAAATACCAGAATAGCAAGTATAATAAACATTAAGATACTTTTAAACGAAGTATTACTAAAAAATAAATAATGTGGTCATGTACATAGATATTTGGATACAGAGAAAGTGTCATAGAATTTAGGGCGAAATATGGATGCAAGTATGATAAACAATTTGATATTTTTATAAAAAGTGTTACTAACAAATAAAATAATAGATTATGGAGTTCCAGCAAGTGTGCTCATAACAAATAAAAAGATAGCAATTCATTTACCACAGTGAATTAAATTCATTACACATTACTACTTGCTATAACATGGCGGGCACATGATACTCATCGTGTTTTAAACTTTTTTAAAGGTTTTGCTCGCTCTCCAGAACTCTCCATTTTTTATTTGTTTGTATTGTCAGATTGTGGACTTTTCAAAATAAACTATCTTTATCAATGAATACAATATCCCAGGTCACCACTTGGCTGGTTCATATTCTGTTCTGTAGTTAAGTTTTCTGCCTAATAAATGGTATGTATTCCCAATAAGCATTACAGTATGCTCATTCGTTCACTCAATGAGTGATTTTAATTACGGTTAATATAAATAAGTTCATATTCCATGTTGCATCCATGATTCAGTATTTATTTTGTTCAATTCCAGTAGTAATCCATACCATAATTAGGTTATTTTAATAAATGCATTGATATAAAACAATAAAAATGAAATTAGTAAATATAAAATACATATCATAAACATATAATTTTCTTTTTGAAATAACGCTTTACATAAATTTTTCAATTCCCTCTCAAATGGGTTGTTTATTCTATAATTCTCTATATTTTTCTACATATTATGGCCATTTTTATCTGCTTTTTGAGAAAGGCAAAATGGGGTGTTTTATTTTCGAATATAATAGAATTTCTCATGGTCAAAATTTTATATCTCACTATTGATTACAAAAGTATAATTGCATCCAAATCAACAGTATCTATATGACTATATAAAGGATCGTTGAAATTAAATAATGTGCAAGAATCATATTGATAACAAAATGTATTCTAATCAATTGTAATATATCTAAAACAAAATCCTCATAAATATTTTTTGTAAATTTACAATACATGAAAATATGTGAAACAAACTCAGGTTCTTCATTACATAATACACACATTTCATTCTCTGCTATTCTTCCAATTTCTGGCTTTTGTTTTCAATGGCAAGATATCCCAGAGAAATAGTAAAAATCAGTATTTTTAATAAGTAAACGAATAGCTCGCAGAGCCATGTGATTCATATGGAGGACAGAGCTATGATTGAGAGAGGCCGTGGTTTGCCATATATTTAGGCATTCTTCTCGGCTTTCCTCTACCCTTGGATAAATATGTAAATCCCATGCGCGGCGGTGTGGCTCAACGGGCTAAGCGTTAGGAATACGCTCGCCACCGCACCTCTAATTACTCTGCATGGGTCCGCAGGTTCGAATCCCATGCAGGGATGGTTATGTGCAAGAGGATTGCTGGACTCCTCGCCGCCGTTGGGTGATTCACGTAACCGCTGGTCGGTTGCGGCTTCCTCCACTAACAAGTCCATGCTTCCGAAAACAAACAATATAACTAATCCCATGCCCGACTTGGAATGGTAACCGGACGAGAGGCCGTGGTTCGCCATATGGATAAGTCGTCTTATCGGCTTTCCTTTCCCTCCGGGATAAATATGTAAATCCTTATCCTTATCCTCATTATCCTAATAAATACATAAATAACCGCACCCCACTGGGCGACTGGTTCATATTCTGTACTGTAGGATAAATAATCCAATATTCATTTTTCATATGTCCATTCCATCAGTGTTTGAGGTGTTGATCGCATCGGCATACAATTCATCAATTTTTAGTATATTGAGTTAGATTATGTACAATAAACGTAAAAAATTAAATATATTAGACATGTTCATTTTAATACATACTAAATTTATACACACTAGATTTATAGTTCAAATACAATTCCTTAGTATTTCAAATTCTCTGACAAAATTTGGTGATTTTCTATTTTTTTCAATGTTGAGTCTGTAAGTGATTGCAGTTTTTATTTGTTTGATA
This sequence comes from Styela clava, assembly GCF_964204865.1. Taxonomy (NCBI): domain Eukaryota; kingdom Metazoa; phylum Chordata; class Ascidiacea; order Stolidobranchia; family Styelidae; genus Styela; species Styela clava. The sequence continues at coordinate 7,157,944 of NC_135258.1, read as the reverse complement.
ACTAGGTGCTGATTAGGGGTATTACTTTCGAATATAACAGAATTTCTTTGTATCCATATTTTATATCTAGTGATTGAAATTAAATAAACATCTTGTAATGTTGGAATGTAACAAATAGCTTAAATCCAATAAAACACAAGTTTCATAATTTTTCAAAAGTCTGGCATTATTTAAATTCCTAACAGTATTTTCCATGAAATCAAAAACATAATCAAAATATTCACAATTCATAAAAAGATGGCTAACAAATTCTGGTTCTTTTCCACATAACACACACATATCATTTCCTGCTATATTTCTTATTCCAGGTTTTGTTTTTACTGGTAAAATATCCCACATTAACTTGAAATTAAAGGTTTTCATATAGTTTGCCAGAATATTATTATGAATATTCTCACATGCAATATTTAAATTACAATTGCGTAGAAAAATTAATCTGTCCCCAGTCATAGAAATAACAATTTTTTTATAAATAGTTTTATGCATATCTTCTTTTATATCTGTACTACTTATGTTATGCTTTCTTAAAAATTCTAATATTAATCTATACTCACTTTGAGGACAAAATCTATGTAAACATGTATTTTTAGTTCTAATCCCCCAAAATGTACTAAGTTGTTGTCCAATATTGTATTCAACAAAGGACATACAAATATGATTGTAATCCTCATTATAATCACATTCTCTAGCTTTATAATAATCCAAGACACTAATTATGTACATGCACATTGTAAAAATGGGTATGTTAATAATATCATAACCCCCCAAATTTTTTGGTTTGCACAAATTCCCTATTTTCAGTATGCTTCTTCCATTGAATACAAATTTTTCCACGTTTACTATCTAATAGATATGCATTCCCAATAAGCATATGCTCATAGTTGTATGCTTTCAGCGTACCATACTTCGAAACCCAAAACCAAATATGTATTGAAGAATTAAAGACCTCAATACGGTCAATTTCGCACCCGACTCGGCTGAAGCAAGGGATTTTGGCAGCGAGCAATGCGTTTTCTTAATATGCAACGAACCATTTAGCCGGACGACGTAAAAAATGCAGGGAACAATACCAAAATGAGCAAATCTTTGCAAGTTTCCACTCATTGTATATATGCTCATTGCTCAGACAAACATTGCAAATATTCAGGCTTGCGTAGGGCGATAGAGTGGTACGTTGCTCGTTTTAAAGCCTTCGAATGGCATTTCACTGGTGATAGCGGTATTTTCGTGCTTCTGAAGTTATAACATATTGTCAAGTGATCTATTATTAACGTTATTCCGCCTTCAAATTGCCGTTACCGTACCTGACTTAGTTTCAAAAGCCTATTTAACATACAAAAATGGAATCACTCAGAGATGACTTTTCTATGGACTTGATTCTCCAAGAACTTTTCTTTCCATCAGCTGGGGAAGGATACAAAACTTTTCATTGGAAGGTGATATTAAAACTTATATGGTTGAAGAATGTCAGAAGACTGAGAGACCTGCGTGACTACCGGTGGCGGTACCGTATCCCATGGTTCATAGACTAATAGTTAGCGTCCAAGTTAGAACTGAATTTGTGGGTTTAGTATAGAAACAAATGAAATGCAGGGGCAGTTTCAAAAGTGTTTTAAATACATTTTCTAGAAACATTGCACAAACTACAGCAATCTGTAATTATGAACAGATGAATATTTTTTTTAGATACATTCATGATGGTTCGTTCAATCATCAATCTTGGTTCAACGCTGGAGTTCAAAGCCAAGTGCTATAGATAAGTTCAGGAGTCTCTGCCACCACATCATCTTAAAATAGTGGTGTCGCTGGATAGTCACCAAGTCTCTGATGCAATTTGTACATGCTAGGCCTAGGCACAGTGAAGGCACCTAAGTTTATGTCCTATCATAGAAACACAGATTTATTAGCTCAGCCTGATGGGTGCAAATATACTATTGAAAGATAGGTTTTACAATATAGTTTATTCATTCAGTGTAGAAACAGAATAAAACAGATTATAAAAACATATGATGAAGGAACAAGCAAGTAAATCCAAGAAAACTACTACAAATTATACAGTTTTCCAGATATTGCGTTGTATAGGATAAAAATACACACCAGATTTATGCTTTTAGGCACAACAATGGAATGTCAAAATAATAGAATTAAATTCATTTCACAATTCCATTGACAGACATAATGTATCACAATGATTTTACTGCTGAGTTATTTTATTAAAGCTGTCTGGTTTCATCTCCTGATAATATGGAAGAATTGCGCTCGCTGAGCACTAACGTTGCCTCATTGTTATATAGTCAGATGGGCAAACACCCACCACTTTGTTCGGTTCTAAAGTTATCAGATGATTATGAACAAGTTGCAATTTATATGACAGTGATAAATGCAAAATAAGTATTTATCACACACCACAGTTGCTACAAAGTGCAGGGCCAACTTCTGGTATCAGGAGCAGCTTGGTGTGACTTTGCAGTCCGCACAAAAAATGATATTATGATCACCAGGGTCACACCGGACATGGCATGCATGCGGAGCATACTCCATAAAGTAACATCGTTTTCTCACTAATGGATTGTAAAATATTCTGGATGAAGTCCCAAGTCTTCAATATTAATTTTCCTTCTTTATTCATCATTTTTACAGTTAGCAAACATGACACCAATGCTGGAAGAAGTATGTGTTTTCTCATTTTGAATTACGTTAAAAGTGTTGCCCGATTCTGAATCTTGTTAATTCTTTTGTGCCCTTTTATTATTATTATTTCTTTTTCTGGTAGGTAGCCGCGTACTTTTTGAAATCTATTTTAAGTTATGCTCGACTTCCAGTTTTCTCTGCATTTTGTTTGTATGTTGGCTTTTTGTGTTGTTATATGCCAGAGAACCAAAATAAAATGTTGATGATGCTTGCTTACATTTTTCTGCTGTCTAACAAAGCGCTGTCATTTTCATCAGCGGCACTTGAGGTAGTTTCAACTAAAGAGTCTGGGGGCAGATCTGGTTAGATCCTTAACAATCCTTTCTCACTTTCGTCAGATTCCCATGTCTCTGTATCAAATGAAGTATCTGGTGATAGATCCTGTTAAGTTATGATCCAAAGTTAAATTATGGTATAAGTAATCCATACTTCACAATTTGATGGTGCTCTTTTGTTGGGCAACAAGAATCTGATATAGGGTCAGCGTATTCATCAGTTGGTTAATCGTCTCCATGAAAATGCATGATGGAACGCATTGCTTGTATGAAAATTCATTTCATATAAGAATTAACATATCGAATATATATCATAGGTAATTTTTCTTAGGTTGAATTGACTGTGAGGCCTGTTGCATTCCTTTATCCACCTCATTGCTTTTTGGCGGTCAATATGTGGCTTCGGAAAAGGCACAAATCTTACTCCATTTGAACGGCAGGGGTGGTACCGTACAGGTTGTCAGACTGGCAAATACCATATGCGCAGCGTTTACACATAGTTAGTCTACCAAAATAATTCACTAATAGATTCTGTTTAATAAAAATGCAACATCGTATTGAAGGCGAATTCTTCCGTACTGACATACGGTAGTCTACCGGTGCTCTTGATTGCATCAGCATGACTGTCTACTATTTTTTGGTTCGAAATAGCAGTTGGTTGACCTGTACGGTACCGGTACCTGTCAGGTGCATGCAACGGGTATCTGTATATCTATACTAAACTGTGTACCGTACAGCCTTTTAGTATAGATATACAGATTTCGTAAACGTGATTTGCAACAAGTAACATACAGTATTACATCTTTCTAATTATCGCAGCTCTGTGAAGAAAAAAAAAGCGAAAAAAAAGAACAAAGATCTGCCTAAACCGCCAGCAACCTGTGCGGAACGCGTCCAAAATTGTCTGAGCGACTTTTCAGCGGAGAATGTTTGTTTACATCTGCTCGCTTGTGATTGGTTGAGAATACGGATGTTTTGATGTCGGGGAAAGGTCCATATAGTTCTGTCTCTACTGCGCGGTCCATGGACCTTTTCCCGACCTTTGACCCCCGAAAAATTCCTCCTATAGAGGACTTGCACGGGTCACGTGACCTTGTTACTGGACGGCAATAAAACAAAAACGTCCATTTGGCTCCTGTCAGTTGCAAGTCGGATTATTCGTTTCCGTTTTGTTTGGCTGTTGAAAATGGTTGGAAATGGAACTTCAGCTATATTCCACTGTTTTCAAAAGATCCGGAACGTCGCGCAATGTGGATATCATCTATTGGCAGGACTGCTTGGTGTCAAGTCCAGAAGCCATCTTACTCGTGTTATTTGTTTTCAGAAGCATGGACTTGGATGGTGGGGAATGGTCGTAACCGATCAGCGGCCATGTGAACCACCCTCGGTGGGAGTGGAGCTGCAATCCTCTAGCACATAACTATCCCCGCATGGGATTGAAACCTGTGAAACTACCAGGGTGATCACAGATGCGGTGGCGAGCGTATTCCTAGATGGCGAATTAAATTGAATTCTGGTTATTTTTTGCATGACCAGTGGTGTTAAACTTTAGTTATCTATTCAACCTTTCACACCTAGTAATAGATTACCTGCTAATCAGGAAACAATACCTTCTGTCAGACCTTACAGCAGTACAGCAATTGATTATTAATTCCTTACTGTCTTACACAAGTCAAGTCTGCAACTGCAAGTAGGCCCACGTCTAGGCCTACTGATAACAGTAGTTTGTCATCTGCTTTCCATTGAAATGAGGGAGCTTGTGAATATTTAAAGAAATTGATAACGGCACACTATCACCACATTATCACTCACCATCAACGAAGTGCTGTCCGCAAACAGTGAAACACAAGTAAGATGGCTTCTGGACTTGACACCAAGCAGTTCTGCCAATAGGCAATAGATGATATCCACATTGCGCGACGTTTAGGATCTTTTGAAATCAGTGGAATATTACTGAAGATCCATTTCGTCCATGTCTATACTATACGTACAGCCAACAGAACAACGAAATAACCATTTTCAACAACCAAACAAAACGCAAACGTATAATCCGACTTGCAACTGACAGGAGCCAAATGGACGTTTTTGTTTTATTGCCGTCCAGTAACAATGTCACGTGACCCGTGCAAGTCCTCTATACTTTACCATTGCAAAATTTTTGGGGCTATTTTAAGAGTGCTTCTGCGAGTTGGCGCCTGTAAAACGGGGTATGTGTTACAAACCATCATCATGATTCATCGCCTACAACAATCTATTTTTTAAAAGTACCTACCTGTTATGAATTTTAGCCTAGTCCAGGGGCTTGGCCGCTTGTTTTTTGCCGTCCAGTAAACAAAGTCACGTGACCCGCGCAAGGATAGGATTTACATATTCATCCCGGGGGAGAGGAAAGCCGATAAGACGGCTTATCCATATGGCGAACCACGGCCTCTCGTCCGGTTACCATTCCAAGTCGGGTATGGGATTAGTTTTACTGTATTGTTTGTTTTTGGAAGCATGGACTTGGTGGTGGAGGAAGCCGTAACCGACCAGCGGTTACGTGAACCACCCAACGACGGCGAGGAGTCCAGCAATCCACTCGCACATAACCATCCCTGCATGGGATTCGAACCTGCGAACCCACGCAGAGTAGTTAGAGGTGCGGTGGCGAGCGTATTCCTAACGCTTAGCCCGTTGAGCCCCACCGCCGCGCCAGCCCTCTATAGACGAACTGATATTTTCCCAAATAGTGAATCTGTCGTTACATGTTTAAAAGGTTTATTACTGTGTATCTTTGCTTTGAAAGTAGCAAAGAATTGTTTTAAATTTTGGCCGGCACGCGGACGAATTTTATCGTTAAATTTAGCCGACTCTGGCACACGAGCCGAAAAAGGTTGCCCAACCCTGGCCTAGTCTATCACAGCTATTTCTACACTATTTTTTTATTACTGAAATTAAATTGAAACTCCTAGAAAGACAGAGTGATCATTGAATTATCTGATTTATATTTAAGTTTCCGAAACACAACAGAAAACTAACGAATAGAGTTCAAAAACGCGAAAACGAGGTAATGTTTACGATCACGCTTGAAAATCTGTCTAAGTGAGAAAAGTGTCTAAACGGATACGAAAAGGGAGCCTTGTTACGTCACTTTTTGCATCTTGCTGATTGGCCAATGTCACGAAGTAAACAAGGAAGTCGATGCTCGGGGAAATTCCATAAGATCTTTCCCATTTGCAGCTATTTCTTTGTTTTGTCTGAAAAAGTTTGGTTATTAATCTTAATTCGGCTACAAATCCTAATTATATGTAAAACACTCAACAACAACAACCAGATCCTAACGATAAAAGAGTGGTTTTCGTTGTTAACTATCGACACCAAGTGAAGGCTCCGGCTCACAAGTATTTTCACAATTCTTAGTTAGGACATTCCTACAGTATGGAATGCATGTATTAAATTTTTGCATGCTTCTCCAAATCCAACCGGAATTTTAAGTTTAAAACTTCTGGAGAACCTCCGCTATATACTTCGCCGTCTGTTGTATTTGCATTGAAACGATGCATCGAGGCCTTCCGACAAGATTCCACGTATTTTGCTATTGGTAATTGTATGCTTGTCAACTATATGCTCTATATTTCCTTTCATTGTAAAATGGCGCTTAAATGCATTCGCTCAACAGAAACCCCCTTTTGATCAGAGCCACGGACAACCACTATTATGTCAAGGGGCCACGCGATACCATAACGGAATTATGCTTAACGCCCCATGGGAAGGTGGCTAATCTAATAATTTCTGACTCACCAAGCGTCTATATTTTAATTCAATTAATTTTGTTGAAAAGTAAGAAAATAAAACAAACGAAATGGATGAAATAAAAAAACTGACACCCGACACGCTGGTCCCAGGCGCAAACAAAAATTTTCTTTCTTTCTCTCACTCCGTATGGATTATCTTAAATTTTCTTAAATTTTTGTAACATATTACCTTGCTTTAGATTTACCTGCAACAGTGGAAAACATTCAACAGTTGTGCAAAATCAAATTATCGGATTACACCATATAAACGTGTATATATATATATTCAGCTGTTCAGTTCTTTTCGTGCTCATGTAGATCCAACTTGACTGGTAGTGTATTGAAAATCTTATGAAAAGTCTGTAATGAGGGAACTCTTGATAACATTGATTGTACATCTGATACACACATTTATATCCTTATGAATATTAATCGTGACATTTTCAAGACAGTTTCATTAAGAGTGTGAATGGTATTTGAGCGTTCGTTTTTCTTTTGTAGCATACGTCTGGTATTGCTAGTCATTGTTTTACCAAATACGGTTTCATTTGTACGCTATGTTTAATAAAGCACTATATGGTATAATACAGTAGTGTATTACTATCTAACTTCATTCTTTCTACGTTAGTTGATATGTATACTGAAAGAATATTATAGTAAAAAAAAAAGAAAGAATACTATAGTAAAAATAAATTTATCTGAGGAAGTTTGAGTTTGGTCCGACGAAACGTTAAGAAATAAAATTTGGGAAAGTGTAATGCGATATATATTTGAACCACTCAATATATTTAACACTTTCAATGAATAAATAACTTCTCAAACACGGAAAGCCGGAATAGCAGTCATACATGTGGGCTATTATGCGTTTGTTTTTTCTGCACTCTGCATGGCAGGAAATCGAGCATAGATATCTGCATAATAATTCAAACATGGTTTTGCGTGATTATAGAAATACTTGAAGCTGCCCCACGGTTCACTAAAATTTTTCAAAGCATTTTCCTGCTAATATATATTATAAAATATAATTTCTGGTAATAAACTCAACATCAGAACTTGTGCTTGTGTTATCGAATTCTTTTAATGCGCGTAGTGAAATATGGCGCTGACACACTCACTGCACTCACACTCCGCTGCAACTGAAACAGGGTAATCAGAGGTGACGACGAGCGTGTCTATTGTGCGATAATACGATGCCCAATTATTGTCTTCTAGAGAGAGAGCGAGCGTCGCTACTTCCGTATCCCGCATCGAACATCACTACAGTACCTACCGCTTTCGTCTATAACCCATTGTGTATTTTATACAACAATATACAGGGTGGCGCATGATTGCCACCAGGTAAATTCATATCGATGATAAATAAAGCACAACCGGTGTTAGCAAAATGATTTAATTTGCCGACGTTTCGAATATTTATTTAGAAAAACTTCATCAGGGCATGATATGGAAAGCACACTATCATATACGAGTATATACAGTATATACAGTATATCGTATATACAGCGGTGGGATTAAGCCGGTTTGCACAGGTTCTATAGAACCGTCTCGCGGAATTTTATGAGATCAGCGAACCGGTTAGCATTACTATAAAAACACACATACAACAGAACCGGCCGAAAAATAGGACTTCTGTGATGGAACTGGCTGACAAAAATTTGAATCCCACCACCGTATATATATATACACTATATATATCAGTGGCGGCGCGTAGTCATTTTGACAACCGGGGCAAGCTACTGCGGGACCAAATCATCCCCATCTACGGGGACAGGATGAGCGCTGTAAGTTCCCCCATCATTTTATGAGTATGAAAAACCATTCCATCGGTAACAACCAATCGGCAAAAGCGACAATTTTAAACAATAAGAAAGTGTCTTTAAAACCGGTCCAAGTCAAGGGATTAATGAATATAGACATAGTTTATTTTGAAACCTCTTTCAAAAGGAAAGGCAATATTTACCCAGATAAATACAATGACATATTAACAGAAACTTCGGGAAAGCAGACAAAACCTAAAATAAGGTTTAAAACGTTACTATGAAGAAAGGAAAAATAATGCAAAGATAAGGACATGCGTCGCTCACTCATAGATATATATGCTGCTAGACTTCTACTGCTTGAACATATATGCAACACGCACATACCGATATGACTCGGATATGACGTGTCATTAGACACTGATCCGAGCTTCGGAAAACTCTGATCCGCAAAATTAAAAAAAAAAAAAAAAAAAAAATATGCATCACGCCGCGGTTTCTTGGAAGCAAAATGCTCAATAACGCGCTGATTAAAGTCATGCATCCCAGAAATAACGTCTCTGTGAATGGATAAAACAGCCAAGGAATTTAATCTATCTTGCTTCATTGTGTTTCTGAGATACGTTTTAATACGCTTCAGCGTGCTGAATGTTCGCTCTGCGTCGGCGGAAGAAATAGGCGTCGTCAAAATGATGTCCAGAAATTTTGCAGACGCCGCAAAGGTAAGTTACTAGAGTGTTATCTATGAAGAACCCATAGAGCGCGCAAGTTGATGTGATGTTCAAAAAAGTTTGATTGGTGTATATACATCGCAATTCATTTTCCAATTTACCCACGTTTACCATGGGGTAAAATTTGGAGACAGTAGCCAACAAATGGATGGGAAATTGACGTGCAAATTTTGAAAAATTTTTGGGGTTCATCAAAGACAACGCGGCAAGGTGTTCAGGTCGCAGACGATCGCCTATTTGATTCACCAGAATGTCACAGCATTCCTTTGCAGACAAAGTCAAACGCTGCGTTGTTTGCCCGCGGCGTAAAGAAGCACTCCATGTGTCGTCGTATTTTATTGTTTCCCGGATACGAGATACAGCATCGCAGAAGTCTGAAATACACGACTGCACAGACGCTCCATCTATTAGCCTTGACTGCAATGCGCCGTATAATACATCCACGTGATAGAATATTGTGGAGAAAAAAGCGAGAAAAAATGAAAACTCACCATCTTCTAGCAGACGCTTTAGACCTGCCGCCTCCCTCACAGAGCGTTCGTCCCAAACCGGAGAGCTCTGAATGCCATTGAAACACTCAATGAGCTCAGACCTAATTTCGGACACGCCCTGCACCACGCGTGATTGGAAGTTCCAACGTGTTTGTGCACAAGCTGGGAGACGGCGGCTACATATCTGGCGAAGGAGGTCAGAGCGCTTCGGCAAACGGGAAAAAAATGAAGAAAACCCCGAAACATTTGCAAAAAATATACGGACGAGAGGGGTATCAAGACACATATTTTTAATAACGAGGTTAAATTGGTGTGCATAACAATGTAAAAAATGCGCATGAGGAAAATCTTCTTTTATATAAACTTGAACACCATGTTTCGATCCACTCATGACTGCCGCGCCGTCATAAGTTTGAGCTATCAATTTTGACTTCGCGTTGTAAGGCTGTAACACTTCTTTCAGTACAGCCGATATCCCGCAAGCCGTGCGATCAACGATTGGTACAAAGCTGTGAAATCTCTCGGTAGGTTTACCATCTTTCACAATCCGAAAAATCACAGCCAGTTGGGAAACGCACGTGATGTCAGTTGTCTCGTCAGACTGAATCGAAAGGAACTGGCAATTCTCAATTTCCAGAGCCAAATGTTGTAAATAAATTTTATACATTGAGTCGAGCAAATCATTTTGGATATCCTTAGATGTCCCTTTCGAAACAGTCGCGGCATCAAGATGATCTCTCAATACTGTATCTAGGGATGCGGTGTATTCCACCATATCCAAAAATACCCCTCTATTAGAAGAGCCAGCCCGTTCATCGTGCCCACGGAGGGACAGCTCGTGACAACCAATGAACTTCAAAACATCTATCGATCGACCGAGAACATGGCGGTTTTTCTCGACGTTTTGGTTGTGCCGACGAATAGAAACCGCGCGTCCTTCATCCAACTGTGCTGCAATATTAACATTTCCGAATGTTCGGTATTTTACTGCATTGTCCAGGTGCTCCATAGAAGATTGATGATCCCTGGCACGCTCGGAAAGATGTTTAAGATCTCTAAAACCAGATTTACACCAACGTGAGTCACGGGCGGTAGCAAAAAGTAGGCAATAAAAACAAAAAAGTGCATTTTTGTCCTCGCTGTAACACAACCATTCGTGTTTTTTATACCAAGTTTCTGCGCAGAATGTACGCCGACGCTTTCCTCCGTCATGGGATTGTTCCAGTGAACAATTTTTTGGTTGATAAGGCCCAAGACGTTGTACCTCTAATTTTTGTTCCAGCGGCAGCTGCGAAAACGGAGTGCGAAGTAGTGCATCAACCTTATTCATTATGAGGTCTAAGGCTAAGAAATGCGAAGCCGGAAAGAAGTGAGGAGCTCAAAAAGAATGTGGAAAATCGAAAGCAAATGGACTAAAGGTCTCTAACTGATTCAAATAGCGAAACAAGCGACAAAAACGAATGCGAGGAAACTATCAACTCTTCAAGCAACCAACGAACGAGAAGGAATGCGTGAATATGTCAACACGTTGTTGTAAGAAACGTCGGCATTGTGTCGTCATAATTTCGGGGCTAGCCCCGATGATTCAGTAAAAGAAACAGAAAACAAACGAGACAAACGCGGCGAGTGGAAGATAAAAGAGAGAATACGATATACAATGAGCAACCGGGGCAAAATCGGCGTCTCCCCGTCGACGTTCGGCGAAGGCTTTGCGAGCGAAAAATGAACAATGTCGGGAGAATATGGATAGTGTAGACAGTCTGTGCAACCGATATTGAGGTATTTTTCGAATATTTTTTATTATACCGGAAAAACAACCGGGGCATTGCTCCGGTTGGCCCTATAGACGCGCCGCCACTGATATATATATAGTGAAAAGAAAAAAAAATCTCACGCCATGATCACATGGAATTTTTATCATATTTGCGGGTTTTCAGATTTCAGGCCGTATCATCCCTTGATGAAGTTTTTCTGGATAGAAATTCGAAATTTATCATCAATATACAGGGTGATCGCTAGAAAACGGGAAAAAGATTTGGTAACACAGCTAGACATCTTGTCAATCCCCAAGTCGGATTTTCCATTTTGAGAAGAATAATCACCTTCCTTTCAAAGTCTGAAAGCTGTTTCCTGCTTTCTTTTATGGTGCGGGTTTCAATATAGAAATCAAATAGAATCATACAGATATGAATGTTTCTCTCATCCCTGAAAGATTCTCCCTATACCTCAAACTGACAATAACACAAAAAGAGGCAATGTTTACAACTCGCTTTTTAACGATAGAGGTGTATGAGAGGCTGCATAAATTCAAATTGTTACGTCATTGTTAACTTATTGCTGTTTCGTAGTTGTTACGGAAATGAACAAGGAAATGACGCTCGGAGAAACATCCATCAACCTCAAACAACCTAAAACATAAAATAAATAAAAACGTATCGAAAAAGAAATGATTAACACGCATATTCGTGATCTCATCTGACTTCTAAATGTTCTAGTTTTCTAGCGATGTCAAAATCACAACGGATAAAGTATAAGCCTAATCTATTCTACATAGGATGTTGTTGAAAGCAATGACATTAAACAACATGATGCGCGACTCCGGCATTTTTGGCCGAAGATCGTATTCGATAGCACGCTCCAATGCACATACTTGGCGAAACGAAAACGAGCGGATGTGTGCTGCTTTTAAGGCATAGCAGTGGCACAAATGGTGTTCGTGCCTGCTTTGACAGTTGTTGTCGATTTTAATGATATTTTGGAAAATTGAAGGTAAAAAGAAATCGGACAAAGGTAAGGTAAATACTATTGTTGTATATCACACCCGGGCATAGCACTGTTAAGTACATGTGGGAAAGCCAGTTTTTGTCAAATACTACGAAGTTATCAAATCAATACGGTACGTAGTTGCCCATTTGCCGAAATTGCATATTTACTTACCCCTTATGGTTTCAAATAGTTCATGCACCTCCATTTAGATTTTTCTAATCAGTGTAGAAATATATACTCATTGCTGTAGCATACTATTGCTCATTCACTTTTATTTGCGTATTGAATCAAAGGGTTAACAAGTTCACCTAACATTTCACTCATACCGGTCTATATTGTATAGTCTGATCTCTCAAGTATTTGGAGCCACGAATGCTTGTAATTTTCTGACAAAACCCTTTTATTAGTTGATTTATATACCAAATTCAGTAAAACATTTTTTACATTAAACAGGAGATATTGGATTTATTAGCTTTTCCATTCTAAATCATATAGACTGCGTTATTTATTCTTAACGAAAATTAATAAATCTCCTATTTTTCTTCAGATGTGAAAGTTGTGGACAAACCTGTCTAAGCATTGTGAGACTCCCGCAGCACAAGAGGCAATAGCAAAAATAGTAAGTATATCAATCAAAAAATTAAGCCGACATAAGGCAAAACTGTCAACTATTCGTCTAATCTCAATTTCCTATTATTTATTCACAGGACGACTGTAGCAGAAGGGGAGATATCAGAAGTCTGGCGACATATATTAGTGACAGTGTGATTCCAAGAAATATATTTAGAATACTCCATAAATGTTTGCAATAGAAGAACAACCTATGCAGGCATGCAAAGGCATTTGACCCTCCGGTAGAGTTGTGTATGGCCCCTACATCCGGCAAGGCTTGAGGAAAATAACTAAAAATTCCAATGCGTAAGATTGCATAAGCGGTCTTATTTGTGAAAAAGCACTAAACATGCCAGACATACTTGAAACAGCTTTGAAAAATGAGGATCACCTGCGTTATATTTGGTTCATCAACTTTTGGTAGTACTATAGAAGAAATTCAGGAAAGGGTATAATCATGATTCATGATAAAATACTATCATATATTTTTTGGACAACTTCAATCTAGACCAGGGATGTCAAACTCGCGGCCCCAGAGAACTTCCAGTGCGGCCCTCGAACGCTTAACAATAATTGTAATAGTATTTTGGAAGCTTTTTTTATCTAAATGTAACAGATTTGTCAAACTTTTTAATGTAGAATTGAATATTCACACAGAAAACAATTTACTGAAAGTAGTTTTGAAAAATTAAATTATTTTTGTTCACATGTTGACCCATTTAAGAATACACATCAAGATGGCAAAAGAATACTTGAATAAAACACTTGAGAACGCAAAGTACATGAAGAAGGTGGCATTTTCGAAGAAAATGGGAGTTTTAATATTTCTGCTTTTCACAAAATTTTCTGAAGCACATTGTTTAAATTGTCATATTTCCATCAGTACTGTACAATAAAAAAACACAATAAGCTCAGCAGTCAATATGACAAATTTGAAGACCAACTTCGAACAGAAAATTTCCAAGTGTTTGTATATCAATATAATTATACAACGACTTAGTTAGTAAAAATCAATATCGATAATAATCCAAGCAATCCTATGCCATGCAATGTAGCGCGAAATGTCTTGTCGAAAAAATCTGTCATTTGTTTTTTTACTGATCTATACATGGAATGATGAAAGTAACTTTTTTGCATTACTGGAATTAATTAAACATTCGCAAAGATCCAGATTAACCCATGATCATGTGACCGCGTTAGTTAGAGTTGGTACTATAAAATCATTTCAGCCTGGCCTTAGTATGCTGGTGACACAAAAAAGATGCCAAACGTCAGGACAAATGTAATTAAAAAAACATTGAGTTTATATTGTAGTATTTTTGTTAATTTTAGGTCCATATATTTAGATTAAGTCATTTTTTTAGTGTATGTATTATTATTTCCTTATCCAAAGCTTGTTTAGAAATGATTTCGATGGTTGTACATAGAATTTTATGATTTTTTGTAATAAATACAGTAACTTGCAATCATAGTGGAATGCAAATAATAATATGTAATTGCATTTGAAATTAAAGAAAATAATTAAACTTAATCCCACTGTTTAGTTGCATCCCAATATATGTCACAAACTAAAACTATCTTGAAAATATCCTTCAAGTATACATTATCAAAAACTGTTTGCGGGCCTTTTTACAATTTCCAACATGCAATGCGGCTCTCGAAAACCCATGAGTTTGACACCACTGATCTATTCTAGACGATTCAAACATTGCTTTGGGAAATAATATCACTTCAATTAAATTGAAAAAATCTTGCTGTCATAAATACAAAATCGTTGCTATCATAAAGGTAAACCAATTCAGCCACTCGGAATATATTGGCATAAATGTATTGTCTTGTTTATTACCTCAGCTTGGAGTATTGACAAAAATTACGTAAAATTTTTTTTTAACTCTGTGTTATAATCGGAATTCACAATTAATAGGAATTATAAACAGCCAACAATCAATGAGAATTATATGCGAATCCCTCAGAATAAATTTGTCTTCTAAAATCGGAGGAAGGCAAAACATATAGGTAGTTTCCATTCACACAAGTTTTTCAAGAAGATTTGTTCGAGCCAAACTAAATGAGCATCGTCAGGTGATCGGTAAGACTGCAAGTTAAATCTGCCCTGCAACCTCCTGCATATAAGATAATATTAATTAGTGGGCTATGAGCTAAATTCCTAAATTTAGACACAAACCTATCTACGAGGCATTCTGTACCAGCAATGTTACCTACGATTAACTAAATATGTCTAAAAAATTCTCCTACTAAAGCAAGTTCGATAGGTGCAAACTTTGTGTTATGGAATTGTATCACAGCACCGTTATTGTATCACAGCACCGTTAAGAGAAGTAAAAACAGTTTTGCTGTTTTGTATGACACCCTCTTTAAATGAAATTTCACTGTTTAAGCCAAACATTAAAATTACTAACTTTGAACTTTGTCATTATCTGCAAAATGTCCCACATAAATCTTTACGCTATCGCGTTTGCAATCTTCTCTGATAAAAAAACGTCTATGATGTCCAAAATTACTCTTTACAGCTTGTCTGCCATTTCAGCTTTCCAAGTGAGCAAAACTTCTTGGATATAGAGATTATTTTCTTTCGTTACAGGCGCAAAACGGCAGGTACCACACGTAAAGAAGACGCCGAGTAGCAAAAGCGAGCGGAAAACGGTCGCGAAAGACGACGAGAAATATGTGCATTGGAGCGTATCATGAAATACAATCTTTCGTATGTAGTCTTATGGAGTGATGTCAGAGTTGCCTATCATGTTGTTTAATGTCATTGTTGAAAGATAAATTTAACGGTTCAATATGTAATAGGCGTCTGCCGAGACATACCAACTGTTGTGTTTGCGCAAAATCAACAGAGAGGTAAAAAAAAAGTAATGAGCTGAAATATAAAAATCGGTTTTCTTCTGGTCATTCACAAATGGTGAAACTATCGGACCGACTCAAATAAAGCCTTGGGCCAGAACAAACATAAAATAAAATGATGAAACTTTATCTGAGACACATTCCACTGACCCTTTTCGCCAAGTTTTTATTATTATGCTTCAATTAATTTACAAATTATATTTACATCTTTGTATATTTTAAAATTGAATATATTTTCCGTGTCTAATTTCTCATAAATTAATAAAAAGACTTCATCATTCTCAACTTTTCGCCATATCTCTAATAACAATTTTGCAAAAACGCTATGTTCTCACATTATAATTTATTTAAATTTACGCTTCTTTTTATTTCTCGGTAATCTATTTCTGCATAGTAATGAAAAGTATGGCAATTTGTCGTTACGAATCCCAAATATTTACGAAAAAACAAAGAATCTTCCTATTTCATTTTTCATTATATAATTTGATTGAACATGTAAAACTGTATAACAATATGTGATGCAAGATACTGGGCATTGTGTAACAGTGCTTTTTCAAACTTCACATCACTTCAAATTGAATTTATTAAACGTCAAGAATAATTTTTTTTATACCGTTTGTGTGTCCCTGCCTGTCGTTATTATAGTAAATACACTTGGAGATGTATTTTTGCGCGTGGCATATTTCAATATTTATCGCAGATGAATTCTGAACATTAACACTTTCAGCTCGAAGGCTCATCTTTCGGATTTATGCATTCAAATTTAAAATGGCGCTGTCTGTAAAATTGAAATGGAGCGGTTCTCTATACGATTTAGAGGTTGATCCTGGTATGAAAGTATCAGACTTGAAGGAGATGGTAAAAGAGAAGACTGGAGTTTTACCACAACGACAGAAATTATTAAACTTGAAGCACAAAGGTGAGTGCGATGAAATGCAGAAATGTTCACATCTACATACCGGGCGCGGCGGTGTGGCTCAACGGGCTAAGCGTTAGGAATACGCTCGCCACCGCACCTCTAATTACTCTGCGTGGGTTCGCAGGTTCGAATCCCATGTAGGGATGGTTATGTGCGAGAGGATTGCTGGACTCCTCGCCGTCGTTGGGTGGTTCACGTAACCGCTGGTCGGTTACGGCTTCCTCCACCACCAAGTCCATGCTTCCGAAAACAAACAATACAGTAAAAACTAATCCCATACCCGACTTGGAATGGTAACCGGACGAGAGGCCGTGGTTCGCCATATGGATAAGCCGTCTTATCGGCTTTCCTCTCCCCCGGGATAAATATGTAAATCCTATCCTATCCTATCCTACATACCGTAAGGTTTAGTTATAGGATTGGTGTCGTTTGAAAATAGAAAAGTGAATGACTATAAAATGGGAATTTCAATAAAGTACCAAATTGAGTTTTGTTTTGGTCAAAAGTAACTGTTGAACTTGTGATATCCCAGTTTTGTTCGGGACATATTTATTAATTTCTGTGTCAGCAGGTCAATCTAAAAGAGTTTGACCCAATGACAGGTTCTGAGGTTACAGGATTAACCACGATTAGGAAGGATAGTCTATATGAAAATGAATATATTGTTAAGGCGGAAAATCCAGCCACTTGCTGACTTGGGAGTTGGAAACTCTGGCATCACAACTACTTTGAAATAATCAAATCAGCGCTGGCAAACGTTATTTTGGTTTCACTCAAAAATCTGTTTTAGACTGAGGATTTCAATTTCTCCTAAAATTTAATCAATGTATATTTTTTTCCACCTCCAGGGAAGCCAGCAGGTGATGAGATGAAGTTAGAGGAACTAAAATTGAAGCAGAAAATGACAATAATGATGATGGGAACAAGGGAAGAGAATCTTGAAGATGTTCTTGTTCCTCCTGATGTCGGAGAAATCATTGATGACTTTGATATTGATGATGAAGTTGAGATTAAGTTACATAATAGGTGAATTTTGTTTATTGTTTCAGGGCTGTGGACGTTTGGTATGTTTCAGAGCTGGATATGTATTTCATATTCTTGGGAATCAGGAGTTATTAAAGACAATTTTATATTCCCAACTTCGGGAGTCTTTAGATAGTCGAAGTAAATTTTTCAGAGCAACTCTGAGAAAGTAAAGTTGACTGAGCATTCCAAACAGTTTATTAAAGAAAACTTGCAGTTTTCAAAGTTTTTAACAGCAAATTTTTAGTATTTTCACTGATTACTAAATGGGTTTATATAGTTATAGGCCGAACTATTTTGTTGAACTCTAATAGACTTGAGTTGAATTTGTTCGATTGTGTTCGTTATCCTCTTGGAAATCTCCACCATTCTGTGCAATTTCTTTCTAGATCTGAACATCTCGCTAAAATTGAACGAAGAGTTCGAGAATATGAGGTCAAAAAACTCAATGACCCACGACCAGGAAAAAAACTTCTTGTTCTGGATGTTGATTACACATTGTTTGATCATCGATCTAATGCAGAGAGAGCAGAAGAATTAATGCGACCTTATCTCCATGAATTTTTATCAGTCGCCTATGTTAATTATGATATTGTTATATGGTGTGAGTATTTTTAAAACTTGATGTTTTATAGAGTTGATGAAAAAGAAGGATAGAATTCACATATTTATCCCCTGGGAAAGAAAGGCGAAAAGACGACTTAACAATATTATGGCAAGCCTCGGCTTCTGGTCCGGTTATCAGTTTATGTCGGGTATGGGATTAGTTAGCCAGTTATTTTTTTCGGAAGTAATTCAATAAACCCGACTCGGAGTTGCAAAGAATAGAAATTTACTAAGCTGTTACTAAGAACGCTTACTTGAAGTTCTGTACAATATAAATCTTCAATTTTCTGAAAATCTGACTGTTAAATGTTCAAAATATAACTCTGGCCTCAATGAGAACATGACAACCCCGATTCCAGACTCTATAGTCTGTGATGAATGAACTTTCTCAGGCTGTTCATCCAATATAATGACATCAAAGCACATTGTAACTTCATCCCAAGTTCGTAATCAAGCTTGTTTAAGATGAATAGGTATTTATTTGACAAGCATTGGTTTAGTTAAATCTGTAATTTGTTGAATCTACCAAAAATTTCCTTTTATCGACTTATGTGTCCAACATCAAGTAATTAGCAATAAACGAGATTCCTGAAATTATTGCTAAGTAGTGATAATGGTTTTATTATTTTAGCGGCAACCAGTATGAAGTGGATTGAGGTCAAAATGCAAGAACTTGGAGTAACAAATAATCCCAATTATAAAATTGCTTTCTTTATGGATCATGCAGCTATGATTACAGTTCACACACCAGAATATGGAGTTGTTAATGTAAGTTGCCAAGTAGCGGTGTTCAAGTGTTGGTATTATAAATTGCCAAAATGAATTTTCTTCTAATGAAAGCATTTTTTAAGAGTATTTTCGATAATGCTTTGTGATTCGGTGTTCAATATTTAATTGGAAGAATAAGGCGACAAGATTTTCCCGATCTTATGAAAATGAACTTTAATCGCTCACCTGTAAGGGAATGATAACAGAATGTTTGTTTTAAATGAATAGATGTGGATATTTTACGTGTATTACTAGCCAGCAATCACTTCATTATGCCAATAGGACTTGAATCTAGTACACCAGTACAGTGAGCCGTCAGACCTGAGCGGGCCAAATCCAGCCCGTTGGGTACTTCCAAGCTGGCCTGCCTGATGCGGCCATAAGCAAACTACAACCACATTTTGATGTTTAATCTAAAAAATAGCTAAAGGAATTTGTTGAGATTGCAATTAATTTAGTTTTGGCACCAAGCTTACTTTTTGCTGTAAATATTGTTCATAAAATGTCACTTTTTTCGTCACGCTTACCTGCCTGCTAGTCTAGGTGGGCGAAATTTTTAAATCTTACCCACCCCTGCTTTATACTGTATCTCTTATGCTTGTCAAATGTACAAGTGCCATCTAAATCTGCTTTTTATTTCCAGACAAAACCACTCGGAGTAATCTGGGGAAAGTATGATTTTTATTCAGCAAAGAACACAATAATGTTTGATGATTTGAGAAGAAATTTTTTAATGAATCCGCAGACTGGTTTGAAAGTGAGTGTAACAAGTAATTATTTTTATTCTCTCAGCCCTAGGAAGAATGCATTGTAATATAATACCAATGCACCCATGCAGAGGCGCTCTGGAAGTGTGTGTACCAATATGGAGGTAACTAATTTTGTTTGCCTACTTTACATCAAATTGTGTAAAGGGACTGAAACCTATGGGCAGGGGGTATATTCACTAGACGGTATCCAAACTCGTAATAGAACTAAAATGAAAGAAATCGGAATAAAATGATGCCTTAAACTGGTACACACACTATGGGAGTACCCACACAGACGCCTGAACTATATCTTAATTTGGTGCACTGGATTTCTATATATTCATGTTAAATATCAGAAGTCAAACGTTTAAAAATTTTTAATAGATTTTGGATGTCTCGAATTTTTGTGTGAAATCGCTTGAATAAAAATTTCATGGAAGAATAGTGATATCAGTCACATACCAGTTACATGTTTACTGTGCTTTCTGGATTTTTATTCATACATGGGCCGATGCAAAAACAGGTTTTCAGCAATGCTTGCTTTATAGATCCGCCCGTTCAAACTTGCACATTTATATCGAAGCACTGATGATGAATTAAAGAAGTTGAGTACATATTTAACATTAATATCTTCACTTGATGATTTTACAACATTGGAACATCGGAAATGGGAACGGTGAGTATGGGTGTTCAATTGAAGCTAAGTAATGCAGATGTATATACAACATTTTAAAAGAAAAAGTCTATAATGAATGAGAAATTTTCACACGAAACAGACATTGTAGTTCTTTATTTTGATAGCGGAAAGAATAAGAACAGACTTCGATACATATGTTGTTTATTAACCATAGACTGTAGAATGGACCGGTGTTTTCGGTCCCAATCAATATTAACCGAGGCTTATCGGCAAATCCCAGACCTCTGTTCTGTACATCACCCGACCCCAAATTAGTAGGTGAAAGTGTAATGATTTTATCGGTGGACCATTCTAAGATTGAGAACTGTAGAAAAGCTATCATTAGGGCACAGCTCCCAGGTTAGGAATATAATGGCATTCGAATATCTGCATGGCTATTGATTGCTATAATAAGAAAAACCGATTTTTCAGTAGCCTCCTTTATTTTATTTGCCCAAGGAAAACAAGGACATGTGTCATTGGCTCATTGCTTAAAATCATACTGTCTATGTTGGTTTCCAATTATTTCTCTCTTACAATGGCACTGATAAATTTCATGTATACCCTATGAATTCATATAATTTAATGGCATTCGTATGTTTAATGGCGCTAAATGTGATCTTATGAAATATTTTTACTTGTTTCAGATATGTTCGGAAGAGATTAGAAGAGCAAGGGAAAGAAGAGACTTGAACATGTTTGACATAAGAACCAGTATCCTTTCAAACTGGTGACAAAACACTCGCAATTGGGGAGATGCCACCTATATGAACAATCATAGATGGGACCTTTCCTCACATGGAACTAGAAAATTGAGTTACTCAAAGAACCGCTATTTGATATATTTATTTATATTATGATTTCATTAAAAAATGCAAGAGATGGAGATCTACCAATAAGGGCCGATATTGATTTATTTGACAACCATGGTTATAAGTTTCGCAATAGAGCAGACACAAATCATTGGATTCCTGTTATTATTATTAGCCATATGTATGCAGCATCTGATTTTGGTATAATTAACATCGGGATCTATCCTGACATGGATAAATAGTTTCTGGTACTCAAGATGGCGGACACCGGAACGTAGTATGTGTGTGTACCAGGCCAGGGTTAGTCCATAATTTCATTCCAATTTTTCCTATTAGGAGTTTGGGGACTAGCCGAGTGACTTCCGTAGTATTTCTATCTGAAATCATGGCTTAACCCTAACCTGGTACACATACTTCGTGAGTACCAATTCCTTGTTATTGCATACAGCTCAGATAATTGGCCACCGGCCGTTAGTAAGGCAAGCAAGTCATGGTACGAATCATGAATTTGTATTTCTCAAGTTCCATCGCCCTTTTCAGCAGACGCAGAAGCTTCATCGCCTGATGAAAGCCCGTCAAATTCATCGTCATCCCCACCCAACGCATTCCAGAATGCCTTCACCATATTTTCCGCATAATTCTTCCTTTCTTCTTCAGGCAATGAACTAGCTTGATCTTTCATTACTTTCAACCGACAGAAAAGTTTTTCAAAATCATCCTCTTCATTTTCACCTCCCAGAACGTCATCGAATTCACCTTGCTTTCCTAAAAGTTCATCAATCTTAGTCTGTGCGTCTTCAGACACACCAGAGGCGGCTTTTGCAATTTCTGCTGCACATGTTGAAGACTCGACTTTTTTGACTGCATTATTAGGGTTTTTCATGTCCATATTTGGCCAAATATGTGCTAAAAGAGCGTTACGTATCCTTTTAATTCCAACATCTTCATATTCATCATAATCTTCCATGTCTGGGTTTAGTTCAACAAGTTCAAATTCATGGTCAAGACACCATTCCTGAATAGTCACTCGGCTTATTGTGTTTATGCCGTCTCTATCACAGTTTTCACAAACGGCAAGTTTTATTGCTGGTTCCCACATGTTAAGAAATGACATCCAAGTGTCGAGTCTATCAAGTCCGTTTTTATTTTTTCCGCTATCAAAATACAATACTACGGCTTCTGTTTCATGTGAAAATTTCTCATTCATGATAGACTTTTTCTTTAAAATTGTCAGGTGTATGTCCGCATTATAATATTTTGTTTCAGCATTCCATAAATGCGACTCTATATCCTCATTTTTAAAATGTGGAACAAGATTGTCACTGGAATTCAATAATCCTTTCAGCATATCATTTAACTGTTCTGTTTTTTCACAGTCAGTGGCATTGATAAAAACTGCTTTCTGGTCTTCCATTTCGACCAACTGTAAATTACAACTACTGCACTAAGTGAAGGAAACATATGATATTGTTAATGATGAATAAAAATCACTGGAAATTGGTAAATAGCACACAACCATAAAGCACCAGTCAAGTTTGGTGTAATAGCTAGTAATGAACAACTATGCAACAAAACTTGGCCTCGATAGGATAATAAAAACTTCACTATGCATGCAAGTTGTCTTGTGATACCATATAAATATGGAAAACTCTGAATTACACCATTAAGATGGTTGTTGATGCTTTACTGATAAGCACAGAAGATTTGGAGATTAATACACAAAATCTGCACATAGTTTATACAGGTACATTTAAGACGGCTATACCCAGTAATGGGATTCAACCGCTTCGTAACGGTTCTATAGAACCGTCTCACAGAATTATATGAGATCAGCGAACCGGTTGAAAACTGGAATTACTGAAAAAAACATGAATTTTTGTAACAGAACTGGCTGAAAAAAATGACATTTGTGTGATGGAACCAGCTGACAAAAAATTTGAATCCCACCACTGGCTATACGCCATATCGCATTTTGTTCAAGATATTGCAAAGCAATTTTACAAAGAACAGCTTTTTCATTGAGGACAGTCATTTCATAACGCCCTTTTCATTTTACTACCCCCTATAAAAATATTATTGTGAAAAATTACTTATTACATGCAGCTGGGTCTGTTTCAACAGTTTGTACCAGTTCCAGGCATTAGGGTTCGGAGAAAACTTCTTGTCGCATAAGCCTGATAACTGTTTGGAGAATACTGTCCATGGTGAAAGGCGTGTGCATAGCGAACTGCTTAGGGTTACAATGGTTTGTCAGGATTGAATTGAACTGTGATACAGATTTTTGATTACTATTACCACATAATTCAAAAATTGCGTTTACAGGCTTTAACAAATGCTCATTTATATAGTTTTGACTAATTAAACATAGTTTGAAATAAGTTATTCAGATTTTTGGGTTTCATTTTCAAAAGCTTGTATGGGTTCTTCATTAGAACTGTCCCCTATTAATGTTTCTGAAAGATTTTTCACTTCTTCAAGTCCTGCTTTCATAAGTTCATTGGTTTCATCATCTAATTTTTCAGTTGGAATTTTTTCTACAGTCGGAGCCTTTTCCACCAGAGAAGTTGCTTTTTCTACTTCGTCTTTTTTAATATAATGACTTCGTAAATTGTCTTCGCAGTTTCTATAAGCAATCCCGAGTCCAATTCCAGTTCCTAATGTCACGGGCCACGCTCGTCTTTTGAATAAGGCAAAAGAAAATACTCCTCCAATAAGAAATCCCGCACCTGCTTTTAATAATGTGTCGGTTATACATTTGTCTATCTTCTCTCCATATTCTCGTTCTAATCCAAGAGCGGGAAGCGATTTTGTAACCATTTTCACGCAGTTGCTTTACCTAGAACGCTGAGCAAAGCAGAAATGTCCTTGTCTGGCAACTAATGTGATGAAGTCTATTCAAGCATGAAATGACGTAATTGTAAGATGGCTCAGTGGCATTCGAGGCCGTCTATTTTTTCGTTCGTTTCCACTTTTGTCTGAAGAGGTATTTCTAATCCGAAAATATGTTAATTGCAAAGATTATGTAGGTAGTACTAAGATTGTGAAATTTTCCCTAGTTGTTTGCTTCAAACTGAATTAGGAAATTTGTGAAGGGATAGTAAGCACCATATTTAAGACGTGATGTACAAGAAGAATATCAAGCGTCTTGCAGAGTCGTTTTGGAAGTAGAGCGCCTTATTAGATAGAATAATAATTCTTGTTTATGGTGGACAAAAGAGGTAAATAAAGCTTTATCATATAAAAAAAGACCACGACCTCTTGTCCAATTTGCAAATTGCGATAATTTTGACAGTAGAGGAATGCATGGACATAAATGATGAGGCTTCAGGTCAAGTTTATTTTTTCCAATCAGTGCAAGTTTTACACAAAATACGAAGAGAAAAGATAATCACACATTTCAACTGGGGGAAGGGAAGCCGTGATGAATCAAAGCTGGTTATCGAGCAGCGTCACCATCCGCGATTGCGTAAAATGGGTGATCGTACATTTGAACCCACGTACATTTGAACCCATGTGTATATCCGCGGGTTCAATCTATATGTGGGTGCTAAAACCCATGGGTTAAGGTTAGTATGAGTTCAAATATCCGTAAAACAAAATTTTTTTACATAGGTGCAATAGTATGCACGGGAAACAAATGTACGGGAACCGTAAAATGCGATGCGTGACGACGGATCCAACATTTATTGATTACTGTTCAATTTTCAGTTCATTTTGTTGAGCTCTTCTCATTTTATTCAGTTCATTTTCTACCCAATGTCGTGAGACTGAACTTCAATTTCTATAGACCTACTTGAATTTTAATTGATGCTCCGTGCAATCCTTATTATATATTTCACACGACACCAGGGTATAAAATGGGACAAACTCAAATTAGTACCTGTTATGCATCATGTAGAGTCGCGGCTGGAATTTAATCCCATCATTTGACTATGGTTTGTGATAAAGCTTAGATAAACGTCTAGACTAGGTTTAAGGTCGCAATGAATCATAGGCAGCTGTCGAATCAAAATTTATATACCACTCGTTTCACCAATAAACAAAGTATTTCATACCAAAAATAGAAATATGGTATGTAGGACCCTAGCAATATAAATGCATGTAACTGGATAAGACTGGGAAAAAAACTACAAAAAAAACGTAATATACAGTATATATGTGTAATAGATAGCGTTCCAAAGTACTTGCGTTAACTCTGTATTTGATCCATTTTTTTTAATATTTTTTAAAAACTCAAAATATACCTATACATAATTTTCTTTTTGCGTTGTTTCACTTCGAATTAAATCGCAGGTAATGTCGCTGCAAATCGATAAACACTTCATACCTTTCGCTGTAAAAAGTGCAATATTTGGGTAGGCTATATATGTGTTTTTGTATAAACCATTAGTGACGATTGTCTGTTTGTCTGTTGAGTCAAAAGTTAAACATGGATTTGACCACAAAAAGGTAAGGTGAAATCACATAAATTTTTAAACCTAATTTTAATATGCTCCTTCTTTAACCAACTTAACCTTGAAACGTGACGTTTTGGAGAAAGTGTCGGCGGATTCGAGTGCTTTAGGAAACCGACTAGATCAGCTGATAGCGAGGAATTTATGGTTTCACAACAGTCTTCGGAAACGCGGTGTAAACAGTGTCTAAGCATAGATATTAGTGAGTTATCGTTTAGTTCAAGTTTGCCTAACAATATAATAATTACGATTCACGGTTATGTTGCGCACTATTGTGTTTTTAATAAAATCCTTAGCTCTGTTTAAGGATCTTTTCAGTATTATTTACTTGGCTGAATATGGAAACAGTTTTGGTCATACTTAGCCAATGATTATAAACTCGCCGGCAAAATTATGCTATTCCGAAATATCCCTACTTAAAAATTAGTTCAACGAATGAATGTGAGGATGTTTCACCTTCCGAAGAAATTAAATATAAATACAAACTGACTGTGCATGATTTAACTTATGTCGTATTCGGTGATGACATAGGATTATTTTCAGCGTTAATTAATTAGAAAACATTAGTACAGACAGAGAGGATTTACGCGACCATTGTCGTCGATGTCAGAAGTTTTCGGATACTTTTTGACATCTCACGTCATATATTCAGGTCAATCGTCAACCAGATTTCCTTTACTGCAGTTCAGATTAACCCATGTTGTGTTACAAGGTAGCCTGTGATTGACAATTTGGCTATTTGACATCATAGTATGGAGGATTGAAATAATTCTTCGCGTGTGAAGTTGTATTGTCACGGGCCAGAAGACAACGGCCATCAGGTTTTTACGTACACGCAGAAACTATGGCTACGTGACGGTACGCATTCGTTCAGTTTGCACAAGTAATTAACGCCGTTACGTGAAGTGCCTGCAGCAAAAATCTTCGATAGATCGTTCAAACAAAAGGTCATTAACAGGTGTAGGAATGCTATCGTGTTCAATAAACTAATGTACTTCGGGTTGTAAAATTTTAATTCCGCATTTTACTTGAAGGGAAAAAATCGTTCACACAATGAACTTGATTGGATTGAGAGCATATGTAAAACCGATGGCGGTACAAAAAGCCAATCGTGGACAGAAACATGCTCAGAATAAGTGGTGAGATTCGGGTGGTTCGCGCGAAACCGCTTTTGAAATCTCGTGATGATGAGAATTTTGTGTTCGGCATTGTTTACTGAAGTGGACAATTCGTTGTTAGTATGGTATATATAAAAGATAACCTGTTATATTCCAAATCCCACGGTTGCTTAGAGCCTTAGACGAATATGACGGAAGTCGGATTACGACTAGAACGCGGCCACAGTATTAACCGTTTAAGTTTCCGCGTTATGTCGCAACATGAGAAAGAAAAAGAAACATTAAATACACACGGACTGACAGTATGCGAATATGGAAAAAAGATTTCGGGAATTAAAGCGCAGGAATAACGTGAAAGGAAATAATAGGGATATATATATATATAATAAGCAAAATAGTCGATGGCCGACGCCATAGTTTTCAGAGTTCTCAGTTTTGGTACTGTTAAAGTCTGGTATTCTCCTAGAAATAAAACATGGAAATGCATAATTGTAGGATTCATTAGGAACTACACTTAGCAATTAGACGGCAATGTCTTGTTTACGTCGCGTATTTGCAATGGTACTTGAACTTCCAGACGTGAAACAATAATAATTACTAGATCATTCCATGAAAATGGCTCAGTACTCGTATAGTCCAGGAGACTTAGCATTGGTGGAGGATATGTCCAACTTCAAACGTAATATAGGCTTTTGCTTAGTAAGCTTAACTTCCTTTATTGGGTATATCAAATAGTTTTCAATTATTTAACCAACACTTTCGATAGTGAAATAGAAATTTTTTAATACGTGGTTTACTTTAAAAACTGTATTTGATCTAACAATGATTATTTGAGTTGTAAATGCCTCGTTTGAATATATTAATTGCGGACGCATTGAGTTACGTTGCTTAAACGCTCATACAGGTACTCCCGTAGTATGTGAACCAATAACCAAGACACGGGAACGTAGTATGTGTACCAGGTTAGGATTAGGCCATAATTTAAGGTACAAATACTACGGGAGTCACTTGTCTAGTCCCCGAACTCGCAATGGAACTAAAGTCGTATAATGTCACCAAACCCCTTTCTCATTATAATTCATTCGTTTTTTCGTTATAGTTTCTTAAATAAAGGAAAATTAATGCTAGAATGTTGGTCGGTGAACTGCTTCTATTCTCATTATCTTTTTTCTTTGTGATGTCACAAGACCTATCAGAATTACAGACAAAGGCAGAAGAAAAAATAAAGGTGAAGTACTGGATTATAGTACTTGTACTATGATTGCAAATTTTTTGTTGGGTTAAAATGGGAGTGGTATGAGATAACAATATCTAGGCTACTGGGCAATCATATATATGTAAATAAATAAACAAATTTCAGTGGCATGAATATTTTCAAGTAAATAAAATAGGTTTAAATAATCCCACTGTTGCTTTGTTTCCCCAGCGATAATAATGATGATTTTAATTTGACATAGAGTTGTGTGTAATGAATTTTGCCACTGTATGCTTTTATGGCTGGTATTTGTTAGCTCCAAATTTCTTGCAATACAATAACGCATTCACTTGGCGGCATGGCGCGACGTGCCAAGCGTTAGGAATACAAACGACCTCTGATTGCCCTGCGCGGGTTCGAATCCCGTGATGGATAGTTATGTGCGGCACGGTTGCTGGACTCCTCGCCATCGTAGGGTGGTGGTTCACGTACCTGCTTGTCGATTACGGCTTCCTGCGCCATCAAGTTCATACATCTGAAAACAAATAATCCCACACCCGTCATGGGATGCTAACCGGACGAGAGACGGGTACACCGTTTGACTAAGCCGCATTATCGGCTTTCCTCCCCATCGCGAATAATGTGAAAATCTTATCCTACTTCCAAATTTTTTTAGATTCGTATTCGGGATGGACCCACAATTTCTGAAGGCCGTATAGAAGTTTTACACGATGGAGAATGGGGCACAATATGTGATGATGACTGGGATTTGAACGCAGCACAAGTCGCTTGCAGAATGATGGGGTTCGAGGGAGCGTTAGATTTTGCACACAGTGGAAAATATGGACCAGGAGAAGGCGAGTAATTTCCATCTGAATTCGAAATTGTTTGTCAGTCAAGAATATCTATTGTTTTAAAATTCGAAAAAAAGGTTTCCATAAGACAGACCACTACGAAGCGCGATCTTGGGCCGTGAACTTCAGTTGATATTTCTCCTCTATTCCAGAATTTAGTTTTCGCACGAGGCATATTGTTTTCCATATTTGCTTTGTAACACTGTAAATATTGTTCAGAAATTGTAACTTTTTACGTCACACTCACATGGCCCGTGGTTTGTAAACCTTGATCACCCCTGCTCCATTCCCTAAAATCGAAAGCACATACCCTTAGATTGTACTATATCCTAGACCAGGGGTTCCCAAACTTTTGGTGTTACGGAGCCCCTGAAGAGGATGACTATTATTCACGAAGCCCCACAATAAATTTTAAAATTGTTACTTACCAATTAATATTCCTTAGTTAGTTAAAATTACTTTACTCAATTTCAATGCTAAACCTTTTTGATAGGGTTAATACAAGCCATGAATCAATCTAAATTTCACAGATAAATTATATATATTAAGGCTGTGAATTTGACACTCAATAAACATATTAATAAATTCGGGGTCGAACCTCCCTTCTGATATTTTTGAAAACTGAAAAATCGCTAATAACGTGAGCGATTGCATCTTGATAAAATCGCCGATTATTTTCGTCAGTTTGATATGTTTTTTAGTCCGTAAAGTGCGTAAACATTTGCACGTCGGTGTTTATTCTCCTTAAATCCCAAATTTTCCTTGGCATATGCATAAATTGTTCCACGAGGAAGACGATAATTGCTTTTTATACTCGTGTGGAATTATGAGTTCAGTGTGAAACACATGGCATTTTAAATATGCCCCTATCGGTCAGGGATTGCGCAATTGTGAATTGTACTCATGGAGATTTTAACGCCGACCTTGAGATTTTATCTTGCTTAAAAATAATCTTCAGTGCTGAAAGATCAAATCCAATTTGACGAATCCCAAGATCATAAAAATACGATTTCCATCAATTTATAATTGGTACTTGACAGTTCAGAACGTTTTTTATGTTATTTTAGAATAGTAATCTTTCATTTTAGTAATCGTGATAGTAATATAGACGCAAAGACGAGTAGCGATGAACACAATTAAGCGTGCTCGCGTCGGCCATAGATTGAATATTTTACGCTACAGAAAACCTGTTATCTGCTGAAAAAGACTTTTTTTTTTAACGAGTGGCCTAATCGCGAAGAATGTTGCGCGAGAATTTCCGATTCCAATTTTGAACACCCACCTCCCTCTGTTTTAAAACTCCTGGCTCGCTTCTGCTTGTAGATAATGTCATATTTGAATTACGGCCTTGCGATATTTCGACGCCAATGTTGTCACATTATATTAATGCCGTTATTGCGTCTTTGGACAGTTACAAAATTAGCCAAGTAATTGAATAGCCCGCGGAGCCCATAGATTACTCTCATGGAGCCCTGGGGCTCCGTACGGAGCACTTTGAGAACCTATGTCCTAGACTACGCCTAACATGATTACGCCATACAAATGGCTTCAAAAGATAAAATCTCCAAGCAACGTAATAAAAACTCATTGTTTTCTAATTAAATTGAACATTCTAGGGAAGCGGTCTCAAACCGGGTCTCGTGGCTCACCAAGGGGGCCTGCAGTGCAGTTGTAAGGGGCCGCCATGCTAGGCGCAAAACTGATAGAGACTTTGTAACTAATAAAGGAATGGGGGATATGTAACCATCGATAATGTAACTAAAAAAAGCCAAAAAAAGATTTCAGTTATATTGCAAGAAAAGTATTTTAACAACGGCAAATTTCATATTTTGAGGCGGGTTACAGTTAAAAAATACGGGACAACGCAACTGAATTTATTTCTGTACCAATATATTGCTGGGACCCGAAAGGTTAAATATCTTGTATGTTTGATTTGACAACACTCTAATAAATTACGCGGCTGAGAGTTCTTTTCTCATTCTCGCCAATATATTTTGGGAATCATATTGGTGTTTATTGTAAATAAATTCTGACGACGTTTAATGTATTGTGAAACGTATCGGTATTTTACAGTATTGCCCACAGGGTAAAGTGAAATTACTTTTATGTAGAAATTCCTTAATTCTAAGATCGCGCTCTGACTTAAGTACGAACTATGAGTTGTATTTCGATTTATTAGTACTGTCGGCCAACAATTTGTCTTTCCATGAGTCACATCTGATATGTTTCAATTTTTATATCAATTAGTCTGGCAACCTCTAACTTTCAATTTAAATCAATCGTTCATTCTTACTAGCTTTCTGATTTGTTTGAGCATTTATATCTCACGAATATTGTTTATTTCAGGTCATGCTCAAGAAAAAATTATTGTATTTCGGCGTAATAATTTACCAATAATCTCCCCCCTTGTCTCATATCCCCTTATCTCATAAACAATAAACGCAAAATTGTTATGTTTCATAATTTTAGGTCTGATACAACTAGACAATGTCCACTGCGATGGCGAGGAGAAATCGTTGCATGAATGTGAGCACAGAGGCCTGGGAGTCAGTGATTGTTCGCACCACGAAGATGCCGGAGTGAAGTGTTCGCCGAAAAAGTTACCGGATTACTTGACAAAGCAATGGGTAAGATATTATTCAGTAAAAATCTTTATATTTATTCGATATGTTTTGCTTTTTAGAACCTTTATTTTACAAAAATATGATGATTGTTAAGGCTATATTAAAGCATTGATCATAATTGATAGGTTTTTTACCATCAAAAACAGCATGGGTATTAACATGGTGAAATACTCAAGGCAATTGATAAAAAAATTATAACGTATATAATACGTAAATTT
Organism: Styela clava; assembly: GCF_964204865.1. Taxonomy (NCBI): domain Eukaryota; kingdom Metazoa; phylum Chordata; class Ascidiacea; order Stolidobranchia; family Styelidae; genus Styela; species Styela clava. The sequence goes on along the minus strand of NC_135258.1, from coordinate 7,125,964 downwards.
AATTTTTTGGTCTCGTAAACTTGAGGATTCCATGATGTCGTAGGATGGTACACGTAACTGCTGGTCGGTTACGGCTTCCCAAATTCGCGCACCGTAAACAAATTACTGGCTAAATATTTGCATACACAATTTGGACCGCTAAGCGAACGAGAGGCCGTGGTACACCATATGATCAAGCCTTACTCGGCTTTCCTCTCCCCCCGGAATAAATATAAAATCCTGTCATATCCCAAATGAAAACGGACAAATCAAAACTTCCCAACACAGCACTGCCGGATGTGACACCTTCGAGAAACGACCTAAATATCTGCATAGACCTCGTATACCAGTCGTTTTCACGCTTTTTGGTGGAGCGGAACCTTCATACCATATGGTCGAGAAACCCTGTGATATAATTGAATTGTGTTTTATTGTCTGATTGTATAAACTATAAACTACGAACCCTGAACTGTATTGGCGAAACCCTAGAGTGCCGCATTTCAAAGCCACTGTTGTATACTACTACATAGGTCTGATATATCGTTCTGTCGTTTCACAGTTTGCAGCCTCTGCCAGCTTCGATCGTATGCGCTTGAAGCCACCTCGTGGTATGAAAAAACGGCTCCCTCAAATATTTGGTTACGTAGAAATATTCCACGACGAAAAATGGAGACACATTTGTACAGATGGATGGAAAAAAGAGAATGCTCGAGTTATTTGCGGACAACTTGGATTTCCAGATGCATCGGATATCGGGCATATGTACAGTTATCTTACGTGTGTACTTTAATGTAGAGTTGCAACGCGCTTGAAGTGCTTTATAACTGCACGAGCTTGCACGCACTCACTAAACTGAAAATTAACTGGCTTATTGGGAAGAAAATGTTGCTTCTATCCAATAATCTCTTCTAATACCCTTATCATATTTCCTTACCAAACAAAAATATCGTGTGACAGCTGACAAAAACCTATTGAACCCTTAGGGCACGGTCGTATTCGTATCTAATACTGAATTCCAGAAATACTCGCATACTCCAATTTTTGTTTATCCATTTTTTCACAAAGCACTCACTAAAATTTTAATGAGTACAAATAGAAGATTACTGAAGTGCTAAGGGGTTAAAATAAATTATTATCTGGTATCAAGATGTCAGCAAAAACGTTTGCCACGAGGCTTCAGTTCAAGTTACACCGCCAGGAAAAAAAACTACTCACAATTAAACCGTGCTCATGAAAAACTCTTTTAACGTAGAGATTTTGTTGACAAGAGCAAAGTTCTCCACCAAGTCTACCGTGTCCTCAGCATGGATGGATTTATTAAGTTTACCCAAACTTGTTTACCTCGTTATAACTCATTTTAAATCACCACTAACGCACGTCATTGCAAGCTAACACTCGCTTCTGCATTTTCCGTCTCAAAATTCAAACATTTAAAACTGTTTCTTTTCTTTATAACAGCGGAAAAAAGCAAAAGCATCGTAATCATTGGTTGACAAATTTAACTTGCACCGGCGAAGAAACTAAATTGGTTGAATGTGACTATGGTTTACTAAACTACACTGCAAGTGAGAGTTGTGCAACTGGAGAAGCTGCGTTGATTAGGTGCACACCGGGAGATTCTTACACGTTGTCCGCAATCAAAAAATCAATCAGGAATCAGAAGGGAGGGAGACACCACGTGCCACAGCGTTATACGGTAACATTTATAATATGGGTATATTATAGGGAAAAAAATATAAATCGCACTTTATGTATTCATACGTTTGAAACTATAAAATTATTGATAAATGAGAATATCTTTTTTCGCGAAATCGTATGTATATTTGTAATTTTGTTATACCATAGTCTAACGTCTTCTGATAAAATCAGATGTAGAGCCAAAGATTCCGAATTGATTTATATTTGTTCATGATAACTGGCCAACATAACTTAATGAAGAGGGCACATAGAACACAAGCGGTGCCCTATTATCCCCAGCATGAATATATCAGTTGGCAATCATGAGGTATGAAATTGGAAAAGTTCTGTCAGAAATTATCTCTTGAAATTCGTGCAGATTGAGTCGAATGTTTCTTCAGCCGGTACATTTGTATATTTCCTTAAACGTAAACACTTCCCGCCAAGTATTTTATAAAATTAAAGTGCGAGCAATTGCAATGGGACATTTATGGGGTACATAAATATTACAGGGTAAAAAATTAATGTTTATATTATATATATTGTATAATAACAGAGATTAATGATTATATTGCCGATTGTAATGTAGAGTATTTCTAATAAGGTTCGAGAGCGTTTTGACTGTTTTAATATCCCAATTTCGTGATTAAAAAGAAAGAATAAGTAATAACTACTGGACAGAAAAAAGGTGCTCCCGAAGTATTCGAACCAAGATGGTGCACAACCTGAACATAGTATGTGTACCAGGTCAGGGTTGTTCAGGCTGTGCGTCATCTTGGTACGAATACTTCCGGAGCGCCGAAAAAGGGGCAATTGTTTACAATTTTAATTCATATTTTCTCAGAAACCCCACGAACTCATCAGACTTAAATCAGGATCTACTGTTGGTGAAGGGAGATTAGAAGTAATGAGAAACGGACGATGGGGAACTGTCTGTCACAGTTATTTTGATATTCGTGACGCGACTGTTGCTTGCAGACAACTTGGGTTCGGAACAGCGAAACGAGTTTACCCGGATGCGTACTTTGGAATGGGTAACAAATCATTTATACACAAAACAAAAATAGGCTTTGACCCTAAGTAAGGACGGATAAGGCAATAGACTATGTTTTTTATCACAGATTACACATAATGGTTCAAATCTAATGCCGCCAAACCGAAAAAGTCCGACCTACCTAACAATGGTAGCTCCTTGCATATCGCCAGATATCAGTGGCTTTTATTTCATAGAATACCATAGGACATTTAAATGCCTCGCAGTTATTGACATCAATACAGCATTGATCATGTATCTTGGCAAACGTACATACAAATATACAATATAGTACTGCTGGTTTCGTTAAAAGTTCTGGATCGCCTTGACTGAAGTCTCCAAAACCTATTTGTTTCGTATAAAGTTATCACACTCTTATTGAGTTGAATATGAATTGTTATTTAGTAAAGTGCGGGTGTATTATTCCATGTTTTTTTTAATATTTCAGCTCACGGTCCAATCTGGATGACAAACCTGAATTGCAATGGGAATGAAACAAACTTGGAAGACTGCAAACATGATAAAATATCTGAACATTACACTGGGTACGGTGGAGTCAATGATGGTTGTACACATACACAAGAAGTTGCGATTGCATGCCATGTGCCTGACTTGAATATACAGAGAAGGGTAAGGGAGAATTTATTACAGTAAATGAAATAGGTTTACACGGGTGAGTAAGTAAGCCAACACCTGTTTTGAATCCCCCCCCCCCCTCCTCAGTTTTGACTATTCAAATAGAGATTGGAAACCATAAAACCATGCCCACATCTAACTAATCACGGCACGCAAAAGGTGAAGACTCCATGTTTGCGAAAATAACGATTGATGGACTAATATATAATATATATATATATATATATATTATTATTTTATAATAATATAATATGGTACCACCAAATATATTTCAATATTATATCTCAATTGCAAAATGCATTGATGGCCTGGTCATTTATTTTTGCGAGTGGGAACTCCTGTTGATGCGTAAACCAAACTTGAACAGAGGGTCCTGGGCCCATTTGACTGGATGAAATTGTCACAGTTTCGGATATCGCTTGAAAAAGAATATCTTGACCTCAGTGACAAATTCATTTGAATTACTTGTGATTTTTTGTACAACTCTGCTTCGCTTTGCAGAAACTTCATTATAACCGCGTTCAACACGTATGATATCAAAACAAATTTCTCATTATATTGAATTGCTTACTTTTAGCATAACTACATTCGTTCAATTATGTTTTGTGTTTTTCACATTTTGGGTTGATTTTGAAGGTTCACTGCAAAATCAGTTTTGAAATTTTACCGGTCCTCGAACTAAAAAAGGTTGAGAACCACTGATACAACAAACGGCTTGTATAAAAAATATCACTTTACATACGCTGCTTTGCGAATGTTTACTACAGAGTTAATGGTAATTAATGGTACGTTTTATCTCGATCACGCTATTAGTGGTGGCAAAAAAACTGGCAAGCGACAGACTGAAGAACCCAATTTCCAAACCACTAATCTTTTATACCCCGATCCGACCTTATCTTGAAAGTTTAGTTTTCTGGCTTTCTTAAATATATATATTTATATATTCTGTAAAATTCAATTTCACAAAGTGAGTCCCTATCATAGTCGAGTAACTTTTTAGAATCTGTAAAATAAAAAATAACTATATTTGAACACACAATTTTACCGGGTAAAAGAAGTCGCAGGGAACCAAAGCCGCTAATAACCCAAGTAATATGCATTGATAATACACACCAGAATCTTTTTGCACTGCCCGCCTAAAATACCTTCATTTGCTGATGAACGACAGCAAAAGTAGTCTACTTAGCATACTTTTTCTGTGCAAAAACACTCCCTTTATTTGTTCCGACGCAATGGCGTCGCAGTGTCAAGCTTCAGACGCTGAACAAACTTTTGTCATTACTTATAAATGTTTTGTTATTTACTTCAACATTTATTCCAGATTCGAATAGTTGGCGGAAGAAATCCATTGGAAGGTCGAGTTGAAGTCCAGATAGGAAAGAAGTGGGGACCAATATGCAGTGATATGTGGACGGCTAAAGAAGCGATGGTCGCCTGCAGACAACTTGGTATGGGATACGCTCTACATGCACTAAAGGTCAGTTTATACTTTTTTGGCCCTTGTTGTCCCCACACTTTCTCGGATATGGGTTGGCCTGTTGTCAGTCCATACCCGTTTGTATAGGCGTGGTATATATGTATTATATGGTTGTATAGGCCATATACAAGGCAAGACTCAGTTTCGTCATCAGCATCAACGGCCAGACTGCAGAGTGGACTCCAGACTCGGATGTCTCATGACTCACGACTGGGAGATTCTATTAAATACTTATATAAAGTGCGAAGAAATTAGTTGAAGCACGAAAAACTTCTTTAAAACTTTATTTGCTGGATATTCAAAGTCCGGATCAACGATGTCATTTTAACGTAATTCCGCTGCTATCCAATACAATTACCGCGAATATCATAGAAATTTATAAAGTTTTAAACTATGCCATGAGGTGTAAATACTTATATATATCACAATATGCGTAATAGTCGCGGTTATGCAAAACTAACTTTATGTTTGTCCGAAGAAGTGAGACCTCGATGAGACGAAACGTCAAAGAACTATATTTGTGTTGGTGTGTAAAGCTGTCAACTCTTGATTGACATATTATGATATGATATATGACATCGAAAAATTATATTCATATATTTATTTATATTCGTCTTTATTAAACAGTTTTTATATTTTACCATTGATAATTCGGTTTTGTGTTTTTGGTTCGGTTTCTGAACTTTTTCAAAACTACGGCTCATTTCTTTAATTCGATACGTGTCGTTGTGTACTTCATTGTCTGGAAAGAGATCCTGGTTAATGACCATTTTTCATTCAGGAAGTATGGTATTACCCCGGAAGTGATGACGCGTCTTCTCTGATGATGACAGGGGTCGAATGTAAAGGTGATGAGATAGGAATACAATATTGTCATCATGATGGGAAGAAACTTAGGAAATGTGGAGACTCAAAAAGAACAATGACACCATTCGCTGGAGTTATATGCACTGAAGGTATAAAATAAAAACAAGGTGAAAAGGTGAAAAATAAAAACAAACTAAATCAAACAGAAATATTTATCAAATAAATCCATGCTTGTTGTTGTTACATGTTTAATGGCTCATATAACTTCAGTGGTCTTCTGCGCCTTTGATCAATCCGAATTTAGAAAATCCTATACTGACATATTATAATGACAAATAGATAAGTATACAATTAAATCAATTATAATAACTAATTAAACCTAGGTATTTCTGCCCGTAGACAAAACAAATTCAATAACAGTTTCAACGATGTCCATGTTACTTAGCACTTCTTCCAAAGTCAGTTCCAATTTAAGTTTTTTGGCTTTCTGGATCACTGCTTTAGATTGCTCGTGATTGATATATTCATATCAGGAAGACAACAGTGATTCAGAAATCAGTATCTTAAGATAGGATAAGATTTACCTATTTATTCCCGTAGAGAGGAAAGCCTATTAGACGGCTTCATCCTATGGCGTAGTCCTGTTACCAGTCCATGTCTGGTATGAAATTAGTTAGTTCGCACGTCCAGGTGGTTACTTGTACCCAGTGACGGGATTCAAGGGGTTTGTGCGGACCCGTTTTTGTTTATACCGCCATGTCTTGGTAAAATGACGGAACTTGTTGTTAGTGAATTCGATACAAAAGAGAACCCGCTCATACAAATTTGTATCCGACCCAAGAAAGTTTTGGAGAATCACTGATTATACCAATTCTCATGGAAAGACAGATTACCTTTTATTGTTAATGTTAAAAAAACGTTAGGATTTTTTATATATTTGGCAGGATCGCCGGATCTTATCACGGACATCCCAATGCTGTCTGATTCAATTCATATGGAAGATAGAGGGTTAAGTAATCTTATATGCGCAGGTTTGTGACTATGATTAGTTTAAATAAAAAAACGTTGAATGTGCGCATTGTGTTGTGTCCAGAGCTGTGAGGTTGAAGTTTATCGTGTTTGAATTGGAGTCGGATCAATATTTTTAACCTCCCAGTAGACGGGAGTCAGAAGTCAAAGTTTTGATTTCCATGGGGTTCGCCAATTTCAAACTTTTGATAATGATAATCAAGGTCATAATTTTCTACAGAACCTGTCAGAATATTTTTAAAACCCGAATTCGGGGTGGCATTCGTTTGTAAATTTGCTTCACCACACAGCCTTGGATGCGCCGAGGCAATGGGCTTGTTCATGTTAACAAAGCAAATAACAGCGAATCATCTCGTTACAAATTTTCAGTTTATTTTTCGATAGCAATTAGAAATTTTCTGTTATCTTCAAGAGTTATCTACCTAAATTTTGGGTTGCACGTTCACCAAACGGTCACATGCAACCTTTATATAGGTATAGGGGTGACTACGGTCTGAATTGCCATATGAATGGCCTACCTCGGAGAGGGCATATCTCGCATTCACGGCAGGCTTAATTGTAAACACTCTATCAACAAATTTACGACATTAAATAAACTTTGTAGGAAATAATAATTTTTATTTAAATTTGATGACGTAATGCCTCAATTATATCTAAACCAAACATTCGACATTCCTCATAGCTGAGGAAAAGTGTCTCTCGTCATCTGCTGATGAACTCGATATGCGAACAAGCTACGGACATCGACGCTTACTAAGATTTTCATCAAGAGTTTGGAACAGAGGTCGTGCAGATTTCAGACCAGCAAGATTACCAAACGATTGGGAATGGCATTCATGTCACGGGTATGAGCAGTATTTCTAGGCTCCTATATGCGTACGTACGTTGTTAGAACTAAGGCAGACAATGTCGACGCCTTGTCCTTTTAGACTGGCGGGTCATGTCATTTTATGAACAATATTTGCAGTGTTACAAATACAATAGCAAAAAGGGAAAATAATAAGCCACTCGCCAAAATTAAATTTAATCGCAATCTCAGCAAATTCGTTGAGCTATTTTTTTAGCTAAAACATCGCAATTTGGTTCTGGTTTAGTTGTGGCAGCATTACGCGGGTCAGATTGAATCACCCATAGGGGGCGGGATTTGGCCCACGTCTGTTCTAGGTGATTATGGATGCTCTAAATAGGGTTCTGTTTCAGCAAATGTTTAAAGCGTGTCGTTTAAAAAAGTATATACTAACATAGTTCTGGCCACAGTTATATTACATACCAGTTTTTATCGAAGTTTTTTACAACAATATCTATCTGAACAAGACCATTTACTATTAACCACTGATATATAAGAAACTACTATATTTTGTAAGGATTGAAGTTTTTCTACCCGATTTTTTGTACTCAATCGTAAGTAAAGGAGACTTATCTCTTAGCAAGGTGCGGGCACTCTCTCAAAACAGGAGTAAAGGAGACCTATCTCTGAGCAATATTACAGGCACTCACTCAGAAGTAAATGAGCCGCATTTCAGAGCGAAGTTCAGAAATATACACATCTCTGAGCGAGATTACGGGCACTCACTCAGAAGTAAATGAGTCGCATTTCAGAGCGAAGTTACGGCACTCACACAGAAGTAAATGAGCCGCATTTCAGAGCGAAGTTCAGAAATATACACATCTCTGAGCGAGATTACGGGCACTCACTCAGAAGTAAATGAGTCGCATCTCAAAGCAAAGATACGGCACTCACTCAGTAGTAAATGAGCCGCATTTCAAAGCAAAAGTACGGCACTCACTTAGAAGTAAATGAGCCGCATTTCAGAGCGAAGTTACGGCACTCACTCAGAAGTGAAGGGTACTCGTCTAGTTCAGGAATTTTCAACCCGCGATGCCAAAATATCGCCATCTGTATGGCTATTATGAAAGATAAGCCTTAAACGCGTTCCTTTATACAGGCATTTCCACAGTATGGCTGAGTTTACTCACTACGATATTCTGAGTTTAAATAAAACTAGAGTAGCCGAAGGACACAAAGCAAGTTTCTGTCTCGAAGACACTCACTGCGATGACGGTGTTTCAAGAAGGTAGGAGACATCGTTAACGATTTTTATGATAACATAAAAACTTGTTGTTGAAAAAGTGTGTTGTTGTGGATTTTGGAGTGAATTAGGCCATAGAAAGCTTAAAAGGTTTATGAAAACAGTCATTTTAGCCTAATTTCATGACAGTTCAACAACATTCAATTAAATTGGAGTTCCGAACTGGCATAACTGAAGATTCGAAGAAATATAAATGTAATCAAAATTTAATATTCTAAAAAGAATTGCTATATTTGATATTTGAAAGTTTTGTGAAAACTGTCATTTTGTAGCGTATTTTCAAACTTCCAACTATATATCTGACGGTCTGACGGTTTAAAACAACTTTCAATTAAATTTGAATTATTATTTCAGAAATGGCATAACTGAAGATGCTCAGAAATATATACGCTCAATGGAAATCAAAAATTTAATATTTTAAAAAAAATTGCCATATTTGATATTTAGACGTTTTATGAAAATTGTCATTTTGTAGCGTAATTTTAAACTTTCAACTATATACAAGTCTGGCGGTTCAATAACATTCAATTAAATTGGATTTTTTTTCCGAAATTGCACAACTGAAGATTCCCAGAAATTTAAGTTTAACGAACATACTAATATTTTAAAATGAATTTGAAATTGCTTTTTACTTTACTCGAAAATTGAACGTTGAGCTTATGATTTTTTTTAGATACGATTGCGATCAGCCAGGAGGTGGAACTCAAGGAATTACAGTGGGATGTTCTGATACCTATTTGTATGTATTTATTCTTCATTTATTGCAAAAGCCTGTAAACATGAGTGAATAATCTGTGTATTTTTGATGTTTTAACTATTTTTTTTTATATCCTTTTATATCCCTTGGGTAGTGAAGATCATTAAAATGGTTAGACTTAATTCTGTAATTAAGGTTTCTGCAATTGTCATTTTGTTTTTGTAGTTTAAAATGCAAAACCATTTCCAACCAGATTTGTAGGGCCAAATCTGGAAACCATTGAAAAAAAATGACAGTCATAAAATGCAACTCGCTATTTCAGCAATCTTGTTTAGATTACTATTCAATATTTATTTATTTGCTAATTATCTCGTGTTTCAGGTACAACATTGATTGTCAATGGATCGACATAACAGATTTACCGGGGGGAAATTACCTGTTCAGAGTGAGTATTGCTTTTATCAGTATTTTTCAACAATATTAGAAAACAAGGAGCTCCAGAAGTATGTGTACCAAGATGGCGCACAACCTGAACATAGTTTATGTACCAGGTTAGGGTTCAGGTTGTTCGCGATCTTGGTGCACATACTTCGGGGGCGCCGAAAACAATAGCTGAAAAGGAAGTTTTTCTCACACCTTGACCAGGGTTGTTTGTGATTGGATTTCATATTTATAGCTTTTTTATGTATACAAAATTTGCCATTTGCCAAACCATTTTGCTTTGAATAATTTACACACTAAAAAGCGGCGACATTAAATGCAAGCTATATTTCAAAGACACACTTGTTAATTAATACTGCTCATAGTTCTTTTCATAGAACATTTTATCTGGGCACAGATATTATGGTTGCCCTAATGTGGTCGTATTTCCTCTACGAGTCGGGCTTATTGGTAAATATACCAATGTTATAGGTACATGAAGATTAAAATTATTTGATCCGCGTCATATGCTATTTACGCCTTTTTTGATCATTCATCAACCATCTAACCTAACTTATAAACTATAATATATAATCTTACTTAGGTTCATGTGAATCCGAATCATCTTGTCCCGGAATCTGATTTCTCAAATAACGAAGTGATTTGTAACATGAGATATGATGGTCAACAAGTCTGGGTTTGGAATTGTCATATAGGTAAGTTTAAATGCTTAGAATTCGTCGAGGGTTATTACAATAGTAGCTTGTAAATATATAGCCTATTTCCGAGAATTTCCCAAATTTGTTCTGGAAAATGATTATATACATACGCATTGCGCCAATTCGCCATTATAAACAGAGAATCACGTCGCTACAAGTCCAAGTTGAACATTCCAATTATATGTATGGTTGTTGTTAGTTATTGGCGACGAATTATTAACATTAAGATAAAAAGAATATTGTCTTTCGTTCTTTGAACTACGTAAAGGCTTATCAGTGGCGCGCGTATTTAGTAAGGCCATAGAATATGTTATTTATAGCGAATAAGTTAGTAATGTTATCTTCGCCGATAAATTACTTTTAATTATAGTTAATCGTGCAGCTAGCATACATCTTTTTTCGTACGATAATTCATCCGGTAAATTGTATAATAAACAAAATAAGATTGTCTTACTTACCACGGACGTGTGACGCGTGAATATAGACGATAAATCACTATCAGTTGCCCGGTATATAGAAAAAATGCAGTTACACAGTTAGAAGACTAGATTAAACACCAATTCCTTATCAGCGCGGCCACGAAGTGGTAGGCTCAAATCCACATTGCACGATTTGTTGTTGATTTCTTTTGTTATTCAGGCACAGATTTTGATCCAACTATCACCGCCAACTTCTACACCGAGAACATGTTTCCATGAGAAATAGAACAAGTTCTAGATGTCCGAGGAGACGATGCTACTCGTTTGCACTTTACAGAATTTCCAATGTCTGCGACAGTTTTGACAATACCTGCCTTTACACCTTTCAATATCAACTAATTAACAGGCCAACGCTAACTTGATGTAAGCGCACAAGCCGGTTTCATATCGTATACTGAAGCCACCATTTATCGATATTCACCACCTTTGGGTTAACCGTTGAACATATGCTAATTTAATTGTACTTCTTGCACTAATTTTTTCGCTGGCTAATTAAACCCTAATTAAAATCTTATTTGCCAAATTTATTCCCAAAATATACCTTGCCGGAACTGCGCACCCACACATCAGCCTATAATTGACACTGCTGTTTGTAACTTCTGCCTTCATTTTCATAATGCTTCTGCTATATTGCATTCATATTGAATGGACATGCTACATTTTGTTCAATATATTAAATATAAAGAATAACGCTCATCTTGTGATTTTGATTTAATACTGCTGGGAAAAGCGGTATTGTACAAACTGCTTCGTTGCAAGCAATAGAAATATACGATAACGTTGTAGAAAATTACAAAATATAGAGACAAAATATATGAGAACGCCCGTAGTGAATATTTTTCTTCTGAAAAGTCTGCGTGCTGAGATTGATTCGAACCGGTCGTATTTGTTTGGGTATTGATTCACAAATTAATTTTTATGGAAGATCTGAATCATAAATAGAACATGTATAATGAAGCATAGGGAAAATATTTCAAATATTTAAAAATGTTTATATGAACTCATTTTTTGTAGCGGCAGCTCACACTTCCTCGTGTCTAGGGTTTTGTTTTTTTGCAATTCTTTTCTAGTATGTTATTGCTATCTCTTCAACCCGCGATGTCGTGATGTTTGAAGCCGATAAAAAGTAAGAGGTCATCCGTTAACTACGAGAGATTACAATACAACAATTACTATTGATTACTGAGCGTCGTAATAACGGTCGAGACAATGCTAGCGATAACGATTATATATAAAGTACGCAGTGACATACCACACCAATATAGTGACGTGGAAGCCGACGGGGAGTATTGACTGAGCAGTCTAAATCACGGATATCGGTCTTCTTAGGGCACTCCCGTAGTATATGTACCAGGTTAGGGTAGGCCATAATTTTAATCCCTATTTTAGTTATATTACGAGTTCGGGGACTGTCTGTGTAAGCGGGGACTGTTGGGTTATCAGAGTAATTAATAAGTAAATTGTTTCAAATTATTTGTCATGGGAATTGATATCAGCGGTCAGCCCTTACGTTGACCATCCTGCGTACTGGTCTATACGTATTATTCGCGAGTTTGGAACGCTCCAGCTTTCACATATCGCAAATGTTACAATAATCAGTTGTAAACTGCTTGTCTGAGGAAGTTTGATTTTGGTCAGACGAAACGTTACAGAAATACATTTGTGTTAGTGTGTAGTACGACTCTTGAATTGCATATAGAATGGCATTTTATTCCTGCTACAGCATCCTTGCATTATACGCAAACGTATCCACCAACGCAGAGGCATTGAGGAAGGATTGGGAGTTAGTGCCGCGCAACCTCTACTGATAGTTATGTCACAATAACGTTTGGAAAGACAGTATTACAGTAAAGAGGGATAGTTTAATTAATGTCACATACTTACAAATTCTGTATTTATATTACTGTATAGTAGGTTTTATATCGTATAATTAGTTAATATAAACGCTGTAACGCAAAGCCTGAATATGACAAAAGAAGAAATAAAATTGAATGACGACCATTTCAATCAGAATGAGGAGGAATCTGCGAATCAACAAGAACCGAAACGTAGAAAGAAAAGCTACGAATGCGAAGTATGTGGGAAAGAATGTCAAAATAAATCTAATTATTTTCGACATAGACAAGTCCATTTAGTTGACAAAGCGCACAAATGCGAACTCTGCAAGAAAAGTTTCTCAACTAAAGATGGCCTGCAAACACATATATACACACATACTGGGAAGTTGCCATATGAGTGTGATTACTGCGACAGGGGTTTTCGAAGCAAGTCAAGCAGGACTGCTCACGTCCGGATACATATTGGGCATAAATCCCATGTCTGCACTATATGTGGGAAAGACTTCACACAGCGTGCTGATCTGACTAAACATCTACGCAGGCATGCAAACATAAAACCATATAAATGCGAAGAATGTGGAAAATGCTTCGTTGATAATTCAGATTTGACCAAACACGTTGTAATTAATCTCAAAGAAACTGAGTTTAAATGCGCTGAATGCGGCAAAGATATGAAAAGCAAAGCAAGACTGAGGCATCATATGAAGACTCATGCAACGGAAAAATATTTTCTTGTACAATTTGTTCTGCTTCATTTACCAGGAAAGGCGTTTTGGAAAATCATTTGGTAGTGCATTCAAATGAAAAACCGTTTTCATGTGAAGTATGTGGAATGTCATTTAAGCACAAAGGAACATTAACAGATCACATCCAAACTCACTTAGAAATAAAATCGCATACACGCAGTCTGTGTGATGAGTCATTTAGTCGAGCACGTTTTCTGAAAGAGCATATGCAAGACATACAGAGATTCGCGAATTTGAATGTACAATTTGTGAGAAAAAATTTTCACATCCAAAGTCACTTCGCAACCATATTCTGATAAAGTATCTGATAACGCACATTCTTGTTACGTATGTGGAAGATCTTTCCAACACAAAGCAGCTTTATCAATACACCATCGGGTACACACGGGTGAAAAACCCTTTTCGTGTCACACATGCGGAAAACGATTCAGTCAAAAAGGAGGTTTGTTGATGCACGAAAAGCTGCACAGAGCAAACGTCATTCATGGGATGTATGTGGAAAAGTGTTTTTAACATTGCAGAATCTCAAAGCTCATCGTGAAACCCATCCAACCGTTAAATCAGCAGGAATCTGCACGCATGATTGTACAGTTTGCCAAAAGAGATTCTTCAATAAAAGGGTACTACGTTCGCATATGGCAACACATTTTAAACGAAACAAACGATTCTGTTGTAAAATAGGCAATAAATCGTTTGGTAGTAGATCGATTGATACACGAACGGGTACATACTAATGAAAGACCATTTAAATGCAAAATTTGCGGTATGTGATTCACCCAAAGAGCTGGGTTGACCAGACATGAAAAATTGCATATTATGAGGGGATTAGGCAAACGGTCGTTTTCGTGTGATTTATGCTCGAAGTCGTTTATTACTAAAGATCATCTGGAAGAACATTCTAAAACACATTGTGAGAAGATTCACCCATGTAAAATGTATGGGAAATTGTTTCGTGTGGAGAGATATGTTGCATTACACTTCAAGAAATACCACATGGATGCTTGAATGTGGATATCCGCAACATTTTGTTGAAATTTATTTTTGCCATTTTGAAATGTGATTTCAATGAATTAATTTGATCTATATTACGTTTGTTTTTCAATTTTTTGCACACTATTTGTGCGTCGCAAATTGTTAAATGTAAAATTGGTTAAAAAATTGTTGCATGAAACAATGTTGAATCAAAAATGAAACGAAGTAAATGATTGCCCAAGGCTACGCAGCATTTGCAGAAATCTCTAGCGATAATGTCGCATCGGATCTGCGGCTATTGTTGCATTGGATAGGATTTTCATACATATCACGAGGAAGAGGATTTATATATGTATCTCGGGGGAGAGAAAAGCCAATAGACGACTTGATCATCAGTCCACGTCGGGTGTGGAATTAGTTCGGCAGTAATTTGTTTTCGGAAGCATGGACTTGACGACGGATGGAGCCTCAACCGACCAGCAGTTACGTGAACCGCCTTACGACGGCGAGGAGTCCAGTAATCCTCTGGCACGTAATTATCTCCCTGTGAGATTCGAACCAGCAAAGGGTAATCAAAGGTGTGTGATGGAATTGTTTCCATAACGCTGGACAGTGAGTGACCCAGTGTTCACTATTAGCGCACTTTTTTGCGAAAATTGCGAAGCACTTTCGCAACTTTTTTTAGGGACTGCGAAATAGCACTTTTTTCCGATTTTGAAGAGAAATAGCACTTTTTTCCGATTTTGAATGGAATAAAAATTCAAAGTTAACCAATATTTTCGAGTATTAAGTTGACAAATAAGTAACATACTAGTACTTTTGTAACTCAATTCTGCATATCATAACGATATTTACCGGAATTCTAACCTATGAGATGCAGACATAGGAGATAAAGCTTTTGCATTAACCGCAAAATTCTTGTTTATAATATGATTATTATACAAGCACACCGATTCCGCTTCTCCCGCAAAACGCTCCGCGTCTTTGAAACCAGATGTTGGAATACTACGCGGTGCCTTTCTTTGAACGAAAGTGGTCATGTGACTATCAATGATATCGTTGAATTCAAAATGACTATAAAAGTGTTAGTAAAGTGTTATAGTCACTTTGGATGTATTGTGACCAAAGTGCACGATTTTCAAAGATTTTCAAATCAGACGAAACTTTTAGCAGCATGTCACAGATTTGCAAAATCACCAAATTCACAAAATACCATTAAGTGCCATTTTATTGTAATCACAATGTTGAAAGCACGTGGCATTTTGCGATATTTACACAACTATTTCTCATTGATATGCGAGTACGGGTGGGCAAAATTCAATATTTTATTGAATTGAATATTTTTAACGAGTACCGAATAACAAATATTTTTGGAACGTTGGTGGAAACATTAAAAAATCGGCAACAAGGCCTTTTTACTGGTTAATTCCGTTGTATACGCTAATTGTTCTTGTCACCGATCGTTTTGGCGGCGATATCCAGGTTTTGTTATTCTATATTCCCGCCCTCTCTTTTTTACAAATATGAATTCTTGCGGGTCCGCGGCCATCGAAGTTTTATATTTCGGGTCTACCCGTTTGTTCACATCGGCAACAGCTGTTGAAGACATTGAGGACTCAAATTAACATTTGCGTTGGCTTTAATATTACCTATCAAGATTTGTAAATTTACGGTCCCAATTTTATGCGAATGGTAATATTATTGTCGATACCGTGATGCTGATATTTATTAAGACGATAACTAACTTCCTCATGTTTTTCTATGGTGATAAACTTCGCAAATCTGAAATTGTGCCAATCCTGAATGTTGATTTAAAATAGTGATTGAATATTTCGGCAATAAAGGCATTTCTGCGTGGTCATAAGACGAGATGACGTTAATGAACAGCACTTCTTTTACAGGATATTTTACGTATGCGACTTAATGCTAAAAAGATTGGACTCGAGTTCTTTTTTTTTTCTAGTGCTCGAGTGCCAAATAGAGGTCAGGCGCTAATTGTAACTAATTCCCCCAAGTTTCAACATGTTTTCAACAAAACAATACCCCGGCGATAATTATAGCTAAAATGTTACCGAGCAATTCACAATTTTATTTATGGAATTTGAAAATTCACCAGTTTCTTGACGATATTGATAATGTCACGCCCTAATTATTAGTGCAAAAAATACTCCCCTTCTTCCGCGGCGGTTTGACCGGTTCTTTGGTCCAATCTTCAAAAATTTCTGACACGGGGGATATTGAATACTGAATCCGGAGGGTTGAATCCCTGTCGACTTACTGGTGATTTTCCGTTTTGGAATGCGTGGAACATTCTCTATTTTAAATTAAATGACGTTTCGCGGGCTAGAGTTCTCCCCGAAAATGATGTGTACCAGACGTTAGTTAGACGATAGATAAAACATTAGATTAATATATTCCATGACGCTCCGTTTTCGAAAATACAAAATTATATCGCAAAAAAATGCGTTTTGATACATTTGGAATGAAACATTATTTACGGTTAATTTAGATCATATTTTACTCTTCATGACACCCGGTATCCGAAAATACAGTTGTATTGCGAAAAATGTGTTTTGTTACATTTAAAATAAAACATTTTTGCGATTAATTTAGATCAGTGGTTCCCAAACTTTTTTGACCATCGCCCCCCTAAAGTAGTTTATACAACTTCATCGCCCCCCTGCACTACAAAAAAATATAAAGTCAGAAACGAATTTATTACAGACCAAATAAGAAGACAAATCATAGTTTATAGTGTTTTTTAATGAGATAGATGAGCTTGGTGTTCTTCAGCGAGGTTTCTATTATATCTAAAATTACCCCATTTACTGATGGAAAGGTGATTTTATTGTTCTAATAGCAATAGTAGCACGGCTGAAAACCTCTTTTTCACCATATAATAGGTCGGAAATGAAAGAATCCAGGGTCCTACCTCCTCAAAAACCGCCGTGTACTCTTGCCTTATAGCATTTCACTTCCTAAATTCACCCCATTTCACATTAAAATAATAAGAACAAAAATAATTTTCCCAAACTTATAATAATGATTTTCGTACATTTCATTCATTCGTACAGCCTGATGACCTGCACCAAAATACTTCGAAAAAATCCATCCCCGATTCCTCATCCTATCGCGGCCTCCAGTCCATAATTACCCAGCCATTTTTTTTGGATTCATGGACTCGGATGTGGAAGAAGCCGTGACTGACTATCGGCTACGGCCCAGGGGTCGGTAAATTTTATGTCGCTCGCAGGACAAAATTCAGGATTGCTAGTCTTTTGCGGGTAGCATATATTTTTTGAGAGTTAAAAACGGAACACACGCGAAATTCGTCTTATTAAAAAAATATTACAATAACATTTAATGTGACACTGTCTTGTTGCTGCATCGCGCTGGATAGCTTTACGACGCCAAGATTGAAAAAATTTCTAAATGGGCATCACCAAACCCACTTCTTTGCTTGTTCTTTGTAATGTGCATTTTCGAAAATAATGGTTTGCACAAATATGTACTTCCAAACATCGAAGTGAATATTTTCGCACGATTTGTGAAATTTTGATAAATATATATTTTCTTTAAGAAGATACATTCTTACAAAAATCAAGCAGTGATGAATCTCCCGAATATGAATATGAATTTTATTTCCTTATTACTTTGCAATATATTCGAATATTTACTGCGCTATTGAACCCCTGCACTCAGCATCAACTTTTCTGCGTGTTTCCATTTGTCTAATTATAATTAAATTGTAGGCTCGTTAAACGAGTGGCTGTTCACTAAATTGTTAGGATATAGTATAATTTACTCTAAATGTGTCTCACGATAAATTCTGTTACGTAAAAAAATGTAATTTACTCCTCGAGCGTAGATTATAAATAAAAAATTTTCATCGTCAAACCCGCCGTTTGGATATTTCCCCGGGCTTAGACTTCCCTATTTACTTCGTGACATTGGCCAATCAGCAAGATGCAAAAAACGTAACAACGCCCCCTTTCGCAGGCGCTCAGACACTCTCACTCGGACAGATTTTCAGGGGTGGTCGTGAGCACTACCTCATTTTCGCGTTTTTGAATTATATTCGTTAGTATTTAGTTGTTTTTCGGGAATTTGAATATAAATCAAATAAGTCAATGATTACTTTGTCTTTCTATGAGTTTCAGTTTAAATACAGCAATCAAAAATTAGTGTAGAAATAGCTATGATAGACTAGGCTAAAATTCTTTATCGGTACTTTTAAAAAACAGATTGTTAAATGGTGTGTATTAGAATGATAGTTTGAATCAAATACCCCATTTTACAGGCCACAGCTCGCGAAACCACTCTTAAAATAAGCACCGAAAATTTTAAAATGGTAAAGTATGGAAAGAATTTTTCGCGGTCAAAGGTCGGGGAAAGGTCCATTCAGTGAATGGTCCCGGGCCAGATTATTTTACTTCGGCAGTATTCTGCCGACCACTGGGATACGCAAACTACCTTACCTTACTGCAAAGACGAGACCAGAAATTCTTTCGCGTGTGAATATCGCCCACATGTTTCAAGCCTGCGAATGCACACAGAGTACAGAATTAAGTGCGCCGAACATAAAACAGCTTTCGCGAAATCGCCCCCCTATCGCCCCCTTAGACTTTTTCGCCCCCCTCTGTATCGTTTTCGCCCACTGGGGGGCGATATCGCCCACTTTGGGAATCACTGATTTAGATCATATTTTACTTTTCAGGACACCCGTTTTCGAAAATACAAGGTTATATCGCAAAATGTGTTTTGTTACATTTAAAATAAAACATTTTTGCGATTAATTTAGATCAAATTTTACCTTTCACGGCAATCCGTTTCCGAAAATGCAAAGTTATATCACAAAAAAATACGTTTTGTTACATTTATTTAGCATTCCCAACAGAATACATATTTTCCCTAATTAAAGTCGTCGATGAATCTGTTCCTGTCGGTCAAGCTTGACACACGTTTGGACGAGTGTGGGGCGGTTTTTTGGTGGGCGATAAATTAAAAAGTTGCCACACGTTATTTGTATAACGATAATAACTGAAAAATTAGATTTTATAATAGAAGTGAATTTGTCCCAAGATGGTATTTTACGATTCTTGCCCACAGAAAATAAACACGCTGACAGGCTTGGTTATAATTGATATTCGTTTAATTTATTTTACACTATTAATAAACGCGCCACACCAAGTGCGGCCATATAAATTGGAGTCGCATCGGTATGGACTGTATGTTTTTGGCGCTCTCACATTAATTATAATTTTCAACAAAACAATATCCCGACGGTCATTGAAGCTGAATTCGTTACCGAGTAATTCACAATTTTATTTACGGAATTTGCAATTTCAAGATCTCACTTGACGATTTTGATGATGTCATGCCCTAATTATTACTGCTTAAATGCCTCAAAATACAACAAATGTAATCATTTTCGACGATAACAGGCGCAACAATTCGTAAACGAGCCGTTATAACGAAATTCGCGATTGATTTTACCTCTCTCTTGTTTACAATTTTAACATCCCGCCGGCCATGTATGGTCGAATAAAATGTTCACATATTCGAAACATGACTTGGCCAAGGATGGAAGGGATCACTAAAGAGCTAATAGAAAGTACATACGCGAGGGTATGATATTAATATCGAGAATATTTGTGACGTGAGCATATCACAGGACGGAAATATTTTGCACCCGGCTGTTTGTTGGCAGAACAACGATACGCTAAAGTTAATTGATCGAATACAGGGAAGTATTTATTTATCATCTCACTTGCGAACATCGAGGTTTGGGCGGAATTGTACGATCATGTTGTCTTTCTTAAATAATAACTTTTTCAATGAATGTTCATTTTACTTTTGCGTCTTTATTATGTGTCGGGTTTTCATTAATTTTAAATTCGAAATTGTCCGAAATACTCCAACAGGTGTATAAGTACAATAATAATAGTACTTACCAGGGAAGTTTAATACACACGATGTGTTAAGGGCGTCGTAACTCCCGTTTTTCAATTTGATTGTTCTACATTCTGCTTAAAAAACAACGTCGTTTTGCAGTCATCTAAGTAACTCTCGCGACCAAATCTTTTTTGTTTTGTATGGCATCGTCTTGGCGACGAATTTATTGCCGACTGAATTTTAATTGTGTTTTAGGATAAGTTATTTTCTGTTTGTTGGTTTCTAAACTTTACAAACGTGGGTAGCAATTACTATTAATGTGAGATTTGTGCATATGAACGATTGAATATAGCGACTGGATGTCCGATATCTGAGAATGCGTATATCAGCGTTCATGTGGTCGAATAAAAATTATTTATCAAATGGATTGGTATTTCGAGACACTCTCAAAATTATTTGGGATCCACTATCATATCATTCGTTTATTTTATATATTCATGTTTTTTTCAAGAATCACCCTCGTTATATTTCGTGTACCTTTGCAAAAGAAAACTCTTTGGTGTCATCGTTCCTATTAGTGTAATTGAAATATATGGAAACCTCGCAAGTGGCGTTGTGATGCGAATATTTGATACTAGGTCAGCAGCATTACAAAGAGTGCCATTTATGAATGCTGAAAGTACATGGCATTACTAAACATTTTGCCAATATATGATGTTTTCTGCCCGATTTAAACTAAATCGCACGCAAACCAAGGCATGTCGACATTTAAAAATTACTTGTCTTTGGGTAAGCTCTAAAATAGTATAATATAAATGTAAATGAGAAATTAGGTCACGCCAGCTCACGAAAGGGGAGGATTTTCAAAGTGATCTTGTGTAATATTTCGGAGAAAAAAGTTTAAAAGGAAAGTAGGTCAACCTGTCTCCTAAAACAGGGGAGTATCCTGTGTAATATTTGGGAGGGAACGTAGGTTAACCTATATTTTAAAACAGCGGGTGGCGACTTTCAAAGTGGTTAAAAATCACAAATTAATAATTATCAGATTAGGCTTAGGGATAAATCGAAAAGTTGAATTTCCAGCACACCTAACGGGGGAATTATTTTGCACGGGATTTGTACAAATGATCCAACCTGTAACTAATATGGTTTCCAGCCTACGTGTATCAATCGTTGTCTGTTAGATGGAAGGAGTAACAAATGTGAAAGCCTTTGCTGTTCACCGAGTAAGCAACTGACACCCGCATGCATGAAAGTTTTGTTCGCGGCAAGTGTTAGCAGATGTCTTTTCGTTGCCGATGAATTCGCTTGTTTTAATTAAACATGAATTCGCTTAAAGGGAACTGGGTTAATGGAAAGGCTTCTCTTTAATTCATAATATTAACCGGAGGAGCGCTTTTTCGAGTCTCTATGCCTTTTTAAATGGGTTATATGAAAGGCTAGAGCACCTAACTTGTTAAAATCGGCAAAAGCACTTTCGCACTTTTTTTTTCGACTGCGAAGCACTTTCGCACTCATAATTCGCTTAGAGTTAACACTGTGGACACGATGCGCCAATTATTCGATCAGCAACTGTCTGATTATGGCGATGACGGTCAAATAAAAGATTAAAACAACGACATGGATTCAGATAAGCTAAATCGTTTCATTGCAGATATATGTTTGCATCTGATTTAAGAAAAGATTACATTTTTGCCAGAAGCTCTATGCAGACACAACTCGGTGATAAAATGATAATAAAAAATGATGGCAATAAAATACTCACACGGGCAAACAATAGCATATTTAAGAAGAATTGAAACTAAGTAGTGCATTAGTTTTTTAAAAATAAATTGCAATCGTTTAATTAAAATCACAAATCATATTGTGAAGTCAGTATGCATATGCAGAGCCAAACAAACATGTGTAATACCTAGCGTAAAAAAGCATTTATTAAAGTGAACCGTGAAAACAAAATGAACAAACAGTTATACCAAGGAAGGGTAGCTGCTGGAACTTAATCGAGCAGCGACACGCCATGTTTTAGAGTTATATTCAGATTTATGACGCTGTACCCATGGATGTCCAAAACCGAATAGGTTACTATTTCGAATACATTCTGAGAAAATATTCTCGAATACGAAATATCAAATACATTCTAATCTGGGGGGCATGTTCATGTGGAAAATTATATCTCCATGTGATAATTATAAAAAACGACATAATTATAATTGTTTTCTCTTACCAGTCGAGATATCGTACATTTGGTATACTTCTGACAGCTCAAAATCCCTAATATTTAAATGAAAATGAGCTAAATTACTCAAAATTCAAAAATTTTATATATCGAATATAATGAATTTTGAATGTATTCGAATCATTTTGGACATCCCTGGTTATACCAATAAGTATAACTTGTTAGCTTCACATTGCCTTCCGTGGGATATATAGAATTTGCTGTAATATAAGTGAGTTCCTGTGCTCTCGGTGACATTGAATACATTTCAAAACTCTAAACATCTCACAAAGTCACAATATTGGATATTAAACTTTTTAAAATAACAAAAATATAAAATATTCATGCAATTGATCGAAAATAAAAGCGTAAAATATATAGGCACAATTGGTTTTATCAAATTCAATTGATAAAAACTATTTGCTTTGTGAAAATATATAATAAAATGAATGAAAATAGCAATTGGGAATGCTGACAATATTAAATTCTTGCATAAAACTGCGAGCACCAGTAATTAATTGATTTGCTTTTTGATAGCAGACATGATTACAAGTTTGAAGGCAAATTACACAACACCATATGATTGGCTGAACATATGATATTACAACAGGTCAAAAAATCTGAACGTGCAACCAATGCCAGCAAAATAAATCGCTGAGCTGTAAAATCAAATCCGATTATGCTACAATTTATATTCTTTTCAATTCATCATAGTCCTTTGTTATAATAGGCAATTTCCAATGAAGTGTTTTCTTGAATTTCTTCTTCTAAATCTTTGACTTTGACCTATAAATGAATGATTTTAGAAGTTATTTGGTTAGTGGTTAATAATTACCTCCATGAGTAAACACTTAACACTGAAATCATTGTCAACATCCAAGACCTAGTCAGCAAATCTATTTTTGTAGTTGCCAGGTTTGAGTTAAATACAGAGTTTGTTTGTGGTTATGAATAAATATCATAAAAGTGGCACTAGTTTAACAGTTGCTTTGGAGTATTGAGTTTTTCTCCATCCACCTAATCACTTAGCATTTTAAATGCAATTCTTACTAATTTGAAATCACACGTTCGAAATCTTTAAGCTCTGATTAGTGGATTGTTAAACTTAACCCTGCCAGGTCTGCTGTGAAAAAATGTAAGGCGTATCTATATTTTAATTTTTGCAAATAGAGTGGCACCCTATATCTGAGTGTCTGTACTTATATATTGTATATATATGATACAGAAGTATTCTTGTGCCACTTTTGCCAATTTTCTAAAGCTTAAAAATTTGTTTGATTGATTTTTACAAGAGATGCCGAAACTAAAATCATTTAATAAAGTTTGGCACGTCCAGACTAATAAACACAGTATAATGTCCCATGCAAATTATTCAACGTTCAAAAACTTTTTATTTCTATTATACAAAAACACAAGTTACCTGTGACATTTGTGGAAATATTGCAATAGCAACAGGAAGTGCTAATCCAAATGAAACTGAAACAAGTAAGACTTGAATTGGAAGATTTAATCTTGGATATCGATGAAACCATTTCGTTCTGAATCAAAATAAATATAATTAGTGTGCTGGATAGAAACTGTGAAATGCAAATAATGAAATTACTTTGACTCTATTTCTGGTCAAAAATACTAAAGCTGTGGGCCTATAAAGTTGGGGATAATATACAACTGACTTCCAACTCCCAAGGAAGTCAAGTTTCGATAATGAAAATCTTGGCATATGCAAGCAATATTTAATGGAATGATAGAATTGATTAGTCAACAAAAGGAGTTTCTGTAGTAAATTTTTACTTTAGTTATCACCATTGAAATTCGATCTCCAACAAAATTAAAATTTGAACTATGACCACCAACTTCGAAATTACAACTCCAACAACCTCACAGCACTGGTAATGGTAAGTATCATAAACACTGTGAGTGTCATAGCACACAGTTCAAAAAGTGACTCTCTTTTAGATATATATAAGAAAATATTTCAATTATTGTGCAAAGCTTGTACTTCAAACCCACCTTTCTATGAATGACATTACAACTGGTGGAATGATTAATATAGGTGCAGGTAACACAGCTCTTGTTGCTGCAGTTTCCATCAAAGCTTTTTTAGCTGCGACCTTCGAAACTCCAATGACCTTTCCTTCCTTATTTGTGACCTCTATCCCAGTACTGAGTTCTCTGTTTCTCATGAGAAGAACATTACAAACACTGGCAGTGGCTGTAAAAATTGAATGATACCTCATGAACAATATTGCCAATAAAACTAAAGCATAAATTTGAATCTATTTATTTATTAAATGGCGATACAAAAGTTGAAGGGTTGCTGTATTGCCACTTGGGTCCTCCAATCCACTCCACTATACAAAATATGCACCTGAATGGACTTACTAAATAACTTTTATCATTCATTGAAGGGAATGGTGATTGAACAAATTTTACCTGCCACACTATGAATACACTAAAATAAAAAAATATCCAATCCATGTAAGCCAAAATGAATTGTTGCCAAAAAATGCAAAATCCAAAAAGCAGGTCTACTTGAAATTTTAAAATATATATATATTTTTTCAATACAATATACAGTTAGTTAGGTGAATAATGCTTCATTAACTTGGTAAAACTATGTTTTGTTTTATTTGGCTGATGACAAAGATTTTTTTTGCAGAATTATAAGTTTATAGTATTCTAAATTATAGATGCCGACTTTGAAACAGCAGGAATATTAAAATGGTAGACTAGTTATACCTATTTTCAGATAATATATACAATTGAGTGAACACAGTTTTATTTTGCTCATCTGATGTCAAATTTATTGCAAAAAATTCACAGTTTATATATAAACTTTTGTGAATACTGTTTCATTATTTTTATCTAAAGCCAAATTAGTCAGATATATACTTACCAACAGCAGGGAAAGGAATGAATCTTTGAATTAACAATCGTTTAGCAGGGCTAAGACCAGTAGATTTTTTCAACAACACATTGAGACCAAGAGCTATTGACACAGCACTTGTAACTGCTCCTGTGTACCCAAGCAGGAAATCTTTCATTGATGTTTCCTGTAGAATAAAGTATTGATCAGATATTTCATAGTAACTACTGAGGAAAGCCTCGGTCTAGGTTTTGTTCTGCTCCAAACTATTAGTGATTATTCTCCATCTTACTTATGATTTTATTACATTATTTATTCTGAAAAAATAGTGCTTTTCACACAGTTTCTTAGTGGAACATTAATATTTACATAATACAATGCGGTCAAACGTAAAAAAACAGTTATTAATAATTAACATAATATTATATTTATTTCACTCTTATTTTTTCTGCATAATGAAAACTAAGATATATATATTAGGACTTGAATTATCTATCAAATTTATTTTATATTAAAAAGGGAAAGACAAAAAAGGGAAAGACAAAAAACGGAATTCAAATACAGTAATGGTTCCAATTGCTAACATTATATTCAAGCCTTGCTGCCACTGAGCTTGTTCTCTACAAGTGTTGAGTTGAATAGTTGCCAAGTTTTGCGTTAATCGCTATCCACACACAAACATAAATTTCCACAATGTGTCGAAGCGCTTATAGTGTATCAAATAGTTTTGCAATTCTTCACCACTTTTAACTGAGAACATGGGACTTAAGCGAACTCATATAAAATTGAAAGTTAATAATGTACCTTTGTAGCATTCCTATTGCAATAATTGACACAAGCATTGTGACTTTGATTTAACCATTGCCAGAATACAGTAGCAACCATTGACTGTCCAGGTAGTAACAATCCAGCAACTATAGGAGTCCCAAACGGTACAAAACCTGACATTCTGAAAGGCATTGGTATCTTTGCTCCAGTATCTGGATGAATAATGGCCTGTCAAAAACAAAAATATCGTTAGATGAAATATAAGACTGAAATTTAATACTTGCTGTTTATTTATTGATTGTAACTGTGAATAACTACCGGTAAATCAATAAAAAGTAAATATTCTACTCAGAATTTTACATGTGTTCAATCAAAGGCAATTTCTGCCAAGAATCTGTCATCATTATCACCCCCATGAACAAGAAGTAATTTGGCTCTTATTGGGCACAAAGTGGAACTATAGATCGTGTTACGAAATTGTTGTCACTGGGATTTTTGTTTTTAGTGCCGATGTTGCTGCAAAAGAAAATGCTTTTCATCGCATATAAAGTACTAAATGATTTCAGTACTTAAATATGGAAGGAGTCGCAAGAAGGCAAGTATTTTTTTCAAGTGTCTTCAGATTCCTATGGGACTTGATATTTCACCAATAAGTTTTTTGTTCCATTTTAATTGAAGGGGAACAATTTTTTATTCCATCTGCCGATCTTTTCAAGAAACTCAGTGCTCCAAGACCTTGTGGATGCACACATTCTGCCAAATTCATTTTCATATATTCGAGTACTGCTCTCTTATGTTTATACACTGTAATAAAGTGCAATATGAATCATAAACTATAAGCTACCTGCTTAATTTTCTGTGCTTTCCAAAGTTCTTCGTCTTTCCATCCTTCCTCATTTCCATCTCTGTATTGTTGCAACATTCGAACACATCTTTCTACTTCCGATTGCGGTGTAAACAACGTTCGAGGATCAATTACATCAAAGAAATGCCGCAGTCGACCAGAAAATGTTTCCTGAATAATTTAACAATTTAAACGAATAAGTAATTATGCTACAACAGTATTGAAGTTCTCACAAATTGCCATTAAGATATCAATCAATGAATTGGAGCAAGCAAAAATACTTTGTGACAGTTGATTGATTGAAAATTATAATACACAAACACACAAAGTGAAAGCTCTCGAATTTTTTTCACAGTAGCAAAAATAGTTATGTTGCACTTCATTCTAACATAGGGCAAAGACATTTTAGGAAATATTCAAGAATTCCGTCATATGCAATTTTATTGTTATTTTATTCAATAGAAACCAAAACACTGCAGTATGGTAGAAGATCTCCAATGCAATAACACTGCAGCAAACAATCACAACTGCATTGGCCATATATACAGTTTACAAGTGTTTTAGTTGTCCATAGACATTTGGCATATAGACTACAAAATATTCAATTGTAATATATGAATATGGGAAGCAACTTATGCCTATTTCGGAGCAATAGATCCCTGCCAAGGCAACAAAAACATACAAAAAAACCAAGAAAACGTTACTAACCTGATTATATTTTGAACCTCCTAATTTGAAGGCAGGATATTTAGAATCTCCCATCTCAGAACTCCTTTACTCGAGCTTGCAAGGGAATAAGTGCGCAGACCTTCATGCCTGCGAAAAGAGGTAAACGCCGTAAGCCGGAAACGTCCCAGAAATGCCGCAAGGCATGACCGTGCAAATTGGAAACGCAAATACATTTTTGCTGACTGTATTCGACAAGAAAGTTTCCGTTCAAATAGATAATATTCAAAAGTAAGATTACGGAAATGCCAAATTTATGTTAAATAACACAATTAAACAAAAAGAAGTATAAATAAATAAATGCTACTCGGTAAAATATTTGGGAGCCATATCAATAATGATTGACGTTTCAATGTGTTGCTTAGCAACACAAGCCCAGGCGAGGTGACCTTTTATTTTTTTCTGCGATTGTGTTGTTTCATGCTGCGTTATAATGAGGAGAAACGATAAATTAGCAGGGAATAATCCCTTTTCTAAGGAAAAAGAATCGAAGTTAGTCGTACAAACTAAACTGAAGAGAAGAAAAGAACGAGATGAAAGTAGAAGAGAACGACGACGAGTGCAAACGGTGTGTGCCATTTCATTACCGGTATTTATGTCTGGTTATTAACGTTAGATATATAGATAGATTATGATTTGCGAAAGAAAAATACACATGCACAGCAGGTAAAAAATCTGGGTAATGAAAAGAAAACTAAAAAAAAGTTTAAACTCATCAAATATGTTCACCCAACATGGAAGAAAGAAAGAAATAATCTAGACCTTCCAAATCCAATACATAAATGCCCAAAATATACTTTTAGGAGGAAGAAAGACAGAAAACCCTCAAAGAAACGAGTGAGAAATCAGAAAAATCGAATATCTTTACTAAACATGGTGAAAAAGAAAGAAGATCATGGATTCTGGGTGTGGGAAATATTTCAGCATCGCCAAGTCCAACTCAAGAAGGTTCACCAAAAATCGATGCAAAAAGAAGACAATATAACAGAGCAATGAGACGAATGTTTGATATGGAATCAAAGAAAATATCTTTCGATAATTTATCAGACAGTTCATCTTCTACTCCAGTAATAAGTTTATCTACTTTTATATACAATTATTTTTCTGTCAGCCATGGGGTTAGAACATCTATATTGTTTCTCATTTCATGAAGGCCTTTTGTGTTAATCACTGCTTATGCAGAACCCTGTTAAAAGAAAGTTTGTATAAAAAATGTAAGTTTAGTACTTTATCCAATCAGGCCCTATGTGCTTTATCTAACTATGTGACAGTGTCAAAGTAAGCCTTGAAACCATTGGATTACCGTGTTTCCCCGAATGGAAGACTGAATTTTGAATATGATTTAAATATAAGCCCTCCCCTGAAAATAGAAACTAGTCAAAAAAAATTTTTCCTACGCGCTTTGAATGATTCATAATCTATGTTTAGCAGTTATTTAAAAAACTTGTTATTTAGTAAATGAATATTGGTTTCCATATTTGGAAATCTTGTGATTCTCTACTTTGTAACTTTGTTTTTTATAAATAAAATCAAAAGACATCCCTGCAAAATAAGCCCTAGTGTTATTTTTGGAAAGAAAATTAAAAAAAAGACTCTGTATCCCCTAAATGAGAAAATCGTATCTACAGTCTTTATTTTACTTTGGAAGTCTTAGTTTTTAGAATTCAATCTTTTGTGCTTACAGGAACTCAAGAACTATGCAGTTTCTGTACCTCATACTTATCATGAAGATGTTTATCATTCGTCACAATTTCAAGTTTCTAATCTCATTCCACCAGTTAAGACAGAATCGGGTGAGTTGTTATGAGTTTTAATATTGATTTTCTCATATTTTATATTCCATTTATATTTATATGAAGTATATATTATTATTAGGGCTGGGCATTTTCATACCTGTTGATTTCAGAATCAAATCACAATTTTGTTGTCCAATCGAATCTCTAATACTTGGAAGGTCTTGGTGTATGTAACTTTTTTACTGCAATGGGTCCTCCATATACATAAATTACTGAAAAAATATGTAATCGATCACTCAGACAGTTCGCAGAGTTTTAAAACGCAATATGAAACTTGTTTCATCAATAACCCACTGTGAGGAAATGAGTCATATGTCAGAATTGCATTTTAAAAATATGGCTTCGATAAAAAAAATTTAATTACTCACCACAACTTTTGGTGGACAAAAAGAAAACAAAATGGCGGCAAGTCAAAATTTTTGTCCAAATAGTTAAATCATTATTCGATTCGAAATGGTCAGCCATAATATCTATATAGACCAATTACCTGTTTTGGAACATAACCATGCCTAATGCTTCTTTGAACGATTATCTCAATCAATTTAACAAACTTTTATCAAAACTCAGAGAAGTATACTTGTTGTAGAAATGTATATTAGGGTTCTAGGAAGATTCCGTTCCATAGAAAAAATCGCCGCATGAAAAATCGCCACAAGAGCATTTTGCTGTAAAACAAATATTCGTGATAAAAATAGTTTTGAAGTAAGTACCTTTTTATCTGAAAAAGATTTCTTTACGAGCATACCCTAACCCTATAAACCTAACTGTTTTTACCACAAATACTTGCCCGCGAATTATTCGGACACGTTAAATTAGTATCATATTTGAAGTATTTTACTAAATCAATTCAACAGAAACTGTGATCTGCCGAATTTGCCAATCTGATGAAGATTCTCTTTCAAATCAACTTGTGACACCTTGCAGTTGCACTGGATCACTGAGATATGTTCACCACAAGTGTTTGCAGCAGTGGAGAAAAACTAAGAAGGCATCAGGTGCAGGCTTCAAAATCAAATTAGCAATCAGATTAGAGGAGTCAGATTTCAATAATGAACTTTGTATTGATTGCAAGCAGTGCATCGTTTAAGTATACAAATAAATGTGACTAACTGACTAACAGTATTTGACTATCAAGCATTGAATCTATCATGTTATGTGTTACACAATATTATATGCCGTGTGGAACAGTTGACAGACCTGGGGGATATCTTGTTCCAGAGCTGGGCTAATAATTTTTATACGTTGTTCACTCTGAACAATAGTCTTCTGGAACCAATATAATTTGGAAGTGCCAGAATCTTTCTAGTTCAGCATTGACTACTGACCCTGGATGATATTTTAGCTCATGAACTGAGATTCTAACACATTAATAAGAATAAGTCCAAAATCGATTTAAGTACTGAAATTTCTTTTTAGGAGCTGATATCACAAAATGTGAATTATGTCTGAAGAAATATGACACAGAGATATTGGGAAAAACAGATGTTAAACCTGATCAGACCAAAAAGGTTTGTATTATTTTTAGTTCAATTCAAAAAAAGTTTATGGACAATCTTTTTTATGTTATGTGGCTAAACATGAGGCTTCAGATATATTCTGGATTGAGAAGAATATTTATAATCATGGCCTCTAAGGTCTATATCAAAAACAAGCATAGTAAAAAATACTGCAATGGCAAAAAATTAGTTAAAATGTATTCTATTTAATTTGTTTATTACTCCATACCCTTGAGATCCTATATTTAATTTCCAGATGCAAGAAGATCTTCGCAGACTTGTTAGATCTGGCGTTTATCTTATGTTGCTGGTTGACTTTTGTCGAGATAGCGTTCAAAACTTAATGCAAGAAAGAGAATCAATACAAGAAAATCAAAGCAGTGTTCCTATTGAGATTCATAATAGCAGTGTTCCCCGGTCTGTCCATCCTTCAAACATACAGACCTCACTTGGAAGACCTATGCAACGAACAGAAGGACAAGCTACACGCACAGAGCAGTCGTCAAATCATCGCACAACTGAAGCTAATGTAACTAGGGGTGGGTAAAAATTATTCATATTGATGTTCAATTTTCTATTGCAACAAGGTGCAAAACCCAGCCTAAATGTGAAGAAAAAATTATAGAGTTACATTCATTTACTGACACAGAATTGCCGCATCTAAATTTGGTGAAGCAGTCAGAAAAACGAAAGCTAAATTTCATTTTAGATGATTCAACCAAATGACAAAAATCATTTAACAAGCAAATACCTCACTTGTTAATACCAATGTTATGCAATTTTTCTAGATATTGACAGTTCAGATAATGACGAGTACATATCAAGAGCTCAACTAAAGCGGAGAAGCGAACACCATAGAAACCACAGATGACATTTGTCCAATCACCCCCCAAAAAAACGAAATGAACAACATACAGAGCGGAGTCTGTTTACAACAATTAACAAAGAAATACTGTTTATTATGAGAGCTTGAACATCTATAAATGAAGACAAAACTAATTTTAATTTTCAACAAATGTTCAATCCAATTCCAGATTTAAAAATAATGATCTACTGTGCATTGATTTTTTTAGTTCTTGCTCATGTATATGATAGGCCAATGGTTCTCAACCTTTTCTTTCGTGGCCCACTTTTGAATTCTGTGGCCCATGAACTTTCTTATGCATAGGAAAAACTACAAGAAAAACAAAATATTCTTTACAAAAGACACTTCCACTTCAATAATGAGCATTTAAACACAACACCATCATTCATTGTTACTACAATCTAATTTTAACCAATTTATCAACAACTTTAGCAAATTTTAATATGTTTGTGGCCCACCTGAAAATGTTTCTGTGGCCCAGAAGTGGGCCATGGCCCACTGGTTCAAGAACCAGTGCGATAGACTGAATGATGGAGATGGGTTGCCATCTTCTTCGTATATTGACATACCCATGACTGATGCTTCTTTAGTTCCACTTCCAATCATGTTTAAAATGTCTAAAACTTCATCTATTCAATTAAGTTACTGAGGTGCGATTGGCCCTCAGTAATTAACAGCCTTCAGCTGCATAAGCTTGCCCCGAATTGTATGTGGAATACATACATTGTATGGCATATAAACCTTCAACCTTTGAAAAGTACTAATTTTATTGTAACCAGAAAAACTATATTTTACCTAACAAACCAACCTTGCCATCAACCCTATTGCAAATTAAACTTTTAGGTCCATATTTCCACACTGCATTTTTTTTTTATAATCCAATAGATTGAAGTATGAGGCATGAAATAAAAAGGTATCCAGAATTTTTTTCAAATAGTGTGCATGTTTCAGGATTTAATAGAGCCCGTTCCTTTGGTGACAAGCTGCACAAAATTCCATAACGGTATATAAATATTCCAAAATAACTTGTTTTTTGACACTTCGTCGCAGTGTTAGTGTTGTGTGTAGGGAATACATTCTGAAAACCTTGCAGCTTCCATATTTAATTTTGATGCAGACCTGATGTAACTTTATATATAGTATAAAGAGGACATGTTTGATAATTTTGCATTGCGCCATTGTATATTTATATAGATTAATGTATTTCTGCCAGTGTAATTTGTATTATTTTGATAATTTGATATTTTTATAGATAGGCTAGATATAAATATATTTAATCATTACTTAATAATTTATTATATTAATATTTCTGAAATAAACAGTGGATGTGCATTCTGAGTTTTACTACTCAGGCAAAAATGAGGAATTTGGAAGACCATATTGTAGTGTGGGGGGTTTATTTAGCATAGCCTCAGGGGTCAGGGCTAGTAGAACCACGGGTATATGACGCTTTTTTAAACCCAAATCATGTAGCACATCGTACCGGGGCTATCAGCATCTCATTAAACATCATTCCAGGCAGCCGGTTATATGGTGTTTCTAAAGCATCTTCTTTTATTTAGACTTCAGTGTTTTGCTGAAATTTCCCAAACTTTGAAGATTCTTTAAGGGGTCCAAACACACTTTGCTTCACCATGTTGATTACCAACTAGCCTGCCTGAGAAATTGTAAAAATGGAGCTACACATTATGATGACATGTAATATTTAGCGTTTTTCCAGCCCAGGGCTACTGGCACCCCAGGTAGGAAGCTTCTTTTTTTCATTTAACCAGCCATATTTCATACTTTGAAGATTCTTAAAAGGCGCCTGAACACACTTTGCTCCCACCTTGTTGGCTTGTTGATTACCAACCAGACTGCCTGTAAAAATGGAGCGCCTCTCATGGTATTGAACAAATATAAACATTCCAGGCCAGTACACCCAGTGGAATCTAGATAAACGTGAACTTGACACAGCATATATTATATAGGTAAAAAAAACTGTGAAAGTGGGGACAGTATCAATGGGAACACTGATATGGAGTAAATAGTTCAACAGATCGAAACTGTATTAAAGTTTTATTTTGCTTTAGAAATTCCAGCATCAAAAACAACTGTGCCAGATTCATCAAAGTGTCTTTGTTCCACCTCCTTATTTCTTTGTCCCTTTTCAAATTCTTTAATATTTTGGTTTAAAAATGTAGATAACTCAGATTTCCAGTCAAGAATTATAAAAATGTTGAAAAAAGTTTTGTCTGGTTTTATGATATAATAACACACACGTCGCATTAGCTTTGCGAAAGAACCAGCGAAAACATACGCATTATGAGTTTCAGGTTGCATCAGTGCTGAATAATTCCATTCATCTCGAATAGATTTAATTTGCTGCTGTCCTTTAGTGCCATCTTGTGATAAATATAATATTATATTGCCTCGTAATGGTGGTAATTTGGATTCTTCGCCGTATCGTGGTACAGAAGAGTGTCGCAGAGTATCAATAATTATCTTTTCCTTGTAATGTGTAGCTTCAAAACATTCAAATTCTGATTTTGCTGATGTCCCTTGCAGATGATTGAAAATGCTGAAAAAATTGAAATTCATTTTAGGATATTCAATCAAGACCACGCTTCCGGAAACAAATAACTGGCTTAATCCCATACCAGACATTGGTAACCGGACAAGAGGCCGTGGTTAGCCATATGATTATTAAACCATCTTATCGTCTTTCCTCTTCCCGAGGATAAATATGTAAATCCTATCCTATTCAATCCAATATGAAATATTGTACTCGGGTATGATGGATTAACAAATAAAAATGTTCTTGACTATGATAATTGCATATTGTCATAGTTTTAAAACGTACAATATTTAAAAGTAACAAGTAATCAGAGAAGTAATCCTATATTACTTTAGAGAACTTCCAAATTGAGAACATATGATTTTCATATCAAACCCGGGGAAGAGTGAAAAAAATACAACTCAAACAGGTGGCGAACCATGGCCTCACGTCCTGTTTGTTACAAGTCCATGCTGGGTATTCTAGAAAATATTTTCTAAGAATGCAGTCACATTGCTTCAGTAAGATTTTTTGTACTATAGTGGTTATTACTGTTACAGGTAAATTAATCAATTTAGAATATTTCAAACTGGAATTAATAAAAATCAGTATACTAAATTATCAGAGAATGTACAACTTCGCATGTATTTGTAATACCTTAATATTTCCTTTTTATTGACAAGTCTCAGCATTGGATCTTCATAAATACAATCCTTTGTAAATACTTGTGAGACTGTTTCATCTTTTGCTGAACCAGGTTTCATCTCATAAAGATCTTTCATGCATGAGACTATTTTTTCACGGCCTTTGATAATTTCTTGAATTTGATCTGATGTGTATCCTTTCCATACAGGGGGATCAATAATCCTTGCGCTTCCCTTTCTCCATCTTCGTTCACTAATTACAAATACTGTTGCCATTTCTAAAGCCCCGAACATAAGTAAAGGGGAAGAAAGCCGAAACACTACCTTGGTGTATAAAATAACTTTTTTAGCTGGTGTAGCATCCATTAATCGCCGAAACACATTCATTTTTTACTTTTATTTTTAGAAAATTTATATTTTTAATCTAAAAACAAGCACAACAATGAGAAATTAAACAAAAATAGTCGTCCAATTTAACTTTAAACTGATTCACACTTGAAACTTATGACAAGGAAAATTCATGAGAACATGATATATTATCCTTGGGACCTGTTTGGAGGTCAACATGTTTGGAGAAAAAATGTATATTTCACCACAATGAATAGGCAAAGGGAAATATGAATCAAGTTATACAGAATTGCTAATCACAAATAGCAAGGATATGAAAAATAGATTGTCACAATAGCAAATGTTGTGCATTTATACACACAATTAACTTATATAAATACCAATCTGTACCATTATTCTGTCACAATGTATGAAACAAAGGCATCAAAAATAGACTTTTATCATTCATTAATAAAATATATGTAATTTTTTGTATCAAACAGTTGAAAAATAATAACTTTTATAAATAAATTTACATTGAAAGCCCAAAAAATTGATTTCCAAAGAGATTACAGAGTATTATCCAAGAAAATATTATTCAAATAAGATTGTCGCTTCACAATGAGGAATATTATCATTGATAAAAATATATGAATTATTACAAGACAATGGTTATTGTTTCAATTTATTATGACACAAGAATAAGCAAAAATTAACTACAATACTGAACAACTGATATAAAAGCACACATTTCAACAGTGATGGAACCTTTTAACAAAAATGAAGAAACAAAAAATAAAAATGAGTTGACAAAACATGTTATCGATTTAAAGTAATAAAAAACTTTTCACAAAAAAATTATCATATTCAAGATATTTTGTAAATGTAGCATTTGCTACAGCTGTTACCATACAGCAGTGTGGCGAGTCAAGGATCAATTGTTCAATACTAACAAATTTGAATACATGAAGGAATAGTCTCCTTCAAAATAGCACTAGAAATTTAGGTAACAAAATTGTGCAATAAGAAATGTTTAAAAAATATATTTCTGGTTATCGGAAAGTTACCAAACCTTATACCAAAAGTAGGGCTGGGCATTTCGAATCGAATATTCGAATCGAATCGAATAGTAAATTATTCGAATCGGTTCAAAGCGAAATTTCGAATCGCCGCCATCTTGTTTTTTTCCTTTCCGCCAATTGTCGAGGTAAATTTCTAATTTTTTTTTTATGGAAGTCATATTTTTCAACGCAATTCTGACATATGACTCATTTCTGTGGTGAGTTATTGATGAAAACGTATTTTTTATTGTGTGTGAACGCTCAGCAATCTGTCTGAGTGATATATTTTACGTTTCTAGTAATTTATGTGTCTGGAGGACCAAATACAAGAAGACAGTTACATACAATTATATATCTCCCAAGTATTCGAGATTCGATTCGTTTCGAAAAAAATATTCGATTCGATTCTGAAATCATCAGGTATTCGAAAATGCCCAGCCCTAACCAAAAGATGGACAAAGATGGATGACTATTATTGACTGTACATTGACTTACAGTTTATACAAGATAGCCATGCCTAGCCTTAGAACACATTTGTAGGGTACCATAATACTCTATTGGTTGTGATAGAATTGAAGTCATGAAACAAATTTAACTAAATTCAATGAAACTTCACTTGAAAAAGATGATTCCAGATAGGCTATGAAGCAGAGCCAAAAAAAATTTTCTTACAGAAACTAATACACAAACTTCCATATCAAATTCTAGGTAACTCAGGGTAAAAAGAAGTAAAGGTGTATGATCCTTGTTTTTGAATTAGCGAGTAAAAAAAGTTGGAATGACAGGGGGCAAAAAACCAAAAATAATCAGCAATATCTGTGGTTTTACTTTAAATATTGTTGTGCCTAAAAAGATTGATGTATGGCTTTTTATGAAAATGAAACTTCATCTCCACTTATTAAAACATGGTTTTTACACACTACAATGTCAGAAATAAATTTTGCTGGGAATATGGAAACTTTACGAAAAGCATATTACTACACTGTAAATAAAAAATGTGTTACCGTATATTGGGTTAAAACTCAAAAAAAGTTGCCAAACTAAGGGGTCAGCCTTTACCCACATAACTCTTAAA
The DNA here is from genome assembly GCF_964204865.1 of Styela clava. Lineage (NCBI taxonomy): Eukaryota > Metazoa > Chordata > Ascidiacea > Stolidobranchia > Styelidae > Styela > Styela clava. The sequence goes on along the minus strand of NC_135258.1, from coordinate 7,088,251 downwards.
TTCTGCTTATACACGCATAACTCTGATCGCACTAATTCTCTTCTGCAATCATTTTCTGTGATCGACGCGTACAGCATGTTACGATTTGTAGGGTTGGCTTATATGCGAATTTCTATAAATTCACCATCTTAGGGCTGTTTTTAGGAAGTTAGTTGGCTAATATGCGGGGATATATGGTAAGTCTATCAACCTAAATTGATTGACCAATATTACTAAAACCATTACTTGGCAAAGAAAGACTGTCTGTGTCTATTCCAAATCTTCATATTAATTTATAAAAGGTATGGAGTATTCTGATATAAAGAAAGGCTGTGGTTCAATTTTAATGATGAAGATAATTTCAGCAAATTTATCATTTATAGCCATCTTTATCTTTTTTATAACTAAATTTATCTTTTGTAGTTTCTGATAAATATCACCATTTCCAATTTAGTTCTTGCAATTATTATCACATACTATTATTGATGGAAATATTGTCGTATATATTGGGATATAATGTACAGGAACTTTTTATAACACTCTGGTAACATCATAATAACCACATTCACATAAAACCTTTTCAATCATTGAATACATTTGTGAATAAGTCACGCCTTCTTCTCCTGTTGTCGACGGCGACGAGGTCACAGAATTGACCCCGTTCCCAGGCAACTCTTTCGCAGCAACCTCAGCTGTAGCTTGACGGGCAAGAGATGATGCCTCATTCATAGGAAATGCATCAATATAATCCTGAGACCCGGAAAGCAATTTTTTCAGCTCAGTTTTCAAATGAACTGAACTACTTTGTGGTGAAAATAATGCTCGCTTGTATCTTGATATTATTCGTCTACAGAAATTTACTTCAGATGTCGGGGGCAGTTGGTCGATGAAAATAATCTTGTGAAGTTGATGTAACATTGTTTGCACCGGATCATTTATTTGTCGAACTTTTCTTGGTGAAATTGTTAAAGTACCTGCATTGCTTGCAGATCCAGGCCTTCCACGAGATGCAGTTCCGACTCGACTAAGAGAGGAATCCTTTGTAGTACCTTGCTCTGACATATCAAAACTCAAAGCACGACATGGTAAATCCTGCTTTTTTATTGATTGATTCTTAGCGGAATTGGGGCGTGATCTTGGAGGGTGTGGCTGTTTCGCATCGGATGGAAATGCATCCATTAAACTAGCATAACCAGACGATGAAGCTTCAGAAAACACATCAGAACCAGGACTTGTTGCCTCGCCAGATTGTTGTCGTTGATGGCCATTTGGAGGGGTCACTGGTGTAAATATAGCAGGTGAGCTTACATTTGGATTAAAGCTTGAAAATTTTTCTTGCTGGGTAAACGTGTGAGCATTAGACATTGAAAAATTACGATAAATACGATTATTGCTCTCTTGTGATGCTTTGAACAGACTTCTATAATTTTCCATATTCCTTTTTGCTTCGTGGTAATTCCTTTGTGTTCGCCTTCGCTCTTTTTCCAATTTTCTCTCAGACTTGTGATAAAGCTTTGTTACATTATCGGTGTATCTTAACATCGGAGCTGCAATCAAACTCACAACTTCTACGATATCAGGACGATGTTCTGGTTCAACGGTTAGACACTTGGTGACAGCAAAATTAATTTGAGAAACATATTCTGAAGTACCCGGTACGTTTTCAAACTTGGCTTCGACAATTTTCTTCGCAAGAGACAGCATGTTATCGGAAGGAAAAGGTGGTTTCAAAGTTGTCATTTGATATAAGATACAACCCAATGCCCAGATATCAGCTTTTTCACCATATGGTTCGCTTTTTATTATCTCAGGACATGAATATAATAAAGTACCGACTACTGAATACAATTTACTCTCATCTTGTTTTTGTTTGGCCAAGCCAAAATCAGTGATTGTAACATGATCATTTTCTCCAAGCATTATATTTCCAGGAGTTAAATCTCGATGGACAATATTTTTTTCTTTGTGTAAATACCGCAACGCAAGGCAGAGTTGTATCAACACTCTCCAAACTCTGTCTGCTTCCATTCCATTTTGTTTCTTTTCGATAAGAGCATTGAAATGCTCTTGCAATGAAGCTCCTTCTATCAATTCCATTTCAATGTATAACCTGTCGTTTTCCTGGAATGTTTTATAATATCGAACAACGTTTGGGTGCCTGAGTTGTTCCTTGATAATTGTTAATTCACGGACAATTTCATCAAGCTCTCGTCTCTTCTGTCGGCTTTTCCCACCTTTTTCTTTGCCACCAACAAAGATACTGACTTCTTTGAGAGCTAATGCTTTTTCTTCATTCTCTTTTTTGACTTTATATACTGAACCAAACGCACCACTTCCTAGTAAATCCATCACAGCATAAATTCCTTTAATAAAACGTCTTGGTTTTCTATTTTGATTCAGTTCTTCAATATTTTCTATAACATTCTCAAGAGATTCTTCTCCAAGTTTATTGAGCGCATCTACCAAGGGTTGATAGCTATCCTGGCTTCTGACATAATGTCCAATGTCAATAAATGTTTGAAACATTTCAGATGGAAACAATCGCTTAAAAAGTCTCCTGTTACGCTCCATTGAAAACAAAAAGCGCAGAGCCCGAAACGCATTCAGTTGTAAATGCAAAGCAGAAGATGTACAACTTGAAGGGAGATCTTCAGGTAAAATTAACTTAGCTATAATATATACACCATTGCCTTCAACCACAGTCTGTGCATTATCTAAGCTAAGCTCAGAAAGCGCTGTACAACAAACGCTTTTGAGTTTCAAAATTTGTTCCAACGCTTCAGAGTCAGGTGTGGCGTCACCACTGGCACTTCGTGCTGTTAAAACAGGTTGAGTTCTACCTGTCCTCATATTTGCACTTGTGACCTCGTGTCGTTCAACAGTCAGTGTTCTGTCATCCTGCAGTAAATTAAGAAGTAAAGGAATTCCACCTAAAGACCTGATATCTTTAACATGTTGTGGGTCCTTACATAACAGAACCAGAATCCATACGATATGTAAAAGAAGAACGCATTGATCTCCGTGATGCAAAACACTTAACAACACGGGTAAACAATCAAATATGATCAGCTGCTCACAAATTTTGCGGTTCGAACAGAATCCTCGCAATAAATTGGCGGCATGAACTCTCGAATTGTTGTCATATTCCTCAATAATTCGCACAAGTTTTTCAACAACGTAAGACAATGAAGCAATGTAATCACAAATTTTAGGATTCGATGAAAGATCAAGTAGTATCAACAAGGCACATTGTAAGATGAAAGTGTCCGTAGCATCAAGTAAAGAAGTTGTGATCTGGTGGACATCATTTCCAATTAAAATACTTTTGTTACTCTCCGTGGTTGCCAATTTTCTGAGCATTAGAGATATATTGCTTAATACATCAACAAGATAACAGTTATCTGTTTGGGATAGATAGTACTCGGCAGCAATTCTATATTGCTCTGTTAATGAGGAAATTCCGCCAATTTCAACTATTTTTCTCTGAAAATTTGAGTCTCTTATTAAGATCCGAAGACAAATCAAACACCTTGATATGAGATCATATGTGTTACGTTGTGGCCAGTCTGTGTGAGTTAATCTAAATTTGATTAAATTGGTGAAAAGTTCAACAAATCTAGCTCTATGTTTGTGTTGAGCAAATTTCCTCTCACTCTGATAAATACTCCCAAACCAATCCAATAATTCGATTTCATTTTTCAATTTTTGATTTTGTCCATCAGATTTATCGGGTGTTTGGGAATTGTTGGTCACAAGAGCATCATTGGATTTTGTCAGTTGTATAAGTTTGGTTAATTTCGTTTCTTCACTATTTTTCGTCGTTTCAGTTTTCCTCTTCGTACTTCCAGACATATTTTTTTCATTCCATAAAATCTAACTCTTCAGATATTCATTCTCAAGTTTTAGTCTTCCTTTACAAGTTGATACCAAGTCAACATTTTGTTATACTATTTACCGATACCTTACCAAACTGTAAAAAGATTTCACATTATTATTCTAATATTATTATATTATGATACTACGACAGAAATAACATTGAATTGCACACAGCCATATAGTGCTTATACGTTTAAGTTAATAAAGCATCGAGAAAAAAATCATATTAACTTTACATGGGGCCATGGGTTTGAATTTATTGCCGAGTGTTTCGGTAAATGATTCAAGATGATACACATACATTTCATCTTGGAATTGGAACATTTAGAATTTTAAAGTTCTTGACTATTATTTTTAAGATTATTGGACCTACATTATTTTGGCTAGTCTAATTTATAACACAAACAAGCAGACCATATCTGCAAGAACTATGATAGCTATAAACTCAATAATATATATAAAGGACATTATACAGTATATGACAGCACCGTAACTTGGCAATAAATTGAAACACATAAAACACAATAGTGTATGACATGACAAAAAATATCATCACAGAAAACCAGCCATTGGAATTTCCAAACAAGTTGACCATTAACAACCATAACAAATTCATAGACAGGATACCACTATACGTTTCACAATCAAGAGAAAAATTACGGGTTTTTGAAAAAACTTCTACCAGCAAAGTTAATTTTTCTAACCCGAAATTTGCAACAAAACTAAGTTGTGAACTTAACTGAATTTGACTTAAATTGCATTTTGCTGCATAGTTTACCCGAACAACAAAATTTTTTTCATAACATCCAAATATTGGAAAAAGCATGGTGTTCACTAAATTCAATAATAATTCGTTGCATTCTATTATGTTAATACAAGATAAAAATGGAATGTCAAATACAATAACAGAGTTTCATTCATAAAGGGTTTTATATCATTGAATAAATTCTAAAATATTATTTCATTGGAGAGAATATCGATTTCCATTATGATTGATATAATTAACTATTAAAATCTGACAGTAACTAGTTATTTTCAAATTCAAACAATTTTACAATCTCTTCTTGATTAACTTCTCCAACTTTCTGATTCTTGAATTTGAATCCAGATCGGCTAAACTTCCAAGAATTGAAGTAGCAACATGTGAATTTGTAGCACCACCTTGTGGTAGAGTAGTAGTATCAGTAGGAACAGGTTGTTTTCGCCAGAATATTTCCAACAAGGGAGCTTGTTCTGAACGTTTTAACCCCTTCATTTCTAAAACTTTCTGGAAGGTATCGGCTTCTGCAGAAGATAACAGTCTGCTATAGTTAGCTACAAAAGCATCTGCTGGATCATGTGGATACATCACCACTTTGAGAAGCATTTCTGCCTTTGTCATTCCTTTGATTACAATTTTGGTATACGATGAAGGTGCTTTTCTGCTAATTTGAGATCCAATTGAAGGCAAATCAAGTAAAAGTGTTTTTAAAGAATGAGCATCAAGAAGTAATTGCTCTGTTCCAACTGTTCCAATAGGCTTACATTTGTATAAAGAACTAACAAACCGAGGTATGAAATTATTTGCGAACTTCATGCAAAATTGCGTGAAATATTTTCGTACAGATGAAAGGTTATCACGAATCTGTGGAACGGATTGCTTCACATGAGACGTAATTGCCGTGACATAACTACTCTGATCACCGACTTGCTCCACAGACATCCACGATACTTTTGACATCGCATAGAAAGCGGGGTCACACGATGCAATAAGATCATGCACTAATAACTGAATGCAACTTGTAACAACAGTGCTGAACGTGTCACATTCACCTGATAAATCTACTTTTTTAACGAGATCGGTATCCACTTTTTGTCGTAATTTTTCTTGCAGTTGTTGAGTCGTTTCAAGACAATAATCCGCAGTGCACAACATAGAACAGGTTACACACAACTCTTGAGTGTTTAACTTATGAGTTTCAGGAGACGACCCTTCTTTTAGACTAGATGTTGTCTCTTTGATTAAATTTGTGACTGAAGAAAAGGTGATATTCCCAGGCATACTGACGCTTGAAGTAGGAGCAGCTGATAACTTTGGCAAGTTGTTTGAAAGCAGTTTTGTAGCATATTCTCTCAGATATTTTTGAAAAAGATGTGTCAAAGAAACCATTGGTTCACCTGTGCTTAATTGAGAACATTGTACCATGCATTTTTTATAATAAACAAATAAATCTGCACATGTGGGCAAGACTTCACATTGCATAGCAGCACCAGCCACAATCGACTGTTTTGCTTGGGCTTGATGTTCTTGGAAATCCTGCTGAAATTTGGAAATGAGCTCAGCTAGGTTGCGGTCCTGAGACTGAATATAGACATCAAGATGTGATTCAAAGCATTTTGATATCAAACCCATGAACGGATTTTCTATTTTTGAAGGTGGATCAGCAGGTTTTGATTCTTTGGGATTCTCTTCAGCTTCACTGTTCATTTCTTTCACCACCTCTTCATAAAATGGATTGGATGGATCTATATCCACAGGTTCTTTTGTTGTTAGCTTGGTAATTGTTTTATTTTCCTTCAATGTAACTCCCGAAAGCCGCTTACTCAGCAAAGTTTCAAAATTTGTTGTTCGTTGAATGGCAAAAAGAAGTAATTTGACGTCAATTTCATTGGATCTAGTTTTCATGATATTACCAAGCTCTCGGTTTGTTATGTAGCAAAACTGAACTGCAATGCATTCTGATACCTCCCAGTTCTGTGGGAATAGTTTCACATATCTTTCTTCAAAATCCATCAAAGCACGTTTTATCCATGCATATCTGCGATCAATCTTATCAAGCCAGGCACAATCTTGAGAAGCCTCAAATAGAACATTATACTCTGCCAACTGACTTTTCACAAACTTTTTGATAAGTTCATTTTTCACATTACCTCCAAGTGCATTGGCAACTAGGCAGGCTTCGCTCAACAGAGCTATATTAACATTAGGTCTACCACCAGATTTATTTTCAAAAGCATGTTCAAAATCCGCAAATATTTGCTGAGTCAAAGTAGATTTGATATCATCTACCTTGTTTACAAGATCTTTGACAGCAGGAATAGAATGATAATTTTTAAAATGTTCCAGCACATTCAGAACACCTTCAAGGAGACTAGCGGCTTCTCCGTACCGTCGTTTTTGTGATAAGCCGACTAGAGTTTCCACACCACCTGTCAGCATGTGCAAATGATTTAACGTTGTTATTGAACTAGTTAAATTACGTTTCGCAGTGTCTAATTGCTTTATATCTCTTGTTATTTCTTTAACAGTTTCTTCAGACTGTTCTGCGCGATCCTTTATGTTTTTTATCATAACGAAAAGATCTTGAATTGATTTTTGTGCTTCTTCTAACGCTTCCTCACCTTCTACAACAGCATGAGTTTGTGCGTGAATTGCATGTCGTATGTCTTCATCAAGATCTTGAATTTGACTTTCGATATTTCCAACAACATCATCAATGTTCGACAATGATTGCTCAGTGGGAAATAATTTATTGATATAATCAATGACGTCAAAATTAGCATGTTGAAGTGGATCATCACTCTGAACAATCGTTTCAAGCAATTCTTGAACTTCTTTTGGATATAACTCCTCAGTCGGATCATCTGCATCCAAGTCCGCCATCTTTGTAAAAACTACTATTATTATTAAACAATGATGGCTTTGTTGAAAATTGAAATAGAATGATAAATATAGGATTTGAAACTTTGAACATTGGTACAGAAACCCTTGAAAGCAATCTTTCGCAGTCTTGGCCTTAAATAGACTAATTCTGTAATTGTGAAATAGTATTTACAAAAAGGGTGGCTAAAAGACCATTCTGCGAGACATCCCTGACCGCAGGACTGTGATGATAATTGAATTAATGCAGTAATGTGCTCTATAGTCTATACAGCAATATTTTTTATTAGGGTGGCTTACCCACTTTGCGGCCACGACCTATTTGCGACCATCAACTTCATCGATTAAATTAATGCCGAAAAAATTAACGAACTGCGACGATATTTCTCACACGTTATCTTCCGCTTATCCCTCGTAGCTCTGTGAAATTACACTGAAATGCAGCCCCAAACAAAAAAGTTACGACCGAAAACCCGACCAAAGAACAAAAACGGACCAGTTTTCCATGTCGCCAACTACCCATTGTCCCTTTAAAAAAGCTTGAAAATCCATACAAATATACAGAATATAAGAGATAAAAAGATGAAATTTGGCAGGTGGGTAGAGTTGTGTTTCTTTTAACCATCTTTAAAGTTTCGCGTTTCTACATTTAAAGAAGGGGGAATAGGGGGGTGCGCATTTCCAATACGTCGATAATATATTTGTCGACCAATTTGCAACCACCATGTTTTTGTCTGTTTGATTGCTGTGATGCGGTGCTTTGTTTATAATTTGTCGAGTTTTGTTCTTAAAATACTGAAATATATGATGGTCAGAAATGCAATTAAAAGCCTATTTTTTTCATGCATGGCTGCGTATGCCCTAATCTCGTCGCAGCAGAAACGATGTTCAAGGCTTGAAATCCGTGGTCGCACACTGGGCGTTCGGTCGCAAATACGTCTTCAGAATGTCGTACTTCATGGTTTGTACATAGCTTTAACCCCTGGTCGTAGAAAGTTAATTCAAGGTTTAGCGTGTAGATTAAAGGTCAATGCACCTACGGTGAAAACGGGTTGGAAATATTGGTTTTTGTTTTACAGCGGTTTGAATGAAATCGTCCGCAGACTGGCTACACCACCCCACGTCTGTATGTGGCAAGCTGGAAAGTTCCGACAACCATTGCTGTAGCAGTCTCCTGTCAGTGTCCCGCACTGTCATTAAACTTCAGACCGTGCTTACATGCTTAGCTTCGTCAGTTCGCGACATGTTCTTTTTATCATTCGGGAATCAAGAACTCTGGATATTTATTTTCAATACGGTACCGGTACCAAACGGTACTACTGTACTACAGTACCGGTACCGTACTATGTCTTATAATATCTCGATGTCCTCCTGCAGTTCTAAAAACATACTGTACCGGTAGTAGGTACCATATTGTACTAAACATGTTGGCATACTGCAGTGCTGTACTAAAAACACACCGGTACTGTAACAAATTCGTGGCTCAACGGGCTAAGCGTTAGGAATACGCTCGCCACCGCACCTCTAATTACTCTGCGTGGGTTCGCAGGTTCGAATCCCATGCAGGGATGGTTATGTGCGAGAGGATTGCTGGACTCCTCGCCGTCGTTGGGTGGTTCACGTAACCGCTGGTCGGTTACGGCTTCCTCCACCATCAAGTCCATGCTTCCGAAAACAAACAATACAGTATAACTAATCCCATACCCGACTTGGAATGGTAACCAGGGTTGCCAGACCCCAGCGATCAAAAAAAGCCAAATCAAGACACGAAAAAAGCCAGAAAAAGCCAACAATTTTACTAAGTACCGTAAAAGCGCCTAACTTCGGACAGTTCCTAACTTCGGACAAAATTTTTGAACGGTCATATCTTGGCTAAAACGCGCCGTATATTGCTAATTTTATTTATTATAGGTTGCGCTGTTATATCTACATCTATTCTCATCTTTTTTAATGTTGCATAATTATTTTTTTGGTAAAAAAACGGAAATTTTGCCGAAAATTGACCGCCCGGCATTCAACGGCGCAGAGCGTCGCTCCTACTGAAGCTATCATCGTCAAAATACCATCATTCGGTAGAGGGCGACAACAATGTATATAATTTATTTGAGTGATCGCAAGATGTCGTACGAGATTTAAATAAAACCGAAAATTCTGAATTATAAATTCCGTAAGAATATTAAGATTTCACGCAGCGTCAAAAATTACGTCAACCTCCCGTAGATTATTTTTCGCTCACTTCCGACACGACGTCACACTGCGTCGCGGAAATGAATTTTGACGCCAGACACAACGGAGCCAATATGACAATTTCCGTTAAGATAAAGACGGCGTTACAATGTAATATTTTTGTATTTTGTTCGGCAAAATTACATTATTGAAAATACATGTCACACTTAATCGATGACGTTAAAAATCGAATATATAAAACTATGATAATTCCAACGTCCATATGGCACAGTGCACTGACTTGACCATTATTTTATGATTAGTAGTCGAAATGACAGTTATTGAATACGGCCTGGGTGAATTTCATTCATTCTAAATTAAAAATAAATTCAATCTCCAACAAATAAACGGGACCTACATGTTTACAAGATTACAAGTTGAATTTTGAATTAAACTTTACAATCGGATTTACCGTGTGTTTGATATAATTTATCATTTATAAAGATAACCGTGCAGAATAAAAAAAAGCTATCCGTCGAGAATATTAATACTTCAAAGACTTCGATAGAAGCCCGTTAAAATACTTCATTGTGGATTGAAACGGTTTGCATCAGATATATTTACGTATGCATTTCCTGATTAAAATGACTAACGTGTTATTATACTCATCTGAAGTATCGAAAATAACGAACGAAAGATGTATACATAGGACGACGGAAGTTTCAAATAATGCATTTTCGTCGTGACGTCAATGTTACGTTACGACGACGATCGAGCGTCTTATCTTCACGCAACGACGTGATTACGTCATCCGCATCGGAAGCCTCTTTCTCTCTGTGCGTCGCGGTTACGCAGTGAAGAAAATGACTGTCCGAAGATAGGGCAGTGAAGGATAACGGTCAGATGGCAAGAAATATCAATTATTTCAATAGTAAAAATAGTATAATTAAACCGAAATTTGCAGGGAATGTAAATTACCGCACGAATGTTTTACCGAGCAATTTTGGCACCGTTTGGACAATAAATGGCCGAGTTATTGACGAAAATATAGTAATTTTGTCCGAAGTTAGGCGCTTTTACGGTACAAAGCCCCATGATTTGTCAGATTTTAAGCGCTTGGCAACGTACTGATGATGATGTAGAGCCATCAGTTCATTCGGTGAGGCACACAAATAGAAAGTAAGTTCCTATAGAACTGTAGAATGTAAAATAAATATCAAGCGGACAGCATCATTTTACCATTCAACATATAACGGTACAATACAGGGTGCCGCCTCAGTCTGTCAGTATGTAATATACCTACATGTTTCTACTTAAACTTGTGATATACCTTAAAAAATTCTCCCTACCGGTATATCAGTACCGTACCGGTATATCGTGCTTTACTAATGAAAATTTTTTCACTTTTAAAATTTATAAACCATCAATTTTATTAAAAAATTATCTAACCCCCTGCCGCTCACAGGTGTACCACTGATATCTAATTCAGTAATTTTAGCGTAGTTAATCACATCGTTACTGCAATTGCAAAATTAAACTAGAGCTCACATAAACCATACCGGTATCAGGCATAATGAAAATTAAATTATACAACTATTTTTTGGAAACAGAATGTAAAACTGACAAATACAGAAATAGGCAAAACTATAAAAACGAAGCAATGTTTACAACCCTGCTTGAACCTCTGTCTGAGCAGCTGCAGTAACTGCAATTATTTCTTATTGGGTAGGATATGGTTAAGAGTTAATGTAACAAACAAGGAAATCGATGCTCCAGGAAATCCTAATGTTAAGTAGCTAAGTACGTTGTTACACACTAAATATTGTACCTATTTCATATGATTTTAATAATAGACACTAGAATAGACTTGAAAAAAGCCTAAAAAACACCAAAGAGCCAAACGGAAATTCTGACGCCAAACGCGTTTTAAAAAAGCCAATATGGCAACCCTGATGGTAACCAGACGAGAGGTCGTGGTTCGCCATATGGATAAGCCGTCTTAGCGGCTTTCCTCTCCCCCGGGATAAATATGTAAAATCCTATCCTACAATACTAGGCTAGAGCCAGAGCGTTCTTTTTTTTTTTTTTTTTTTTTCAAGACAATCTCAATTTCTTCAACTCATTATCGATTTTTGTAGTACATCATCAACGATTTCGTCAGATAATATTCTTTGCCTATCAAAATCTGACATTAATTTGATTACACCCACAGCGTTCTTATTCAACTGAAATAAATAAACCAACAAAAGGCAACAATGACCTCTGTGAAGCTAGCAGCAAAACACGAAATTGTGACTGACAGAATCGCAGAAAATACCCACGCGTAAAATTAAATGTTCCCAATGATTTTTATAAGAAAGTGTATATTTTGATTAGTTTCACAATAGCAATTAAAGCAAAATAATCATTAACTACACTCCTCGTATTGTTAATATATGGTAAACAAGCTAAAGCGACTGTTACAGTGCACAAAATTTTTTTATAATTCTTTGAGAGATGTTTAACAATGACTGAATTTTCGTCGTGTAACATGGTCGTTTCATGAAAACCTCCAATAAAGGCAGCATTGCAACACCATTGGTGAAAAGTAGAAACCTCAAAGATTCGATTTCAACATGTCAGAACAGTCTCAGCACGTTTTGACTTGACCATATTTAATACTAAACATAGCGTATATTCTTCAATTTTCAAAACAATGTATATACAACAAATTTGAAACTGATTTTGTATTTCAATTAAAATTACTGGATAGTTCATCAAAGAAGATATTTTTCTCTTTGTCACACAACAATAATGCACTTCATTAAACTTAGAATGAGTTGAGTAAAGTCTGAAATACTAAAAAAAAATTTACGCCCTCTTGTGGATTCTTTGATAAATTTCACAAAATTATCGTTTTCGAAAGGGCGATTTCTCAAAAACCGCCAATAAAGGCAGCACTACGACACATTCGAAGAAAAGCAGATACCCTATAGATTCGATTTTAATATGTCAGAACAGTAGCAGCACGTTTTGACTTGGCCAAATATAATTCCAAACATAGCGTATATTTTTAATTTCATTAAAAAAATGTAGATGTGACATATTTAAAAACGGTTTGGTATTTCAACTAAATTTACTGGAAAATTCATCAAATACTTTCTTCTCTTGGGTATACAACGAAACTGTACGTTCATTAAACTTGGAATTAGTGTGCAAATGTTAAAATGCCAAAAAATGATTTGACGCCCTCTTGTGGATCCTTTTCGGAATTTCGAAAAATTATCGTTTTTGAAAAGGGCGATTTCTCAAAAACCGCCAATAAAGGCAGCACTACGACACATTCGGAGTAAAGCAGATACCTAATAGATTTGATTTTACTATGTCAGAACAGTAGCAGCACGTTTTGACTTGGCCATATATAATACCAAACATAGCATGTATTCAAACTTTTATAAACAATGCAGACGTAACATATTTAAAAACGGTTTGGTATTTCAAATAAATTTCCTAGATAATTTATCAAACATCTTTTTCTCTTGGACATACATATATACTATACGTTCATTAAACTTGGAATAAGTTGCGGAAAGTATAAAATACCAAAAAGCATTTTACGTCCTCTTGTGGATTTTTTTCAAAATTTCAAAAAATTATCGTAATTGAAATAGCGATTTCTCGGAAACCGCCAATAAAGGCAGCACTACGACACATTCGGAGTAAAGCAGATACCTTATAGATTTTATTTTATTATGTCAGAACAGTAGCAGCACGTTTTGACTTGGCCATATATAATACCAAACATAGCGTGTATTCAAACTTTTATAAACAATGCAGACGTAACATATTTAAAAACGGTTTGGTATTTCAAATAAATTTCCTAGATAATTTATCAAACATCTTTTTCTCTTGGACATACATATATACTATACGTTCATTAAACTTGGAATAAGTTGCGGAAAGTATAAAATACCAAAAAGCATTTTACGTCCTCTTGTGGATTTTTTTCAAAATTTCAAAAAATTATCGTAATTGAAATATCGATTTCTCGGAAACCGCCAATAAAGGCAGCACTACGACACATTTGGAGAGAAGCAGATACCTTATAGATTCGATTTTAATAAGTCAGAACAGTAGCAGCACGTTTTGAGTTGGCCATATATAATACCAAACATAGCGTATAATTTTTAATTTTATCAACCATGTATATGGAACATATTTAAAAACGGTTAGGTATTTCAACTTAATTTACTGGATAATTCATCAAACACTTTTCTCTCTTGGTCATACATCAAAACTGTATGTTCATTAAACTTGGAATTATTGTGCAAATCCTAAAATGCCAAAAAATGATTTGACGCCCTCTTGTGGATTATTTTCGGAATTTCGAAAAATTATCGTTTTTGAAAAGGCGATTTCTCAAAAACCGCCAATAAAGGCATCACTACGACACATTCGGAGTAAAGCAGATACCTTATAGATTCGATTTCATTATGTCAGAACAGTAGCAGCACGTTTTGACTTGGTCATATATAATACCAAACATAGCGTGTATTTAAACTGTTATAAACAATGCAGACGAACATATTTAAAAACGGTTTGATATTTCAACTAAATTTTCTAGATAATTTATCAAACATCTTTTTCTCTTGGACATACATATATACTATTCGTTCAATAAACTTGGAATAAGTTACGGAAAGTATAAAATACCAAAAAGCATTTTACGTCCTCTTGTGGATTATTTTCAAAATTTCAAAAAATTATCATTTTTGAAAAGGCGATTTCTCAAAAACCGCCAATAAAGGCATCACTACGACACATTCGGAGTAAAGCAGATACCTTATAGATTTGATTTCATTATGTCAGAACAGTAGCAGCACGTTTTGACTTGGTCATATATAATACCAAACATAGCGTGTATTTAAACTTTTATAAAAAATGCAGACGTAACATATTTAAAAACGGTTTGATATTTCAACTAAATTTTCTAGATAATTTATCAAACATCATTTTCTCTTGGACATATATATATACTATTCGTTCATTAAACTTGGAAAAAGGTTGCGGAAAGTATGAAATACCAAAAAGCATTTTACGTCCTCTTGTGGATTACTTTCAAAATTCCAAAAAATTATGGTAATTGAAATAGCGATTTCTCGAAAACCGCCAATAAAGGCAGCACTACGACACATTCGGAGTAAAGCAGATACCTAATAGATATGATTTTATTATGTCAGAACAGTAGCAGCACGTTTTGACTCGGCCATATATAATACCAAACATAGCGTGTATTCAAACTTTTATAAACAATGCAGTCGTAACATATTTAAAAACGGTTTGGTATTTCAAATAAATTTCCTAGATAATTTATCAAACATCTTTTTCTCTTGGACATACATATATACTATACGTTCATTAAACTTGGAATAAGTTGCGGAAAGTATAAAATACCAAAAAGCATTTTACGTCCTTTTGTGGATTATTTTCAAAATTTCAAAAAATTATCGTTATTGAAATAGCGATTTCTCGAAAACCGCCAATAAAGGCAGCATTACGACACATTTGGAGAAAAGCAGATACCTTATAGATTCGATTTTAATATGTCAGAACAGTAGCAGCACGTTTTGACTTGGTCATATATAATTCCAAACATAGCGTATATTTTCAATTTTGTTAAAAAATGTAGATGTGACATATTTAAAAAAGGGTTTGGTATTTCAACTAAATTTACTGGAAAATTCATCAAATACTTTCTTCTCTTGGGTATACAACAAAACTGTACGTTCATTAAACTTGGAATTAGTGTGCAAATCTTAAAATGTCAAAAAATGATTTGACGCTCCTCGTGGATCCATTTCGGAATTTCGAAAAATTATCGTTTTTGAAAGGGCGATTTCTCAAAAACCGCCAATAAAGGCAGCACTACGACACATTCGGAGTAAAGCAGATACCTTATAGATTTGATTTCATTATGTCAGAACAGTAGCAGCACGTTTTGACTTGGCCATATATAATTTTATCAACTATGTAGATGTAACATATTTAAAAACGGTTAGGTATTTCAACTTAATCTACTGGATAATTCACCAAACACTTTTCTCTCTTGGTCATACATCAAAACTGTTCATTAAACTTGGAATAAGACGGCGAATCCTAAAAGAACAAAAAATGATTTGACGCTCTCTTGTGGTGTTTTTTTGAAGTTTTGAAAAAATATCGTTTTTAAAAGGGCGATTTCTCAAAAACCGCCAATTGGTATTATATATCGCCAAGTAAAAACGTGCTGCTACTGTTCTGACATAATGAAATCAAATCTATAAGGTATCTGCTTTACTCCGAATGTGTCGTAGTGCTGCCTTTATTGGCAATTTTTGAGAAATCGCCCTTTCAAAAACGATATTATTTTGAAATTCCAAAAAAAATCCACAAGAGGGCGTAAAATGATTTTTTCGGTATTTCCTACTTTACGCAACTCCTTCCAAGTTTAATGGACGTACAGTATGTATGTATACCAAAAGAAAATGATGTTTGATAAATTATCTAGTAAATTTAGTTGAAATACCGTACGGTTTTTAAATATGTTTCGTCTGCATTGTTTATAACATTTTGAATACACACTATGTTTGGTATCATATATGACCAAGTCAAAACGTGCTGCTACTGTTCTGACATAATGAAATCAAATCTATAAGGTATCTGCTTTACTCCGAATGTGTCGTAGTGCTGCCTTTATTGGCGGTTTTTGAGAAATCGCCCTTTCAAAAACGATAATTTTTCGAAATTCCGAAAAGGATCCACTAAAGGGCAAATCATTTTTTGGCATCTTAAGATTTGCACACTAATTTCAAGTTTAATGAACGTACAGTTTTGATGTATGACCAAGAGAGAAAAGTGTTTGATGAAATTTAGTTGAAATACTTAACCGTTTTTAAATATGTTACATATACATAGTTGATAAAATTGAAAATGATATGCTATGTTTAGTATTAAATATGGCCAGATCAAAACGTGCTGCTACTGTTCTGGTTTGGTGAAATCGAATCTTTAACGTATCTGCTATTCTCCAAAAGTGTCGTATTGCTGCCTTTATTGGCCATTGTCCGAGAAATCGTCACTCCAAAAACGGCATGCTTGGGAAATTGAAAAATTATATATAGGTTGTAAGACATTTTTCACTTTTTCATACAATTTGCATCTTATTCCAAGTTCAATTAACACACAGTATCGGTGTTTGAAAATATAAGAAAACGGAATATTACGATATTAGGTGAGTTTATTTGAAATACCAAAACTTTTCAAAATATGTGAACATCTACGCTATTCAAATATTTGAGATATACGCTATGTTTGGTATTATAAATGGCCAAGTCAAAACGTGCTGCTACTGTTATGGTATAGTGAAGTCGAATCTAAAAGGTATTTGCTTTTTTTCCGAATGTGTCGTAGTGCTGCCTTTATTGGCGGTTTTCGAGAAATCGCCCTTTCAAAAACGATTATTTTTCGGAATTCAGAAAAGAACCCATTATAGAGAGCGTAAAATGTTTTTTTTTATATTTTAAACTTTCCCAATTAATTCTTAGTTTAATAAACGTACAGTATTCATTTGTGACAAAGAGAAAAATATATTTGATCAATTTTCCAGCAGCTTCAGTTGAAATACAAATCCCTATTAAATTTGTTACGTCGACAATGTTTATAAAACTGAGAATACACGCTATTTTGGTATTATATGGAGCCGAGTCAAAACATGCTGCCACTGTTTTGTTATAGTGAAATCAAATCTATAGGGTATATACTTTTTTCGAATGTGTCGTAGTGCTGCCTTTATTGGCGGTTTTCGAGAAATTCCCCTTCCAAAATCGATAATTTTTTGAAATTTTGAAAAAAATCCACGAGAGGGCGTAAAATATTTTTTTGTTATTTTATACTTTTCTTCTGCAACTCATTCTAAGTTTAATAGACGTACAGTATTAATGTGTGACAAAGAGAAAAATATATATTTTATCAATTGTTCAGCAAATTTAGTTGACATACAATTCCTTTTTAAATTTGTTTCGTCCACATTGTTCATAAAATTGAAGAGTATACGCTATGTTTGGTATTATATATGGCAAAGTCAAAACGTTCTGCTACCGTTCTGACATAATAAAATTGAATCTATAAGGTATGTGCTTTTCTCTGAATGTGTCGTGATGCTGCCTTTATTGGCGGTTTTTGAGAAATCATTAATCCAAAAACGATAATTTTCGAAATTCTCAAACTAATTCAAGGGGGTGCGCAAAATTTTTATTATTACTTTATACTTCCTGAAACTTATTCTAACTTTAATGGACGTACAGTATTGATGTGCGACAAAGAGAAAAAGATATTTGATCAATTATCCTGCAACTTTAGTTGAAATACAAACCCTTTTTTAATATGTTACGTACCTTTGTTTTAAAAATCGAGGAATATACGCTATTTTTGGTATTATATATGGCCGAGTCAAAACGTGCTGCTACTGTTCTGGCATAATAAAATCGAATCTATAATGTATGTGCTTTTATCCGAATATGTCGTAGTGCTGCCTTTATTGGCGGTTTTCGAAAAATCGCCATTTTAAAAACGATAATTTTTTGTAATCTAGGACAGAATCCACTAGGAGTCGCAAATGATTTTTTGCTGTTTTATACTTCCCGCAACGTATTCCAAGTTTAAAAGATGTACAGTATTAATGTGTGACAAAAAGAAAATGATATTTTATCCAATATCTAGCAAATTTAGTTGAAATACAAAATCAATTTTAAATTTGTTACGTCCATGCCGTTATTAAAATTTAGATTACACGATATGTTTGGTAATATATATGGTCAAGCCAAAACGTACTGCTACTGTTCTGTTATAGAAAAATTGAATTTATATGGTATCTGCTTTTCTCCAAATGTGTCGTGGTGCTGCCTTTATTGGCGGTTTTCGAGGAATCGAGGTTCCGAAAAGGATAATTTTCCGAAACTTTGTATTTGCGGAATACCTGAAAATTCATTTTTCGCTTAGTTAGTCTTTTTTTGAACACTATTTTCTTGTTAAATTTAATGTATTCATTCAGTTTAAAGATTTTTCATCTATTTTCGTGACAATATTATATTTTGATCAGCATTTTTAATTTTCATATTTACCTATAAGTGAACACTATATGCGCGTGGAACCTATATTCAATGTGTAAAAATATTCTGGCTGACAGTGCTGCTAGCTTCACAGTGGTGGAACAATGCGCCATTTGATGCAGATGAGTGGTTCCGGGTTATGACCTTTCGCGAAGAAAAGTGATATTTTGGCATCGTTCTAGAAAGAAAAAAAAACTACACTCCACACGCTCTTTCGTAATGTCCAACATGACCACAATTGAATCAAATAAAATTTTCAAACAGGTGAAAAGGTGCAGAGTGTCCGGGCCGTCCTTGTGAATACGTGCAATGCGAATCGTACGTGCAGAGTACTACCATCAAAACAAACAAATTGATCTACACTCACTACAGTATAAATAAACTCTTTTAAGGAGCAAGACTTACATAAACAACGGAAGCAAATTCAAGAAATTTACCCTTTCTGCCTGGTGCGCTTGACATTTAGGATAGGATTTTACATCTTTATCCTGTTTGTGTATTAAACTATCTCAAAATGAATCCTGACAATCCGCAAGCTTCTGTTCAACACAGCGTCTGTCAAAGCCATGGACACAATGCGAGAAGGGAAATTTTTCAACTCGATAACTGCCTTTAGCAAGATAATGTAATGACTCTTTGAGTTGACTGTTAGTTGAACCCAAACTATGAAACACAGCAGATCGCGAATAGAAATTGAATTTTATTACAATCCATAATGTCATCAAAAATGCGGAAAACCTACAACAGGGAACAGAATATATAATTTCTTGTTCAGAATAGTTGGTAAAATAATAAAATTATGACAAAAAATAAAAAATGAAGTCGTGTGATTGGCAAAAGTACAGCACCGTGATCAAAAAAAATATATAATGTGCAATTTTTTCAAATACAAAAATACAGGACATCAATGAAAAAAGTTGGTGAAGCATACAGAAGACTTTTATTCGTACCATGCACTTACTATTAGAGAGTTGTTTCATTGAAAAGAGATCAAAATGTATATACAGCAGAACTATCAATCTTCCATTATTGCATTTCCATTTCAAAAGAGTTAATAAACTAGTAGAAAATAAATACAAGTATATATATATATTTATGTAAGGTTTGTCTGGGCGACATACATATTGAATATTTCGAAACATTAATTTTTTTACTCTTGGATCTCTGGTATATATTATTTTCTAGTGTATTTTAGTTCGATTTCCTGGAGCACCTTACGTAGAAATGGCTAAAAAGCATATGCTGATATGAAATATTGGCAAGACCAACGTACATCTTCAAATGGGTTCATATTTGTTCAACACCTTTGATTGTTTCTAATGAAAAATATTTAAATACACAATCTGACAAACATAATATACGGTAAGTTGATATTCAACAATGCTTTGATCAAACACGAATGAAATGCAACTTTACAAAAAGGGGTGTTTTAACACTTGTTGAATATAAAAATCAGGACATTTTAAATTACGACTCCTATTGTTTTTGCATATTCTGTATTGGTGTGTGTAAACTTTATGAATTTTGTAGAATCTGTGAAATTATAGCTGACAGGATATTTGAGACTAAAATAAATATGAAATGTCCAAAATCACATTTATATAAAAATTCCTGTATTCCGAATACATGGAAAACAGATTTCAATTTCATACAATTCGAAACACTTCATTTTTCAGTCAAATTATTATCTGCTATGTTATAGTTTGAAACATTGAAAAGTTAGTTTATTCAATCATTTGTAAAATTCATATCTAAGTTGAGGAAGATTTCTCAAGATTTTATGATTGAAGAAAAGGTAAAAATGTAAAAAACAACACCATCATGAAGAGGGAGAGACAGGAATGATATGAGGTAAATAATAAAAAATGTATATGAAAAATATTTCAAGCATATGAAAAGGAAGACTGTGGATTTTATAATGAAGGAGACACCAAAGAATGGAAGCCTAAATGAAAAAGGTGAGTGTTCAGAATGTATAAACTTAGGACACCGAGGGAATAAGTAAAAAAAAAAATTTGAATGCTTCAACTCTTCACTTATTCATGACTATTCAGGAATTGAGAAAATGGGGTAAAAATGCGAGATTTCAAAAACCATATTTTGGTTGAGTTTCACCCTCGAAAAGTGAATTTACATAAATTTGCTCAATCTCAATCTTGATCGGCTACTAGGGACAGAAAATTTTTTCAGGAATTCTTCTATAAACTGTTTGGATTATCATAATTATTGAAACATATATAAAAATAAGTTATAAGCAAGATATACTTAATAAATATAGCAAATTACACTACTAAAATTTTTACATCATTCATATTTAGAAAAAAAATGAATTTTTAAAATTGTCTGCAGTATTACATTTTAAACCAAAGCTTTTTGGTTTGCCCTACCAGGCATTAAATGTAAAATGAAGTCGAATAATTATTGGATCAAACTGACTGAGATTTCAAAGTGGAGAATATCACATGGTTCATAATAGGATGCTTACATGTAAATATAAGAATTTACTATGATTTAAGTAATTTAAAAACACTGTGCAACCGATGTAATAAAAGAATAATCAATTTTTTTTTGTGATATATAAATTATGCTTGAATGGGGTAATATCCACTAGGTGTACTCGGTCTAATTTCATCAGAATCTGATCGTACTAATGGAACATAAACTGCGACACCGTTTGCTGCACAGACTGTTATTTCACTCGCACATATTGTACTTGTGCATGAGCTGACCTCTGACCCTGTTCCTTCTTCATCCTCATTGGTTGATTTGAAATTGTTTCGTGGCTCCTGATTGGCTGGTCCATATTGTACATTGTGTCTATCCACCATAACTGTGGTTAACAAAGGTTCTGCTTCTTGGTCTTCATTATCAGAGATTTGAGCGGCATCGTCATCATCATTATTAGTTTCAGTAGGTGGATCATTAACATCTACTATTGTAACGTCTTCATTTTCGCCGAAAAACATTTCTTGCATCCTAGAATAGATAGTAATGTCTTGAATAGATAATTTAAAATAGTTCTACACCATCGGTTCTCAAGTGGGCCATGGCTCACTTCTGGGGCACAGAAACATTTTCAGGTGGGCCATAAATTATTAAAAATTACTAGAGTTGTTAATAAATTTAGTTAAACTTCAAATGTAGTAGCAATAAATGATGATGCTGTTTTTGCTAATTCTAAATTTTTTCTCTTGTAGTTTTTCCATTGCATGAAAAAATTAATGGGCCACACGGACTGCTATTAGACTACTAGGTGTAAGCAATTATGTAACCTCTTCCATGTGACAGGGCATTCACTTTACAAAGTTACAACTTCCCTCATATCCCTCAAGTTCACATGATCACCTTATTATCAAATCAGCAACCTTCTATATACTGCCCACATGATGTTTTCTGACCCTTGTAACATTTTAGTTGTCTTGGCGATGAGGCGCATCTGCGTGGGTTTGCAGGTTCGAATCCTGTGGGGAATAATTAAATGCGAGATGATTGCCGGACACTTTGCTGCCGTAGAATAGTTCACATAAGTCATTAAGTCAATGCAACTGAAACAAATAACTGGCTAACTGATCCAATACCCGGCGTGGACTGGTAACCAGACAAGAGGCCGTAGTTCACCATAGGATTAAGCCTCCCGACCCCGAACCTGTCCCAACCACCCCCCCCCCCCACCCTATAATAAAAAAATATGCAAATCCCATTCTTCTTTAGTTGATATCCATTTTGAATGAAAGCCCTAAGTAAACAGCGAAGTTGGCTGACACCCACCTGTGGCCATTTATAGATGTGTTATATTTTTATATAAATTGTACTTATTCCAACTCACCCACAACTTGCAGGACTGGCTGGAACTTCTAATGATTCCAGATCAGAAAGCATTTCATTGAATCTAGTGAGAATTTTTGTAAATGTTGGACGTTTATGATGATCTCTCTGCCAACATTCTAACATTAGTTGATGGAAAACCGACGGACATTTCTGAATGAAAGACGAGATAAATATATGGTTGGTACAAGAAAATGGTAAGTTATAGTCAAGTCCGTACTCCCGTAGTGTATGTAACAGGTGAGGGTTGGGCCATGATTTTATTCCGATTTTCCTTATTTTGGTTCTATTACGAGTTCGGGGATTGTCTGTGATAGCCAAGTGAATATACCCCCATATGCTCATAGGTTTTAGTCTCCTTACACAACTTGATGTAAAGTAGGCGAACAAAATTAGTTACCTCCATATTGGTACACACACTTCTGGAGCGCTGCCAGGGCTGTGGAGTCACAGACTAAATTTGGAGTGTTCTCAATGATATTAGGGTCAAAATTTCTCGAATGTTTCCCCAACACCTGTCCTTTTTATGGTATTCTAGCTAGAATTATATTTAACCTGTGGTAGAACAATATTTGTGGGGTGAGTACTAGGGCTCACATATTAAAGATTTCTCTCGGTCTCTGGTTTGTTTTGAAACTATATGAATACACACTATCCAGCTGCTTAAATCAAAAAATAGTGTTCTTCCCAGTCTTACTCGTTCAACCAAATTTAGCTTCATAATTTACCAAAATTTGTCCCACACATTTTTACATTATTTATTGTTATCTTTCATCGAATTGAGTGTCATACTCAGAAAATGCTAAGATCAATCACAGTTCACTGATATCTTCACACACTATACTTATCATACTTCTGGAGCAGGCAATCTCATTCCATCATTGACAACTTTAATAACTTCATGGTTTGTCATATCCCAGTACGGTGATTCACCAAAACTTGATGCCTCCCACATAAGGATGCCGAAGCTCCAAACATCCGAGAACTAGAAAGAAAAATGTTAAGGATTCAAGAAAGAATTGCTTCATAAGCATGCTAGTGGAAGAAAAAAGCCGATAGGACGACTTAATCATATAGTGAACCACGGCCCTGAAGTCCAGTTACAAATCTTTGTTGTGTATGGGATTAATTGGACATTTATTTTGTTTTCGGAAACATGGACTTGATGATGGAGGAATCAGTAACAGGCCAGTAGTCATGTGAACCACCCACCATACAACGGCGAGGACTCCAGCAATCCCCTCGCACATAATTATCCTTGCATTGGATTGCGGTGGCGTGCGTATTTCTAACGCCTATAAAAATAACTGTACACTACTATATTGAACATGCTCTTATCTAAAAAAAATCACTTGAAACCAGACCAAATTATCAAAACAAAACAATCATAGAATGAGTTTGTTTCATAAAAAGAAATTGCGAGTCACAAAGGACATATGGAATTTGAAACAAAAGTAGTAATAGGCTCCTCATTCATCCATAAGTATTAAAAATTTGACGACGACTGGTCCGACAACATCAAGAACACTCTATATATACACAAATTAATTATGTTCATATTTACCTGGGTGAATGTACGAAACGCCACAGCTTCAGGGGCAGTCCATTTGATTGCAATTTTTCCTCCCCGAGTTGTGTATGTTCCACTTCCATTACTCCCACTTTCAGAATCATTATTCTCTACCTCCCTCATCAGGCCAAAATCAGCAACCTTACACACAAGGTCTGAATTGATGAGAACATTTCTCGCCGCAAGATCTCTAAATTATTGAGATAACATGATTATATTAAAAATTTTGGACTGTTTATAATTTCACATGAATCACGATCTGGAAAGTAATAATCATTGGATAAAACAATGATTTTCTTTTATCTAAAATCACAATTTTTTTTTAAATTCCCTACTTTTATTTATAGCAGTTCAGTTCTCCTATTTAACAAAACAGTTTATCACAGTTTGCAGTTTTTTCATAGCAATTCAGAATTTTTTACAACTTTCTAATTTTCATTTAAGTCTAACCATGGCAATCCAGAAGTATGTGCACCAATATGGAGGTAAATAATTTTGTTTGCTTACTTTGTATCAAGTTGTGTGAAGAAGTGGAAGCCTATGGGCAGGGGGTATATTACTACGAGAACGGCAGTACCTGGCCATGCCATGAAAACCAGCATTAATCAAGTAAATTTAAAAATTAATATAAATTTTCCAATCATACACAGCATACATTACTGCAAAAAATACTAAAATGATACAATGATCAACATCTCACCTATGAACAAATCCTCTTCCACTCAAGTATTCCATTCCGCTTGCAACACCTTTCAACATTTCTGCTATTTTACGGTGTGAAATAGGGAGACTCCAATCATGACCATTAGACTTGGACATCGTCTTTTCTTTGATGCTTGTTAAGAAGCCGTGTAAACTACCATGGTCCATCAACTCAGTAACGATGAAAAAGGGACGACTTTGGGTCACTACTGCCTCCAAGTGTACAATATTCGGATGACGAAATTTTTCAAGCGACATTGCTTCACGGAGAAAGTTTATCTGAAAAATATATAATCAACCATTAAATATTAAGCATATTACAGGAAAATATCACTCACACTTTCAAGTCACACACACACACCCACAGGCGCGCAGCCAGGATTTTTGAAAGGGGGGGTTTCAAAATCGGAAATTACTAATGCCGTCTGTAACAGTCACCGCTATCATGCGCTCGTCAATAGAGCCGCCTTTTCAGCTTCTGTCGCGTAAAATATTCAATTCATGACAACTACGAGATTCTAAAATGTCCTTACGTATATATCAATTTGATTGTCCCCAACGCAACTCGCGGTCTCGACTTTCTACGTCAAAATAAAAACATTACTGCCGTGGACATAAAACAATGAGATAAGCTGCCCGATATATTTAATTTTGATACGTATTTTTGCAATCTTGTGACCTCGTTATCGCCGTTAGTAAAATCTCGATATCTGATATAAAATCACGTTTAGTACAGTTTTACTTCATATAATGAAAATAGATATAAGTATACCAGTAAATCAAAAATACAAATTCACCGCCTCGAAATTCACGCCGGACAGTCGCCGCGATTACGTCACTTGTTAAAAGAGCAGACTTTTCGAAACGAAAAATGATATTTCTCTTGTGCAAGGTAAACCCATGACAGATAAGGGCATATTTAAAATGTCCTGCTTTATTATTTTAATTGTCTTCAATTTAACCTGCGGTTGCGCCGACAAAACAAGAGCCACTCTAAAACACCACGGAATTCCGCATAAAAATGTGTGGTAAACTGCCCTATTATATATTGTTTTGATCCGTATTTTTTCTATTTTGCAAATTCGACAAATTTGAGATGTGCTTGTAACATTGACTCCGTTCAATCGCAATGCTGCCACTCCGATTATTTTTAAAGATAAAAGCTTTCGAAAAATTCGTAAATCTGCTGTAAATTCTCATGGAGTAAAATTTATTTCAGTAGAATGAAAATTGATGGATATACTTCAGATTAATTGTCTTATATATCATCACTAACGGAAAAAATTGCGTTTTCAACCTTGTTTAATGATAACACTAAAATTTTCGACAACAATTTTAAAGTAATGGATCCCACCCACAATTAACCGTGTTTCGATTTTAATGGCGGTATGTTCCTAAACAGCGAGGAAACATAATGTGTGCCGTGGGCACACGAAATTTTGCGATTTTCAAAAGCGTTTTTAGACTAGAAAAGCGTTTTTAGACTGTCGCGGGACTCAACAAATCTTATAGCCTATTGTTTACGGTTTTGTTTTCAGTATTTCAGTATTGTCGATTTTCGGGTTTACTCCTTCGTTTGTCTTTAGAACCTCGCCGCCGATGAACGTATAATAACTCTCACCGAATTCACAATTCCTTGCAAAGTACAAAAATAATCATCATGTTTATCGTGGCACAAATTTGTGATTTGGAGAGAATAAATACCGACGTAAAGGCGTTTACGGCCTAAATAACACACTGATGAAAACAATCGGCGATTTTAGCAGAAGGCAATTGCACGCTTTTTCAGTTTTCCCAATTCCGTGCGAGTACAAAAATAAAATAATTATAATTGTTCCCGTGGCACAAATTTGTGATTTAGAGAGAATAAATACCAACGAGAAGGCGTTTACGGCCTAAATAACACTCCGCCTTCATGAAAACATAAGGCGATTTTAGCAGAAAACAATTGCACGCGTTATCGGCGACTTTTTCTGTTTTCAAAAAAATTTAAAAGGGGGAGGGGGGTTCGGGGAACCCCCCCTGGCTGCGCCACTGCACACCCATACTAATCTGCATATATACATATATGAAGGCACCTGCGCTATATCACATAAGTATGTGCTTTTAAGCAGTATCACATCATATAATTACTCAAGATTTTTGCACACAAGCATAACACATTTTATAGATGGAGGCACAAAACTTCAACTTGAATGGTAAAACAGAAGTTTCCATGCAAGCATCATTTAGTCATTTGTTTTTGGTCAGCATGCGCGGCGGTGTGGCTCAACGGGCTAAGCGTTAGGAATACGCTCGCCACCGCACCTCTAATTTCTCTGCGTGTGTTCGCAGGTCTGAATCCCATGCAGGGATGGTTATGTGCGAGAGGATTGCTGGACTCCTCGCCGTCGTTGGGTGGTTCACGTAACCGCTGGTCGGTTACGGCTTCCTCCACCACCAAGTCCATGCTTCCGAAAACAAACAATATAACTAATCCCATACCCGACTTGGAATGGTAACCGGACGACAGGCCAGGGTTTGCCATATGGATAAGCCGTCTTATCGGCTTTCTTCTCCCCAGGGATAAATATGTAAATCCTATCCTATCCTACTTCTTGTGCAGTATATAATTTAAACGAACCTGTTCTTGTGGTTCACATTGATCTCTCAGTTGTTTCACTGCAACATCTATTGTGGTTTCTTGTCCTGTTTTCAAATCTGAAACAATAACATTAAATTATTATCACAAATTATAAATGACTGTACTTTAAAATTTAAACAGCTCACATGAACTGTTTCAGATATCAAATTCTCTCCAATAGTTTTATCAGGTATGTCAAGTGTGACACACAGTCAAATTACTCACTGCCAATTATATCCATGTAATTAATAGCAACTTCAATTATTGCTTTTCCTATTTTAACACTTCATTGATTAATTAAGGAAAATCGAAGTTTACTTGAACTACTCATTATAAATCTGCCAATTATATCCATGTAATTAATAGCAACTTCAATTATTGCTTTTCCTATTCTAACACTTCATTGATTAATTAAGGAAAATCGAAGTTTACTTGAACTACTCATTATAAATCTCAAGGGTTATTGAGTGGTCTAGTTGCAAAGAATAACGAAGCAATGAATTACAACAATAGATTCAGATATTTATTTAGTCGTGCATGAAATATTGTAATGACTAGGGCTGGGAATGGTTAACCGGTTAACCGATTTCATATGGTTAACGGTTACGATTTATTTTAACCGTTAACTGACATCTCACGTACAAATCATCTTCATACCGTACAATTTCTTCAAATATGATTACGTCATCGCAAGTTTATCTCTTGTGGCATTTAATTCAAAAGAATATTACTAACTGTGTGTGTAAGGACTCAATAAATGTGGATAATGTAAGGACCAATAATGTAAGGACCAAGATTGCTGATTATGAAAATTTGACAATGATGAATTCAGAATCAGTTTTCGGTCGATTTCGAAATATATTGTTCACAATTTCATTGCAAAATCGGATATTCAATGTCATACAACAAGTGCGCAGTTGATGCCGTTTTTCTTTATGTGATATATATCTCGAAGTAAAATTTGCACATCGAACACTGATAATTTGTCACATAAATGACGTTTAACAACGGAATCAGGTTTTCTAAAATACTTCCACACGCCCGAACCACGCTGCCTATCTCTTACAGAAGAGCAATCATGAAACAATCTTGATTCGTGAATAATTTTAATAAGCGATACCGGGATAAGAACACGCAAAAATTGCTTCATAAGCATTGTGACGTAACAAGCTGAAATTATAAATTATTACTTCAAACGTCACGCGGCGGTTAACCGGTTAATTTTACCCGGTTAACGGTTAAAGTGTTTTCCCAGAAATTCCCAGCCCTAGTAATGACACAATTGAAAAAATATAATAAAAGGTTAATTTAAAAAACAGATATACAATATTTCCGCAATTGACGGGGGCGCGAAAGATTGCCAAAGTCATCTTGTCAGCGACACCTAGTTTGCTGAGTTGAGAAGCAGATAATGAAAAAAATCGCAAAATAATAATTAGATTATATCATCGTGACTTGCTGAATGAATCCAACTTAGAGAATATGAATATAGTGAGAGTCAACAAGGAAAGAAGTGACTGAATTAGTCATTTTAACTTTGTAACGTCATGCTCAGATGAGCGTGATGAAGCAAAACTTCTCGTTTCACTACTACCTCCTACTAAAAGATAATTCAGCAGGATTTTAAGAAATCGGATATATAAGTTCTTGAACTTTATAAATTTGTTTGAAATTTTCTCACCAATAGTTGCAAGAGTTCCTTTATAAACTTCACCAAATTCTCCGCAGCCGATAACTTGTCCACATGATATTGATTCTACTGATGTCTCGCATAGAAATCTATGAGGTGATATAGCATCTATGGAGTATGGATCTATGTATGTACGTTGGTCTGCAACAGAAAAAACATTTTTGAATATCAAATAGTTTGCTTAGGAATAGTTATTTGCTTTAGAACAGGGGTGCGCAACAGGCTCTTGTCTTGTCAGTGCATTAAATCTATCGCCTTTTGCCCGGTGCCTTCAATACTCTAAGGCTGAGTCTGTGTAAAAACTTTTTTTGAGTGGCTTAGCTACATGTCTGAAGTTGGTTATATGGCCCGTCATTTTTGTAGGAACCTCTACCTTTAGATGTATCACACATATTTATTTTTAATAATTGTTCTCAGTTCATAATATCGCTCTTATTTTTTGAAATTTTTTCCTGAGCCCACAAACTACAGCCTTACCCATTGCTTCATGATGTGAATTGTAAGGTCTGAATTCAGTTTGTTGCTCAGTAAATCCGTTCTTGTTTTCATGTTTCCTGTTATTTGATCGACATTTCCATTGAAGTATTAAAATGAGACAAATCTGAATAAGTAATTTGAATAATGATTACGAGAATCCGTGCCCAATTTCAATAAATATATCTTGATTGATGTAACTTTGCAAAAATGGTCAATGCCCAATGGACTTTTTTAAAACTTGCGATACCATGGCTTGATAAAACAAACATAAAAGTACATATATTGCATAAAATATGTATTAGGGTAAAATTATTGATTATAAGGAATTTTTATGTGAATATATGTCTGAAGATCAGGCATAAAAACATATTCCTATTCCCATATTCAACATCTTATAGCAAGAATCAGCAGATACAGCTGCATGGATTAAAATATTTGCTGATGCTGATTTAAAAATCAAAAATTTTCCATAAAAAATAGCACAATAGCGCCCCAGTATTCAAATTGTTTTCACAAATATTGTCATGAAATAATCATGTATCAACAAGACACACTCGATTCTACTTGACATGTACAGAAAATAAATAGAAAAGCTAATAATACATTAGTACATAGTTAAAGAAGCTAAAAAAAAAGGACAAACAAGGCTTACTATGAAAACCAATGCAGCAATGACAATAGTTGCGATTAAATAAGGAAAGTTTCCAGTGTTTGTTGGTTGATTATTCGCTGAATCATCAAATGAAACTGTGTAAGCAAGAAGTGGATTGCTCCCGTTGTCTGATCCTGTAATAGTTGAATAATATTTTATATTTTTATTCTGGAAGCAATGGAATCTTTTGGCATTACCTATCCAATTCAATACACCCTTGGTGAGATGAGATTTTAAAACAAAGATTTAGATCTTGTGCCAGATATAGTAAAGTCCAATACTTTGACAAGGTCATCACGTGCGCAAAAAAATAAATAAAAAAAGTTGACCACTAGCATCAACTAACCCGGCGAATTATAAACAGTGATAAAAAACTTGTTGGTTGATCCAGGATATTGAGGTAGTTGCTACTTGAATAGAACTTTGTTTCAAGTGGGATGTTGTTTTCATTCCATGGGAGAGTAAAGCCAGCAAGATGTGTCAATAATATGGTGAACCACATTATGGCCTAACTGTAACCGGGTACACACACTACGACAGCATCAAACGTTGTACATGAAAAACTAACCAGCAGAATTATGAACAGTGATTATGATCTCATAGATTGATCCCGGATATAAATCGGTGAGTAAAACATATGTTTCATTGACGATGATATATTCCCAAGTATATTTATGTGAAACAAATTGAGCTGGAACATTAGATGGCTTCTCAGAAGAATCTTTGATTTCATTAACAAGTGCATATTTGACCTAAAGTAAAATAGATGGTTACGTTTATTGTCAGTTTAACAAACAAATGAGAGAGAGAGAGAGTTTATTTATTTTATGTCGTACAATTGCATCCCAGCATTATACACATGCATCTCCATCAACACAAAGGCATATAGGAAGCATAGGTGGTTGTTTTACATAACTCCAACTGATAAAAAAGAGTTATGATTCAAATTTTAGACAGAAAAAATTGCCATATAGCTGAATTTTGTTGTAAAATGAGTGCATTCAAAATAATCAAAACATAAATTGAAAAACATAATTTCTGAATATTTAACTAGTTACAAATTAAAAATCCCCTTATTTCACTCCACTTATATGTATAAGCAACCTAGATAATGAGTGGAAATAAGAATAAGGCATCGCAATCCTGCGGTCAACCATGTTGTGAAATAAGCAGTAAAACCTTCCTGTGTTATTGAGTACGTATTAAAAAGTCCAACACAATTAATTAGGCTTAGTACGAAGCACCAACTGTCAAAAAAACTCGAAGTTTCCTCAAAACAATTAATTTAACAATTTTTTACAATAAAAATCCTCAACTACAGACAGTTAATTAAAGATCCAAGACTTACCTTATAAAAGAGAATAACACCGTTTGGATATTTTGGTTCATTCCATTTCAATGCAACTGCAGTTTGGTTTTCCATCGTAATCATTGGATTTTGAACACTGGATGGCAGTGTATCGCCTGTCTTATAAACTATCGAACTTGATGAGGAATCAAGCAAGGAATGCAGTTTCTAAAATGTGAATGTGTATTGTTCAATATGAAAAATATGGTGCTTCTCTAACTATGGTTCGATTGGTTTTTGCTAAGCATAGAGATGATAGCTATAAGATAATTTATCTTGATTGAGTAAAAATAAATGATCTTATCTATTTCATGTATATACTTAATCAGTTTGAAGTATTCTATTTTGGATTGCTATTTACTAACTTAAAAGGCCAATTGTGGTAACAGTTTCCGATTGGGTTCTTTTAGTTTTCTACAGGCATCTTCCGACATCTATTTTTGAATATTACATATATCTTTCCAGTAATAATTCTAAAACTATGAGGACAGGGTGAAATAAGTATGTCAATTGCCGAAACTGTAAATATTTGCATATTTGTGTTGAACTCATTTCATATTAGCAGTTATTTCGCCGATATTTTACCGTGATATTTATAAATACTGTGCTATTTTTGTGTTTGCCCATGTTTATTGATTTATTTGTGTTGGTATGGCGGTACTCCTGTAGTGCGTGTACCAGGTTAGGGTTAGGCCCTAATTTTATTCCGATTTTTCTCATTTTAGTTGTATTATGAGTCCGGGGACCGTCTGTGTTAGCCAAGTGAATACTGCCCATAGGTTTCAGTACATTTACACAATTTGATGTAAAGTAGGCGAACAAAATTAGTCACCTCCATATTGGTACACATACCTCCAGAGAATAATGGCATAATAAACGAATTGAATTGTACATTTAAACATAAACATCCAGGATAAGAATGGATCAATAACACTAAAAATAAATTGGAACATGAATATATCTACCAACCTGTGTGTCTATATGAACAATTCTGTTAGATGTATTTGCTCTTTTACTTTTTTGGTTTTCATAAAAATTTTCTATCAAATTTGGAAACTTTTGTTTTGTGGCGAGAGTGAAGGAGACCACAGTGAAATTGTAGGATGTGTGACCTCTAAGTCCAGTTGTCGTGACCTTGAGATTGTTAATATAACATTGTGAAGAATGGAAGTTGAGATGATCGCAATCAAGAGCTGGAAAAGAAAATTAATTTTAATTCATTATATTCACCTGTAGCAGAATTCTGAAATATGCTATATACAAAGAATGCTAATGTAATGCTTGTCCGTGTAATACAGTTCATTTCATTTCTAATGTCAAAAGGACACTAATCATCAAAAACAACAGTTAGCTGATTGCTGCATGGCGATTAGGAATCAGCTGATCTTTTTACCATGCCTCTAAGAAGGGCTCTGCATACAGCTACCGGAAAAAGCCGAAATTTTTCTGATTCATCATTGCCTATCCAAATTATTACACCCTGTGTGATGTGGGGGGCATGAGATTTGAACCCGAAATTTTAACCTTCCTTGTCATCCGGCCAGTGATAACTTCAACCACTGATGGGTTCTTATCTTAGGTTGGGAATTATTCATGAAATGTTAAATTGACCGATTTACTAATTACAGATAAAAACTATTTGATGAAGAATGCAACTTTCACAATTACAAGATCATTGTTATTGTTTACAGAAAAAATGGTGTAAATAATCAAACCTTCAGCTGAATTGTTTTGCTGCATTGAGTTGAATTGACATAACACACAGTACTGTACATTGTAACATCCTCCATCATTTGTTGGGGCCTTCCATGAAACTTCAATGGAACCTGACAATGATTAAAAAAAAAATTTCTAAGAATTTGCTGATAGTCAATTCAAACAAAAGAAAAATGGCTCATAATTATTTGTTTGATTGGCATCTAAACAAATAATGCCTGTACAGCTGGTACTCCGTGCATACGTCTGAGACAACCTGGCTACGTTTATATTGCATAAATCAGTGATCTATTTATAACTAATGTCCATACAAAGCGGGTGCCTAACCAGTAAAATTATCATGATTCTGATTAATCTATTGCTTTATTATAGTACAGAGCCTTGTTGAGTATAATAGTTTCGTTAAAAAGGAATTTATAAAAATACCTGGATTGTTTGGATCCCGTTGATGTATTTTCAAATTATTTGGTGAAAATGGTAACTTTGAACATAAATCACATTCTTTTGCACTTAGTGTGATGCTTGGAAGTAATAGACTGTGCAGAAATAAAATGAGTTTTATAAGTATATTAATAATAGTAAAAGCAACAGGTATTATATAATCCGATACCTAAGAAACGATATATTAGGATAGAATGAATAGTATTCTTTTTAATGCAAATATTGTACATGGAAACATGATAAGTAGAACACTTTAATATTTGAGCTACATTCCGATCCTTTCTGAGTATTTCAATTTGCAAAGAATTTTAATATTACAAACTTTAAAGTAAACCCTGATTTTTTAACTTGAAAGTAACATTACTATTCTTCCTATCATTGCTATCCTAGCCATTTGAAAGCAATTTCCCTCGAATTCAATTTACTGAACATGCAGAATATGTCTGCAATGTGTTGAACATGTTCTTACAGCGGATGACATGGCATGTAACATGTGTGGTATGACAAACATCTGCATTTCATAGATTTACGCTTGACATATTTGAAAGAATTCGTTATAATTATTTACTGATAAAAGCAGTTTATTTCAGTTTCAATCAAACCAATTATTGGTTATTATTCAATTAATTGGCAATTATCAGGCAAAACGCTTGCACAAAAATGAACGCAACCAAGTTACTATGGATCGCTGATGGCAACACTATATTACAGCACAACAAAAAGAAGTTATGGATTCCTCTAATAAGTTCATTGTCATGACGACTTCCTTAGAAGGCGAAAATGCAAAGGATAGGATAGAGTTTCCATATTCACCCTGGGGGAGAGGAAAGGCAAAAAACGGCTTAGGCATATGGTGTAAAAAGCCTCTGTGGTACGGTTGCCAGTCAATTTTGGGTATGGGATTAGCTAACCAGTTCTTTTTTTCAGATGCATGGACTTAATAGTGGAGAGAGTTGTAACCAAACAGCGAACCCACTTACGGTATATTGGAGTCCTAGTTGACAAATACGGGGATTGATATGATATGAAGAGGTGATGCTGTTCAATATTATAGTATTCTGGTGAATTCAGTTGAGAAAATTTGACTTGGGACTGTTGCATATAATCCATCACCCCGTGGCAATGAATAATGAAGATACCTTGGTTCATCTTCGACCTTTTCCTCGTCAAGTTCCACTGTAAAATAACCTGAATCACACTGGCAAGTCATTTCTCCTTGTTTTGCTGTGTTTGAATGGACAGGACATATTGTACAGTTGTGATTCCCTATCAATGGCCTGAAAATGGGAAATATTGCATTATCCACTTCATCACTCGTCCTAAATCAGAAAGCGTGTATGTAAATCAATGTTACAAAGTCAGAATTCTTTGTGAAAAAAAATTCTGCCGAATATCACTATAATTCATTGCATTCACAATTGTGAATAGTTTTCCTGATTTTATAATAATTTGAAAGAAAAGTTTTCATTTGAAAATATTAATATGTTACATACTTGTGCATTCCACTTGTACAAGGCTCACATTTTGTTTTAGATAAATCTGGTTGATAACCTGGTTTACACTGGCATGATCCGGTTTGAACTTGCCAATCACCAGAGCTGGTACAATGATACAGTGGACCAATCAGATCATCTGAAACAGGTTCAAGGGTCGCAGAAGGCAAAACAATGTCAGGTAATGGCAAGCCAGGTTCAGGATAAATTGAATTTGAAACACATCTTCCAGTGACCTGTATACATGGAAATAACAATAACACCCAGACAGAATTAGTCATGGCCATCACCTACTGATTTAGCCTGTGGCAGACTACATTTGATTGTCTAAATAAGAAATAAAAATCTGGATATTTACCACA
Organism: Styela clava; assembly: GCF_964204865.1. Classification (NCBI taxonomy): domain Eukaryota; kingdom Metazoa; phylum Chordata; class Ascidiacea; order Stolidobranchia; family Styelidae; genus Styela; species Styela clava. Next base: position 7,052,566 of record NC_135258.1, on the reverse strand, counting down.
CAACTACATATTAACCCCTATTTTGGCAAAATTAAATGTATGAATTCTGTAAAAGTCATCATGTACTCACAGGTACAAGAGAAGTATCACTGATGCCAGTTTTTGTTTCTCGAAAATATGCAAAACCAGCAGTTGTTCTTCTGCAAACTTTATGATAGATTCGGACTCCCATCAATGATATACAGGCACCTGCATCCATTATTGCTATATGAAGTGCTGAAATTGTGAGAAAAATAGTTTGAAAATGTTGAATGCAAGACTTGAATAATATCGTAGATGTAGGTATGGTGATTTGAACCATACATAGCAAATATCCAAGGGTTACAAAACTTGGTAGCACTTTCTTGGAATATAAATACATATTACTTCAATTGCACTGCAAAAAGAAACAATTATTCAATTGAAGGAAATTAAAATTTATTGAATTCTCAAACGACTCAACATACTGAATTTCGCTGAAAGTATTGCAGTATGATAAAAGAACCTGCATTAGTGTATAGAGTTCTAATACACATATCAACACTATGACGCTTTTATCATTATTCATATTTTTTGAACTTTTGAAAATGAGTCTGGTAACTGGATTTTAAACTGGACTCCTGCATAATTTAAAATGGAATCAAAGAACCCTCAACCTATATTCGCCAGTCGTGATGATCACAAACTGTCCACTTGGAATTGAAGTCAGTGAAACATTTGGAGATGCTGCAATATGAACTCTACTCATATTTACTGTCTTCCACCTAACTATATGTCATATCAAATACCTGTGTTTTTGGTAGAATTTTTCAGGCTGATGCTGACTGTCTCACTGTTGATCAACGAATTCCATGAGGCTGTGGAAAATCGCACCTGAAAGAACAGAAAAACAAAAAATAAAAAGGGTTTAGATAGGGCTGATAGAACAGATTGACCAACTATTCTGAAATATTATTTTCAAATATGGAACAGGTTATAAATTGGGTCATGTTTGACAAAAAAAAAATGCAAACTATTGTTAATTGATTGAAGTTGAATTTAATAGTGCAGAATAGTTTAGATAAACATACCGGTAGTTTCAAATAATTTTTAATATTTTTATTGTGCCATCATGAAGTGATTTTTGTCTGACCACCGGTAAACAAATGCTTAAAATGAATGATACATTAGTGAATGAAAATATTTTAAATTCTTCCTAGAATGTGCTATATCGAATCTTATCAATTTTTAATGTATTTGAATATTCAATTTTGTTTAGAGACAAAATATCATGAAATGAATCGTCGCAGAAAAACTAGTTGCATGAATAATGACAGGAAAAATTAATTTTACTTCACAAAAACCATGAAGGATTTTGTAGGGTGGTGAAACCTGCGGCCCGCGGGCCAAATGCGACCCACAAAGAAAAATTGTGTGGCCCGCAGTGAAGTGCAAATTTCGAATGGTATGCGGCTCATGAAATGAGTTTTTATTTCAGTTTAATCTGGTAAGTGATGCAAGTAATTGCAAAGCCTATACCTGAGCCCAATTTATTATCTACGCATATGACGTTACATGCTTTAATAACAGCTAGCTTATGTGAAGAGAACAACACATGACATAAGATAAATAACCAAAATTTTTGTGCCTGCAACTACTAAAAAGCCTATGTTAAAAAGGTGCGACCCGCGGTTTCACCAGGTTATTTCTATCGAGCCCTCCTGTATTAAAAGTTGCACACCCCTGTTATAGACAATGTTATAATACAAACCTCAGCAGCAACTGTGTCAATCTTTTTATAATCAAGAGGTTCAAACTTATAATCAGATTCACTCTGCAAATTTCCTTCAGTCAACCGGTAATAAACAGAGAATGTTTCTCTGAAAACAAATGTAGAACAATATTATCATAAACACCTGGAATAGTCTGTTCTGTACTAAAACTGGAGGATATGAAGACATTTTGCCTTTATTAAAATAAATATCAAACATTTAGACATATAAAGTTGGTGTAATTACAGATATCAAATTTGAATTTTTTAAAGAGAAATTGCAAAACATACAGAAAATCTACATATATCAATATACACTATACAGTAACTTAACTTTGTAAAATTTGATTTATTAAAAATATGATTTTCTCCAATAATGAATATTTTGAATGAATCATTATAGACTTAGCAATAAAAAGTTTTAAAAAAACTTTCTGATAAAATATGGTGGAGTAATAATGAGTCAAGTCGAGTAATAAAAAAAAAAATTCACAAAATACCATGATGTAATATACATAAAAAATTGTAGGTTAAATCCGTAGTATTAGGAGCTTAAAATATTACCCTTTCAGATTCAAAAGAATACACATATGTTGGTAGTTATACAGAGACAGACAGAAGTTACAGAACTAATTAAATTGTCTCACTTCAATCTATCTAAATGAGCGTGTTTATTTACATAATAGATTTTAAACAAAGGCCATATTTGAAATTCAAACACACATTATGAGAATAGCTCATTAGGATGAAATTACATAATATGCTCACATCTGCTAGTCATAGTCACGTTTGTTTTTTAGAATTCTAGTTATTCCAATTGACAATATATTTATAATCTGAACAGACAACCTCCTAACAAATTCATACAGTAATCATAAAAAAGGTAAATTTCACAAAACAGTTACCTGTTTTATCTACAGCATACTGGACTATAGCCAATAGTATACGGATTCGTGATTTTTACCAATGCACACTTTTCACAATTTGTCAAAATGTAACTTGTATGTATATTCATATTATAGCTTGGCTTGGTAGTGTGGCAACGCATCGCGTCAAGCCTAATTACAGTTAGCCTATCCCGAACATGGTAATTAAGAGAGCAGGTGCAAAGTTAAAAAACACCTGATACGCATCAGTCTCACCTGCATGTCTTTTCTAAATCACTGCATTCTCTCATAGTAAAATTCATTTCAATGAATATTCTTGGTGCCGCTAAAAATATAAAATAAAATACTATCTATCTAGTCTGTTAATTTAATGATTTACATGAAGACCCGATTTATAATGGATTCATATTGACAAGACATCTCAATAGTATGTAATATTGGGAATAAGTACCTAATAAACTAGCTTCTAAATTATACTGTATTACTAATTACTGTATGTCGACATATGATATATTGTATTATATGATGATATATTACGGTAACAGCATTAAATTAACTAGGCTTCATTGTGCTTGCTAATATCAAACAATGATTAACATTAATTCAACGTATAAAATAATAATTTCCAATTTTTTCAAATTAAATTTATCATAAATCTTTGATTTGTTATTATTATAATAAATATGATGATACTTGATCACGGTTGAAGACTAAATTTGATTGCTTTAAAATGTTTCTAAACACGGAATTATATAAAGCAAATAATATTATCTAAATGAATGCCAATTTAGAACCTTTATTGAATAAGGGGATATCAATTTCGTTACCGGAAATTATGATCATAATATATCTCATTCAATCAAACTTATAATCATCCATCGAATAAATCATGAGTTTTGTAAGTTTGCAGAATATGCAATTCTGAAAGGAATTCTATTGTACTAATGATTATTTTATCAAATAAACAAACCATTTATTTCAACGCCAGGTAAGAGAAGCCATGTTTGAGGTTTTTCTTTTACATTTTGATCGATATTTATTTGACAAACTTGATATCCCCGAACTATTTCATCCTTGTATAAGATGCTGAGATCATCCCACTGTGAAAAGGTTTGTAAACAATAATATTTTACTCGGCCAAAATTAGTACACACACTTCTGAAGCGCCGGGACTAGGGAGTGCTTTATTGCATGCAATATTTGATAACCAGAAAATGGTAGGGATTAGTAAAACAAAACATAAAATATGATAAATTTGCCCATCCATTGTACTTAATTATACAGGTTCATTAATCATCACTGAATCAATTTTTTCGTAAATATATATATATATATCCATAAACCTTATTGTGTAATATTAGCATTTCTGCAATAACATCTATTTTGTGTATTGTATTACAACTAACTCTTCAAGGGCCCAGGTAACAATTTCATAAAATATTGAAAACTACTCAAAGGAATTAAATGAATTAATAAATTCTAATTAGCAAAAGATCATACATAAGCTTCTTTCCTGCAATGCAGCCAGAATAGTCTTCCATAAAGTGGAATTGCGGCCATTCCAATTTCTAACCTGCCTTCTATATGACAGCAAAATATCCACTACACAGAGGCCATTCAAAAAGCAATTAGGACCATAACAGAAGTACCGTTAGGCAATATTGTGCGATAAGTTCTAAAGGTATATCTTTGTTATTTTGTGTAGTCTTTATATTCTGATAGTATCCTATTATGTAGGGAACGAAGCATGAATATAGATTCTGGTGGACAACTCACTAGAGACAACTTGACTACAGAAAGGTCCAGTGAGTTGTCTTTTCGCTTTTTCTATGGCGACATTTTAAGACTATAGGCTGATATATGTACATCTATTCTAAATAGTGATTGTAACCAACAATTCCTCACCCCATTGAACCCAGGTAGTTCATTTATGTTTTCAACTCGCCAGTTTAAATTGGTTGTCACTCCCTCCGTTGTCAACAATGTTACTGTCAAATATAAAAGTATAAATTAAATAAAACATTAATATTAAGTAGCGTTGTTTGGAGATATTTCCTAGTCTGGTCATAAAAATGACTTTAATTTTTATTCCTCAGGCAATTACATGTGATTCAATGTAGACTATTCAACAAATTTTGTGTGAGCATGACTAAATTAGGACAAGAAATCTTAATATCATCAAATCCTTGTTTTCATTGTTGTTACATATGTTGGTCTGACAGTCGAATTCGCATTCTCAGTATCTATGATCTAAGTTTCAAATTTGGAAACATTATATTAGTTTAGTACCACATTAACTTTTAGTGAGCGTGGGGTAACAATTTTCGCCTATGTCATTCTTAACTCTCACCAGACTATGAATAATTATAGGAATAGTGGTGAATGAATGATATCCTAATAATTCATGTAATTGCACATACGAATGTCTGAATGTCAGCAACTTGAATCATTAAATGAAGCTATAATTTTCAATTATACAAAAATATTTTGGGGCAAACCTTCACAAGAAAATTAAGTTATTAAATCAACTTACCTTGATCTGAATTAACACCAGAAATAAATATCAATCCAGGTAAAATATAAATCCAACTTTTTAACATGGCTCCGTCTTGTCATTTTATATTCCAAATAATCAACTATCAAAAGGATTTAAAATCAAAACTCAACATCTACGCTCTGCATAGAGAGAAACAGTCGATAAACATAGGCTTCAAAGAAATGTACAAAAATCAGACAAAGATTTTTTATCCCGAGGAAGTGAAGTAATACCTGATAACGGTACTGTACGGTACCAGAATACAGTAACCATTACTACCTTACATTACCGGTATCCTGGTAGTCTATCTGATCATACCATTCCAGATGCCTGCCTTGAACACAAGACTGCAAGAGTTACCGGTACAGCCACCTTCAAACCACGGATCAAATAAATCCTTTCACAGAAGGCAGGATAGAAATGCATTCACAAACCACGACGAGACATAAATAAATAAACCAACTGTCAATCAAGCGGTCTTCATACCTGAGAGGGTACGAGGTATTTTTTTGTTTTATCATTTTTCTGAATAAGTCAAACCCGTCGTTTAGTAACAGCAGGCAAGTCGTTCGCGAAAGGTCGGAAATATGTTGAGCTTTATTACTGTATTAACTTGACAAAATAGCCCACTTTTATCTCAATTGCACCACATGACATTACTGCATTACATAATAGACTACTTGCCTTGTCTTCTGAGAGATATATTTCCCAGCGATCGTTGCAGGGTTACGGTACTTTCATTCCCACACACCCTCATGTCGGATATAAATAATGAGTCATGTTATGAAAATGTGCAACCTCATTATGCAATGTATCGCCCACAACATTTCAAAATTCCCTCATAGCTTTGATTCCAATTGAAGTGAAACATGACTACGCCAGACATGAACATTCATTACTTATGTGTAACCATGTATGGACGAGGATACAGAACAATATTTTCACCATCGGTTTCACACATATCAAATTACGCAAGTGATATCTCACCCGGGAATTTATCGCCTAAAAGTTGATTCCTACACAGTTCGGTAAGTGGCAAAAGGTGGGATGCGATTTTCATTTACGGTTAATCGTTTCGGATGCATGGACGTGGGTGTTTAGAGGAAGCTGTAATTGGACAATAAGAGAACCACCATAACACAACTGGAAATACACCAATCATTTCTTTAAAAATTACCCTCAATGAGCTCCACAGCAACGAATCGGCGAAGAAGAAACACTGAGTGCCTCGAAAGTGAGCATAAAACATAAACCGTCAACTCCAATGCATGTGATGAAAGACTAAGTAGCCACTCGCCAATACTTTAATTAAATAAATAAGTGATCCGACCACATTGTGCCGTGGGAGACAATACAAAAGGGTAATAACAAGTGGTGGGATTCAAATTTTTCGTCAGCCGGTTCTAACACAAAAGTCATATTTTTCAGCCGGTCTGTTACATGTCATGTTTTTTTAGCAAATAAACTGATTATTTTTATTTACCGTATTTCCCGGCGAAAAGTCTACCCGGCGAATAAGACCTTTTAAGCCTGAAAAAATGGGTTTTTGCATATAACCGACCAATAAGTCGGGGTAGTGAAATCGCATCAACATCTGAATCTTAAATTACCATGCAATGCCTTTTGAGCGGTCGCCGCGTTTGCGCATTGGTTAAAATAGCCTATAATGACTTTTTCTCGTAGCGTAATATTCAATCCATACATGATAATTCAAGTATGATAATCACAGCAATGAAATTCCAGATTCACAACGCGATAATGTCGATTTATTTGAACTAACCTGATGAGGACGTGGAAGATGTTATCGCCGAAGGTATTTTATTGTCCGGATTCAATAATAAGGCGACACCAAAAAAATGAAAACGATCATACTCGCCTAATAGGACAACCCCCCCCCCCGAAAATCAGGCCAAAAATTTGGTTCTAGAAAAGCGACTTATTCGCCGGGAGATACAGTACTTCCTAATTAACATTTCAAAATAATGGTTAAGTAAGCATCATTATGTCAAAATTAGCATCGAAAATTTTGATGATTGTCTATTATATACTCGTTGATAATGAACTTGAAAATCTGAAAGTGTATGATCTACTGAAAACACATGCTTGAATGTTGATATTCTATAAAAATGCTGTTAAAAAAATAAACACAAGAAATCTTTATCAAAGAAAAAGAAATTTACTGAAATTAAAATCCAGTTTTGCAGTTTTTAGATCAAATATTTCTAAATAAAGACCGGCTGCAATCGATTTCTTTAACTGTCGTCTCATGACTTGTACTTATGACGCAACAATTCAATTTTCAGACAAACAATCACAAAAAGAAAATTACTACAATTATAAAAATTAAAAAAAGAAAAAAACTTGAGTTGGGTTGGGCGAAACTAACTTCCTATCTTTTCTCTATGCCTTTATGCTAGTGGAACCGTATGCGTATACTGCAAGGATACTGTAGCTGGCATAAACATGACTATTCTATCCAATAGAAGAGTCCAGCTGCACACTAACACAAATGTATTTCTTTAACGTTTCGTCCGACCAGAGTCAGACTTCTTCAGACAAGCAGTTTACAACAACGGCAAGAAATAAATTTGATAAATAAATTTGAAATCTCAAATTTTCGTAAATGCAATTATAATTTTTTGAATCACATCTGAAATGAGCCTCACTGATATTTGTGGTTCTAATTTGCCATCATTAAATCTACGACTAAATGCAAATTGAATGTTTATGCATACTTGATTTGACATATCAAATTTATTTATCAAATTTATTTCTTACCATTGTTGTAAACTGCTTGTCTGAGGAAGTCTGACTCTGGTCGGACGAAACGTTACAGAAATACATTTGTGTTAGTGTGCAGCTGGACTCTTTGATTGGATATAAAAATTAACACGATGTATATATAACTGTTACGTGCGAGCTTAATCATTTCACATTTTGAAAACACGTGAGCTACTTTGATCTCAAAAATCGTTGTGTCAGACAGGATGCAAAAATACATTGACAGTAACCAGGAATGCTAACCGGTTCGCTGATCTCATAAAATTCCGTGAGACGGTTCTATAGAACCGGTGCGAACCGGCTGAATCCCACTACTGGTAATATCCCGTGTAACTGAGGATCTATTCTGACGGTCTTTTTATATTCTATTCGATGAAGGGGAGCCCGTGTCTGGCGTCGAAAAATATTTTTGCTTTATAAATATTGCGAAACATCCCTAATTCAATCCTGTCTACCAACTGCCTTTTCAGTTCCTATTTATATCATATTGTCCAATTATGGTATCAAAACAAAGCATTGACAAATATCCTGCTTCACTTCTCAAAATAACGAATAAAACGTATACGGAAACCAGAGCAAATTTCTCACGAATAATTGAAAAGATTTCGTAAAGAATTGCATCCGATTAGGCGGTTCGAGAGCTTTTCGTAAACAAATTCTATTTCGCCGTCGACAGATAGGAGCAATGAAATTGGCTGCTCTTAATTTGTAACTAATTATTCTCGAATAATAATGAATCGGGGTCCCAGAGATATTGCAGCATAACACAGTGTACTATTTTCTCTTGAGTATTGATTAATAGCGTGACCGTGACACAGTAGGTGTCGGAACTCGGAAGCATTCAATAACATCGGAGAAAAATAATTATGATTAACATCGGCCAAAACAAAAAGGATTGGAATAAATGAAATCAATTTTAAATATAAATAAATATTATCATATTAATCAGAACACGGAATCGATTTTGATCAAATCAAGTTTTTATTGTTGATATATACCTAGGCTTACCATACGTCCCGCTTTAGGCGGGACAGTCCCACTTTTTGGCGTCTTGTCCTGCCGTCCTGACAAGTCAGCCAAATGTCCCGCTTTTGCGTTCAGCCATCCAGCATAATACATGAACATGTTCTCGTTACTGTTGTTTCTGTGTTGCGCAACGCTAGCCAACTTACTGGAGGTGAATGCGTTTGTTTTCCGCTGATTCCCATTGATAGCAGACGTATCGCATGTAAAACCATTACTAATTAGTCTAAATTCGAATTATTTGTACCGGTATCGTTACCGTCAATTCCTTTTTATTTTCGAACTGAACCCGATATTATGACAGAAGATATGCGCATGAAATTTCGATAACAATATGGTCAATAAAGACAGCTTTAAATGTAGGAATATAGGCCTACGTAGTAAAATCGGAAAATGTAAAGTTACAAAATCACAGCTAAGGGGTCGTTGTCTTTTGAGGCGTCCCGTCCCGCTTTGAAGTCACAAAAATATGGTAACCCTATATACCGAGAGAGTCGTCAGAGCCAATATTCACGAAAAATTCTTGATACTAGCATACTACAAAATCGATGTTTTCAATGTTCCCCAATACGAATGACATGATAACACAAATTTATTTTTCTGTAACGTTTCGTCTGACCGAGGTCAGACTTCTTCAGACAAGCATTTTACAACTGACGAGTTACAGAAATCTACATTTGTGTCAGTGTGCAGCCAGACTCTTGAATTGAATAGAATAGTAATTTTCACTCTTGCTACAGCATCCTTGCGTTATAGGATACACCAGCTCAAAGACATATATAAAGCACGGAAAGGTAGTTAGTTTCACGCAACCCCAACGGTTAGTTAGGAAATATAACTTCGGAATACGGTCGCTTACGGTATTGGTCGCTTACTACAGGGGAGAAAAAGTGAAACACTAGATATTTTATGAGGGATTTCATACTTAAGCTCTGCACAAAGTTGTATAACAGCAGAAAGCTGTATATAAACTAGTTATAGATAACCCTTTGTTGCATCTGTTTCATTAAATTCCATAAATTGCATTCAGATAAAAGTAGGCAAATGAATAAATCAAAGTGAAAGTTATTTACCGTTTCTTATATTTATTTCAAAAGTTCAACTTGTGAATTTGATGAACTAAAAGATGTTTACTCTGTATTAATGGTTAATCAGCGATCAGTCAACGATGCCGGCTCAATTAAAATTTGTAAGCTGATTGGATGTTCAATAATTGTCCAAGCATCGTTTTAAACCTTGACTCGCTTATGATAGTTATTAGATTAACTTGCTATCATTGGCTACTTTTCTAAATTTAAGTAAAAATGAAAATTTCTCAATTGCCATTTTGCGTTTATTAAAAATGTGAAAAGGATATATTTATATACAAAACCTGAAAGTGAAAAACTTGCCTGGAATGCATATATATATATATGAGTAGGTTTACCATACGTCCCGCTTTAGGCGGGACAGTCCCGCTTTTCAGTGTCTTGTCCCGCCGTCCCGATAAGTCAGCTAAATTTACCGCTTTTGCCTTCAGCCATCCAGCAGAATACACGAACATGTTCTCGTTACTGTTGTTGCTGTGTAGCGCAACGCTAATCTACTTACTGATAGTGAATGCGTTATTTTGTTTGTTTCGTTGTTTCCCGCTAACATTGTGAACGAAGTATCACATGTAAAATCAATTCTTATTGGGCCTGTTCGGACGTTCACGTGAATGTAACATTGAGCAACGTCTTTTTGAAGGTAGTAATCTACAGGAAGGAATGTTTGGGCGAATAAGTAAATTCTCAATGCTTGAAAACAGCAGACTATTTCATTATTCTTTATTCCGTTTGCTGTACGAAGAAAATCTAAATTCAGATCATTTGTATCGTTAGCGTTTATTTCTTTCTATTTTTCGAACTGGACCCGATATTTAGACAGAGAATATGCGCATTAACTCTCGACGACAATATGGTCAATGAAGACAGCCGGGATGGCTTTAAATGTAGGTAGGCCTATGCAGTAAAATCGGAAACTGTAAAGTTACAGGATTACAGCTAAGGGGTCGTGTCTTTGGAGGAGTCCCGATTTGAAGTAAAAAAAATATGGTAACCCTATATATGAGTCAAACATGTTTAAAATTTTCAGAACACGCCCTAAAAGGCCACCAATGCAAAATTGATATAATACAAAAAAGGGAATGAAGAAATTAACATTGCAGTTTTCATGTAGACTTAATACATCAAACTCTACAAAGTATTAAAGAAATTAATTCGACATCTGGCATAATACACCATTAACACGGCTATGCCAATCTCGCATTCCTGTAGATGTATCCAGATCAGCATCGACAACAAGTATGACATTACTGAAAGACGACAGCCAAGGATCATCGTACTTTATTGGAAATGCTATTTTCCATTTTGTAAATACATTTTGTGGTGTCGTTTTGCCTGTCTGCAAAATGAATGATGAAACCAATGAGCTTTAGGATTAATTTCAGACTTGATTCGTTGTAAACCAACTATAATACCGGAAACCAATTTTTTCTCTTTACTGTGCATTCAAATAATGATAGGAACCATGTAACCATCTCTACTCCTAACTAAATTAAATCTTATAATTTTCGATGTGAACATGTATCAATTAGCGTAACAATTTAAAGTCAAACAAAAACTTTTAATGTTCATAGTATTTTAACGATTACATATAGGGCTTGGTAAGTTTGGTTACAATTGAAATATTTATCGAATTTGATGAAATTTGCAGTTTCGTCCGTTTTATCACCTGTGCAATATCCAAGGATATTTTATAAATCGTTTTATGATAATTACTATAATCATGGATATACCATGGTTTTGTCCAAATATCGAATCTATTAAAAATATCCTAAACAAATTGCGCTACAGAAGCAATGTTTAATCGAATACTATTTCTCCGATCAATACGTGACTTTGTGTGATTGAATTTTATTTTTAATGAACAATTTGCAGACAAACAGACAGAATGAAAGTTGAAACTAAACAAATTTCGGTTCCACTCCGGTATGCGATCTCAGTCATAAAAACCTTTTTCGGAACGTGGCCTCACTTTCTTAACGTGATATCAATCGTATACGAAAGTGGCACGTTTAATCTCATAAAGAAATTTTTATAGAATTTAGTTCTTAATCCTTACCCGGTCATCGTTGGATTAAGATCAGGAAAATACTAAAATAACTGATTTCACATATCAAAGTGGCACCCATATTTCTTAATAACAAAAACAAAAGTCACACCTTTAAATCGACAGTCGTTCCAATCCAAATATATACGTTAAACTCTCCCTCCGGTATCTTTGCTCGTATAGCTTTCACCAGTGCATCGTATCCTTCTTTGTCTTTTATATTAGCGACGACCATATCGTGTTTCTTACAAAAAGCATCAGCTGCATCATAGTTCATCCATCTATAAGAACTTATCTCGATCCAAAATATACCTCCATCATCGGTCATGTTTATTCCTTAATAAAACAAAAATTCAATTTTAACGCGATACCTACATTCTAAAAATGATTCTAAATATCCAGACGCTGGAACTTTAAAGCTAGTATTTAAGACCAGTATTTTTCATCTTCGACATTATTTGCACAAATTATTATATTTCAGATCAGAGGGTCGGCATTGGGGTAGAATCATAGATTCCATTTTACAACCTTCGGTATACGCAGCACTGCCTAATAGGGAAACATATGCAGTGCATTTAACCACACACTTAACATGGATAAACATAAAGATAAAATTTTAAAAATTTATCATAAATGAGAATTTTTGGGTTCGAATAGATGGGAATGTAAATTTGCCGATGCTTATATGAAAGCATCAAAATTTTTGTGACAGCAATAACTAGCCTCATCGCTTCATCAAACAAATGTTCGAAAACTGTATAAATAGCTTTTTTTGATTATTGTATGTGATTGTTTTTACAGGTTGAAAACAATAAAATTGACTTTGATTTTTTTGTATCAATTTCAAACTATGGTACTAAGGGCCGACTTACTGCACGATAAGCCGACTTGAAACCCTCAAATGTATGAGTTAGTGTACCTGTGGCAAGAGCATTCACAGCTGATTTCAAGTGATTCAGAGTTTTCAATTCATTAACCCTTGTTTTCTCTTTACCTAATGCAGCGTGTGTCTTGTTCATCTCTTGCATGATAGACGGGTGAACTGAAAATATACAATTTCTAATGCTGATATCAAGGATACACACTCTAAAAGGGAGAAATTCCCCAATCTAGACATGAAAACCAAAACAAAGTAGTATATCGTAGTAGTACTCTGCGATAACCACAAGAAAAAGAATTCTAGCTACAGCCATGAAAACCAAAAGCGATCTACGTGTTGTTGATTTCGTGTCCAATAATTGTCGTTTACTACCTTCTTCATTTTTATTTAAACTTGCGGACCAAACGTCACTTAGTATCAGTTGCTCATGGGCTATTCAGTTACAATGACTGTGAATGGTAGACAGGCTTGTGTGTTAGAGGTGACAAAAGCAGAGTTTCTGCACGTGTTGTTAACCATCGAAATAGTAAATTAAAACGGAGCAACAAATAGGATTAATTCATAATTAGCATCTTTTTTTTTTGCAATACGAAATTGTCGAAACGTGTATAAGCATGATGACAACTTACGACCAATTACATTCATTACTAGGCTATTTTTTGTTTTAATTTTCCGAATTTCCCTCGAGTCCTATGGGACACCCTGTTAACTCAATCATTTATTTCAATTTATGGAAGCCTTTGTATGTTACATAAGAGAAATATTTTAATATGACTTTCGTTTCCATATCTTTGGCATTGCTCTTTCGTTTTAGAAAGTATCAGTTATAAAGTCAAGTAAAGTTGGACTCACGAATAACTAATCCAAATATCAATCCAATGCCGGCGAGAATTAGTGAAACTTTCAACACAGTTACTAGAAGATGTTTACTGTAGCTGTTGATCAATCCTGCGAAATAAATAGAATCGTTATAGGACTTTAAAAAATACTTGAACATCATAATAAACACAGGGAGTACTAGGATAATGTTTATTGAATTACAAGTCATTTCTTCTTGTCTACTTCTTACTTCGGATCCGTATATGCGTTGCCACAAAATACTTGAACGAGATAGTATTGAAGTGATAAACGAGATAGCGACCAGAGATCGCTGACTTATCGATCTAGCGGCATGTTTCTTTCGCTCTGACTCAATAGCGTGGGAACTTTCTCGAAGGGAAACTTGCGCATCGAACACACACTCAGCACATGCGCGCTCTCGCCTAAAAATCTAGATCATACGCGTTCTCTCGCTTTGCAAAAATCCAGATCTCTTCATCCCTAATTAATTAATAACTCGCTAATTATACGACATAATTCATCAAAAATCAATAGGCTTCTGGTCCGAGAAAGATCGATAAATAACAAATACCTATCAACATACTTACCGATCAAGATCGATAAGTAACAAGATCGATAAGTAATAAGAATATCGCGGAAGAGATTATGTTAGTCGTATTTATCAATAATCAACACGAGAAATCGGTCAGAGACCGAAGACTTATCGATCGAAAGTTAGGGGATCCCCCAAAACTTCGCTCTTACTCCATAGTGACACCTTGTGTCCCATCACTAATTAATTAATAACTCGCTAATTATACTTCGCCCAAAATCAATAAGCTTTTGGTCCGAGATATGATGAATGCACATGCAAAATCTGGAGCAGATTCGATCTCGCTTTCGTGAGATATCGCGTGTATCTAACAGACATACACACAGACAGACAGACAAATACCTATCAACAAACTTACCGATTAAAATCGATAAGTAATAATAAAAACCAGTTAATTTAATTAGAGTTGGATAAACAGTACGAAATTGTTGTAAAAAAAGAAGCAATTTAATGAGATGATTGTTTACCAGCCTCTGTATGACTTTTCGACTTGGCATGTCATCTATTTTAAGTGATTCAGTAGTCTTGTTGCACATTAGGAGACTCTTGAATAACTCAGAAAATGTACCTCAAATCTATTGCATTCTTGTATTATATGCATACGGATCTGCCGACACAAAAGCATGGAAGAAGGACACCAAATCAATAGCGCAAGTTGGCATGCCAGCTGTCGTTCGTCTACTATTAGGCTACACAAATAATTAGCGCAAATAAGCAATAATCCATTTACTTCACCAACTACTTTCTGAATGAAACAATTTAGAAGTTTCTCGATTTCATATAAAAAGTCCTTGAAGTTAGTAAAAGCCGCTGAAGGGCTATAACTTTATTTTAAATATTTTTTGTATCTTACGAAATTTGATATTTTACACAAATTATTGCGCAATATTCGTATGAAATTACGTCTGACTAGTCTCTTGCTTATATATTTCGACGCAAAGTTTACGTATCGTTGTTCGGTCTACGTAGGCGGGCTCACGCACAAGACCGTCAAAACCAATAAGTACAATTCTGTACAAACCTGAGTCAGTCTGTTTCCCTTGTTCCTTATTTTCATCGTGTATCTCGCCGTCTAATCTATTTTTCTGTGAAGGATCTACAATAATAAATAATTCTTTATCACGAAGTAGGAGAAATCGTTACATTACAGGCAGTGTCCCCCCCCCCCTACAGGGGATGAACACCCCCCTTTGGAGTTGGATAAACAATACGAAATTGTAAAAAAAGAAGCAATTTAATGGGATGATTGTTTACCAGCCTCTGTATGACTTTTCGACTTGGCATGTCATCTATTTTAAGTGATTCAGTAGTCTCGTTGCACACTAGGAGACTCTTGAATAACTCAGAAAATGTACCTCAAATCAAATCTATTGCATCCTTGTATTATATGCATACGGATCCGCCGACACAAAAGCATGGAAGAAGGACACCAAATCAATAGCGCAAGTTGGCATGCCAGCTGTCGTTCGTCTACTATTAGGCTACACAAATAATTAGCGCAAATAAGCAATAATCCATTTACTTCACCAACTACTTTCTAAATGAAACAATTTAGAAGTTTCTCGATTTCATATAAAAAGTCCTTGAAGTTAGTAAAAGCCGCTGAAGGGCTATAACTTTATTTTAAATATTTTTTGTATCTTACGAAATTTGATATTTTACACAAATTATTGCGCAATATTCGTATGAAATTACGTCTGACTAGTCTCTTGCTTATATATTTCGACGCAAAGTTTACGTATCGTTGTTCGGTCTACGTAGGCGGGCTCACGCACAAGACCGTCAAAACCAATAAGTACAATTCTGTACAAACCTGAGTCAGTCTGTTTCCCTTGTTCCTTATTTTCATCGTGTATCTCGCCGTCTAATCTATTTTTCTGTGAAGGATCTACAATAATAAATAATTCTTTATCACGAAGTAGGAGAAATCGTTACATTACAGGCAGTGTCCCCCCCCCCCCCTACAGGGGATGAACACCCCCCTTTGGAGTTGGATAAACAATACGAAATTGTTGTAAAAAAAGAAGCAATTTAATGGGATGATTGTTTACCAGCCTCTGTATGACTTTTCGACTTGGCATGTCATCTATTTTAAGTGATTCAGTAGTCTCGTTGCACACTAGGAGACTCTTGAATAACTCAGAAAATGTACCTCAAATCAAATCTATTGCATCCTTGTATTATATGCATACGGATCCGCCGACACAAAAGCATGGAAGAAGGACACCAAATCAATAGCGCAAGTTGGCATGCCAGCTGTCGTTCGTCTACTATTAGGCTACACAAATAATTAGCGCAAATAAGCAATAATCCATTTACTTCACCAACTACTTTCTAAATGAAACAATTTAGAAGTTTCTCGATTTCATATAAAAAGTCCTTGAAGTTAGTAAAAGCCGCTGAAGGGCTATAACTTTATTTTAAATATTTTTTGTATCTTACGAAATTTGATATTTTACACAAATTATTGCGCAATATTCGTATGAAATTACGTCTGACTAGTCTCTTGCTTATATATTTCGACGCAAAGTTTACGTATCGTTGTTCGGTCTACGTAGGCGGGCTCACGCACAAGACCGTCAAAACCAATAAGTACAATTCTGTACAAACCTGAGTCAGTCTGTTTCCCTTGTTCCTTATTTTCATCGTGTATCTCGCCGTCTAATCTATTTTTCTGTGAAGGATCTACAATAATAAATAATTCTTTATCACGAAGTAGGAGAAATCGTTACATTACAGGCAGTGTCCCCCCCCCCCCCCCCCCTACAGGGGATGAACACCCCCCTTTGGAGTTGGATAAACAATACGAAATTGTTGTAAAAAAAGAAGCAATTTAATGGGATGATTGTTTACCAGCCTCTGTATGACTTTTCGACTTGGCATGTCATCTATTTTAAGTGATTCAGTAGTCTCGTTGCACACTAGGAGACTCTTGAATAACTCAGAAAATGTACCTCAAATCAAATCTATTGCATCCTTGTATTATATGCATACGGATCCGCCGACACAAAAGCATGGAAGAAGGACACCAAATCAATAGCGCAAGTTGGCATGCCAGCTGTCGTTCGTCTACTATTAGGCTACACAAATAATTAGCGCAAATAAGCAATAATCCATTTACTTCACCAACTACTTTCTAAATGAAACAATTTAGTAGTTTCTCGATTTCATATAAAAAGTCCTTGAAGTTAGTAAAAGCCGCTGAAGGGCTATAACTTTATTTTAAATATTTTTTGTATCTTACGAAATTTGATATTTCACACAAATTATTGCGCAATATTCGTATGAAATTACGTCTGACTAGTCTCTTGTTTATATATTTCGACGCAAAGTTTACGTATCGTTGTTCGGTCTACGTAGGTGGGCTCACGCAGAAGACCGTCAAACCCAATAAGTACAATTCTGTACAAACCTGACTCAGTCTGTTTCCCTTGTTTCTTATTTTCATCGTGTATCTCGCCGTCTAATCTATTTTTCTGTGAAGGATCTACAATAATAAATAATTCTTTATCACGAAGTAGGAGAAATCATTACATTACAGGCAGTGATTCCCCCCCCCCCCCATACAGGGGATGAACACCCCCCTAAAATTTCAACGCGAATGTATGCTGCAAGTCTTGGAAGTCATTTCTCTTGATATAAAAAGTTAATTTTCCAGCATCAGGATTTCTAACAACACAATTATGAACCCTAACAAATCAAAACTTTGGTCGAGACTGACAGACAACCACTCGAATGCGTTATTTGGAATACAATGTAATGAATTGGAGACACGTTTTGAACATCTGATTTTGAGCGAACTCGAATTACACACATACATGTATAAATATATATAAAATGTACACATACACTATGTTAACTAAACTACATTATGGCATTTCGTATTTTATTATATATACATACACATTGGGATGTTTTTTTGTGTAACAAAACAAGCCATAAGTAGCCATTCATACGATGCCATATGCTAGATCAGGGCTACTCAACTGGCGGACCGCGGTCCGAATCCCGGACCTTTCGAGTATTGAATTTGGACCACACCTTATTATTTATTTTGAATCATTAGCCCCACTTATTGAATTTCCTATTATAAAATGACTTTCATAGGTTTGGATATATACGAAAAGAACTATAACACCATAATAACAATTTTAATTTGCTACTAATCATTAGTCGGTCGAGGAAGTGCTCGTTTAAGGATGCCGAAATATCATTTCTGGAAAGACCGGACCCAAATAATTTTGAAGTTTTGTTTGCGGACCTTCGATAAAAATAGTTGAGTAGCCATGTGCTAGATGACCAAGTAACTTCATTAGTCACTATCAGTTGCAAATTACTTGTTGAAAGCCGTGCTTGTTATTTATTTCTCGGGAATTCTATCAGCTAAATATTATAATTATTCAATTTATTACATAACAAACTGCGATGCTAGGTGTATCTAAAATCAAGCTTAGAGCCTATTTTGGTGTCTATTTCTCAAATTTTTCTCAGGCCGCTTGAGCGCGCCCTTAACCCCAGCCGTGCCATCGCGCACTTTTTGTCGCTCCTCTAAATTTCGAAACACCCCCCTTAAAATGAAAAGCTGGGAAACATACTGATTACAGGTCAAAATGGATATTTCATACCTGCTTTGCTTATATCTTCTCGTGTAGATTTTTTGTTCTCCATTGTCTAATCTCAGTAGTCAACATATAACTTGAAGGTTAAACAATCTGTTTGTAAAATACATCAATTTCTAAAAACAATATGTTATTTGTACTAGATGTTGGACAACTGACAAGATGTGAGACGTTAACCAATTCTCATAAAGTTCCTGGGCATTCTTATTTCTACAGTATATTTTGTTCATTAATTATTTTTTATTAAGTCGAGCATATAGCTTAAATTTTACTTTGTATGTTTTGTCTCTTATCAAGAATTTTATTTGAACATTTCCCCTTTTTCAACTCTCGATGATAAAACCATGGCGGCAAATCATTCCAATTCAAAAAAAAAAATTCCGGTTGATTTTTACTTCATGTTTATCTGAAATAAATGAGTCATCATTCTGTCAAATATTTAACTCATATCATGGAAATCTCACTGGAGCGACAGATCGACATACGAACATTAGGTGGTTATCTAATTAACAAACGACTGCATAAACCAAGTATAAATACCCCACTGTTCCATCTGCACGGACTCTAACAAATAAATAAGTTCAAGATTTGCATTCAGACAAGAACATGAAATTAAATTATTCAAAGCGAAAGTTATTTTATATTTTATTACATTTATTACTGACGTTCGATTTGTAATAGATTTAATGGTATAAAATTGGTTTAAATTATCACAGAGAGTTCAATAAAGAAAGATGAATATATATTCTATAAAATAAAAGCATGCAGTTGGATAATGCAAAGCCGTTTTTTCGAGACTCGCTAAGTTATTGCAGTTATACGCCGTAGAACTATTCAATACATCGGCAATATTTAATGCAAATATATCAAATTTGGCATTGTTCTTTGGTTTATTTAATCTGCGGTTCTTTATTATTCTTGACATCGGAGGTGTGTTAAGTGCGATGAGAATGATTCGACAGCAAGATGTTAGACGCAAACGTCCAAGAATAGTTACACAAATTCCTTTATCTCCTTATCTCAAGACATCAACTTTATCGCTCATATCCACAGCACACATTTTTATTCTCACAGAAAAGTGGTTGCCTCTACATATTATTTACAGAACTAGAAGTTCCCCAAAGATATAGAAATCAGGTGCGTATGTCAGGACAATGGTGAACAATCGACTCATCAGGGTGTCACTTTAGGTCTTATAATATTGGATCTCCTCTCTAGGAGACCCTTATTATCAGGTCGCCTTTAAATCTGCCTGTTGGTTTAGATGTAGCGTCTATACCAGTGCTCTTCAACCTTTTTGTTATTGTGGAACCCCCGATATAATTTTTCGTTTTTTATGGAGTCCCAATTAACAAAAATTTAAAAAAAAACAGAAATACACGAAACACGAAATATTTGTTATTCAAATATTTCTACTTCAACAACGAAATAGAAAGAAGGTAACAAGCGTGGAATTCAATGCCTAGGTTGTTCTTGCATTTCCTTTGCAATCTTTTTGAATCGTGGCTCCACGGCGCTCAATGCAATTCCCATCCTCATGTCTACACTCTTTAAACAACTTCTTTTGTTTTTACTAGTTGTTAAAGCAGAAAATGCTGATTCACACAAATAGGTATTGGGAAATTGACACGGAAGGTTTAATGCTGATTGAAATTTTTCTTCAATAGCTTCAAATGATCCAACTCTAATTTTTTATTTTGGCTGTATCCTCAACTTCGGAGTACTCACTTAGAAATTCATCCAAAAATGGAAAAGAAAAATAATCATTTTTTGCAACTTTACTGGCCCAGCAGTCAATTTTTCCTTTACGCGGAACCCCTAAGAAACCCTATTAACTCACGGAACCCCTCTGAATGTACTGCGGAACCGATGTTGAAATAAAAATGGACATACAGGACAAATACCTGGACTCTAATGAAGACAATATAGTAGACACAGCAACAGAAAACCCTATCGAATACTTCACTCTTATGGAAACCAAATTTGGAAATTTGCAACTTTTGGAGATAAGAACCAACTGAAAGCAAATCCTAAACGGCTATCTAAAAAATGGTAACTTTGATTTTTCTAACCAAGACTCCCAAACTCGCTCCCCATAAACGAGAGCATACATTAGAAAATACCATCTCCAAAGTCCCTGGAAATTATGAATCGGAAGCTTTACGGTGAATGTCGTGCTAAGTGCGTGTTGCACGTCTTCGCACGGTATGTACGGAAGCCGGGGCAGTGGAAGTCCAGCTATGCTATGCACGGCATTGACGGAAGCCCTGGGCTGACGTCATGCTATTTGGCACATAGCATGTACAGATGCTCGGGGTCGAAGTCTTTGCCTTGCAATGCATAGCGGATACGGAATCCCCGAAGTATGTATGACTGTTGCGTACCCCGCGACATGACTACGAAGCGTTAGTACCGATACGACTCGGATATGACGTGTCTTTCAGACACTGATCCGAGATTGGAAAAATTCTGATCCGTAAAAAAAACATAAAAAACCTAGTATTGCGCTTTTCAGTGACAATACGGATTAGTGTTTCGTTTCCATGGAAGCAGCGAAAATACGCGCCGATTGTTGGAAAACTTCGAATTTACTTGTATTTTAAGCTGATTTATCGTAAACCAAGACGAAAATCAAAATTTCAAGAACGCCACCCCATGCGGAATAAACTATTCTTTCGAACAAGCCCTCCATCACCTCGGTACGCCATAAATTCGGGAAGCCTCATGGATTTTAGTGAACATAATTACGATTATTAGCTTCAGTATATCAATCACGCGTGGACGTCCACGTAACGCGCAGTGCCAAAAACGAACTGGCAGTCTTGGTAACCCACTCACTTAATCACGCTGCCGTTTTAGATATGCAAGTTTCTATGGATGGTAACCGGTCGCCTGAGTGAGGGCCACAACTGTCAGCGGAGACCCTGGGCGCCTACCGGCTTGTTTTTTTTTTGCGGAATTCAGGACTCGTTTTTCAGAAGTTCAATAATTCTCAACTATCAGTCGTTTTCCCAAGGATTTGCAGAAATAGTTTGTAGCGTTCTGAATGCAAAAACAAATAGAATTATAAGCCATGAACCCGTGATTTGAATACGCAACCTTCTGATCTGGAGTCAGACGCGCTACCGCTGCGCCACGGAGTCGCTGTGTGCTGAGTTTAAATATTACGTTCACGTATATTTAAAACCAAATGTCGATCATTGCATCTTACTTGACCTGTGATAACTTGATCATCTTCTCCCATTTAGTTCGAATCGCTCTTATCTCTGTAAAATCATTTTATTTAATATTGAAGTTGCATAATCCTTGCTGATATCATTTCACCGATCATTGCTCATTTCCTCAACGCCTCATTACGAATCGGCTTCATGCCATCACCTGTCAAGCTTGTGCGTGTCATACCTTTCTCTAAATCTGAAGATAAAATAAATCCGCCAAATTATAGAACAAGTTCTATTTTGCCAGCAATCACTATTGTTTTTAAAAAATTCATATCGCAAGTTAATTGACTTTTGTCAAAATCACAAGCTTATCAATAAGTACCAATTTGGTTTTAATAAAAATCATACACCACTTCACTTCACCACTTCATTTAATGGCTATTCTACCAGGCCATATAACATACACAACTACAATACAAGATCAACGGAACACACTCTTTCTATTAACCTCGTTTGTCAGGTTCCGAAACTCAAAATTGCTGTAGATACAAGGGAGTAAAAATGGGCAATGATATACCAAGTGAGTTAAAAAGCATGCCACCACACCAGCTCTTCAAAGACAGGTTAAAAAATATTTAATATCACAATATATACTGTAGGAAAGAATGTTTGTGTTGGAAACATGGCCCTGATCATTTTTGTTAAGTTTCATACTTTAAATGTGTAAGTCCTATACTATTTTCCTATACTGAATGTGTCAACATCCGAGAAAATGCTTCAATGCCAATTTGTAAGAACTAGAGTGGTGCAGTCTTACTAGTACTATACTTCTATGATTAATTATTAAAAGATAGCTTTGGAAGTATTTTAAGACTATTTCACATTTCGCCTCATCTGATGTCAAGATTGTTCATTTTTTTTTTATGTAAATCCTATATTATACAATTATCATTGTACTACAAGTTGTGCAATGCCAATACTTTGTTCTTCTATTTGGACAATCCAGCGGATATGCGTCATTTTTTTAAAAATAATTTAACCAATAAAACATTCCGACTGCAATACACCAAAATTTGATTGGGTAAATTTGAATTTTCATTTCTCAACTTATTCACTCAAGTTGCCATTTGTACGACATGCATGGAAATCAATTAATATTTCAAATGTTTCATGAAACTTTGTCTAATCCATGCAACGCGTTTGACTACAAACGCGGCATCTATTACTAAATCATTCAGTTCTATTTGGGCATTCCTCTACGGGCATTGTTCTATGTAATATTTACTGCCTTCATAGCTTCTTGTGCAACGAGTTTGATTTGGCATTAATTTTGTTTCAATGCATTTTTGTATGTGAATTTGTGAAGGGAAGTCACAGTGATATACAACATACACCTGGAATAAAAACAAATTATATAGAATATATATTCACCTTTCTGTATTGAACGCTCTGTGATAATTTAAACCAATTTTAAATCATTAAATATATTACAAATCGAACGTCATCACTTTCGCTTTGAATATCGAATTTCTTTTCTTATCTGAATGCCAATCTTGAACTTATTTATTTGTTAGAGTCCGTACAGATGGAACAGTGGGGTATTTATACCTGGTTTATGCAGCCGTTTGTTGAATATATAACCACCTAATGTTCGTATGTCGAACTGTGGCTCTAGTGAAATTTCCATGATATGAGTTAAATATTTGACAGAATGATGACTCATTTATTTCAGATAAACATGAAGTAAAAATCAGCCCTAATTTGTTTTTGAATTGGAAGGATTTGTCGCCATGGTTTTATCATCGAGAGTTGAAAAAGGGGAAATGTTCAAATAAAAATCTTGATAAGAGACAAAACATACAAAATAAAATTTAGGCTATAAGCTCGAACTGTGAAAAAATAAGTAGATGAACAAAATATACTTGTTTAGAAATAGGAATGCCCAGGAACTCTGGGTGAATTGGTTGAAGTCTCACATCTTGCCAGTGTTCCAACATCTAGTACAAATAACATATACTTTATCGCTGCTTAAAGACCTCCTTAGGTCCCATTTATTCATTGTATCCGTTTCCATTTGAACTTGTTTTTGTGATGACAAATAAATGATTGATTGATTGGTTTTAGAAATTTGTCTATTTTACAAAATTGTCGTTTTGACTGATATGTTTACTACTGAGATTAGAGAATGGACAACGGAAAATCTGCACCAGAAGATATAAACAAAGCAGGTATGAAGTATCCATTTGAACAGTAATGTAACGATTCCTTTCATCTACGTAATAAAGAATTATTTATCATTGTAGATCCTTCACAGAGACGTAGATTAGACGGCGAGATACACGATGAAAATGGAGAACAAGGTAAACACTTTGATGCAGGTTTAACTCGTATTATTTGGTTTGACAGTCTTGTGCGTGGGATCGCTTACGTAAGCAGGACAACGAAACGTCAACTTTGCGTCGAAAAACAAGAGAGCTATGCTCACTAAGTTGACAAAGGCGCAATGACTAACAACAGTGCGAGTAGCCTATGCGACATATACTGAAACCCGCAATCTGATATTTCAAAAACTTCAAATCAAAATTGCAAATTAGGTCACATCGTCGAAGCGATCCGCATCGGTACCAGTGCGGTAAGGCTGCGTAGTTGAGCAGTCGAATAATGACAAACACGTGATGTCACGATGCTGCGCAATATCCGTATGGTTAGCAATAAGTTGACTAAGGCGCAATGACTAACAACAGTGCGAGTAGCCTATGCGACATATACTGAAACCCGCAATCTGATATTTCAAAAACTTCAAATCAAAATTGCAAATTAGGTCACATCGTCGAAGCGATCCGCATCGGTACCAGTGCGGTAAGACTGCGTAGTTGAGCAGTCGAATAATGACAAACACGTGATGTCACGATGCTGCGCAATATCCGTATGGTTAGCAATAATTTGATTAAAATTTCAAGTTCCATATCATTCAAAATAAAATTGAAATGAGCCTCAGAGATGAACGCCTTTTTCAACAATAACAACAACAAGAATTTAGCAAAACGATCCACACTTTGTGTATTGGTGTCATTTGATTGGAAATATTTTCTATCAAATGTCAGAACAAAGTCAAATTAAAGACTTTTTAATTCAGGAAATAAAATTTACTTACTCAACTGCGCTAAAATATTTGCGCAGCCTCCTAGAATCGAGAGTTGACAGTCGAAATTAAGTTATACATAAGCAGGTAATCAGTTGTTATCTATTCACATTGCTTTGTTTATTTTTCATAGCGATTTCGTACTATTTATCCAACTGTAAATAAATCTCTTTATTATATTGAATAATATTAAATAAGAATAACATAATGTTTTCCGCGTTATCCTTATTTAATACTATCTAGTTCAAGTATTCCTACGGCAACGCCCACATACGAATCCGAAGTAGGAAGTAGACAAGAAAAAAGGACTTGTAGATCAATATCTTAGTCATCCCCGTGTTTGTTATGTTGTACAATTGTTCTTTTTACATATAGTCCATATAACGATTCTGTTCATTCTGCAGGATTAAGCAACAGCTGCAGAAAACTTCCTCTAGTAACCGTGTTGAAAGTTTCACTAATTCTCGTTGGCCTTGGATTGATATTGGGATTAGTTATTCGTGAGTCTAAGTTTACTTGACTTTATAACTGATACTTTCTAAAACGAAAGAGCAATGCCAAACATATGGGACTGAAAGTCATATTAAAGAGTTTCTCTTATGCGATATACAAGGGCTCGGAGAAAATTTGGAATAATAAAAGAAATAGCCTCCTACCGCCTTTAAGCACTGAGAATTTACATTTGATTGTCCCATTAGTTGCAGTAAAAAAGGTCAATTTTTCACAACAATTTGCAAAACGATCCAAATGTGTCCGCATTCGAATTGGTGACGTGGAAACTGGTCTGAACCATCTGTGTTAAATGTGAAAGATAGTAATGAATGTAATTGGTCTTAGGTTTTCTTCATGCTTATGAAAGTTTTGACAATTTTGTATTGAAAAATATGGTTTTCGTTTGCGCTTCGTCCATGTATATACTGTGTTTGTGAAAAACCAAATCCTTTTGGGATATACGACCGATTATACGCCTAACATATTTGTACCTATAAATTAGATAATACTAACCAGATATTTGCAACTAAAAGGATGCTAATTATGAATTAATCCTTTTCATTGCTCTATTTTAATTTACGTATTTGATGATTAACAACACCTACAGAAGATGCTTTACCGAACTAACTCGAACACACAACTATGTCTACTTTTCACAATCAATGTAACTGAATAGCCGATAAGCAACTGATGATACAATACTTAGTGACTTTTAGTTCTCCAGCTTAAATAAAAATGTAGAAGTTAGTAGACGACAATTATTGGACATGAAATGCGCCTGTAGATTGATTTTGGTTTTTTATTGCTGTTGTGGCGATTTCTTTGTCAGACGAAGTCAAAAAGACTACGGTACCGTGCTGTTACTGTGAATTATTACATACCCTACTACTCCCTTCTGGCCTCCATGTCCGTATATTTGATTATTGCCCTTTTGTTCCAGTAATATTTTTAATTTTAGAGTTTGCAACTATGATATAAACATTAGAAATTGTTTATTTCAGGTCACCAGTTGAACAAGCAAGAGCTGAACAAGACACACGCTGCATTAGGTAAAGAGAAAACAAAGGGTGATGAATTGAAAACTGATATAAATCGCTTGATATCAGCTGTGAATTCTTTTGCCAAAGGTACACTAACTTAGACATTTGATGTTTTTCAAGTTGGCTTATCGTGTATTAAGTCTGCCGTTAGCAGAATAGTATGAAATTAATACAAAAACAACTCAAGTCAATTTTATTGTTTTCAATCTGTAAAAACAACCATATACAAAAATGAAAAAAAAGAGAAGATAATTACACAGTTTTACTGGGGGAAGGTGCGCAGGGAATCAAATCGAACATCGACACCCAAGGTTTTAATACCGGTACTTCCAGAGTATGTGTACCAAGATGGCGGACACCGGAACGTAGTATGTGTACCAGGTTAGGGTTAGGCCTTAATTTTATTCCCATTTACTTTGTTTTAGTTCTATTACTAATTCGGCAATTAGCCAAGTGACTCTCGTAGTATTTGTACCTGAAATTATGGCCTAACCCTCCACTAGTACACATACTACGTTCCGGTGTCCGCCATCTTGGTTCACATACTTCGGGAGTACCCTAATATCCAATTAAAAAGATCGGGAATCTCATTTATGGTACCACTGTTATTACCTGTAAGTACCGTGTAGTTTTGTCGCATCATATAACAAACGTTTGTTACATAATGGTCTTTCTTTCGTGCCACGTCTTAAAATTTAGATTGCATAATTCTTGAGAACCTAATCAGTGTGCTAAACTGCATGATAGGGTTAGAGTGGGCAACACTCAAAGTTTCCATTTAGCGTTAATCGTTTCAAACTTGTTTCTTCTTTCATAACAGTCATAATGGGTGGTATTTGGTATAAACTCAGTACGTTATATTCACATTTACAGAACCCAGTATCCTTTAAACCAGTGATTCCCAACCTTTTCCGTTAATTCACCCTTCGCTTATTTGGGAACTCAAAATATCGAATACCTAAAGAATATTAGATATACCACACAGTAAATATAAAGCAAAATTCCTCCCTCAAGAACGACACAATTCCTCCCCATGGAGGATTGGTTGGGAAACGTGGCTTTAAACATTTATTTGGTGAGCGATCAGACTAATTAATTGCTTTTAGAGAAATTTTGATGCTTTCATATATATATAAGCAATGGCACAGAATTTACATTCCAATCCATTCGAATCCAAAAAGTCTCGTTTATGATTAAATTTTCAAATTATATCTTTATATTTATCCACGTTCAGTGTGTGGTTAAATGCACTGCATAGGTTTCCATATTAGGGGGTGCTTTGTATACCGGATGTTGTGAAACGGAATCCCCCAATGCCGCTTTTTACGTTTCATTGGCTGGGTATCTGTAACCATTTTCAGAATATAAGCATCGCTTTAAAATTAAACTATTTTTTGTTTTATGAAGGAACATACATAACCGATGATGGAGATATATTTTGGATTGAGATCAATTTTATTAAAAAGATGATCTATGATGAAGCTGATGCTTTTTGTAAGAAAAACGATATGGTCGTTGCTAATATAAAAGACAAAGAAGGATATGATGAAGTCGTGGAAGCTATACAAGCAAGGTTACCGGAGGGAAGGTTGTATGTATTCATTTGGATTGGAACGACTGTCAATTTAACGGTGTGATTTTTTGTTTTTGTCACTAAGAAATGTGAGAGCCATTTTGGTATGTGATCCCAGCGTTTGTGATCTCAGGTATTTTAGTATCACCCTAATTCTAATTCAACGATGACAGGTTTATAGTCCGGCAGATAAGGGGTCTTTTTGGACCCAACCTTGTTTTGAGACATAAAGTTTTTTTTATTTGTGATTATTCATCTTGGGGTCATTGCCCATCATTTCTACATGGGTGTGGAGTTTGCAGCCTTGAGCAATTTTTTTTACGGCTTGATATTTGTATTAGTGGTTTTCGTCAAATCTGTGCACCATTATGGCGCACAACCTGAACCCTAACCTGTTACAATACTATGTTCAGGTTGTGCGCCATCTTGGTGCACAAACTACAGAAGCACCAAATTTACTAGGAAATAAAATCAATAACTTTTAGGTATTTGTTGAACCCAGCTTTGGGTCGCGACTCATATATATGGAAATACAGTTGAAACATACGCGTAAAATAAAGAGTACTATTTCAAAATACCCGCTTTTGTTGCAATTAACAATACAAGCCTACCGATGTAGTCGGCAGTGGTTCAAGTAGATATACACCCAATGGAGAACAGTCAATTATTTGTTAGCAAGGATTGTTATGCAGCGGGATGATCACGACAATGCAATGAAAGATAATGCTATCACGAGAACAAGAGTGAGAAAATCGCTACATTTTATAGTATATCTCTGGGAAAGAATGTAGTTCATTCTTATGTTCCATGCCAATGCTTTTAAACTACCAAAGACTCTCAACACGCTTTTTCTCTTCTATAAAAATACATTGTTATTATATATTCGCAATTCCATCTGTTTGTTCGTGCTCCCAGATAACCGATCAGTGGCATCCCATGAAGCCGGGGTTCCCTTTTAGGAAACCCTGTCATGAACTAAAAGAGGTGACTGTGCTTCTCTTGCCTGTTGTCATAATATCCCTCGAAATCAGCTACAACAAAAATTCACGAAAACGGGTTTTAGATTTTATGATTTCAATAATATTCTCGACAATGAATGATATACGGATGGTGAAATAAGATGTAAGACATTGTGTTATTTTTTTTATTTATCTTCATAATACTATCTCAGTCACGCATCCTTGTGGCAACATCCACTTACGGATCCGGAATAGAAAGTAAACAAGGAGAAAGGACCTGCAGTTCAATACACAATACCCTAGTACACCCCATAGAAAAAATTGCTCAACATTATATACTCCACACCCACCTGGGTATCATTATTTATAACATCGACATCATTTCTAAATGTCCCAAAACAATGTTTAGGCCCGATTTTGACGGACTAGTTAAGATTAAGAACTAAATGCTATTAGAATGTCTTTATGAGATTAAACGTGCCACTTTCGTATGTGATTGATATCACCCTAATTAAGCAAGTGAGGCCACGTTCCGAAGAAGTTTTTATGATTGAGATTGCATACCGAAGTGGAACCGAAATTTGTTTAGTTTCAACTTTCATTCTGTCTGTCAGTAAATTGTTCATCAAAAATGAAATTTAATCACCAAGTCACGTGTTAATGGAGATGACTATAATAAAAAAATATTATATTAAACATTGCTTCTGTAACGCAATTTATTTAGAATATTTTCAATAGATTCAGAGTGAGACAATACCATGGTATATCAAGTTTTTTGCGAATACAGTTATTATAGTACTCATCTCAAAACGAGTTATAAAATATCCTTGAATCGCACAGGTGATAAAACGAACGAAATTGAAAATTTAGTCAAATTAGATAAATATTTTGAGCACTGCTGTAACTGTCTCAACAAGCCTCATGTGCATGGCCCCAATTATTATTTGAATGCCCTCCTTCGTGAAGAGGAAAATTTAGTTTCCGTATTTACAGCGGGTTTACGTCTGAAATTAATCTTACAGCTGAAGGGTTTTATCATTCATTTTGCAGACAGGCGAAACTACACCACAAGATGTATTTTCAAAATGGAGAGTAACATTTCCAATAAAGTACGATAATTCCCGTCAATCGTCTATCAGTAATGTCATACTTGTTGTCGATGATGATACGTATAGAACCACAGGAATGGAGAATTGGCATCGTTTTCAAATAGCATATGGTGTATTATGCCAGATGTCAAAATAATTTTAATAATACTTATTCTATGAATGCTATGTATCAAGTCAACCTAAGAACTGCGATGTAAATTTATGGATTTTGTTCAAATATATGAATTTTGTAATGATGGCCTTTAAGGTCGTGTTCTTAAAATTTTGAGTATGTTTGGCTCATATATATATGTATATGTATATATATATATGCATTCTAGGCGAGTTTCAATTTTCATGTTTTGTATTTAAATATATCCTTCTTTCATTTTTTGAAGCACTATATGTGAATTTTTACTCAAATTTATACACGTGGCCAATGATCGCAAGTTCAACTACCATAAACGAGTCAAGGTTTGAAACGATGCTTGGACAATTATTGAACACCCAATCGTCTTACTGATTCTAATTGAGCCGACACCGTTAACTTATCGCTGATTAATCATTACTACAGAGTAAACATCTTTTAGTTCATTAGATTCACAACAAGTTGAATATTTGCAATAAATATAATGAAATGGAAAATAACTTTCACTTTGATTTATTTAATTTCTTACTTTTACTGGGAAGCAATTCATGAAGTTTAAACGCGCAGATGTAACAATGGGTTATCTATAACTAGTTGATATAGAGCCTCTGCTGTTATAGAGTCTTGTTCAGAGCGAAGTATGAAATCCCTTATAAATTATCTAATGTTTCACTTTTTCTACCTTTTAGTATCCCGAAGTTATATTTCCTATGTCGAATTACCATGGCATGCCTATTGGGGAACATTAAAAACGTCGATTTGAGTAGTATAAAGAATTTTTCTTGAATATTGGCTTTCCGGTTGAAACGCCTCTTCCTTTTTGAAGTTTTTGGAAAACTGAAAAATCCACCAATAACGCGTGCGATTGCATTTTGCTAAAATCGCCGATTGTTTTCTTCGGCGTGGCATGTTATTTTGGCAACACCTTCATGTTTGTGTTTATTCTACCTAAATTACAAAAAATATGCCTCGACAACGATGATATTAGTTTCTTTTTGTACTCGCACAGAATTGTGAATTATAAGTTATTATACATTAATCGGCGGCGAGATGCTAAAGACAAGTAGGGAGTGAATTGGCGACGTAAATTTTTTGATTTAAAAGCGGCAATATAAAGTACTAAAAACAAAACTTTTAACAATTTGTTGTAGGAGGCACGCGACAGATTAAAAACGCTTCTCTAGGCATAGTGAATCGCTAAATTTCGTGCCTAGAGCACGCTTTATGTTTGGTATGGTTGAGAACCATATCGTCACTAAAATCGAAACACAATCAATTGCGCACGGATTTCAGTAGTCAGTAGTCGAGTTACCTTTTTATCCATTACTTTAAAAAAAAATTTCGGGAATTTCAATGTTAACATTGTACAAGGTCGGAGACGCGACTTTTTCCGGTTTGTGATATATATATAAGATGATTTATCTAAAGTATATTTAATCAATTTTCATTGTACGAATATAAATTTTAATCCGTACGATTTTATAGCGGACTTAAGTATTTTTCTAACGGTTTTATATTAAAAATAATTTAAGGGGCAGCATTGCGATAAAGCGGAGTCAGTGTTGCATGTACAGCTCAGATTTGTCGAATTTTCAAACGGACAAAAATACGGATCAAAACAAGATATATTCCAGCAAGTCATCTCATATTTTCCTGTTCATAGACTGCCGTGGTATTTTAGATTAGTAATATTTTTATTTCGACGCAAGAAGAAGCAACCGATATCTACGTCGGACACAATTAAATTAATATAGAAAGACATTTTGAATTCTCGTAATTTTACACAACAGAAGAGTCAACAATATACGCTGAAAACGTCGGCTCTCCTAACGAGCGCGTTATCGCAGCGACTGTTTCCAAATTGGATGGGAATTTCCGATTGTGAGCTCGCACATCATCGCAGCTAAAAAGCGCTGAGATGGTTGACTGGATAATAATTCAAGCACGATGCAATAAAAATTGTTCTATAATGCTCAAAATCAAACAGCAAAATTTTTGAGGAAAATCGAGTCCTCCTGTAATCGGAGGAATAAAATGAACACAACCAATCACCCCGACAGCAAGATCTCAGTAAAAACGCATCATAGATCAATTTTCGTACTTAATTGTATAAGACAAACTTTCACAGGTAATCACCAAATACCTCATGTAACTATCATTATAGACCTGACATGGGCAAACTACGTCCCGCGGGCCAAATCCTGCCCGTTGGGTAATTCAATCTGACCCGCCTGATGCTGCCACAACCGAAGTAAAACCAAATTTTGATGCTCTAGTTAAAAATATCTAAAGGAATTTTTTGAGATTGCGTTCAAATTTAGTTTTGACACGAGGCTTATTTTTTTCCCTTTTTGCTTTTGTAACACTGTAAATATTGTTCTTAAAATGTAACTTTTACGTCACACTCATATGCACACTTGTACACACTTTTTTGCCCCTGGTCCAAACACCTCGAACACCCCACCTCTGTAAACAGTACATTGTATTAATGTGCAATTACTCTACATTCTCGCAAACTGTCATTTTAGCGTATAAATATGTTCGCGCAAATAGTCGTTTCAGCAAAAGTCTGATCTCACAGAGGGTCATTTTTGCGAAAATATAATCTCAAAAAAGACAGTCTCTGGAAAGTTCACAAAGAGTATTTTCGTGAGCAACATTCTCGTGTTTTTTACGCAAAAAACTGTGACATATGGGGGACATTACAATATTATGTATGCGCCCAGAATAAACTACTTCAACAGAATAAAAGCGGGAGTGCGACTTGCTCATACTACTAGTGATGGATCCATCTATTTCTAACTGGAAATATCTGCTTGAAAATTCTTTGTCGAACTTGATTGACGATATTGATAGTGAAGATCTTTGCTCTGAGCGAAAATGTGTAATGTTTTATATGAATAAGAATTATGCTATACTATTAAGGGTTTATATGTGTGATTGTATACTCATGTGCTGGGTTCCGTAATATCCCAAAATACAGCAATACTTTCATTCATCACGTTTCTCGTGCTTTTTTTTTACCTAATTTCAGGAATACTTAGAAGTTGCGATCAGCAACGAACTGAAACACCATATACCACGTTCCACTGCAAATAATTTCTGCAGACGTCTGTTCGTAATGAATCCCCGCTAGATGGCAGAGAGTAGTCAAAAATCTCGATGAATTATAATAAACAAAACCATGCCATCCGATACAATTTTGATGTCAAAACCGACATCAGGTATCGTGTATTTGGATCGTTGATTACGTTTCACGTTTTCTAATGTTATGTCAGATTTTGTACAAGGTATATTCAATGCCAATTACAGACACATTTCGATTGGAGAATATGTTTATCATAGATTTAGTTGTTCACGTAGAACAAAATTGAACGTATTCATAAATTTTACGAAATTTTATTGTGGTGATTTCGGACACAAGAAAAAAACTTCTACCAATCAGAAATCCTCTTTTCAGTGTTGTGTTCATGCTGTCTTTAGCGGGTAAATTTAGAATATACTGCAATTGCATTTGATTGTACTGGTGAATACAACTTTGGGAGTTACTTATTGTGGGTGGTTTACCAGCGGAAAAATGCTAAACAGCAACCTCAACCCTAAGGTTCGACTCCTCAGATCTGATTGAAACGACTAATTGCGCATCTTCTATCCCGAAGATATAACATTCATCAATATTCGCAGAGTGGTTTGGAGTCGTTTGTATTTCGAGCAATAAATATAGAGAACTCATTCTGGGCAGTCCGGATTTGCTTGCAATAAATAGTTAAGATACATTTTAATTAAAACCATTTATTTTTAAGTAAAGAATGAACAGGTAGAATTTATGTTTAAAACTTGTTGTCCATTAGTATGCCGTTCACTTTTCCTTGCGATTGCCACTTTTTCTTATCCAATGATCGGAGGATTCCCCACTTAAACGTGAAAAAAAATATAAAAATATGTAAGGATTGTGTTCAATTTATTGTGATTTTAAATTCAATTCAAAATTTGCAGCATCTTTGATTAGAATGTTGCTGCGAGTTTTTAAAAGAGACGGAAACTAAATAATAAAGAGGCACTTATTCCGGGAAAGTTATGTTTATACATTCTATCAATAATTATTCAATCTAATGGCGTATAAGACTTGTGGTCGCCATTGCATTAGCTTGCGGAATATCTTTTGAATCTTAGAAATCGAAACGCTACTTAGTTTTTTATTTGTACGAAATAAAATATTTACCGCATAAATAATAGTACTGTGCTATTTATCTGTCTATATATTTACATATAAAGGATTCAAATATATATACCTAAAATCCCGGGGTTTGATACATATTGCAATATTTGTCTGCAATTGATTCTTCGTCCACTTCTATCGTAGAACTGGGGAAAGCATCCACCACAGCTGCTCATACGACATTGTATGTTGGGATTGTAGTATTGACTGACATAGTGGTAAGATATCTGCTGGCCATGTGTGATGCATCTGTAGTTTGCACATTGTTGTTGATGGCAGTTTGGCGCGACATAACCACGTGGACATCGACCTAAATTTAAAAAATAAATACAGAATAAATGGGAGTCACCTTTGACTTATTTCTCGCATAAAACAACCTTCGTAGCTATTTGCATGTTATTAAAGAGATTTGATGCCAATATTTGGTGAGTTTTGTCCCAAGTGAGAGCGAGAGCCATGCCCGAATAATATGAGAGTAATATAATATAATATGGTCACGAGTAAAAAGTGCGTTACGGCAGACTTAGATCATGTAAACAAATTTTATGTGATTGGCAAAACCAACCCTTGTAATAACGGCATTTATTCAATTCAACGAAATAGAAACACTTTCTTCTATATCTACTAAGAAAATGAAAGAGATGAGATATTTATCCATTATTTCAAAAGATGAGCAATTTTTTTTTGCAATAAAACATCAAAAGCATAAAGAAAAACCAAGTATTAAATGGGTTTCCTTCTTGTTTAACGATCAAACAACTGCGCTAATCCTGCGATAAAAAAACCTACATTTTCTTGTAATTTCTTGATTAAAGTCGTAGAAATGAGCTCGACAACCATTGCATGATGTTCTACATTGTGCGTTAAGATTTGCTGGACATCGTGCAGTCTCACATGCGTTCCTCAAGCAGTTTGTAGGGCATTGGTTTCTGCCCAGGCCACTCAGTAGAAACAAAAGAAGCGTTCCTATAAAAAAATGATTATGTTTATGTTTTGACCAGTCAAAAATTTCCACAATCCAATTCAACCATTTGCGCTTTCAAATTCGCCTAAAATTTAAATTTGTTTCTGATTTGTTCACATGATGATACTTGATAAGGACGAATAATTAATTGTTCGAATAAAATAATTCCTGAATATATATTTAAGCTTTCATGGCATTTTACTACTTTTATTATTGAATATAAAGAGTATGTGTAATGAAAGAGAAATATTCAGTTAATGTAAACTGCATTTCTTACATTTGCGTAGGAAAGGGCAAAATGAAACTTTGCAGACATTGCCATATAAAAAATCAATTTCACCTTTTGGAATTGTTCGTTTGGGTAATTCATAGCAAACAGACGTTCCACATTTTGTCGGACAACAAATCTTTTTATCGTCATTGCAATCAGCGTTGACTGCACAGTTTGTGTCAGGACATGAAGTGTGTTTTTGAGTAGCAGGACATTTGGGATCGTATTCTGGATAATGTGACGGTCAGATATTAGTGGAACATATACTTACTCATCAATAAAAAGATATCTGGTATTTTCTATTTTTTATCGTTTAAAAGGTGAATAAAAATTAAAAAAAGAGAATCCAGCAATTTCCTAATATACATTTATTTGGCATTTATATAGTCGTTGGATCAAATGACTTCTTTCTAACAAATAAACTGCATTTTAAATGTATAGTCAGAGTTTGTCTCTTGTTTTTATTTTTTAATATTCTAACCCACTGCCAGAAACTTACTTTTGCAAGTAGGTGGTTCATCTGACCATTCTCCTGTCCAAAGACAAATTACCTTCTTTGCTCCCCATCTTTGCAATCCAGTTTTACAGTAGAAACTATTAAAAAAGTATTTCATTTGTATTGTGGTCCATGTAGTTATAAAAACAGTGACGCCAGAGTCGCACATTATGACGTTTAAGGACCAAATTCCGCCATCGTAAAAACCAAAATATTTGATTTTTCTATCCGAACGTATCTTTCACTACTATAGTCACGACCGCCATATTATTTGTATAATATCTTGTACTAGATTTTGAATATAGATTTGACTGTTTCCTGGTTGTACTGTTTATTGATAGTCACATGATTGTACATGTAATACTGGCTGATAATATCTTTGGTTTTGAAATATTCAGCCCAACGTTTACATAATGTGAGATAAAATACCTGCAATGACTCGCATAATTATTCCCATCAGTGCAATCCATTGTTCCTTGCTCGGCGGAAAAAATTATCGCATCGCAGACAACGTCTGAAATAAATATTGAAAAACACGTGTGATAAGAGTTTGCTTATGAGTTCTCTTAGAGACTTAGACTAATTTGAGGAAGCTAATACATGGTGCGCGTGGTTGCACGAAAAGTGTCAATTTTTGAACGTAATGAAAAGTAGATTGTTCAACTCCAGTTATCGTGATTTAAAATTCACTAATTCGTAACCTTTATTGTAAAATGACTTATATATATGATTATCATATATAGTTCCCAGAATAGATTTTAAAAGATGTTTTTTATGAGGACCGAGACGAAGAAAACCAAACATCTTGATTCGGTTTTAGGCATTGGTTCTCAAACTTTCTAAACCACGCCCTCCCAAAAAATTGTTTACGCCCCCTTGTGGGGCACGCCCTACCGTTTGAGAACCACTGGTTTAGAAAATATCCTCTCCTTACCATCACACGTTGGCTGCATTCCCGTCCATTTAGAGTCTTGACCACAAGTTCTTGTTCTTGATCCTTTGATTTTTTTTTGAGAATCGCAGAAAAAACTTAGTAGTAAATAAATTAGAACTCATAATTGATCAAGTTGCTATAAATATTAATTTTCTATTTTAATTTAGATTTCGTAATATCTATAGCTGATTTAGCAAGATGAAAAACTCTTCAAACCTGCATTTGTCATAAATTTTAGTTCCACTACAGCTCATAAATCCTGATTGTCCTTCAAAACTGAGTTCCGGACATTCTTTTGCTGCAAAATAAATATGAATAGAATTGCAAAATAAATACACAATAATAATATTCATAACCCAGAAAAAGGGAGAAAATTGATCAAATATTTAATATTTTATTTTCCATTTGTCGGACACGTATACAATGACTATCCTTCGAGTTTAAATTTTTGCGATTTAGGTAGAAAAGAAGTTTCTATTTTAAGGCTAAATACTAACGGGAAGCAACTAAACTGAATATTTGACACGTGATAGAATATATATGTTCCGGGAATATATTAAATAAATAAAACAACACAAACATAATTTAAAATCCAACCAAGTTGTCAAAACTGGGTCCAGTTGAAAGATTTACGTATTTTCCAAACATTAAAAACTAAAAAAAAAAAAACTAAATTGACTACTTAATGAGATTAAATAAGCAATTTTAAGAAAATCTGCAAGTCATAAAAATAAGGCAAATATTCAAATTATCAATTAGGTATACGTACGAATACAATTTGTGTCCATTATCTCCCTATCCCATAAAAGATCCTCCTTGCATGTTAGAACTATACTTTTGCTTCCATCAGCAAGACTGAATCCTTCTTTACACGAAATACTGTCAAGATAAATAATATTGAAATAAACAGAGTAAGGCATACAAATTAGAATAATAGGAAAACTATATATCAGGCAATAAATCTTTTCCGATAATAACTCAACAATGGTGTAATCAATTATAGACATAGTTCCGAAACCTCCATGCAATCGCAGTTGGTTATTGAAATTTGATCTATAATTGAAAAAAAGTTGATGAAGAGATATCTTTGGATAGAAATATCCACAGTCGTCTATTTTTATTTGGTATTGATACTTCAGAAAGTATAATGTTATTGGACGTAATTTCGCCTTATATTTCGCAATAGAAGAAGAGACAAAAGTCTTACGCAAAAAGATCTTAGACGAATATTTTGACCCCGGCAATATGGAAATAAGTGGCGTCCTAAACAACATATTTCATATTATATTCCTTAGTGCAATTCATTTTAGAATAGCGGAGAGTTATTTTTTATATTTTTTCTTGGTTTACAGTTGATCTAGATTCCCAATGTTCTCGTGTGTTATTTCGAATCATTTCTTCTCATATTTTATTGTATACTCAACTATATTTTGATAACACTTTGCGGAAATAAATAGATCGTACTTACGTGCAAGACAAAGGATCTTCATCTTCGGCACAAGCAATTTCCTGTGAATTGCCATCAATAGGTGGAGTGGTGCAACTGAGTTCTGTAAAAATCATATTTAATATAATATGTTATATAATGTGCAAACAGAGACCTAAAAATGTTTTGTGCTGCTATTGTTTTGCCTCCATAGCATAGCGCTGATATACTTTCTCTTTGCAAGTTTTTGTTTTTGTTTGTGTTCTTTGTAATAACTAATAGAATGAATTAAGATTTGACTTGGTCTGGAAGGTTATGAATTTGTTCATTCTTCTGCTTATAATCATAAAACCACAATTCTAACTCATTACTATCAATAATATGTCAAGTTTAAAATCTATCATAATATTATTTGATCGATAGCAATAATTTTGAAATATATTAAACTATTAGTCTTTTTGGTGCAAAAAATTTTCAATGTTTAATTTTATTAATTGTTAAGGTAACATATATTCCTATGTATTTCACTGCAAATACTCTATTTACTGACCTATATATTCAATGTTGAATTACCTCTTGTCTCGCAAAACACCATGCGAGCAAAAGATGCAGTTGGTCTGAACGTGACCATCCCATTACTTAACGAAGATGGATCAGAAAGGACTCCCAAAATGATTATGGTATTTGTACTTCCACCACCAGCGGTTCCAGTTGGCTCACCAGAAGACCATACTCTCGCTGGAAAACTGACGTCTGAACCATCGAAGTTTTTCACCTGTAGAGTCTGCAACAAAGATGGTAAAATGTTTTATTAAAAAAAAAGAAAAAGATAATATTCTTTATTAAATTTAGAGCGGCAGGCTGGCAAGCCGGGTAGGACTGCTTAGAAGACGCGACTTTGATAACGCTTAGTATATATATACTGTATATTCCTTCTCAAGAATATAATTAAAATAAATTTTACCTTGCAAAATCTGGGCAAGCAAAACGTGCCGTATAGAAATATTACTCAACTATTTCCTATATAATTTCGTTCTATCGATAAGAATTCTCGGTTGCATTTGACGCTATTATTATTGAATAAAACTTACTCTACTTCATAATGGCCTAATATAAGTTTTCTTTATAATTGAGTGTTTATGAAATTCAGAATTTTGGTTTAATATACTTTCTTTTTACTGCTCGCACAAAAGTTAGATTTGTCACTTACATTTGACAAACAGCAGTTGTAAGGTTGAGTTTTGATATAGATTCACGAAATGCACTCACGTTAGGATTGATTGTGTTTCCAATATGCATAAAAGCTTCGTCAGCGTTGACCAGAGAAGAGTGTGCATTTCTCACATGATCTATAATCACGTCGAAATCCATTACATCACGTATATTCAAAATAGATGAATCTTCGGCTTCACAAGCTTGCACTACTTCGAGTCGAGTAGAAGGTTTAAAATCAATCATCGTGTAACATCTTCTTCTGTGTACAAGGTGTGTGGCTCTGGATAAACATGGGTGTTGAGACTCTGTAAGAAACAGAAAAAAATTATTCACCCATTCATTTATTAAAGCAAATAGCCTACATCTTCCACAATTGATTGAAAAACGATGACACAAATTGACAAAATATTTGCTGTTCAGAAATTTATTTAGTAAAATTTTGAGATGAATTCGAATTTCACAAATTTGTAAAACAAAAATAAAGAGTTTTAATTTAATCGTCGTATATTATGGCTGTTAAATCCTAATGAATATAGAAACTGTCATATGCTTCAAAAGTGTTCATAATCATTGACTTACAATTATCGCATTAGATTACTTTTTAGCCAAATACATGGTGTCCCAACAATTTCGCCGGATTTAATAGTAATAACAACCATTTGGTTCATAGTTATTATTGTGCTTGTACTTCACATTTATTATACAATAAAATTTATTTAAACTTACAATTGTAATTGCTATAAAATCGGGCAACGATTTTGGACACCCTGTATATATCAAACAAAAATTATATCCGCATAAACCGTCTCATTGAAGCATATTTATTGATTTATATCAATATTGAGACAAAATGATATATGTATTGCAAATTAAATAGAGAATATTCTGCATACCTGATATTGAAAAAATAAAGCTCCCCACTAATATCAAGAACATAAATGTTTCTAAATCCATTGTGAACTTCCCAGCGTCTACTGTACTCTATAATTTTATGTTGAATCAATCATTGTTTAAATCATAAATATTCTTCTTTCTAATCCTCGAGGCCATGTTGATTCTAACCGACGGCATATTCAAAATTTCGCGAACCAGTTGCCGTTGTCCTTGTATATTGATAGTTGTGGTTTTGTATAATTAGATAACTAAAGCACTAACGCGAGAACGTTTTGACTGTTACATGGCAATCGATTAAAGCAAATTCCCCTACTCACTCGAAGTAAAGTAAAAAAGTCAACCTAAAACAAAGTCATGGTGGTCAACAAAATACCGGGAGATACTTAAAAATTTATAGTGACGCCATGTATGCCAATAATGGAAAAAGCCCAGTCGTGATAAATTCCAATTTAATAATAATTTTAAAAGGCATTTTTAAAGATGAGATCTCTTTCTATAAGCTAGTGGGTACGCTGATAGTTTTTTTTTCTACGAACTATATTCACTAGTTTCCTTATTGAGTTTGATTACAGAGCTGATTTCGGCAAATTAAAAGCGTTTAAATCTAATAAAATTCGCAATTGTAAGACAATTTTTTTGTTTGATGTTAAAATTTATGTTGGATACTAATACTTTAGATATTATATATTAGATTATTGCTTTTCAGTTTAAATGAAATGAAAGTGGTAGATCGATACGTATTTCAAAATACAGTACATGACAGAAAACAGGATAGACATATTTGTGTACAAAAATTAAATGAGTTGTACAGGAGATAGCCCCAGATGTTATCGTTGGAACTATTTGTGTAGCATAAAACACATTTCTTATTACTATCGTTGATCTTGCTATGCATTACTGAAAACTATAAAATTTCAAATATAATCTTAGTCTTTCGTTTTCTCTGTAAAACTACTTATACTGATCGTGATAAGGATAACTAAAAACTTAAAATTCCTATTCTATTTCTCAAGACTGTAAAAATAAGCTATTTCCAGGGTATTTCTATTCTAATCCTCAAGACAGTAAAAATCGGCATTTTTAGTCTTTCTTCGTGTATGTAAAATTGTGCAATAAAACGGCTGAAGGTTATAATTATACATCAGAACATGTCAGTGACAGCCCGATGGCCTAATCCTGTTATGTTGAATTCCCCCCTTTCATTTCTCGATTGAAACGTTATAGACCAGATTCATTGGATATGTATACTAATTAGTTTGTAAGTATTCACCATGTTTAAAACAAATTTAAAATCTTTACAATTCATTACAGTGATGAGAGTGTTGAAAACAACCTCAAAGATTCCGAACAATTTGGGGTGGTGGGATTCAAAAAATGAAAACTTCGATATTTTGGATAACTGAAAGTTTATAGAAATTATTTTAAACGATTCCGAAAGTTTGATTACCAGTTAACCGTGGACAGATCTTCGATTTAAGTAAACGCACATTACAATCGCGAAGTATCAACAATTTACTGTAGGTCATATCTAAAATTATAATGCTACACAGACACCTCGATAGATATAATTCTATTATTTATTTCTGAATAATTTTATTTGTTTATTCAGAGGCTAAGTTTGTATACCCAGAAATAAAATACGTTGCATGAAGAAGTGTCTAATTTTTGCTTAGGTATCCAGTTTTTAGACAGAATAAGGGTGATCGTGCAATAAAGAATTATTGGTGCTCCCGAAGTATGCGAACCAAGATGGCGGACATCGGAACGTAACATGGGTAACAGGGGTAATTTTTTTCCAATTTTTCTTATTTTAGTCCTATTATCAGTGCGAAGACTAGCCAAGAGCCTCCCGTAGTATTCATACCTAAAATTATGGCCTAACCCTAACCTAGTACACATGTTACATTCCGATGTCCGCCATCTTGGTTCGCATATTTCGGGAGCCCCGAATTATTTTTTCCTTATATATTCAAAAACTGAAATAGTC
Organism: Styela clava; assembly: GCF_964204865.1. NCBI lineage: Eukaryota > Metazoa > Chordata > Ascidiacea > Stolidobranchia > Styelidae > Styela > Styela clava. Next base: position 7,009,538 of record NC_135258.1, on the reverse strand, counting down.
ATTATCCACATATTTTGTAGATTTTGATTTGTTGTAGGGTTTGAGAGCAGGATTGACAGCTTCGTTTGGCAGATATAAGATGCAAAAGTATACGAGAACTCATCACGCCCTAGTATTTCGCAGAATAAGGTTATATTTGTATTTTCGATATTGAAATTCTCTTGAAAACTCTTGAATTCTATTGAAAACGAAAAACCGAACAAGTTGTGAATCCAGCAGTGATGGTATCGGACAAACAAGGGCTAGGATTTCAATTTAGATAATTGTAATCGATTTACAGAATGAGAGGCCCATGGCTAAGGCATTTGTGAGGTTCCATATAAAGACGTCATGAAACCCATATAAACATATAATGACGTCGTAATCGGTCATCCGCTGATATAAAAATTATATTATGACGTAATATTTCGATTTTCAAATTGCGTGAAATACGAAATCAATAGGACAGGAACGATGCATATCTCACTTACACGAGTGTATAGCGTGGTGGAGAGACCCAATTTTTTTTTTATAAGTTTATGCGACCCAAGCATTTGGTGAGCATGTAATTAGTTATCGATTTTAAGACTAGTATCGACATTAGCAATTTTCTTGCACAAAATTATAAGAAAATTAGCACATAAAATCTCTTTATCTGTCTTATCATTCTACACAGCTACTGCTAACATCGCACTGCAACGAAACAAAGCCATTAAAGCACATTAAATTGAAATTTTAATTTAAAACATTAAACGTGGATTCAACGTAGACCAATAGATCAATTTTCTAAATTGTTGTTTTCTTCTCTGTTGGTGGCTTCTATTGCTGTTCATAGGGAACATTCGTCTTTCTCAACAAGCAATGGACCAAACCAATGCTGCTTGGTTAAAGAAGTAAGACCTTATCAGTTGTACGTGGCAATGTGCATACGATCCATATAGCCACAACAGCAATCTTTGACCACTGAAAATATATGTTGCATGTTGATTTTGATGACGTCTTCTCGCAGAAATTTAAAGTAAAAAAAGAATTCCAAAGAGCCCGCAGAAATTTTTGAAATATATATATAGAAGTAATAGCCTTCTAGTAAAAACAACAATTTTCAACAACTGAAAATTTCAAAGCAAACCTGAAATAAAACAAAGGGAGTTTTTGCGTCTGGAAACGTCAATCACTTATGTCAGGCCTGCCCAACCTTTTTCGTCTCTCGGGAAACTTTCACATGACGAAATTCGTTGCGAGCCACAAACGTTTGTACCAAACTTTAATACCAGCTAAGTCCTGATTTCGGTATAATTTACATAATACATAAAAGGAAAGTTTATTAACATAAAATCAATCAAGTTAATAATGATTTCTTTTTACTGAGTAGGCAAAGTATTCGAATATCAAGTCGAATATTAGAATAGCAGTTTACTATTTGAATATCTGGTAAGACCTGGACATGACACTCGCGGCCGCTGAATCAGAGAATCAATCATTCTAACCCACTTGCCGAATTCTGACGACCACACGAAAATATACACACAGTTTTCACTAACAAACAAAGACGTCAACATTGAGTGTTAAATTTGCGTTATAGTGTTTTTACACATTCATTTTCAGCGTCTATGATATTGTCTCAATGTTTAAAATGAGCATAATGTGCGCCAATGTCGCTGGAATATCACGTTTTAGTGGACCGTTTTGGCAAAATTTGAAACATCAATACAAGTATTTAATGTAGTAACATTACAGAGATTTCTGGACAAATATATATATACTAATTTGAATAGTTAACAATGCATCAGAATTATTGACGGATACGCAGTGACGACATTTCCGAAATCTTGTTTAACGAAAACATAACTTAAACAAAAATACAAACATAAAAGGACAACGAGTCCCGGAGCCAGAACCAAAGATTTTTTTGTTTTACGTTAGCGATAAAGACGATCAAAGACGGCGCGAAAAAAAGCAATCAGAATGATTGATAGTTAGCAGGAATAATCATATCAAAATCAAAAAAAAATACTCAGGCCTAAATAACAGGGGTGGCCAACACGTCGATCGCGAATGACCGGTCGATCGCCACGTCTCGAGCAGTCGATCGCGTCTGATGTTGAGTGAATTTTCATGGAATACCCCAAAAATGCAAATGCACAAATGCAAGTATTCCCGCTGCCAAGGTTAAAAATGAAGTGCTGAATATCGCGTGTTTCAACTGACAAACGGTCCGACAATAAGTTCCGCAGTATGCGTAAGTTATTGTCTCACTCCAAAAGTAGTGTGATAAATTTCATTCGCAATGGTAGAGGTGGCATCTAAATGCCCAATTTGTTATATTTCTAAGCAAGCAAAGAATCGCGTTTGGAGGAAATTGTAAATTAGATACTGAAGTTTGAGCAGTCATGACACATTCATGGTGTGAGAATTTTATTTTTTTGCTATTCAGATAATGCATGAATACTTGACAAGGTTTCTTGAGGTATTTTCAACACTTATATATCTGAATTGTATGATTTGAATAAATCTTGAATAAATGATGAAACATTTACTCCGAAAACAATTAAATAATCAAATTAACAACTTAAATGGAACAATAAAAATACAAATTTTGTGTCGATTTCATTAACAATGCGCCCACAAAGCCGAGTTCATCGGCGGTGGTAAATTTTTTCGTATGCATGTGTTATCTGCGTATTCAGTATCCATTCGTTTTTGTGTATGACCTTATTACCGATCAGTCGATCGCAAGCTATTGTGTAAATTTTAGTCGATCGCGTTTAAAAGCAGGTTGGCCACCACTGCTATATATATATAACATGGTAAAAAATTAAAAAGTATGCTTACAAATTTTATAGTGCGGGCCGCGGGTCGTGCAGCCTTGACTTATGTCATGCTATCGTGTTTTTATAACAATTATATTTTGCATCCTTATTACTCTGATTTATAGATGCGATAATGTTTTTACCTCGCCCCTGGGAAGATTTTCTGAATAGAATAAATTCGCTACATCTACAAATAAATTGCATCATTTTGATCACATCGGCTGTGCTCCACGTAGGCTATTCCAAGACCTCAACATAGTATTTTATAACTCTTTATATATTAATTTTATACGCATCACCTTAGTGCAGTGTTTCCCAACCCGAGTCCGCGGTCTCAAATGAGTACGCGGAGCATTTGAATGAGTCCGCAACGAGCCAGAAATTCACTGCGGGCCGCAAACGTTTTTGCGAAACTGAATAATCAGCTAAGTTACGAGTTACGTTAAGATTTACATAAAACGTCACAACCGTGACAAACGAAAAAACTATCAATTACACTGGCCCACAAAAAAATTTTTTTTCATGGTGCCTAAGATGTTTTAAACGTTTTTAGCACATTTGAAGGCGCTGATTTCAGAAATGCTGTCACTTTTTCTCTATCAGGTCTAGTTTTTCCTCTATGGTATATCCCTCTCTGCAGGATGCCGATAGCTACAATAAAGATAGGCAAATGAAGAAACAACATTTTTCTGTAATTTTATTGAACATATCCATGGAATCTCACCAAAATATTCACAATTAAAGCTGGAACTTGTAATAAATGCTAACTAATAGATGTCATCGGCTATAAATTGACGTTTTACTGATTTTCTAAAATGGGGGGCCTCGGCATCATTGCGCTTGATAGACCAACAGTAGTCTGCAAGCATGGTGGAATCCCAACGACCTTGATAGCGAACTTCCATGTCGCTGATATCTTGATGGAAGCGCTCCCCTTGCTCATCGCACACATCACCTAGATTTTCTGGAAAACGGGCAAGATGGCTGTGCAAAAAATGTAACTTGATGCTCATATTCGCACCCAGTTGACGGAGACTTGTAAGTAGTGTTTCAGCAAGCTCTTTGTAGTTGAGCGCCTTCGTTTTTCCCAAAAAGAATTTTACTCCATTTGTAAACGCCGTCCAAGCCCTCAATTCTGTTGGATTCATAAAATTACAGAAAGTTACATCATTCATTAAATTTCGAATCTGGGGTCCATCAAAAATTCCAGCTCTTAATTTTCCTGTGGTTAGCCCTGGAAATTTCCTGCAAATATATTTGAAACAATCGCCATCTTTCTCAAGAGCCTTCACAAACTGTTTCGTGATGCCAAGCTTTATGTGAAGAGGAGGAAACACAATTTTTGAACGGTCGACCAAAGGAGGAGCCAAAACATTGAGAAAGCCAGGAATCAACTCACTGCGCACTGGCAAATCTTTTTTTTATCCAATGCTCTGTTCTTGCCCTGCTGTCCCACAAACACAAGAAGCAAGGAAATTTCGTGTAGCCACCTTGTAGCCCAAGGAGAGATCCAACCATTTTCAAATCGACACATATGATCCATTGGTGCTGTCTGTATGAATTTTTTTTCAGTGCAAATTTGATTTCATCATATTTTTCTTTGAGGGTTATTGAATGACCTAGAGGAACTGATCCAAATAAATTTCCATTGTGAAGAAGAACACATTTTAAACTTCTTTTGGAACTGTCTATAAAAAGGCGCCAATCTTGAGGATCATACTGTTGGATACCAAGCTGCCGCAGCAGGCCGGCAACGTTGTTACAATATACTATGTCTTTTTCCTGAGTGAAATATGACAAGAATTCAGAATGGCGTTTTCTATAGAATGTTATGAGAGTTCCCGGCTGAAGTAGATTTTTTTCATTGAGTCTTGAAGCTAGAAGTTCAGAAGATTCTTTCGATAGGTTGAGATCTCTAGTCAGATCATTAAGTTCTTCTTGAGAAAAAAGCTGTGGCAGTGAAGAAGAAGGAAACCAGATATCTGAAACAGTGCCCTCACTACTTTCAGTGGACAAAACGGAGGTTTGATATTCTTCAGAGCAAGGCAATTCCAATTCGGGCAAGCCTTCAAACACTGGAACAGGAATTTCATTGCAATGTGGAATTGGCCTAATTGCAGACTCGAGGTTTGGATGAACCAACGATTTCCTGTTCTTCCTATTGATTCCCTTAGTGTTTACTGCACAGAAGTAGCAGTCATCAAAATGATTTTTCGGTTCCCGCCAGACCATTGGAATACCAAAGCGGAGTGACTTTCTATCCTTTTTTGTCCACTGTCGAAGATGTTCAACACATTGCTTGCATACAATATGGGGTGCCCATACCTTATCTTGATCACCCAGCATTACTTTGAAGTAGGCAAGATAGGCACACCTCACAAATTTACTGATCCCTTTCCTGTTGAATTGCAATGTATATTCTCCGCAAATATAGCAAAATACATTTGGATTGTTTGAACAATGTCGCCTAAGAGAAGATGTAGCCATACTGAATTTTTGCTTCAAAAATCTGCAACTCAACCAAAACAATGCAGCCTATTTATTTCATGTCTTACTTCTATATATATATAAAATTTGACTTCTATAAGGCGTGTGATGTCATAATCGTTTGGCATACATCACAATAAAAACCTACACTTTTAATTATAACGCTAAAATCCATATAGAAATACCCCTAATTTTAAGGAAAAAAGGTATAAAATAGCAAATATTTCAAAAATTTGACCTGATGAGAAAAAACGAGTATGATTTTTGGACTCAGCACCCCCAAATTAATCTGAATCAGCTTAGAAACCTTGGGCACCAAAAAATGTGTTGGCCAGTGTTATTTATTTCCTATAAAGTGTTGCCCTTTTCATCTTCTGATCAGTATTTGCATAATTGAATCGATTTATTTGAAGTTATTGCCTGATTCTGTATTGCGTATTTTTATTTTATTGTGTTATTTGACTGTGTTTGGTGGTTTGACTGTGGTTTCCGACGAAAACACGAGTCTGTACATGCTTCCACCAAGTGGTGTTTCTCGCGAGTTCGAACAACGAGGAATCAATTTTCGGATAAGTGTCAATGGTGGCAACCCAAATTTTCTAATTTAAAAAGCGGCAATAATAAAAATAAAACCGACCCAATTTAAATCGCTTTTTTAGACATTACAAATCGCAAAATTTCTGGTGCGACCGTAGTATAGGAGCATTTTCCCTTAGGTTTCTTTGCTTTATTGCCTTCCTATTAGTACGTACAGTGGTACTGGAGCGCCATAAGCGTTGGACGAACAGATCAGATTTGTCGAATTCACAAAAATACGAACCAAAACAAAATATAATCGGTCACTTTACCACGCATTTTTGTGTCCACGAATTGCCATGATATTTTCTGAGTAGGCCTATTATTGATTTCATTTCGTCAACACAACCGCAGATTAATATAGTCCCAATTAAATGAATAATAAAGCAATGCGATGATTATGTATTTTTGATTTACTAATAGAATTTAAATAATATTTTTATAAGTACTAAATCAAGAGGTACTTTTGGAAATTTATTGCAGATAGTAGGATTTTTCTGACGGCGATAACAAATTCGCAAGATCGCAAAAAGTATGTATCAAAACTAAATACAATCGGGCAATATATTCTCACATTATTATGTTCGCAGATTGCCGTTCTATTTTAAAGAAGTAATGCTTTCAACTTGTCGTGAGTCGACGCAACTGCGAGTTACCATGAACACAATTAAATTAAAAAAGAAAGACATTTTAAATTCTCGTCATTGTCACGGATTGAATATTGTGCGACAGAAAAGGCCATTATACACTAAAAAATTCGGCTTTTTTAACAAACGCGTAACTGCGCAAATTTCCGATTTCGAAATTCGTTACGGTTGCAATAAACGCACCTTGAGTCCGCAAAGGTTTTCACCGGTGAGAATATAGTCCGCGACCAAAAAAGGTTGGGAAACGCTGCCTTAGTGTGACAGTGTTCTTATGCCAGTTGGTTTATTGGTTCTAGGAAAATTAGCCGTATGAAAATCGTCTTATTTAAAAAAGATTCGTTATTTAGGAGCCTATACACCTAACCATATAAAAATAACTGTTTTAATCACAAATACTTTACAGCAAAATGCGATTTTCCCTATGCAGCGAAATTTCCTGCAGCTAAATTTCCGACGGCGAGATTTCCTACGGCGAATTTTCCGGACACGGTCGTTACCACTGCTGTTCTTCACATTTATTACTAATCGCCCCTTGTCACAGTCTGTCTCCTGTTGCAAGTTCAAATCTCGTCCATTCTACAGTATATCAAGACTTTCCTCAAGGCCACCCTACTTCCTAATTTAGCAATACCACTGTTTATTGATATAAAGCAGGGGTCGATAAACTGCGGACCGCGAACTAATTTTTGCGGGTTTCGACCGACCAGACTTTTAATGCATAAAACAAAATTGATCCTGAGTTTATTGTCACCGCACGGATTGATGCGGTAGCAAGTGAGGCTGTACGTTGCTTGTTTTGTAGCATTAGCTGGAGATCGTTTACTTGATGAACGTCCCATCGCTGGTTGTAATTACAAGTTAAGTTTATGTTGATTTTTAAAATATAAAAATGTCTGGGAAATATTCCAACGTGCTAGGACGGAAAAATATTCTTTAATTCTTGTGCATTTCGAAACTAGTTTGCTTGGTATACCAAGTGAGCACCGCAGTTATTAAGAGATTTAATGTTAAACGTCATTACGAAACGTGTCACTGCTCAATTGTGTACAGTGCAAAACGTGTAATGTGCACGTTCCGAAGCACATATTGGTGCCGGCAGCTTTATTGCTAGATCGTCATTTGGACGACGTACTCCGGGACAACGAAGTTGTCATTTGATTTTAACGCTTTGACCATGACACGGAAACATCATCCTTCACATTGATAATATATTAAAATAAAGCCACATACCCTTCTCATTATGACAGGCTTTTAACACAATAATAGAAGGTGCAAGTACGCCATAATTTTTCTCTGTCCCAAGCGGAATGTCATCATAGATCGTCTATCCATCGCTATATAATGACCATTTAATTGAACAATTATTTTTGCCTGTAATATATAGTTCAGCGCGTTCCCCTTCACCCAATCATTGTAACATCCACTCGCAGTTTTATTTTATTTTTCAGGTTACTTCAAAGTGATTAAATGAAGAAAACACATAAGGAAAAAATCAAACAAAGACTCCGATATCCTGTGAAATAACAATCTTATTCCTATTTCCTTGTCTGAAATCTATACCCAAGAATTAAAAAACCTCACTAACACCCTTTGTAACCAATTTGTTTCCATATCCTACCTTACTTAATTATAGTAATTTTACTGTTACCGGTAACTTTAATTACTTATTACAAACTGGACTATAATTTGGCTATAATAGGCTCTAATTTGGGGAATGAAGTGGTCTAGCCCAGGGCTAAGGCCGCGAAACGAATTTCAGGGGCCGTAAAGAGAACACTAATTTTACACAAGTACTTCATCTATTATACTATTTCGGACTTTTGATTCTAGTGTAAAACAAAAACCTCACGATTCTGAGTGAATAAATCAATATATCGTGTTTCCCAAAAAATGAGAAAATGAGACAGTGTCTTTAATTTCCTTTTTCGAAAAAAAAAACTAAAAAGTAGAGAATTACAACATTTTTGATTATACAAAATATGAAAACCGATTTCCGTTTATAAATAACACGTTTTTATTTAAAATAACTTCTAAACATAGATTATTAAACATTTAACACGAGTATGAAAGATTTCTTGTCGTCGACTAGGTAAAAAAAAATTCCTACTATATGGGAAGGGCTCATATTAAAATATTTTTTAAAATTCATGCTAGGTCTTATTTACAGGAAAATACGGTAGAATCACCGCGCTTGCATAACAATGCCTGGTTTACTCGTTAAGCCATCGGTTCCCGAAAGCGATTAGCTAAGTGCGTCTCGAAATTTGTGTTAAATATTAACTAATATATGATTAAATATATTTCATATTTTCTTTATTCTAAATGTTTTATTGTTTCTCATTGTTGTAAATGATGTGTACATAAATCAATAAATTCATTTTATTGCTTTTCTATATTGTTTACTTTTTGCTAGGTAGGGTCCAACGTTACGTAATATTAGATGTAAACCCTACTTGCTGCAATTTCGTAGGCTGCAGTTTATTCATTTGCTGAACTGAGTTTAGCGAAACCAGGCAGATATAAGGAAGAGAAACTAACTTTTTGACTTTATTCAATAGGCATACATGTTTATAAACTTTAGAAGGCATAAAGTACACATTAACGATGACAAATATGCATTTTATTTGAAAGCAGCCTTTTTTCGTTGTAGGTTCGTCGTGAGTTATTTCCCTGATAATTTGGCATCACACGAACTGCTGCCTTGCGCTAAATTTGATCATTAAAAGTGAGTAACAATGCCGGAGAGGGATCATGCAGTCGGTGGCCAGACATCGTAATTCATCTTCATTCGGGCCTGCATTAACAAACATTGAACCACGGCTGGACTTGTTATGCCGCGAAAAGAATTCGCACCCATCACACCGAATAATCGAGTAACCCTAATCTGAGTAAATGTGTGTTTGTTTTTGTTATTGAATAAGCCTACCAAAAGATAAATTTGGAACAAAACCTGAGCAAAATAAACCGTCAAATTATAGACAAATTTCTATTTTGCCAGCTATCGCTATTATCTTTGAGAATTTTTTATATTGCAGGTTAATTAATCTTTGTTAAAATCACGAGCTCATCAATAAATACCAATTTGGTTTCCAGAACAATCATGCAAATCTTGACTTCGTTGAATACATCTACAAAAAAATCGAAAACGGAGATCATTATATGATGTATTTTTTTAGATCTAAAAAAGGCTTTCGACAATGTTATTCATGATATACTTCTTCATAAGCTCAATCATTATGGTATCCGTGGATGTGCAAACAACCTTTTCAAAGACTACCTCACATGTAGAAAGCAATATGTAGAAATTGACACTAACCGTCCTGAGGTAATTCCTGTCGAAACAGAAATTGTCCAGCTATCCTGGTCCCTTGTCTTTTTATTTTATTTATCAATGATAGTTCCAATTGCTCTGGTCTACTGACTAAATTATTCGCTGATTACAACGGTCTTCTTGATGGTGCAAAATCCATGACAACCCTGGAAAACATGTAAATATTGAAATGGAAAAGATTATTGAATGGATGATTTGTAACAAGTCAACAATCATTATAAACAAGTTCAAGATGTTTACATATGCCCTAAATATAGCCCCAAGTGATTCTAATTTTTATCAACATCAATGGGACAAAGTTAGAATTTGTCCTTTCCTACAAATATCTGGGACTGAATATAGACAATCGTTTACGTTGGGATGTCCATATCCATGTTAATAATATTCGTAACAAACTTTTTCGTTCCGTAGGGAAGTTGAGTAAACTTCGACATTATGTTGGTACATCTACTCTCAAAATGGTACATTTTTCACTTTCCTATCCTAAATTCAATACGCAATTGCAGCATCCGCATCCGCATAGAATTAAAGTGCTTCAGAACAGGGCTGTTTAAATTCTTTATACAGTAATTAGTTTTTAGCCATTAGTTTTTTGCTCGTTTAAACCATAACATAATATATAGAATATCCATCTTTGTGTATTGAACGTCTTGTGATAATCCAAACCAATTTTATATCATTAAATCTATTATAAATCGAACGTCAGTAATAAATGTTATAAAATATAAAATAACTTTCGCTTTAAATTATTATTATTTTCTGTTCTTAACAGACTGCAAATGCAAACTTATGTATTTGTTAGAGTCCGTGCAGATGGAACAGTGGGGTATTTATACCTGGTTTATGCAGCCGTTTGTTGAATATATAACCACCTAATGTTCGTATGTCGAACTGTGGCTCTAGTGAGATTTCCATGATATAAGTTAAATATTTGACAGAATGATGAAGTGAAAATCAGCCCTAATTTGTTTTTGAATTGGAATGATTTGCCGCCATGGTTTTATCATCGAGAGTTGAAAAAGTGGAAATGTTCAAATAAAAATCTTGATAAGAGACAAAACATACAAAATGAAATTTAGGCTATAAGCTCGAACTGTGAAAAAATAAGTAGATGAACAAAATATACTTGTTTAGAAATAGGAATGCTCAGGACCTCTAGGTGAATTGGTTGAAGTCTCACATCTTGCCATTGTTCCAACATCTAGTACAAATAACATATACTTTATCGCTGCTTGAAGACCTCCTTAGGTCCCATTTATTCATTGTATCCGTTTCCATTTGAACTTGTTTTTGTGATGACAAATAAATGATTGATTGATTGGTTTTAGAAATTTGTCTATTTTACGAAATTGTCGTTTTGACTGATATGTTTACTACTGAGATTAGAGAATGGACAACGGAAAATCTGCACCAGAAGATATAAACAAAGCAGGTATGAAGTATCCATTTGAACAGTAATGTAACGATTCCTTTCACTTACGTAATAAAGAATTATTTATCATTGTAGATCCTTCACAGAGACGTAGATCAGACGGCGAGATACACGATGAAAATGGAGAACAAGGTGTAAACACTTTGATGCAGGTTTAACTCGTATTATTTGGTTTGACAGTCTTGTGCGTGGGATCGCTTACGTAACCAGGACAACGAAACGTCAACTTTGCGTCGAAAAACAAGAGAGCTATGCTCACTAAGTTGACAAAGGCGCAATGACTAACAACAGTGCGAGTAGCCTATGCGACATATACTGAAACCCGCAATCTGATTTTTCAAAAACTTCAAATCAAAATTGCAAATTAGGTGACATCGTCGAAGCGATCCGCATCGGTACCAGTGCGGTAAGGCCGTAGTTGAGCAGTCGAATAATGACAAACACGTGATGTCACGATGCTGCGCAATATCCGTATGGTTAGCAATAATTTGATTAAAATTTCAAGTTCCATATCATTCAAAATAAAATTGAAATGAGCTTCAGAGATGAACGCTTGTTTCAACAATAACAACAACAAGAATTTAGCAAAACGATCCACACTTTGTGTATTGGTGTCATTTGATTGGAAATATTTTCTATCAAATGTCAGAACAAAGTCAAATTAAAGACTTTTTAATTCAGGAAATAAAATTTACTTACTCAACTGCGCTAAAATATTTGCGCAGCCTCCTAAAATCGACAGTTGACAGTCGAAATTAAGTTATATATAAGCAGGTAATCAGTTGTTATCTATTCACATTGCTTTGTTTATTTTTCATAGCGATTTCGTACTATTTATCCAACTGTAAATAAATCTCTTTATTATTTGAATAATATTAAATAAGAATAACATAATGTTTTCCGAGTTATCCTTATTTAATACTATCTAGTTCAAGTATTCCTACGGCAACGCCCACATACGAATCCGAAGTAGGAAGTAGACAAGAAAAAAAGACTTGTAGATCAATATCTTAGTCATCCCCGTGTTTGTTATGTTGTACAATTGTTCTTTTTACATATAGTCCATATAACGATTCTGTTCATTCTGCAGGATTAAGCAACAGCTGCAGAAAACTTCCTCTAGTAACCGTGTTGAAAGTTTCACTAATTCTCGTTGGCCTTGGATTGATATTGGGATTAGTTATTCGTGAGTCTAAGTTTACTTGACTTTATAACTGATACTTTCTAAAACGAAAGAGCAATGCCAAACATATGGAACTGAAAGTCATATTAAAGAGTTTCTCTTATGCGATATACAAGGGCTCGGAGAAAATTTGGAATAATAAAAGAAATAGCCTTTAAGCACTGAGAATTTACATTTGATTGTCCCATTAGTTGCAGTAAAAAAGGTCAATTTTTCACAACAATTTACAAAACGATCCAAATGTGTCCGTATTCGAATTGGTGACGTGGAAACTGGTCTGAACCATCCGTGTTAAATGTGAAAGATAGTAATGAATGTAATTGGTCTTAAGTTGTCTTCATGCTTATAAAAGTTTTGACAATTTTGTATTGAAAAATATGGTTTTCGTTTGCGCTTCGTCCATGTATATACTGTGTTTGTGAAAAACCAAGTCCTTTTGGGATATACGACCGATTATACGCCGAACCTATTTGCATATATAAATTAGAAAATACTAACCAGATATTTGCAACTAAAAGGATGCTAATTATGAATTAATCCTTTTCATTGCTCTATTTTAATTTACGTATTTGAAGGTTAACAACACATACAGAAGAAGCTTTACCGAACTAACTCGAACACACAACCCTGTCTACTTTTCACAATCATTGTACCTGAATAGCCGATAAGCAACTGATGGTACATTACTTAGTGACTTTTAGTTCTCCAGCTTAAATAAAAATGTAGAAGGTAGTAGACGACAATTATTGGACATGAAATGCACCTGTAGATTGATTTTGGTTTTTTATTGCTGTTGTGGCGATTTCTTTGTCAGACGAAGTCAAAAAGACTACCGTACCGTGCTGTTACTGTGAATTATTACCTACCCTACTACTCCCTTCTGGCCTCCATGTCCGTATATTTGATTATTGCCCTTTTGTTCTAGTAATATTTTTAATTTTAGAGTTTGCAACTATGATATAAACATTAGAAATTGTTTATTTCAGGTCACCATTTGAACAAGCAAGAGCTGAACAAGACACACGCTGCATTAGGTAAAGAGAAAACAAAGGGTGATGAATTGAAAACTGATATAAATCGCTTGAAATCAGCTGTGAATTCTTTTGCCAAAGGTACACTAACTTAGACATTTGATGTTTTTCAAGTTGGCTTATCGTGTATTAAGTCTGCCGTTAGCAGAATAGTATGAAATTAATACAAAAACAACTCAAGTCAATTTTATTGTTTTCAATCTGTAAAAACAACCATATACAAAAATGAAAAAAAAAAGTTAATTACACAGTTTTACTGGGGGAAGGTGCGCAGGGAATCAAATCGAACATCGACACCCAAGGTTTTAATACCGGTACTTCCAGAGTATGTGTACCAAGATGGCGGACACCGGAACGTAGTATGTGTACCAGGTTAGGGTTAGACCTTAATTTTATTCCCATTTACTTTGTTTTAGTTCTATTACTAATTCGGCAATTAGCCAAGTGACTCTCGTAGTATTTGTACCTGAAATTATGGCCTAACCCTCCACTAGTACACATACTACGTTCCGGTGTCCGCCATCTTGGTTCACATACTTCGGGAGTACCCTAATATCCAATTAAAAAGATCGGGAATCTCATTTATGGTACCACTGTTATTACCTGTAAGTACCGTGTAGTTTTGTCGCATCATATAACAAACGTTTGTTACATAATGGTCTTTCTTTCGTGCCACGTCTTAAAATTTAGATTGCATAATTCTTGAGAACCTAATCAGTGTGCTAAACTGCATGATAGGGTTAGAGTGGGCAACACTCAAAGTTTCCATTCAGCGTTAATCGTTTCAAACTTGTTTCTTCTTTCATAACAGTCATAATGGGTGTTATTTGGTATAAACTCAGTACGTTATATTCACATTTACAGAACCCAGTATACTTTAAACCAGTGATTCCCAACCTTTTCCGTTAATTCACCCTTCGCTTATTTGGGAACTCAAAATATCGAATACCTAGAGAATATTAGATATACCACACAGTAAATATAAAGCAAAATTCCTCCCTCAAGAACGACACAATTCCTCCCCATGGAGGATTGGTTGGGAAACGTGGCTTTAAACATTTATTTGGTGAGCGATCAGACTAATTAATTGCTTTTAGAGAAATTTTGATGCTTTCATATATATATAAGCAATGGCACAGAATTTACATTCCCATCCATTCGAATTCAAAAAGTCTCGTTTATGATTACTTTTTCAAATTATATCTTTATATTTATCCACGTTCAGTGTCTGGTTAAATGCTCTGCATAGGTTTCCATATTAGGGGGTGCTTTGTATACCGGATGTTGTGAAACGGAATCCCCCAATGCCGCTTTTTACGTTTCATTGTCTGGGTATCTGTAACCATTTTCAGAATATAAGCATCGCTTTAAAATTAAACTATTTTTTGTTTTATGAAGGAACATACATAACCGATGATGGAGATATATTTTGGATTGAGATCAATTTTATTAAAAAGATGATCTATGATGAAGCTGATGCTTTTTGTAAGAAAAACGATATGGTTGTTGCTAATATAAAAGACAAAGAAGGATATGATGAAGTCGTGGAAGCTATACGAGCAAGGTTACCGGAGGGAAGGTTGTATGTATTCATTTGGATTGGAATGACTGTCAATTTAACGGTGTGATTTTTTGTTTTTGTCACTAAGAAATGTGAGAGCCATTTTGGTATGTGATCCCAGCGTTTGTGATCTCAGGTATTTTAGTATCACCTTAATTCTAATTCAACGACGACAGGGTTATAGTCCGGCAGATAAGGGGTCTTTTTGGGCCCAACCTTGTTTTGAGACATAATTTTTTTTTTATTTGTGACTATTCATCTTGGGGTCATTGCCCATCATTTCTACATGGGTGTGGAGTTTGCAGCCTTGAGCAATTTTTTTTACGGCTTGATATTTGTATTAGTGGTTTTCGTCAAATCTGTGCACCATTATGGCGCACAACCTGAACCCTAACCTGTTACAATACTATGTTCAGGTTGTGCGCCATCTTGGTGCACAAACTACAGAAGCACCAAATTTACTAGGAAATAAAATCAATAACTTTTAGGTATTTGTTGAACCCAGCTTTGGGTCGCGACTCATATATATGGAAATACAGTTGAAACATACGCGTAAAATAAAGAGTACTATTTCAAAATACCCGCTTTTGTTGCAATTAACAATACAAGCCTACCGATGTAGTCGGCAGTGGTTCAAGTAGATATACACCCAATGGAGAACAGTCAATTATTTGTTAGCAAGGATTGTTATGCAGCGGGATGATCACGACAATGCAATGAAAGATAATGCTATCACGAGAACAAGAGTGAGAAAATTGCTACATTTTATAGTATATCTCTGGGAAAGAATGTAGTTCATTCTTATGTTCCATGCCAATGCTTTTAAACTACCAAAGACTCTCAACACGCTTTTTCTCTTCTATAAAAATACATTGTTATTATATATTCGCAATTCCATCTGTTTGTTCGTGCTCCCAGATAACCGATCAGTGGCATCCAATGAAGCCGGGGTTCCCTTTTAGGAAACCCTGTCATAAACTAAAAGAGGTGACTGTGCTTCTCTTGCCTGTTGTCATAATATCCCTCGAAATCAGCTACAACAAAAATTCACGAAAACGGGTTTTAGATTTTATGATTTCAATAATATTCTCGACAATGAATGATATACGGATGGTGAAATAAGATGTAAGACATTGTGTTATTTTTTTATTTATCTTCATAATACTATCTCAGTCACGCATCCTTGTGGCAACATCCACTTACGGATCCGGAATAGAAAGTAAACAAGGAGAAAGGACCTGCAGTTCAATACACAATACCCTAGTACACCCCATAGAAAAAATTGCTCAACATTATATACTCCACACCCACCTGGGTATCATTATTTATAACATCGACATCATTTCTAAATGTCCCAAAACAATGTTTAGGCCCGATTTTGACGGACTAGTTAAGATTAAGAACTAAATGCTATTAGAATGTCTTTATGAGATTAAACGTGCCACGTTCCGAAGAAGTTTTTATGATTGAGATTGCATACCGAAGTGGAACCGAAATTTGTTTAGTATAACTTTCATTCTGTCTGTCTAAATGAAATTTAACCACCAAGTCACGTGTTAATGGAGATGACTATAATAAAAAAATATTATATTAAACATTGCTTCTGTAACGCAATTTATTTAGAATATTTTCAATAGATTCAGAGTGAGACAATACCATGGTATATCCAAGTTTTTTGCGAATACAGTTATTATAGTAATTATCTCAAAACGAGTTATAAAATATCCTTGAATCGCACAGGTGATAAAACGAACGAAATTGAAAATTTAGTCAAATTAGATAAATATTTTGAGCACTGCTGTAACTGTCTCAACAAGCCCCATGTGCATGGCCCCAATTATTATTTGAATGCCCTCCTTCGTGAAGAGGAAAATTTAGTTTCCGTATTTACAGCGGGTTTACCCCGAAACAAGTCTGAAATTAATCTTACAGCTGAAGGGTTTTATCATTCATTTTGCAGACAGGCGAAACTACACCACAAGATGTATTTTCAAAATGGAAAGTAACATTTCCAATAAAGTACGATAATTCCCTTGAATCGTCTATCAGTAATGTCATACTTTTTGTTGATGCTGATACGGGTGGAAGCACAGGAATGGAGAATTGGCATCGTTTTCAAATAGCATATGGTGTATTATGCCAGATGTCAAAATAATTTTAATAATACTTATTCTATGAATGCTATGTATCAAGTCAACCTAAGAACTGCGATGTAAATTTATGGATTTTGTTCAAATATATAAATTTTGTAATGATGGCCTTTAAGTTCGTGTTCTTAAAATTTTGATTATGTTTGGCTCATATATATATATATATGCATTCCAGGCAAGTTTTCGTTTTCAAGTTTTGTATATAGATATATCCTTTTTTCAAATTCAAGCGCAAAATGGCAAATGAGAAATTTTCATTTTCACTTAAATTTAGAAACGTGGCCATTGAGCCGACACCGTTAACTTATTTCTAATTAACCATTACTACAGAATAAACCCCCTTTTTTCGTCAAATTCACAAGTTGAACAATTGAAATAAATAACTTTCACTTTAATTTCCTATTATTATTTGAATGCAATTCATGAAGTTTAATGAGACGTGCAGATGCAACAATGGGTTATCTATAACTAGTTTATACATAGCTTTCTGCTGTTATACAACCTTGTTCAGAGCTCAAGTATGAAATCCCTCATAAAACATCTAGTGTTTCACTTTTTCTCCCTTTTAGTAAATGACCAATAAACCGTATTCCGAAATTATATTTCCTAACTAACAGTTGGGGTTGCGTGAAATTAACTACCTTTCCTTGCTCTTTATATACCTTTGCACTGGTGGATTCGTATGAGTATAACGCAAGGATGCTGTAGCAAGAGTGAAAATTACTATTCTATTCAATTCAACTAGAATTCAATTAAACTGCTTATACAGTTGAAGTATACAGAGTTGAAGACTTTCACTTTTTCAGAGTGAAGTATGAAATCATTCTTGAAAACATCTAGTGTTCCACTTTTTCTCTCTTGTAGTAAGCGACCAATAAACCGTATTCCGAAGTTATATTTATTATGTCATTCATATCTCCTTATCTCGCCACTCCCTAGTCAAATTTTTAAAATATTCTCAATTAGCATTTGTCACCTAACCAAGATGGCTTGAAAGGCCATTGAAGGCTTGTTTGAATCGTATTATTGTTTTCTATACGCAAGAGGTCGCTAATGGACCGCTCCATGTACGAAATTTTGCGTACGTGAGAAAATTCATCGACGATAGTAAACAAACATTCGAACCTTTCTTCTTTATGGCCGTTGAACCGTTACTTATGACAACGGCACTCTCTCGCAAGCGTAATAGTCGTTTCGCTGTTTGTTTTCCTAACAAATGATACCACAGGCAATGGTGTAGCGCAAACAGCTGCCGAGTGACGAAGCGGTATGTTTGTGAAGTCAACGCAGTTCAACGCAGTTCTTGTTTGTTTATTATTGTGCGGGTAATTATTAGGCGTGTTTACTCGAGGAAAATGAGCGCTCGGCCGCGCAAATTACTTTCAAGTAATAACGTATTCCTTTGTATGTTTCTTAGCTTTCAAATATTTACAGATATAAAACTCGTAAAATTGGAAATATGCCAAAAAAGAGTGACGCACATACCCGGGTACAAAAACACTCGGACAAGCCTATATCATGCTTGAAAAAGGCGCGAAAATGTCTTATTGGTTTTGTTTTGAGTTAAGTCCATAATAAGACGTGTACATAAAGAATGTTAACTCTTACTGACCAATCATATTAGAGCCATATTTATATTGTACATAAGTCTCATGCCGGGATGGCAGGGAACATTGAAACATCGATTTAGGTAGTATCAAAATTTTTCGTGAATATTGGCTCTGACGACTGTCTCTGTATCCACAATAAAAACTTGATTTAAACATAATCAATTTTGTATTCTGGTGAATATGATAACATTTATCTATACTTAAGTTAAACTCTACTAATTATTATTTCTCTAAGTAATTGGTATTAACTTAGCTATGTAATTCATACGGTACTCACCTTTAATATACAGTACTTTCAAAATTCTAGAATTCATCTCAGATTTGTCTAATTCGCAGAATGACAAAAATAATTTCGTATTTACAGTTTACTATTCCAATATCTGGTGAGACGGGTCGTGGATATGACACTCGCGGGCCGCCGAATCAAAGAATCAATCATTACACAACACGCTTGCGGATTTGTGACGACCACACGAGAATATACACACAGTTTCCACTAACAAACAAAGACGTCAAAATTAGGTGTTATATTTGCGTTGAAGTGTTTTTATTCCTTCATTTTCAGTGGCTATGATACTGTATCAATGTTTAAATCAGCATTATGTGCGCGAATGTCTCAGGAATATCAAGTTTTAGTGGGTCGTTTCGTAAAATACAAGTATTTAATTAATGTAGTAACATTACAAAGATTTCTGAATGAATATATATATATACTAATTTGAATATGTAGCAATGCCATCAAGTCAAATTTCTCAGAATTATTGACGGATACGCAGTGACGATATTTCCGAAATCTTGTTTAACGCAAACATAACATAAAAAGACAACGAGTCCCGGAGCCAGTAACAAAGTTATTGTTGACTTTATTTTACGTTGGCGATAAAGACGATCAAAGCTTATATGAAAGAAAGCAATCAGAGTGGAATTAATTTGCAAATTTTGGCTCAAAATTCATTCCTATTATTGCGCTCAGCGTTCGTCCCCAATGATCGCACCAACACAATATGAATGTCAAACTGCAAATAAAGAAAAAATCTAGAGACGGTTGGATAATGGGACAACTTAGATAATGGCAAGGCATGTCATGGACTAATATCAATAAATGGATTGTGAGATTGGTCATGTGAAATATAACATCCCAAACAAGGATTCCGACGGCCACAACCAATGAAAGCAGCATGGCCGCTCATTGACCTAACTCGTAAGCCAACAGGATATAAGTAGGGAGCAAATATACAAAAGGGATAGCGCAAACGCAGTCCCCAGTAGCAGCAGAAATTACACGACCGAGTTAAAAGGGATAGCGCAAACGCAGTCCCCAGTAGCAGCAGAAATTACACGACCGAGTTATCCACATTGGGGATAATTGCTAGGGTCAATTTAGTCCGGGTGCAATGACTAAACCTCGCCTATAGGCAGAACCGCCTTCGTGATCGCGGTTGACTGCCTCGTCAGGTAAGTATGGTTTGTGACAATTGATTGCGCATCATGAATGAAAGTTCTATGCTAAATGTTGGGATGGGCGTTCTCAACAATAAAAACGATATGTGCAAAATTTGCGATTTCAATTGATTAATCTGTCGTTAACGTAAAATACGATTAATTGTGCTCAAATATGTTATGTGATATACAACGAGTTTTTTTGCCATCCGGTGGCAGAATGAAGCCGAAACTCTTTCAAATAATAGCAACGAGCCAAAAGTTGAAATATGGAATTCGAAACAAAGAGCCTCGGCTCCAATACATACCTTAAACAGATTTGTTATTTTCAAATCTTAGCGCTCATTCTATTGCTCAATCAAAGGCAACACATTCGCACAATATCTTTCGAGTTCGTAGAACAGAACGCACAGTTCTGCGAGAAATGAAAAAAAAAACGAACGTCGAATGTCCACCAGGGCACAAGACTTGACACATACGGAATAATAAGAACCGGCGTTTGAATGTAGATAGATGGCAGGAATAATCACACCAAAATCACAAAAAATACTTAAGCATATATATTAATTTAAAAAGTATTCTTACAGACTTTATGAGGCGGGCCCCTTGACTTATGTCATGCTATCGTGATTTACTCCAATTATATTTTGCACCCTTATTACTCTGATTTATAGATGCGATAATCTTTCACCTCGCCCCTGGGAGATTTTCTGAATATAATAAATTTGCTACATATACAAATTGCATCATTTCGATCACATCGGCTGTGCTCCAGTATTCCAAGATCTCAACATAATATTTTATAACTCTTGATATATTAATTGTATACGCATCACCTTAGTGTGACAGTGTTCCTACGCCAGTTGGTTTATTGGTTCTAGGAAAATTAGCCTTATGAAAATCGCCTTATCCAAAAAAGATTCGTTATTTAAGAGCGCACCTAGCCCTATGAACCTAACTGTTTTATTTACATATACTTTACAGCAAAATGCGATTTTTCCTATGCAGCGAAATTTCCTACGGCGAATTTTCCGGACACGGTTGTTACCACTGCTGTTCTCCACATTTATTACTAATCGCCCCTTAGCACAGTCGGTCTCCTGGTGCAAGTTCAAATTTCGTTCATTCTTCAGTATATCAAGACTTTCCTCAAGGCCACCCTACTTCCTAATTTAGCAATACCACTGTTTATTGATATAAAGCAGGGGTCGATAAACAGCGGACCGCGAACTAATTTTTGCGGGCTTCGACCGACCAGACTTTTAATGCATAAAACAAAATTGATCCTGAGTTTATTGTCTCCGCACGGATTGATGCGGTAGCAAGTGAGGCTGTACGTTGCTTGTTTTGTAGCATTAGCTGGAGATCGTTTACTTGATGAACGTCCCATCGCTGGTTGTAATTACAAGTTAAGTTTATGTTGATTTTTAAAATATAAAAATGTCTGGGAAATATTCCAAAGTGCTAGGACGGAAAAATATTCTTTAATTCTCGTGCATTTCGAAACTAGTTTGCTTGGTATACCAAGTGAGCACAGCAGTTATTAAGAGATTTAATGTTAAACGTCATTACGAAACGTGTCACTGCTCAATTGTGTACAGTGCAAAACGTGTAATGTGCACGTTCGGAAGCACATATTGGTGCCGGCAGCTTTATTTATTAGATCGTCATTTGGACGACGTACTCCGGGACAACGAAGTTGCCATTTGATTTTAACGCTTTGGCCATGACACGGAAACATCATCCTTCACATTGATAATATATTAAAATAAAGCCACATACCCTTCTCATTATGACAGGCTTTTAACACAATAATAGAAGGTGCAAGTACGCCATAATTTTTCTCTGTCCCAAGCAGAATGTCATCATAGATCGTCTATCCATCGCTATATAATGACAATACATCCCATTTAATTAAACAATTATTTTTGCCTGTAATAAATAGTTCAGCGCGTTCCCCTTCACCCAATCATTGTAACATCCACTCGCAGTTTTATTTTATTTTTCAGGTTACTTCAAAGTGATTAAATGAAGAAAACACATAAGGAAAAAATCAAACAAAGACTCCGATATCCTGTGAAATAACAATCTTATTCCTATTTCCTTGTCTGAAATCAATACCCAAGAATTAAAAAACCTCACTAACACCCTTTGTAACCAATTTATTTCCATATCCTAACTTACCTAATTATAGTAATTTTACTGTTACCGGTAACTTTAATTACTTATTACACTCTGGACTATAATTTGGCAATAATAGGCTCTAATTTGGGGAATGAAGTGGTCTAGCCCAGTTGTTCCCCAAACTAGGGGCCGCGGCCCCGCAAAGGGCCGCGAAACGAATTTCAGGGGCCGCAAAGAGAACACTAATTTTACACAAGTACTTCATCTATTATACTATTTCGGACTTTTGATTCTAGTGTAAAACAAAAACCTCACGATTCTGAGTGAATAAATCAATATATCGTGTTTCCCAAAAAATGAGAAAATGAGACAGTGTCTTTAATTTCCTTTTTCAAAAAAAAAAACTAAAAAGTAGAGAATTACGAGATTTTTGATTATACAAAATATGAAAACCGATTTCCGTTTATAAATAACACGTTTTTATTTAAAATAACTTCTAAACATAGATTATTAAACATTTAACACGAGTATGAAAGATTTCTTGTCATCGACTAGGTAAAAAAAAATTCCTACTATATGGGAAGGGCTCATATTAAAATATTTTTTAAAATTCATGCTAGGTATTATTTACAGGAAAATACGGTAGAATCACCGCGCTTGCATAACAATGCCTGGTTTACTCGTTAAGCCATCGGTTCCCGAAAGCGATTAGCTAAGTGCGTCTCGAAATTTGTGTTAAATATTAACTAATATATGATTAAATATATTCCATATTTTCTTTATTCTAAATGTTTTATTGTTTTTCATTGTTGTAAATGATGTGTACATGAATCAATAAATTCATTTTATTGCTTTTCTATATTGTTTACTTTTTGTTAGGTAGGGTCCAATGTTACGTAATATTAGATGTAAACCCTACTTGCTGCAATTTCGTAGGCTGCAGTTTATTCATTTGCTGAACTGAGTTTAGCGAAACCAGGCAGATATAAGGAAGAGAAACTAGCTTTTTGACTTTATTCAATAGGCATACATGTTTATAAACTTTAGAAGGCATAAAGTACACATTAACGATGACAAATATGCATTTTATTTGAAAGCAGCCTTTTTTCGTTGTAGGTGCGTCGTGAGTTATTTCCCTGATAATATGGCATCACACGAACTGCTGCCTTGCGCTAAATTTGATCATTAAAAGTGAGTAACAATGCCGGCGAGAGATCATGCAGTCGGTGGCCAGACATCGTAATTCATCTTCATTCGGGCCTGCATTAACAAACATTGAACCACGGCTGGACTTGTTATGCCGCGAAAAGAATTCGCACCCATCACACCGAATATTCGAGTAACCCTAATCTGAGTAAATGTGTGTTTGTTTTTGTTATTGAATAAGCCTACCAAAAGATAAATTTGGAACAAAACCTGAGCAAAATAAACCGTCAAATTATAGACAAATTTCTATTTTGCCAGCTATCGCTATTATCTTTGAGAATTTTTTATATTGCAGGTTAATTAATCTTTGTTAAAATCACAAGCTCATCAATAAATACCAATTTGGTTTCCAGAACAATCATGCAAATCTTGACTTCGTTGAATACATCTACAAAAAAATCGAAAACGGAGATCATTATATGATGTATTTTTTTAGATCTAAAAAAGGCTTTCGACAATGTTATTCATGATATACTTCTTCATAAGCTCAATCATTATGGTATCCGTGGATGTGCAAACAACCTTTTCAAAGACTACCTAACATGTAGAAAGCAATATGTAGAAATTGACACTAACCGTCCTGAGGTAATTCCTGTCGAAACAGAAATTGTCCAGTTATCCTGGTCCCTTGTCTTTTTATTTTATTTATCAATGATAGTTCCAATTGCTCTGGTCTACTGACTAAATTATTCGCTGATTACAACGGTCTGCTTGATGGTGCAAAATCCATGACAACCCTGGAAAACATGTAAATATTGAAATGGAAAAGATTATTGAATGGATGATTTGTAACAAGCCAACAATCATTATAAACAAGTTCAAGATGTTTACATATGCCCTAAATATAGCCCCAAGTGATTCTAATTTTTATCAACATCAATGGGACAAAGTTAGAATTTGTCCTTTCCTACAAATATCTGGGACTGAATATAGACAATCGTTTACGTTGGGATGTCCATATCCATGTTAATGATATTCGTAACAAACTTTTTCGTTCTGTAGGGAAATTGAGTAAACTTCGACATTATGTTGGTACATCTACTCTCAAAATGGTATATTTTTCACTTTCCAATCCTAAATTCAATACGCAATTGCAGAGTGGGGGTCCGCATCCGCATAGAATTAAAGTGCTTCAGAACAGGGCCGTTTAAATTCTTTATACAGTAATTAGTTTTTAGCCGTTAGTTTTTTCGCTCGTTTAAACCATAACATAATATATAGAATATCCATCTTTGTGTATTGAACGTCTTGTGATAATCCAAACCAATTTTATATCATTAAATCTATTATAAATCGAACGTCAGTAATAAATGGTATAAAATATAAAATAACTTTCGCTTTAAATTATTATTATTTTCTGTTCTTAACAGACTGCAAATGCAAACTTATTTATTTGTTAGAGTCCGTGCAGATGGAACAGTGGGGTATTTATACCTGGTTTATGCAGCCGTTTGTTGAATATATAACCACCTAATGTTCGTATGTCGAACTGTGGCTCTAGTGAGATTTCCATGATATAAGTTAAATATTTGACAGAATGATGAAGTGAAAATCAGCCCTAATTTGTTTTTGAATTGGAATGATTTGCCGCCATGGTTTTATCATCGAGAGTTGAAAAAGTGGAAATGTTCAAATAAAAATCTTGATAAGAGACAAAACATACAAAATGAAATTTAGGCTATAAGCTCGAACTGTGAAAAAAAAATAAGTAGATGAACAAAATATACTTGTTTAGAAATAGGAATGCTCAGGACCTCTAGGTGAATTGGTTGAAGTCTCACATCTTGCCATTGTTCCAACATCTAGTACAAATAACATATATATACTTTATCGCTGCTTAAAGACCTCCTTAGGTCCCATTTATTTATTGTATCCGTTTCCATTTGAACTTGTTTTTGTGATGACAAATAAATGATTGATTGATTGGTTTTAGAAATTTGTCTATTTTACGAAATTGTCGTTTTGACTGATATGTTTACTACTGAGATTAGAGAATGGACAACGGAAAATCTGCACCAGAAGATATAAACAAAGCAGGTATGAAGTATCCATTTGAACAGTAATGTAACGATTCCTTTCACTTACGTAATAAAGAATTATTTATCCTTGTAGATCCTTCACAGAGACGTAGATTAGACGGCGAGATACACGATGAAAATGGAGAACAAGGTAAACACTTTGATGCAGGTTTAACTCGTATTATTTGGTTTGACAGTCTTGTGCGTGGGATCGCTTACGTAACCAGGACAACGAAACGTCAACTTTGCGTCGAAAAACAAGAGAGCTATGCTCACTAAGTTGACAAAGGCGCAATGACTAACAACAGTGCGAGTAGCCTATGCGACATATACTGAAACCCGCAATCTGATTTTTCAAAAACTTCAAATCAAAATTGCAAATTAGGTCACATCGTCGAAGCGATCCGCATCGGTACCAGTGCGGTAAGGCCGTAGTTGAGCACTAGCAGTCGAATAATGACAAACACGTGATGTCACGATGCTGCGCCATATCCGTATGGTTAGCAATAATTTGATTAAAATTTCAAGTTCCATATCATTCAAAATAAAATTGAAATGAGCTTCAGAGATGAACGCTTGTTTCAACAATAACAACAACAAGAATTTAGCAAAACGATCCACACTTTGTGTATTGGTGTCATTTGATTGGAAATATTTTCTATCAAATGTCAGAACAAAGTCAAATTAAAGACTTCTTAATTCAGGAAATAAAATTTACTTACTCAACTGCGCTAAAATATTTGCGCAGCCTCCTAAAGTCGACAGTTGACAGTCGAAATTAAGTTATATATAAGCAGGTAATCAGTTGTTATCTATTCACATTGCTTTGTTTATTTTTCATAGCGATTTCGTACTATTTATACAACTGTAAATAAATCTCTTTATTATATTGAATAATATTAAATAGGAATAACATAATGTTTTCCGCGTTATCCTTATTTAATACTATCTAGTTCAAGTATTCCTACGGCAACGCCCACATACGAATCCGAAGTAGGAAGTAGACAAGAAAAAAAGACTTCAATATATTAGCAATATATCAATATCAATATATTAGCCATCCCCGTGTTTGTTATGTTGTACAATTGTTCTTTTTACATATAGTCCATATAACGATTCTGTTCATTCTGCAGGATTAAGCAACAGCTGCAGAAAACTTCCTCTAGTAACCGTGTTGAAAGTTTCACTAATTCTCGTTGGCCTTGGATTGATATTGGGATTAGTTATTCGTG
The DNA here is from genome assembly GCF_964204865.1 of Styela clava. NCBI lineage: Eukaryota > Metazoa > Chordata > Ascidiacea > Stolidobranchia > Styelidae > Styela > Styela clava. The sequence goes on along the minus strand of NC_135258.1, from coordinate 6,982,721 downwards.
AGTCTAAGTTTACTTGACTTTCTAACTGATACTTTCTAAAACGAAAGAGCAATGCCAAACATATGGAACTGAAAGTCATATTAAAGAGTTTCTCTTATGTGATATACAAAAGCTCGGAGAAAATTTGGAACAATAAAAGAAATAGCCTCTTGCCGCCTTTAAGCACTGAGAATTTACATTTGATTGTCCCATTAGTTGCATTAAAAAAGGTCAATTTTTCACAACAATTTGCAAAACGATCCAAATGTGTCCGTATTCGAATTGGTGACGTGGAAACTGGTCTGAACCATCTGTGTTAAATGTGAAAGATAGTAATGAATGTAATTGGTCTTAAGTTTTCTTCATGCTTATAAAAGTTTTGACAATTTTGTATTGAAAAATATGGATTTCTTTTGCGCTTCGTCCATGTATATACTGTGTTTGTGAAAAACCAAATCCTTTTGGGATATACGACCAATTATACACCTAACCTATTTGTATCTATAAATTAGATAATACTAACCAGATATTTGCAACTAAAAGGATGCTAATTATGAATTAATCCTTTTCATTGCTCTATTTTAATTTACGTATTTGAAGATTAACAACACATACAGAAGAAGCTTTACCGAACTAACTCGAACACACAACCCTGTCTACTTTTCACAATCATTGTGATTGAATAGCCGATAAGCAACTGATGGTACAATACTTAGTGACTTTTAGTTCTCCAGCTTAAATAAAAATGTAGAAGGTAGTAGACGACAATTATTGGACATGAAATGCGCCTGTAGATCGATTTTTTATTGCTGTTGTGGCGATTTCTTTGTCAGACGAAGTCAAAGAGACTACGGTACCGTGCTGTTACTGTGAATTATTACCTACCCTACTACTCCCTTCTGGCCTCCATGTCCGTATATTTGATTATTGCCCTTTTGTTCTAGTAATATTTTTAATTTTAGAGTTTGCAACTATGATATAAACATTAGAAATTGTTTATTTCAGGTCACCAGTTGAACAAGCAAGAGCTGAACAAGACACACGCTGCATTAGGTAAAGAGAAAACAAAGGGTGATGAATTGAAAACTGATATAAATCGCTTGAAATCAGCTGTGAATTCTTTTGCCAAAGGTACACTAACTTAGACATTTGATGTTTTTCAAGTTGGCTCATCGTGTATTAAGTCTGCCGTTAGCAGAATAGTATAAAAATTAATACAAAAACAACTCAAGTCAATTCTATTGTTTTCAATCTGTAAAAACAACCACATACAAAACTGAAAAAAAAAAGTTAATTACACAGTTTTACTGGGGGAGGGTGCGCAGGGAATCAAATCGAACATCGACACCCAAGGTTTTAATACCGGTACTTCCAGAGTATGCGTACCAAGATGGCGGACACCGGAACGTAGTGTGTGTACCTGGTTAGGGTTAGACCTTAATTTTATTCCCATTTACTTTGTTTTAGTTCTATTACTAATTCGGCAATTAGCCAAGTGACTCTCGTAGTATTTGTACCTGAAATTATGGCCTAACCCTCCACTAGTACACATACTACGTTCCGGTGTCTGCCATATTGGTTCACATACTTCGGGAGTACCCTTAATATCTAATTAAAAAGATCGGGAATCTCATTTATGGTACCACTGTTATTATGTAAGTACCGTGTAGTTTTGTCGCATCATATAACAAACGTTTGTTACATAACGGTCTTTCTTTCGTGCCACGTCTTAAAATTTAGATTGAATAAATTCTTGAGAACCTAATCAGTGTGCTAAACTGCATGATATGGTTAGAGTGGGCAACACTCAAAGTTTCCATTTAGCGTTAATCGTTTCAAACTTGTTTCTTCTTTCATAACAGTCATAATGGGTAGTATTTGGTATAAACTCAGTACGTTATATTCACATTTACAGAAACCAGTATACTTTAAACTAGAGATTCCCAACCTTTTCCGTTAATTCACCCTTCGCTTATTTGAAAACTCAAAATATCGAATACCTAAAGAATATTAGATACACCACACAGTAAATATAAAGCAAACTTCCTCCCGCAAGAACGACACAATTTCCCATAGAGGATTGGTTGGGAAACGTGGCTTCAAACATTTATTTGGTGAAGCGATTAATTGCTCTCAGAGAAATTGTGATGCTTACATATAAGCAATGGCACAGAATTTACATTCCCATCCATTCGAATCCAAAAAGTCTCGTTTATGATTAATTTTTTAAATTATATATTTATGTTTATCCACGTTCAGTGTATGGTTGAATGTCCTGCATAGGTTTCCAGATTTTCAGAATATGAGCATTGCGTTAAAATTAAACCATTTTTTGTTTTATGAAGAAATATACATAAAAGATGATGGAGGTATATTTTGGATCGAGATAGGTTCTTATAGAGTGATGAACTATGATGCGGCTGATGCTTTTTGTAAGAAACGCGATATGGTCGTTGCTAATATAAAAGACAAAGAAGAATATGATGCACTGGTGGAAGCTATACGAGCGAGGATATCGGAGGGATTCTCTCAAGTATATATTTGGATTGGAACGACTGTCGATTTAACGGTGTGATTTTTTTTGTCACTAAGAAATGTGGGTGTCATTTTGGTTTGTGAATTCAGTTATTTTAGTATTACCCTATTCCTAACCCAACGATGACATGGTTAGGATTAACTAAATTCTATGAAAATTTCCTTCATGAGATTAAACGTGCCACTTTCGTTTGCGATTGATATCACGTTAAGAAAGTGAGGCCACGTTCCGAAGAAGTTTTTAGGACTGAAATCGCATAACGGGGTGGTTCCGAAATTTGTTTAGTTTCAACTTTTATTCTGTCTGTTTGTCTAAGAATTGTTTAATAAAAAGTAAATTAAATTACCAAATCACGTATTCATCGGAAACATATTAATATATTAAACATTGCTTCTGTAATGCAATTTGTTTAGAATATTTTCAATAAATTCAAAGTCAGACAAAACCATAGTATATCCATGTTTTTTGCGAATACAGTTATTATACTACTGATCATAAAATGCTTTATAAATTATTCTCAAATTTCGCACAGAAACTGAAAATTTCGTCAAATTCGATAAATATTTCAAACACTGCTGTAACTGTCTCATCAAGCCCAATGTAGTCGGTAATATTCTATGAACATTAAAAGTTTTTACTTAAATTTGATCGGCTAATTGATACACGTTCACTTTGAAAATAATAATTCTAACAACTTAGTTAGGAGTATACATGGTTATATGGTGTCAATAATTATTTGAATTTCCTCTTTCTTCCATATTTACAACGGGTTTACACCGAAACAAGTCTGAAATTAATCTTACAGCTGATGGGTTTTATCATTCATTTTGCAGACAGGAAAAACTACACCACAAGATGTATTTTCAAAATGGAGAGGAATATTGCCAATAAAGTACAATAATTCCCTTCAACCGTTCATCAGAAATGTCTTTCTTCTTGTCGATGCTGATACGGATAGAGCCACAGGAATGAATAAATGGCATCATTCTTTTAAAGCTCATGGTGTATTATGCCAGATGTCAAATTAATTTTAATTATACTTATTCTATGAATTCTATGTATCAAGTCAACCTAAGAACTGCGATGTAAATTCATGGATTTTTTTGTATTATATCAATTTTGTAATGATGACCTTCAAGGTCGTGTTCTGAAAATTTTATATATGTTTGGCTCATATATATATATATATATACATATATATATATATATGCATACTAGGCGAGTTTTCATTTTCATGTTTTGTATTTAAAAATATCCTTCTTTCATTTTTAAAAGCACTATATGTGAATTTTTACTTAAATTTATACACGTGGGCAATGATTGCAAGTTCAACTACCATAAAAGAGTCAAGGTTTAAAACGATGCTCGGACAATTATTGAACACCCAATCGGCTTACTGATTCTAATTGAGCCGACACCGTTAACTTATCGCTGATTAATCATTACTACAGAGTAAACATCTTTTAGTTCATTAGATTTACAACAAGTTGAATATTTGCAATAAATATAATGAAACGGAAAATAACTTTCACTTTGATTTATTTAATTTCTTACTTTTACTGGGAGGCAATTCATGAAGTTTAAACGTGCAGATGTAACAATGGGTTATCTATAACTAGTTGATATAGAGCCTCTGCTGTTATAGAGTCTTGTTCAGAGCGAAGTATGAAATCCCTTATAAATTATCTAGTGTTTCACTTATTCTCCCTTTTGGTATCCCGAAGCTATATTTCCTATGTTGAATTTCCATGGCAAGCCTATTGGGGAACATTGAAAGCGTCGATTTGAGTAGTATCAAGAATTTTTCTTGAATACTGGCTTTCGGGTTAAAACGCCTCTTCCTTTTTGAAGTTTTTGGAAAACTGAAAAGGCCACCAATAACGCGTGCGATTGCAATTTGCTAAAATCGCCGATTGTTTTCTTCGGCGTTGCATGTTATTTGGGCAACACCTTCATGTTTGTGTTTATTCTACCTAAATTACAAAAAATATGCCACGACAACGATGATATTAGTTTCTTTTTGTACTCGCACAGAATTGTGAATTATAAGTTATTATACATTAATCGGCGGCGAGATGCTAAAGACAAGTAGGGAGTGAATTGGCAACGTAAATTTTTTGATTTAAAAGCGGCAATATAAAGTACTAAAAACAAAACTGTAAACAATTTGTTGTAGGAGGCACGCGACAGATTAAAAACGCTTCTCTAGGCATATTAAATCGCACACTTTATGTTTGGTATATGGTTGGGAACCATATCGTCACTAAAATCGAAACACAATCAACTGTGCACGGATTTCAGTAGTCAGTAGTCGGGAGTTACCTTTTTATCCATTACTTTAAAAAAAAATTCGGAAATTTCAATGTTAACATTGTACAAGGTTGGAAACGCGACTTTTTCCGGTTTGTGATATATATATAAGATGATTAATCTAAAGTATATTTAATCAATTTTCATTGTACGAATATAAATTTTACTCTGTACGATTTTATAGCCGACTTAGGTATTTTTCTAACGGTTATATATAAAAATAATTTGAGGGGCAGCATTGCGATAAAGCGAAGTCAGTGTTGCATGTACAGCTCAGATTCGTCGAATTCGCAATATGGCAAAAATACGGATCAAAATAAGATATAATCCGGCAATTCATCTCATATTTTCCTGTCCAGAGACTGCCGTGGTATTTTTATTTCGACGCAAGAAGAGACAACCGCGATTTACGTTGGACACAATTAGATTAATACAGAAAGACATTTTGAATTCTCGTAATTTTACACAACAGAAGAGTCAACAATATACGCTGAAAACGTCGGCTCACCTAACCAGCGCGTAATCGCAGCGACTGTTTCCGAAGGGGATGGGAATTTCCGATTTTGAGCTCGCACATCATCACAGGTAAAAAGCGCTGGGATGGTTGACTGGATAATAATTCAAGCACGATGCAATAAGAATTGTTCTATAATGCTCAAAATCAAACAGCAAAATTTTTGAGGAAAATCGAGTCCTCCTGTAATCGGAGGAATAAAATGAACACAACCAATCACCCCAAAAGCAAGATTTCAGTAAAAACGCATCATATATTAATTTTCGTACTTAAATTGTATAAGACAAACTTTCACAGGTAATCACCAGATACCTCATGTAACTATCATTATAGACCTGACATGGGCAAACTACGTCCCGCGGGCCAAATCCTGCCCGTCGTTGGGTAATTCAATCTGACCCGCCTGATGCTGCCACAACCGAACTAAATCCAAATTTTGATGCTCTAGTTAAAAATATCTAAAGGAATTTTTTGAGATTGCGTTCAAATTTAGTTTTGACACGAGGCTTATTGTTTTCCCTTTTTGCTTTTGTAACATTGTAAATATTGTTCTTAAAATGTAACTTTTACGTCACACTTATATGCACACTTGTACACACTTTTTTGCCCCTGGTCCAAACACCTCGAACCACTGTAAACAGTACATTGTATTAATGTGCAATTACTCTACATTCTCGCAAACTGTCATTTTAGCGTATAAATATGTTCGCGCAAATAGTCGTTTCAGCAAAAGTCTGGTCTCACAGAGGGTCATTTTTGCGAAAATATAATCTCAAAAAAGACAGTCTCTGGAAAATTCACAAAGAGTATTTTTGTGAGCAACATTCTCGTGTTTTTTACGCAAAAGACTGTGACATATGGGGGACATTACAATATTACGTATGCGCCCAGAATAAACTACTTCAACAGAATAAAAGCGGGAGTGCGACTTGCTCATACTACTGGCGATGGATCCATCTATTTCTAACTGGAAATATCTGCTTGAAAATTCTTTGTCGAACTTGATTGACGATATTGATAGTGAAGATCTTTGCTCTGAGCGAAAATGTGTAATGTTTTATATGAATAAGAATTATGCTATACTATTAAGGGTTTATATGTGTGATTGTATACTCATGTGCTGGGTTCCGTAATATCCCAAAATACAGGAATACTTTCATTCATCACTCTTCTCGTGCTTTTTTTTTACCTAATTTCAGGAATACTTAGAAGTTGCGATCAGCAACGAACTGAAACACCATATACCACGTTCCACTGCAAATAATTTCTGCAGACGTCTGTTCGTAATGAATCCCCGCTAGATGGCAGAGAGTAGTCAAAAATCTCGATGAATTATAATAAACAAAACCATGCCATCCGATACAATTTTGATGTCAAAACCGACATCAGGTATCGTGTATTTGGATCGTTGATTACGTTTCACGTTTTCTAATGTTATGTCAGATTTTGTACAAGGTATATTCAATGCCAATTACAGACACATTTCGATTGGAGAATATGTTTATCATAGATTTAGTTGTTCACGTAGAACAAAATTGAACGTATTCATAAATTTTACGAAATTTTATTGTGGTGATTTCGGACACAAGAAAAAAACTTCTACCAATCAGAAATCCTCTTTTCAGTGTTGTGTTCATGCTGTCTTTAGCGGGTAAATTTAGAATATACTGCAATTGCATTTGATTGTACTGGTGAATACAACTTTGGGAGTTACTTATTGCGGGTGGTTTACCAGCGGAAAAATGCTAAACAGAAACCTCAACCCTAAGGTTCGACTCCTCAGATCTGATTGAAACGACTAATTGCGCATCTTCTATCCCGAAGATATAACATTCATCAATATTCGCAGAGTGGTTTGGAGTCGTTTGTATTTCGAGCAATAAATATAGAGAACTCATTCTGGGCAGTCCGGATTTGCTTGCAATAAATAGTTAAGATACATTTTAATTAAAACCATTTATTTTTAAGTAAAGAATGAACAGGTAGAATTTATGTTTAAAACTTGTTGTCCATTAGTATGCCGTTCACTTTTCCTTGCGATTGCCACTTTTTCTTATCCAATGATCGGAGGATTCCCCACTTAAACGTGAAAAAAAATATAAAAATATGTAAGGATTGTGTTCAATTTATTGTGATTTTAAATTCAATTCAAAATTTGCAGCATCTTTGATTAGAATGTTGCTGCGAGTTTTTAAAAGAGACGGAAACTAAATAATAAAGAGGCACTTATTCCGGGAAAGTTATGTTTATACATTCTATCAATAATTATTCAATCTAATGGCGTATAAGACTTGTGGTCGCCATTGCATTTGCTTGCGGAATATCTTTTGAATCTTAGAAATCGAAACGCTACTTAGTTTTTTAGTTGTACCAAATAAAATATTTACCGCATAAATAATAGTACTGTGCTATTTATCTGTCTATATATTTATATATAAAGGATTCAAATATATATACCTAAAATCCCAGGGTTTGATACATATTGCAATATTTGTCTGCAATTGATTCTTCGTCCACTTCTATCGTAGAACTGGGGAAAGCATCCACCACAGCTGCTCATACGACATTGTATGTTGGGATTGTAGTATTGACTGACATAGTGGTAAGATATCTGCTGGCCGTGTGTGATGCATCTGTAGTATGCACATTGTTGTTGATGGCAGTTTGGCGCGACATAACCACGTGGACATCGACCTAAATTTAAAAAATAAATACAGAATAAATGGGAGTCACCTTTGACTTATTTCTCGCATAAAACAACCTTCGTAGCTATTTGCATGTTATTAAAGAGATTTGATGCCAATATTTGGTGAGTTTTGTCCCAAGTGAGAGCGAGAGCCATGCCCGAATAATATGGTCACGAGTAAAAAGTGCGTTACGGCAGACTTAGATCATGTAAACAAATTTTATGTGATTGGCAAAACCAACCCTTGTAAAAACGGCATTTATTCAATTCAACGAAATAGAAACACTTTCTTCTATATCTACTAAGAAAATGAAAGAGATGGGATATTTATCTATTATTTCAAAAGATGAGCAATTTTTTTTTGCAATAAAACATCAAAAGCATAGAGAAAAACCAAGTATTAAATGGGTTTCCTTCTTGTTTAACGATCAAACAACTGCGCTAATCCTGCGATAAAAAAATCTACATTTTCTTGTAATTTCTTGATTAAAGTCGTAGAAATGAGCTCGACAACCATTGCATGATGTTCTACATTGTGCGTTAAGATTTGCTGGACATCGTGCGGTCTCACATGCGTTCCTCAAGCAGTTTGTAGGGCATTGGTTTCTGCCCAGGCCACTCAGTAGAAACAAAAGAAGCGCTCCTATAAAAAAAATGATTATGATTATGTTTTGACCAGTCAAAAATTTCCACAATCCAATTCAACCATTTGCGCTTTCAAATTCGCCTAAAATTTAAATTTGTTTCTGATTTGTTCACATGATGATACTTGATAAGGACGAATAATTAATTGTTCGAATAAAATAATTCCTGAATATATATTTAAGCTTTCATGGCATTTTACTACTTTTATTATTGAATATAAAGAGTATGTGTAATGAAAGAGAAATATTCAGTTAATGTAAACTGCATTTCTTACATTTGCGTAGGAAAGGGCAAAATGAAACTTTGCAGACATTGCCATATAAAAAATCAATTTCACCTTTTGGAATTACTCGTTTGGGTAATTCATAGCAAACAGACGTTCCACATTTTGTCGGACAACAAATCTTTTTATCGTCATTGCAATCAGCGTTGACTGCACAGTTTGTGTCAGGACATGAAGTGTGTTTGTGAGTAGCAGGACATTTGGGATCGTATTCTGGATAATGTGACGGTCAGATATTAGTGGAACATATACTTACTCATCAATAAAAAGATATCTGGTATTTGCTATTTTTTATCGTTTAAAAGGTGAATAAAAATTTAAAAAAGAGAATCCAGCAATTTCCTAATATACATTTATTTGGAATTTATATAGTCGTTGGATCAAATGACTTCTTTCTAACAAATAAACTGCATTTTAAATGTATAGTCAGAGTTTGTCTCTTGTTTTTATTTTTTAATATTCTAACCCACTGCCAGAAACTTACTTTTGCAAGTAGGTGGTTCATCTGACCATTCTCCTGTCCAAAGACAAATTACCTTCTTTGCTCCCCATCTTTGCAATCCAGTTTTACAGTAGAAACTATTAAAAAAGTATTTCATTTGTATTATGGTCCATGTATTTATAAAAACAGTGACGCCAGAGTCGCACATTATGACGTTTGAGGACCAAATTCCGCCATCGTAAAAACCAAAATATTTGATTTTTCTATCCGAACCTATCTTTCACTACTATAGTCACGACCGCCATATTATTTGTATAATATCTTGTACTAGATTTTGAATATAGATTTGACTGTTTCCTGGTTGTACTGTTTATTGATAGTCACATGATTGTACATATAATACTGGCTGATAATATCTTTGGTTTTGAAATATTCAGCCCAACGTTTACATAATGTGAGATAAAATACCTGCAATGACTCGCATAATTATTTCCATCAGTGCAATCCATTGTTCCTTGCTCGGCGGAAAAAATTATCGCATCGCAGACAACGTCTGAAATAAATATTGAAAAACACGTGTGATAAGAGTTTGCTTATGAGTTCTCTTAGAGACTTAGACTAATTTGAGGAAGCTAATACATGGTGCGCGTGGTTGCACGAAAAGTGTCAATTTTTGAACGTAATGAAAAGTAGATTGTTCAACTCCAGTTATCGTGATTTAAAATTCACTAATTCGTTACCTTTATTGTAAAATGACTTATATATATGATTATCATATATAGTTCCCAGAATAGATTTTAAAAGATGTTTTTTATGAGGACCGAGACGAAGAAAACCAAACATCTTGATTCGGTTTTAGGCATTGGTTCTCAAACTTTCTAAACCACGCCCTCCCAAAAAATTGTTTACGCCCCCTTGTGGGGCACGCCCTACCGTTTGAGAACCACTGGTTTAGAAAATATCCTTTCCTTACCATCACACGTTGGCTGCATTCCCGTCCATTTAGAGTCTTGACCACAAGTTCTTGTTCTTGATCCTTTGATTTTTTTTTGAGAATCGCAGAAAAAACTTAGTAGTAAATAAATTAGGACTCATAATTAATCAAGTTGTTATAAATATTAATTTTCTAATTTAAGTTAGATTTCGTAATATCTATAGCTGATTTAGCAAGATGAAAAACTCTTCAAACCTGCATTTGTCATAAATTTTAGTTCCACTACAGCTCATAAATCCTGATTGTCCTTCAAAACTGAGTTTGGGACATTCTTTTGCTGCAGAATGAATATGAATAGAATTGCAAAATAAATACACAATAAAAATATTCAAAACCCAGAAAAATAGAAGAAATTTGATCAAGTGTTTAATATTTTATTTTCCATTTGTCGGACACGTATACAATGACTATTTTTCGAGTTTAAATTTTTGCGATTTAGGTAGAAAAAAAGTTTCTATTTTAAGGCTAAATACTAACGGGAAGCAACTGAACTGAATATTTGACACGTAATAGAATATATATGTTCCGGGAATATATTAAAAAAATAAAACAACACAAACATGATTCAAAATCCAACCAAGTTGTCAAAACTGGGTCCAGTTGAAAGATTTACGTATTTTTCAAACATTAAAAACTAAAAAAAAAAAAACACTAAATTGACTACTTAATGAGATTAAATAAGCAATTTTAAGAAAATGTGCAAGTCATAAAAATAAGGCAAATACGAGGAAAAGCTAAAAAGAAACGGGACTGACGTCACAGATTGCGCAACACGATTAACCATCGGTAATCAACACTTTTGCAGTGTGGCGTAATATGTGTTCTTTGTTTAACAGCTGTTTTGACACAATATCGCAATTATTTTTTGCTTTTCAGGATCCATAAGTGAATGTGATAAATTTCTTGTTGAAAAAAAAAATGCTGTGCGAGGTCTGATTGAGTTTTTTGGCGATAGGGGGTTCAATTAAAGAATGACGACTGAGCAAAGAATTAACATTAAATTTTGTGTCAAACTTGGAAAAACGGCGGCTGAGACTTTGCAGATGTTGCGTGATGTTTATGGAGATTCTTCCATGTCCAGAACAAGTGTTTTTGAATGGCACAAGCCATTTGTGGAAGGCAGGGAGGATGTGGAGGATGATCCGAGGTCAGGGAGGCCTTGCACTTCCACTACTGATACCAACATCGAAATGGCAGTTGGTTCGGCAGTTTGGCAGTTGGTTCGCAGTGACCGTCGCTTAACAATTCGCGTCATTGCCAATGAAATTGGGATGGACAAAGAAACCGTCCGCACCATTTTGGTTGACACTTTGGGAATGCGAAAGGTGTGTGCCAAAAAGATGCCAAAGGCTCTTGAGTTGACTGAGGAGCAGAAAGCTCAACGATTGAATGCATGCCAAGTTGACATGCATTTTTCCAAGTTTGACACAAAATTTGATGTTAATTCTTTGCTCAATCGTCATTCTGCAATTGAACCCCCTATCGCCAAAAAACTCAATCAGACCTCGCACAGCATTTTTTTTCAACAAGAAATTTATCACATTCCCTTATGGATCCTGAAAAGCAAAAATAATTGCGATATTGTGTCAAAACAGCTGTTAAACAAAGAACACATATTACGCCACACTGCAAAAGTGTTGATTACCGATGGTTAATCGTGTTGCGCAATCTGTGACGTCAGTCCCGTTTCATTTTAGCCGCACCTCGTAATCAAATTATCAATTAGGTATACGTACAAATACAATTTGTGTCCATTATCTCTCTATCCCATAAAAGATTCTCCTGACACGTTAGAACTATACTTTTGCTTCCATCAGCAAGACTGAATCCTTCCTTACACGAAATACTGTCAAGGTAAATAATATTGAAATAAACAGAGTAAGGCATACAAATTAGAATAATAGGAAAACTATATATCAGGCAATAAATCTTTTCCGATAATACCTCAACAATGGTGTAATCAATTATAGACATAGTTCCGAAACCTCCATGCAATCGCAGTTGATTATTGAAATTTGATCTATAATTGAAAATAAGTTGATGAAGATATCTTTGGATAGAAATATCCACAGTCGTTTATTTTTATTTGGTATTGATACTTCAGAAAGTATAATGTTATTGGACGTAATTTCTGCTTATATTTCGCAATAGAAGAAGGGACAAAAGTCTTACGCAAAAAGATCTTAGACGAATATTTTACCTCCGGCAATATAGAAATAAGTGGCGTCCTAAACAACATATTTCATATTATATTCCTTAGTGTAATTCATTTTAGAATAGCGGAGAGTTATTTTTTATATTTTTTCTTGGTTTACAATTGATCTAAATTCCCAATGTTCTCGTGTGTTATTTCGAATCATTTCTTCTCATATTTTATTGTATACTCAACTATATTTTGATAACACTTTGCGGAAATAAATAGATCGTACTTACGTGCAAGACAAAGGATCTTCATCTTCGGCACAAGCAATTTCCTGTGAATTGCCATCAATAGGTGGAGTGGTGCAACTGAGTTCTGTAAAAATCATTTTTAATATAATGTGTTATATTATGTGCAAACAGAGACTTAAAAATGTTTTGTGCTGCTATTGTTTTGCCCCCATAGCATAGCGCTGACATACTTTCTCTTTACAAGTTTTTGTTTTTGTTTGTGTTCCTTGTAATAACTAATAGAATGAATTAAGATTTGACTTGGCCTGGAAGGTTATGAATTTGTTCATTCTTCTGCTTATAATCATAAAACCACAATTCTAACTCATTACTTTTAATAATATGTCAAGTTTAAAATCTATCATAATATTATTTGATCGATAGCAATAATTTTGAAATATATTAAACTATTAGTCTTTTCGGTGCAAAAAATTTTTAAAGTTTAATTTTATTAATTGTTGAAGTAACATATATTCCTATGTATTCCAGCATTCCTATGTATTTCACTGCAAATACTCTATTTACTGACCTATATATTCAATGTTAAATTACCTCTTGTCTCGCAAAACACCATGCGAGCAAAAGATGCAGTTGGTCTGAACGTGACCATCCCATTACTTAACGAAGATGGATCAGAAAGGACTCCCAAAATGATTATGGTATTTGTACTTCCACCACCAGCGGTTCCAGTTGGCTCACCAGAAGACCATACTCTCGCTGGGAAACTGACGTCTGAACCATCGAAGTTTTTCACCTGTAGAGTCTGCAACAAAGATGGTAAAATGTTTTATTAAAAAAAAGAAAAAGATAATATTCTTTATTAAATATAGAGCGGCAGGCTGGCAAGCCGGGTTGGACTGCTTAAAATACGCGACTTTGATAACGCTTAGTATATATATACTGTATATTCCCTCTCAAGAATATAATTAAAATAAATTTCCCCTTGCAAAATCTGGGCAAGCAAAACGTGCCGTATAGAAATATTACTCAACTATTTCCTATATAATTTCGTTCTATCGATAAAAGTTCTCGGTAGCATTTGACGCTATTATTATTGAATAAAACTTACTCTACTTCATAATGGCCTAATATAAGTTTTCTTTATAATTGAGTGTTTATGAAATTCAGAATTTTGGTTTAATATACTTTCTTTTTACTGCTCGCGCAAAAGTTAGATTTGTCACTTACATTTGACAAACAGCAGTTGTAAGGTTGAGTTTTGATATAGATTCACGAAATGCACTCACGTTAGGATTGATTGTGTTTCCAATATGCATAAATGCTTCGTCAGCGTTGACCAGAGAAGAGTGTGCATTTCTCACATGATCTATAATCACGTCGAAATCCATTACATCACGTATATTCAAAATAGATGAATCTTCGGCTTCACATGCTTGCACTACTTCGAGTCGAGTAGAAGGTTTCAAATCAATCATCGTGTAACATTTTCTTCTGTGTACAAGGTGTGTGGCTCTGGATAAACATGGGTGTTGAGACTCTGTAAAATAAAAAAATAAAATTATTCACTTATTCATTTATTAAAGCAAATAGCCTACATCTTCCACAATTGATTGAAAAACGATGACACAAATTGACAAAATATTTGCTGTTCAGAAATTTATTTAGTAAAATTTTGAAATGAATTCGAATTTCACAAATTTGTAAAACAAAAATAAAGAGTTTCAATTTAATCGTCGTATAATATGGCTGTTAAATCCTAATGAATATAGAAACTGTCATATGCTTCAAAAGTGTTCATAATCATTGACTTACAATTATCGTATTAGATTATTTTTTTAGCCAAATACATGGTGTCCAAACAATTTCGCCGGATTTAATAGTAATAACAACCATTTGGTTCATAGTTATTATTGTGCTTGTACTTCACATTCATTATATAATAAAATTTATTTAAACTTACAATTGTAATTGCTATATAATCGGGCAACGATTTTGGACACCCTGTATATCAAACAAAAATTATATTCGCATAAACCGTCTCATTGAAGCATATTTATTTATTTATACCAATATTGAGACACAATGATATGTGATAGAGAATGATAAATAGAGAATATTCTGCATACCTGATATGGGAAAAATGAAGCTCCCCACTAATATCAAGAACATGAATTTTTCTAAATCCATTGTGAACTTCCCAGCGTCTACTGTACTCTATAATTTTGTGTTGAATCAATCATTGTTTAAATTATAAATATTCTTCTTTCTAATCCTCGAGGCCATGTTGATTCTAGTCGACGTCATATTCAAAATTTCGCGAACCAGTTGCCGTTGTCCTTGTATATTGATAGTTGTGGTTTTGTATAATTAGATAACTAAAGCACTAACGCGAGAACGTTTTGACTGTTACATGTCAATCGACTAAAGCAAATTTCCTCACTGACTCGAAGTAAAGTAAAAAAGTCAACCTAAAACAAAGTCATGGTGGTCAACAAAATACCGGAAGATACTTAAAAATTTATAGTGACGCCATGTATGCCAATAATGGAAAAAGCCCAGTCGTGATAAATTCCACTTTAATAATAATTTTAAAAGGCATTTTTAAAGATGAGAGCTCTTTCTATAAGCTAGTGGGTACGCTGATAGTTTTTTTTTTCTACGAACTATGCCCACTAGTTTCCTTATTGAGTTTGATTACAGAGCTGATTTCGGCAAATTAAAAGCGTTTAAATCTAATAAAATTCGCAATTGTAAGACAATTTTTTTGTTTGATGTTAAAATTTATGTTGAATACTAATACTTTAGATATTATATATTAGATTATTGCTTTTCAGTTTAAATGAAATGGAAGTGGTAGATCGATACGTATTTCAAAATACAGTACATGACAGAAAACAGGATAAACATATTTGTGTACAAAAATTAAATGAGTTGTACAGGAGATAGCCCCAGATGTTATCGTTGGAACTATTTGTGTAGCATAAAACACATTTCTTATTACTATCGTTGATCTTGCTATGCATTACTGAAAACTATAAAATTTCAAATATAATCTTAGTCTTTCGTTTTGTCTGTAAAACTACTTATACTGATTGTGATAAGGATAACTAAAAACTTAAAATTTCTATTCTATTTCTCAAGACTGTAAAAATAGGCTATTTCCAGGGTATTTCTATTCTAATCCTCAAGACTTTACAAAAATCGGCATTTTTAGTCTTTCTTCGTGTATGTAAAATTGTGCAATAAAACGGCTATAGGTTATAGTTATACATCAGAACATGTCAGTAACAGCCCGATGGCCTAATCCTGTTACGTTGATTTCCTCCCTTTCATTTCTCGATTAAAACGTCATAGACCAGATTAATTGGATATGTAGGCATATACTAATTAGTTTGCAAGTATTCTACCATGTTTGAAACAAATTTAAAATCTTTACGATTCATTACAGTGATGAGAGTGTTGAAAACAACCTCAAAGATTCCGAACAATTTGGGGTGGTGGGATTCAAAAAATCAAAACCTCGGTATTTTGGATAACTGAAAGTTTATAGAAATTATTTTAAACGATTCCGAAAGTTTGATTACCAGTTAACCGTGGACAGATCTTCGATTTAAGTAAACGCACATTACAGTCTCGAAGTATCAACAATTTACTATATATCTAAAATTATAATGCTACACAGACACCTCGATAGATATAATTCTATTATTTATTTCTGATTAATTTTATTTGTTTATTCAGAGGCTAAGTTTGTATACCCAGAAATAAAATACGTTGCATGAAGAAGTGTCTAATTTTTTCTTAGGTATCTAGGTATCCAGTTTTAAGCCAGAATAAGGGTGATCGCGCAATAAAGAATTATTTTTCCCCTATATATTCAAAAACTAAAATAGTCATTATCCATATATTTTGTAGATTTTTGATTTGTTGTAGGGTTTGAGAGCAGGATTGACAGCTTCATTTGGCAGATATAAGATGCAAAAGTATACGAGAACTCATCACGCCCTAGTATTTCGCAGAATAAGGTTATATTTGCATTGTCCATATTGAAATTCTCTTGAATTATATTGAAAACGAATAACCGAATAAGTTGTGAATCCAGCAGTGGTGGTATCGGACGAACAAGGGCTAGGATTTCAATTTAGATAATTGTAATCGATTTAGAGAATGAGAGGTTCATGGCTAAGGCATTTGTGAGGTTCTATATAATGACGTCATGAAACCCGCCATGACGTCGTAATCGGTCATCCGCTGATATAAAAATTATATTATGACGCAATATTTCGATTTTTAAATTGCGTGAAATACGAAATCAATAGGACAGGAACGATGCATATCTCACTTACACGAGTGTATAGCGTGGTGGAGAGACCCAATTTTTTTTTTATAATTTTATGCGACCCAAGCATTTGGTGAGCATGTAATTAGTTATCGATTTTAAGACTATTATTGACATCAGCAATTTTCTTGCACAAAATTATAAGAAACTTAGCACATAAAATCTCGTTATCTGACTTATCATCAATTCTACACAGCTACTGCTAACTTTGTACTGCTACGAAACAAAGCCATTAAAGCACATTAAATTGAACTTTTAATTCAAAACATTCAACGTGGATCCAACGTAGACCAATAAATCAATTTTCTAAATTGTTGTTTTCTTCTCTGTTGGTGGCTTCTATTGCTGTTCATAGGAAACAATCGTCTTTCTCAACAAGCAATGGACCAAACTAATGCTGCTTGGTTAAAGAAGTAAGGCCTTATCAGTTGTATGTGGCAATGTGCATTCGATCCATATAGCCACAACAGCAATCTTTAACCACTGAAAATATATGTTGCATGTTGATTTCGATGACGACTTCTCGCAGAAATTTAAAGTAAAAAAAGAATTCCAAAGAGCCCGCAGAAATTTTTCGTCTGAAAACGTCAATCACTTATGTCAGGCCTGCCAAACCTTTTTCGTCTCTCGGGAAACTTTTACATGACAAAATTCGTTGCTGGCCACAAACGTTTGTACCAAACTTTAATACCAGCTAAGTCCTGATTTCGGTATAATTTACATAATACATAAAAGGAAAGCTTATTAACATAAAATCAATCAAGTTAATAATGATTTCCTCTTCTGAGTAGGCAAAGTATTCGAATATCAAGTCGAATTTTAGAACAGCAGTTTACTATTTGAATATCTGTTAAGACCTAGACATGACACTCGCGGCCGCCGAATCAAAAAATCATTCATTCTAACCCACTTGCCGAATTCTGACGACCACACGAAAATATACACACAGTTTTCACACAAACAAAGACGTCAACATTGAGTGTTAAATTTGCGTTATAGTGTTTTTACACATTCATTTTCAGCGTCTATGATATTGTCTCAATGTTTAAAATGAGCATAATGTGCGCCAATGTCGCTGAAATATCAAGTTTTAGTGGACCGTTTTGGCAAAATTTGAAACATCAATTCAGGTATTTAATGTAGTAACATTACAGAGATTTCTGGACAAATATATATATACTAATTTGAATATTTAACAATGCCGGTAAGTCAAATTTATCAGAATTATTGACGGATACGCAGTGACGACATTTCCGAAATCTTGTTTAACGAAAACATAACATAAACAAAAATACAAACATAAAAGGACAACGAGTCCCGGAGCCAGTACCAGCGATATTTTTGTTTTACGTTGGCGATAAAGACGACCAAAGAGGGCGCGAAGGAAAGCAATCAGAATGATTGATAGTTAGCAGAAATAATCACATCAAAATCAAAAAAATACTCAGGCCTATAAAACGGGGGTGGCCAACACGTCGATCGCGAATGACCGGTCGATCGCCACGTCTCGAGCAGTCGATCGCGTCTGATGTTGAGTGAATTTTAATGAAATACAAATGCAAAAATGCAAATGCACAAATGCAAGCATTTCCGCTGCCAAGGTTAAAAATGAAGTGCTGAATATCGCGTGTTTCAACTGACAAACGGTCCGACAATAAGTTCCGCAGTATTGTCTCACTCCAAAAGTAGTGTGATAAATTTCATTCACAATGGTAGCGGTGGCATCTAAATGCCCAGTTTGGTATATTTCTAAGCAAGCGAAGAATCGCGTTTGCAGGAAATTGTAAATTAGATGCTGAAGTTTGGGCAGTCATGTAACATTCATGGTTTGAGAATTTTATTTTTTTGCTATTCAGGTAATGCATGAATACTTGGCAAGGTTTCTTGAGGAATTTTCGACACTTATGTATCTGAATTGTATGATTTGAATAAATCTTGAATAAATGATGAAACATTTACTCCGGATACAATTAAATATTCAAATTAACAACTTAAATGGAACAATAAAAATACAAATTTTGTGTCGATTTCATTAACAATGCGCCCACAAAGCCGAGTTCATCGGCGGTGGTAAATTTTTTCGTATGCATGTGTTATCTGCGTATTCAACTATTCAGTATCCATTCGTTTTTGTGTATGACCTTATTACCGATCAGTCGATCGCAAGCTATTGTGTAGATTTTAGTCGATCGCGTTTAAAAGCAGGTTGGCCACCCCTGCTATATATATAACATAGTAAAAATTTAAAAAGTATGCTTACAAATTTTATAGGGTGGGCCGCGGGTCGTGCAGCCTTGACTTATGTCATGCTATCGTGTTTTTATAACAATTATATTTTGCACCCTTATTACTCTGATTTATAGATGCGATAATGTTTTTACCTCGCCCCTGGGAAGATTTTCTGAATAGAATAAATTCGCTAAATCTACAAATAAAATGCATCATTTTGATCACATCGGCTGTGCTCCACGTAGGCTATTCCAAGACCTCAATATAGTATTTTATAACTCTTTATATAATAATTATATAAGCATCACCTTAGTGCAGTGTTTACCAACCCGAGTCCGCGGTCCGTAGTTTTATTTTATTGTGTTATTTGACTGTGTTTGGTGGACGGGCGCGTATTTTTACGTTTTTAACTTTGTCTTTAAGTTCAGATGATGTCTGGTCTCTGCAAGTTAATTCGCATATCTTAATCGAGTCCATTAATTACTGGTTATTGAGTAGGGCTGGTAATATATTCGAATATTCAACTATTAGAATAAGAATTGACTGTGCGAAAATTTAGTAACAAAGGATGCAACAGGTCACTTGCGCGTCGCTTAATCAAACGATCGGATTTCACAACCCACTGGCAAGTTTCCGACGAAAAACACGAGTCTGTACATGCTTCTACCAAGTGGTGTTTCTCGCGAGTTCGAACAACGAGGAATAAATTTTCTGATAAGTGTCAATGGTGGCAACCCAAATTTTCTAATTTAAAAAGCGGCAATAATAAAAATAAAACCGACCAAATTTAAACCGCTTTTTTAGACATTGCAAATCGCAAAATTTCTGGTGCGACCGTAGTATAGGAGCATTTTCCCTTAGGTTTCTTTGCTCTTTGCCTTCCTATTAGTACGTACAGTGGTACTGGAGCGCCATAAGCGTTGCACGAACAGATCAGATTTGTCGAATTCACAAAAATACGAACCAAAACAAAATATATTGGGCACTTTACCACGCATTATTGTGTCAACGGATTGCCATGATTTTTTCTGAGTATTATTGATTTCATTTCGTCAACACAACCGCAGATTAATATGGTCCCAATTAAATGAATATTAAAGCAATGCGATGATTATGTATTTTTGATTTACTAATAGAATTTAAATAATATTTTTATAAGTACCAAATCAAGTGGTACTTTTTGGAAATTTATTGCAGATAGTATGATTTTTCTGACGGCGATAACAAATTCGCAAGATCGCAAAAAGTATGTATCAAAACTAAATACAATCGGGCAATATATATATTCTCACATTATTATGTTCGCAGATTGCCGTTCTATTTTAAAGAAGTAATGCTTTCATCTTGTCGTAAGTCGACGCAACCGCGAGTTACCATGAACACAATTAAATAAAAAAAGAAAGACATTTAAGTTCTCGTCATTGTCGCGGATTGAATATTGTGCGACAGAAAAGGCCATTATACACTAAAAAATTCGGCTCTTTTAACAAACGCGTAAATGTGGCAAATTTCCGATTTCGAAATTCGTTACGGTTGCAATAAACGCACCTTGAGTCCGCAATGGTTTTCATCGGTGAGAAAATAGTCCGCGACCAAAAAAGGTTGGGAAACGCTGCCTTAGTGTGACAGTGTTCTTACGCCAGTTGGTTTATTGGTTCTGGTAAAATTAGCCGTATGAAAATCGTCTTATTTAAAATAGATTCGTTATTTAAGAGCCTATACATCTAACCCTATAAAAATAAATGTTCTAATCACAAATATATACTTTACAGCAAAATGCGATTTTCCCTATGCAGCGAAATTTCCTGCGGCGAAATTTCCGACGGCGAGATTTCCTACGGCGAATTTTCCGGACACGGTTGTTACCACTGCTGTTCTTCACATTTATTACTAATCGCCCTTAGCACAGTCGGTCTCCTGTTGCAAGTTCAAATCTCGTCCATTCTACAGTATATCAAGACTTTCCTCAAGGCCACCCTACTTCTTAATTTAGCAATACCACTGTTTATTGATATAAAGCAGGGGTCGATAAACTGCGGACCGCGAACTATTTTTTTGCGGGCTCCGACCCACCATACTTTTGATGCATAAAACCAAATTGATCCTGAGTTTATTGTCTCCGCACGGATTGATGCGGTAGCAAGTGCTGCTGTACGGCGTATGTCGTTTACTTGATGAACGTCCCATCGCAGGTTGTAATTACAAGTTAAGTTTATGTTGATTTTTAAAATATAAAAATGTCTGGGAAATATTCCAAAGTGCTAGGACGGAAAAATATTCTTTAAATCTCGTGCATTTCGAAAATAGTTTGCTTGGTATACCAAGTGAGCATCGCAGTTATTAATGTTAATTTATTTATTTAATGAGATTTAATGTTAAATGTCATTACGAAACGTGTCACTGCTCATCTGTGTACAGTGCAAAACGTGTAATGTGCACGTTCGGAAGCACATATTGGTGCGAGCAGCTTTATCGCCAGATCGTCATTTGGACGACGTACTCCGGGACAACGAAGTTGTCATTTGATTTTAACGCTTTGGCCATGACAGGAAACATCATCCTTCACATCGATAATATATTAGAATAAAGCCGCATATCCTTCTCATTATGACAGGCTTTTAACAAAATAATAGAAGGTGCAAGTACGCCATAATTTAAAGTTTGATGCGGTGATTGTTCGCAGGCGGAAATTAATGCGACCCGCCCGCTACCGGAAACGTGTATATTCGGCCCACAAGTACCTAAAGTTTACCACTGATATAAAGTAATATTTACCCAATTGATTCAAGGGGTATCAGACTATACTACTTTCTTGCATCCCATTCAAGCATGAGACAAAACTAGAAATTCTTAATTTAGTTTATTTCGACTGTACCTCGATCAGAACATACAGCATATATGTAAGAGCAGTCTGAAACGGTAACAAAACAGGCGATCTTTGTGTATATTTGAAAGAAAAGAACTGCAGCATAAATATATATTTTGTAGTTGACTGTTCTGGAAGTTAATGCACCTAGAAACTTCAACTACGGAAAACTTCTCCACGGGATAAATATGAAGGATTCTAGTCACTGAGCAGATCCGTTGTGCATTGGTCATAGTTATGAAAGTTACAAATATCGATAGAAAAATCAACCTTTGAGAAGCAATTTGTGTCGAAGTGAGATACGAGTATGAACGGAACAAATTGAGAATGAACTTTTGTTGTTCTCAGTGGAAAAAATTAACAATTTTAAAGAAACAATATGTATGAACTAGCAATTACTTTCATTTATAGAGGTTTTAAATATAAAATGATAAGCACATTGTGGCATTTTATAACTTCAAATAAATATCTACGGTACAGAAAACTTCAATTTTCTAACTCCTTGACTTTTTCTAAATGCGCTTGCACACCACTCCACAGTGCTTTGATATTTCCAGCTCCAAATCCACCTTGGGTGCGATGTCGCTGAATTAGTTCAAGAAAAAATGTCTGTTCTTTAAAGAGATTCTTTGTGAAGACTTGCATAATGTACCTGTGAACATTCAAAACTTTGATCAATAAGTTTAAGAACATTTTTCAAGTCCTTTTAAAGATGAGCCTGAGACAAATGACTGATGAGTGAGTGCAAACAGTAGTCAATTCAGATCATACGAAGATCCCTCCCCCCAGGGGATTTATGGTGGGAGGGGGATTTTCATATGATCCACCAATTCTTCCAAAATATAGGGATAATAAACTAGAAATACCGGTTTAGTGAGCCTGTCAGTCAGAAGATGATACATGAGAGCAATATATAACGATCTCTAAATACTGAACCAATCCCTATTTGTAAGATTTATTGAATATATCAAAACTGTTTTGAAAATATAGATGAAAATTCTATCCGAAATAATTTGGCAATCACTCACCAGCTATTCACATCAGGTGGCAGTAATACCTCTGTATTGTCAGAGTCACTTGATTCCACTAATATTCCAGATTTCATCAGCTGGTCTGTTGTTATATTTAAATCTTCTATTTCTTCAATTCTATTCATCTGTGAACAGCAAGAGATAGAGAGATGTTTTTTATTTTAATATCCAGTTCACACTTATTGTTAATATCATACATTGTGCACCGAAACAAAGCACAATATTCAACAACTTAAACAGAAAAAGCAATATAAGTCAAGTCTAGGAATTTTTTTTATGTTCGTGCTGGTGTGCGGGGGGGGGCACATGATATTTATCATATTTTAAACTTTTTCAAAGATTCCAGAATTCTCCCTTTTTAATTTGTTTGTATTATGAAGCTATCAGGATAAATTATTTATTTATTTTAATATAAGAAGAATAAAATTTTCTTATTGATGGCTTAATCCTATGGTATACCACGGTTACCAGACCATGTCGGGTATGGGATTAGTTAGCCAGTTATTATTTGTTTAAATGCACGGACCAGTGTTTACACGGATCATAATCAAAGGTGCGATGGCAAGCGTATTCATATCGCTTATCTTATTTGTGCATATCTTAGTGCGTTTGTGAATTTAGTGCAATTGTACCAATCAGGACTAGGGAGCCAAATCCTATCTATGGATTTGTGACGTTTTGTTGGAAGACTAATTTAAACCAGCTTGCCAGCCCTGGTCAAAATGGGCCACATTGTCAAAGCAATTTAGTAGTTGCAAAAATAGTACCAGCTAACATAAAAACACCAAATAGTATTATTTCATCTCAAGTTTGCAACATTACTTTTCAATATCTGATATCTCATTATAGAATTTCCCTTGTTGACTTTACTTATATTTCATTTCATAATATGTCATCACATGAACACTTAATGATATTTTTGTTGATCAGAAAAATTTAAAAACATAAAGAGGGGACACCCGGATTTGAACCAGGGACCTCTCGATCTGCAGTCGAATGCTCTACCACTGAGCTATATCCCCACTTGCTCAAAACGATTCAATATGTAGGATTGAATGTCTTGATTTGCCTAGGGCAGGAAACTAATTAAAATAAAATATATACAAGTGGTGTTGTATTATTTCCGCCAACAACTCCAAATCTCTCAATACCAGTTTACATGATTAAATAAATACCACATTGTGAATAAAGTATCCTACATTCATTATTTTTCTGTGTGGTTTGGTAGATTGTGTCAAAATAGGTTTGCTTACTTGGAAGCACAAACTTGGGAGCTTAAATAAGGTCTTGTGTTAACCAGTAAATTCTGGTATTTTAAGCAAGAATTGATGCATAGCATATCATATCAGTGATTAATTGCAAATACTATATATATATATATATATAAATACATATCGTCACAGAAAAACCAAAGGAGTGGAAATTGACTCATTTTGAACTGTGTCCTTATGGACCTTCAGCCATCTTTTGGTGTGAGTTTCAAAGCTGTAGCTGATTTAGTTTAAAGTATTGTCTTATTATGTCCATTTTAGGGTTCGGCTGTACAGCTCTAAAATTTGTGATATGAGATAATTTGGTTCTGCGGCAATATATATATATATATATATATATATATATACTTCACATGAGGTTCACTGGCCCTAATGTAAAAATAGTGCTAACATATGTGGCTATATTTCTCACTAAAGATTAAAAGATTCCATACTATTCTATTCTTTACTCCCTTTATAACAATGGTTTTATAAGATTATTAAAATCAATTTCTGAATAAAAAAAAAGAGGGGACACCCGGATTTGAACCAGGGACCTCTCGATCTGCAGTCGAATGCTCTACCACTGAGCTATATCCCCACTTGCTCAAAACGATTCAATATGTAGAATTGAATGTCTTGATTTGCCTAGGGCAGGAAACTAATTAAAATAAAATATATACAAGTGGTGTTGTATTATTTCCGCCAACAACTCCAAATCTTTCAATACCAGTTTACATGATTAAATAAATACCACATTGTAAATAAAGTATCCTACATTCATTATTTTTCTGTGTGGTTTGGTAGATTGTGTCAAAATAGGTTTGCTTACTTGGAAGCACAAACTTGGGAGCTTAAATAAGGTCTTGTGTTAACCAGTAAATTCTGGTATTTTAAGCAAGAATTGATGCATAGCATATCATATCAGTGATTAATTGCAAATACTATATATATATATATATATAAATACATATCGTCACAGAAAAACCAAAGGAGTGGAAATTGACTCATTTTGAACTGTGTCCTTATGGACCTTCAGCCATCTTTTGGTGTGAGTTTCAAAGCTGTAGCTGATTTAGTTTAAAGTATTGTCTTATTATGTCCATTTTAGGGTTCGGCTGTACAGCTCTAAAATTTGTGATATGAGATAATTTGGTTCTGCGGCAATATATATATATATATATGTATACTTCACATGAGGTTCACTGGCCCTAATGTAAAAATAGTGCTAATATATGTGGCTATATTTCTCACTAAAGATTAAAAGATTCCATACTATTCTATTCTTTACTCCCTTTATAACAATGGTTTTATAAGATTATTAAAATCAATTTCTAAATAAAAAAAAGAGGGGACACCCGGATTTGAACCAGGGACCTCTCGATCTGCAGTCGAATGCTCTACCACTGAGCTATATCCCCACACGCTCTAACACCTTTCAATAAATATGTTTCATCGTCTGGAACAGTGGTTCTCTAAACATCTTTGGCCTATTCTTTACTCCCTTTATAACAATGGTTTTATAAGATTATTAAAATCAATTTCTAAATAAAAAAAAGAGGGGACACCCGGATTTGAACCAGGGACCTCTCGATCTGCAGTCGAATGCTCTACCACTGAGCTATATCCCCACACGCTCTAACACCTTTCAATAAATATGTTTCATCGTCTGGAACAGTGGTTCTCTAAACATCTTTGGCCGCACCCTGTTTGTAGAATTAGGTAAGTCTCGCACTCCACCTCAAAAACAACTAGCTAACAATAAGCTACAAATAACAGATAGTAAAAGTATGTTGTACTCAAAAAACACGTTTAAAATACGTGAATGGAACGTAAATAATGAAATAAATAGAAGTTTTAATTAAATCAAATAGGGCGGACAGATATTTAATTTTTAATTAGCTTCACGGCCCCTCTAAAAAATGTCTGCGCCCCCCTTGAGGGCCACACCCCACTGTTTGTGAATCCCGAGTCTAGAAGGAAAGAAGATAATGAAAGTAAGCTGTATAATTTCCCATGGCAGCGCTAGCATGGAGCAGTTTGGAAATACAAAAAAACCTTTAAATTGGATTTTAAGCTTGTTGATATAATAAAAGTATGTTAAAAATCAAGATAGAAAAGAGGGGACACCCGGATTTGAACCAGGGACCTCTCGATCTGCAGTCGAATGCTCTACCACTGAGCTATATCCCCACAATCTCCAGGCATTCCGCCATACATGTTTGATTATCTTTACTATAGCTCATTATCATTAATTAGCCTCAGGCAGAAAGCTAATTCTAACAATTCCCACTAATCTAGTTCATTGCACCTCACAGAAGACTTGCTATAATTGCAGGAGTAGCTAACACTAAATAAATTTATAAAGTTTATATTGATTACTATAGTTGCCATGTCACTATATTACCGTAATCTTTTTTTTTTGTGAGTCATGTTCATGTTCAATATGGGTTATTAATAAAAGGTGGTACATGGTGACATAGATGACTTCTGACCAGAATGTGGGATTTTCACATAAAACTGAGAGAAAGACAGATGATTATATAAGAAAAGAGAACAAAATGATTTTTATTTGATACATGTCACGAAATTCATTCTATTCTAGAAAAAGTGGAAACCAGATGTAATCATGGATAAGATAGGATTTATATATTTATCATGGGGAGGCGAAAACTGATAAAAAGGCTTAATCATATAGTGAACCACAGCCTCTCATCCAAATACCAGTTCGTGTCGTGTATGGCATGAGTTAGTCAGTTATTTGTTTTAGATGCATGGTCTTGATAGTGGAGTGAGCAGTAAACGACCAGCGGTTATGTTAAAGCGTTCATAATGTGACAAGCAAAAAATGACAATGCAAGAGAGAGACAATTTCAACAATGTTATAGCCTACCAATGGATGTGAAACTTTCGTGGAATCAGAAAGTCAACCTCAGGTCACTCTTATCATTATGAATATTTAAATTTTAAAATCAGTAGATATTATGGTTGACACAGAAATGGAGCACTCAATGTAACGAAGCAGAGAAGATAAAATAAAACTCACATCGTGATAATATTCAATGGGTGGTGCAACAAAACTAGCTCCAAGTTGCTTGAAGTGGTTGACTGCTTCTAAAATATTCCTAGTTCCGAGCCCAATATGTTGAATGCCCATACCTCTGTGATAAAAAAAGAAAATTTTGCGATGGCCAAAATGAATTGGGTATATCAAATCTCATTGATGAGAGCCCTTTTTCGTTTGTTGGTTTGAAGGTTTTAAAGTACTGGGCTGATACTACCACCTACAGCAAGAATGTGCAACATTTTTTGTCAGTGGGTCATGTAACCAACATCAGACATCTAGTTAGACCAGTGGTCGGCAACAAGAAAATTTTGCGATGGCCAAAATGAATTGGGTATATCAAATCTCATTGATGAGAGCCCTTTTTCGTTTGTTGGTTTGAAGGTTTTAAAGTACTGGGCTGATACTACCACCTACAGCAAGAATGTGCAACATTTTTTGTCAGTGGGTCATGTAACCAACATCAGACATCTAGTTAGACCAGTGGTCGGCAACAATTGGGCCGCGACCCATCGCCGGTCCGCGGAAAGATTACTACCGGTCCGCAGGAAGGTGACCTAAAACGGACAGAATCCTAATAACACCTCTACAAACCCGACAAACACAACACATCTGAGCAGCATGTCTGACTTCACAAACAATTTCCACGTCAATAGTTATGGCTAAACAAATATCAATAAAGCAATTCTCGAATGATTGCGCCACAAGATCTAACAAAACTGAGAGTGTACATAATATCAGGAACATCATTCCCAAAAAAAAAGACTTTCAAGCGCAAGTACAGAGAGTTGTATTTGCAATATGAATTCATAGCTGTGAGTGACAGCAACAAAATCGTCCAGTTTGCGTCCTTTGTCATATTAAACTCTTAAATGATGCAATGAAGCCTTAGAAACTTTTCGAACGATGGGGTCGTCTCGTCGACGACGAGATTGTGTTATATAGGCAATTGATTAAAATTTCAAATGATAATGAGTTGAAAAGCATCTTTGCGAAATACATACTCGGCAGTTTTTTGATTTATAATCCTATATGAATACCTCGACGTTCGCTGCGCTGTTACCTTTTTCCTTATGTCAGGTCGGGTTTTCAATATTGACAAATGTAAAAAAAGAAATACCAGAGTAGGCTGAACGTAAGAAACATGTAACGTGTATCACTGTCGACCATGTCTCCAAATTGGGAACAATTAATGGCCAGCAAACAAATGCAGATTTCGCAATGAATAGCATCACCTTTGTTTTGAATATATTGTCAACATAAAGGTGGTCCATAAAGGTGGTTAAAAAAGGTTGCCGACCACTGAGTTAGACCACACAAAAAGTCTAGTTTTTCTATGTTATTATTGAGTCACAATATAATGTTGTAATTTAAACAGCCGCAAGGAAAGACTGCAGCAACGAATTACATAGGCAACAACCAGAGCGCCGCGTGAATAGCAAAACTCAAAAGAAGGGAATGCGGCCATCACATAGCTTTATAGTAATGAAGGCAAAGCAGCAAAAGATTTGTAGAAGCGAGAAGAGCAAGAAAACATTATGTATTTTCACCCATGTGAGCGCTTTTTTAAACAGACTGTCGGATAGGTAAATACGACTCACCTGTGTTCTTCTAAAAATGTTGATATTTGATCACTAGTTGAGGAGCTAAGTGGTTCACCAAATACGAATTTAACGGGCGCTATATACATGTCTGGAGAGAAATCACCTGAGATGAAAACAAAAGTAACATGTAAATAAGCTTGAAGCCGGATAAGAGCTAAATAATCTAAAGGTTACAAATGTTCAAAATATTACAAAAAAAGTAAAAAAAATTCCGCTATGACATGTTGATATTATTCCGATGCAAGGAGATGGCTTAAATAAATTAACAGAAATCTCAAAATATGAACAATATTGTCACTTCATTTCCCATATGGATAGGATTTAAATATTTATCCCGGAGGAGATTAAAGTTGATAAGACGGCTCAATTAGGGATGGGCAATGTAGAATAATTTACTATTCTAGAATATTCTAGAATAGTTAAATCGAATCCAGAATACCGAATCCTATTCTATTTTCATACTTATTCAAAAAGTGGGAATTTCCACAATGCTGGATTTAGATGTTAAAAAGTTTTAAATGTATAACTAAAATGTATTATTTATTTGGAAATGTCCTGAACACTGGATTAAACAGGCATTTCTCAGGGCAATAAAATTCAAGAATATTACAATATTTTCCGCCTTCAATAGTTCAAAATGTATGTAATCCCTAAACACCGATATGCTAAATTAAGACACGCTTCACACACTTTAATAGTAAGCGGTTATATACAAAAATAGACATGAAATTGCATTAATCATTATTAATGTTAGTCTGCCTAGTGAACTAAAACATACCCGCTGAGAATTAATTAGATGCAGGACCAGCGTGTGGCCACTGCAACCTATGCGGCCGTTGTAAAATATTAAATTTAATCATTATCAATTAAAATCAACTTTTTATTCTGTGCGAGCAAGTAAAACCAAGTTCCCGTAAACTCGATTTCGTACTTAGTTATTAGGTAATAACATCTAAAGACTAATTCCTTTTCTATGATTATCATTACATACTTTATCTACCCAGACTTGGCCGTGCATAAACTCAATACGTCACTATCTTCGCCAGATGCGGCAACTTTTTTTAAATTTATCGGCGACTAAAATACTACAGACACTTGATCAAACGTGCGTCTATCTTGAACGATAGGGAAGGACCGAAAAATATGTAATCTTTTGAGAGTGAAATTCAAATGTGACAGATTTTCACGTATTGCGATAACAGTGTATTTCGGAAAACGGTGTACTTAGTTATTAGGTAATAACATCTAAAGACTAATTCATTTTCTATGATTATCGTTACATATCATTATCTACACAGACTTGGCCCTAAGTAAACTCAATACGTCACTATCGTCGCCAGATGCGGCAACTTTTTTTTAAATTCACCAGCGACAAAATTACTGCAGACACTCGATCAAACGTGCGTCTATCTTGAACGATAGAAACGGACCGAAACAAATGTAATGTTTTGAGAGTGGAGTTTGAATGTGACAGATTTTCGCGTATTGCGATATAACTTTGTATTTCGGAAAATGGTGTAATAAATTATTCGTAAATAATATTTGATCTAAATTAATCGCAAGCAATGTTATAACATTCAACGCCTGGCTTTTGGTTTACATGCATCTTTTTTTGGTAAAACTCGCAGATCTCGAGATATCTTAATGTAAAATGAAGAAAGGCACGTCTGTAAACAATTGAAGATTGTTGCAATCGTTTTATCGGAATATCGCTAGTAAGTCGGCACAGATTATTATTATACGTTAGCTATATAGCAAATCAGTAGAACGCAAAATCGGTGCAATAACGAGTCTTCGCCGTGAAGTGTACTTCGCCGACTTCATATTCTGAATATGCAGATTGAGATTACAGTGTTTGATGTTTACCGATTTTACGAGCAGACGCAAGTTATGTTAAACGAGAGAGATTTCCACGAGAGAAAAAACGCTCGTGAGATTTCGACGCGAGAAAAACGCTCGTCTTTAATTGATAAATTAGAAACTCGAAATACAAAAATTGACGCTTGGCGCCGGAGAGGCGGAAACCGAATCCTGTTATCGGATCCCGTTGGATTCGAATACTTTGGGATTCGAATCCTCCGGATTCGGTATTCTATATTGCCCATCCCTAGGCTCAATAATATGGCGAACCACGGCCTCTCACCCAGATACCAGTCAATGTCGGGTATGAGATTAGTTAGCCAGTTATTTGTTTTTGGCAGCATGGACTCGATGGTGGGGAAACCGTAAATGTGATTCAAAGGGTGACGCCCAGGACCTTGAACATTCTAAGAATCATTTCAATTTTACCTGTACATTTTGGTGCAAACTGATCAATTCCATGAATTGCTTTTAACCTCATTCCCATTGGTCCATGTTCAACTTTGAACCCCTCATTAACCTCATCATTCCTAAATGTAGATGGTAAAGTTGAGTTCTAATTATAGCACAAAACTGCAACATTAGATAAAATAGTGATCTTGTCCAAACCTTTTCTTATTAAATTTTCGTTATACCTAATTAACCTCGAGTAAGTGGTTAACTAGTATATTGCTTGTCTGTACTTCCCTTTCCCCTGAAATGCTATTGGTACTTTATTACGTCCTATATATATAAAGTATATTTAAAAAAAAATAATGCTCTGATTGACTAACATTTCCTTGAATAATATTAATAATTTTTTGTCAAAAAATTCAAAAAGGTGAACCTAAAATTCATGAGAAATATGTCTTTATTATCTCACTTGTTGATGAAGAGTCTTTCAAACTCAAACACGAAGTTGTACCAGTCTATGGCAGAATCCGCAAGTCCCGTTGGTACCATGTATGCAAGATGATCAATGCATTCCACATAATGATGATTCGAGTTGACATAATTGTGATTTATTTGGAAACCAGGTAAAAACTTTCCAGAATAATTTGATAAGTCTACTAATGTATGTTGTAAATTTCCAAAAGGTGACTGAATAACTGCATAGGAGACTGTGCCATTGAGGTCTTCTACCTGGAAACAAACGAGAGATTTAAATTCAAAAGAATACAATTATATAATAATTACTTGCTTTAGATTTTGAATTTATATACACTAGACTATACAATCCACTACTAGTCCAATGACGGAAAACATGGAACCATATAAAATAACCAAAATCAGCCAGTCATGTCATCCAAGATCCTTATTCATAATAACTACCCATAGCTATGTTAGGCCCGGCTGCAAATACTATCCGAGTTTAAATATTTTGACATTTTTTTTTATAAAAGTTTGACTCTGTAAATATGCAATTGGATTTGAATGGTCAATCAAAAAAGCACAAAACGAAATGTTTCATAAGGTTATGAAATTGATAGTATTGTTCCTTTTGCCGAATAATTTCATACAACTTTCTACCTTTTTTCAAAGCTTTATTATAAACCTACAAATTGAATATGATATTGAACCCAATTGAATAGGCCTATTCAGATGTTTGAATACAATAATGAGAACATTACCTTTGATTGGATTACACAAGATCCTTTCTGTGTCGTTTTCACTCGTTCAAGAATTTCATCAATATTATTGCATTGAAAACAAGCATCGCAAACAGTGTCTACTGGATAATTCACATTTCCATTTAAAAATAAGTTTGGTAAATTCCCGTTCACCTCTAATACTGTGTTGTCATGATTTCGTTTGTCAATCACAAACACAACACTGTGATGTTTGACTGCTATAGAGGACTGCGCTGATGGATTGTTCAGACGATGTGCAAAATATTGAAATCCAAAATGTTGAATCAAAAATCTAGAAAACTGTTCTGGATTGTCAACAGCAAATCGTATATGATGTATACCTAAATATTTCATGATAAAAAACTATAGCAGCTGTCAGTGTGAAATCAGAATAAAATGATAAAACAGTTATTACGGTATTCCATCTGTGTGCTAAATTATGCAAAGAAAGCGATTCCAAACTCGAAACTGTCTTGTTGCACCCAAACGCAAGATGTGTTTCGAAAGAGAAGATGCTGGAAAAAGTTTTGGTAGGTAGCATGCTGCTATTTTGAACTCGTTTGTCAGTTTGTAGGCCAAGAGTTAAAAAAAAAATGCAAGGAAAAATCTGTTATGCAAAATTTTTAAAAAGGTTGGGAACCAGATAGACATACAGGATGAGCGAACACATACAGGTACTACTTTTTACAACACCTTCCAATCTTAAATCTGTACCGGTACGGTACGTTTCAAACTTGCTGACCTGACTTAAGGTTTTGTTTGCTCTCCCGATTCCATGATCAGTTTTATTTATTTTTATCAATTATTTCATCGTCTATTATGCTGATTACCGTATGGAGTCGAAAAAAACTTACCGGTATAGGTTACCGATACCGTAACATTACCGTACTTTTACATAAAACAGAATTTACCTATTTATCACTGTCAGACTGTGGTAGAGTACCGGTACCGTAACTAAAATAAGTGTTGATACTGATACCTGTACTGGTAACCGTACATATTAATGAAATAAAAATATTCAACAGATTCAACATCCAGGACTAACGCCCGGCTCGGTCGCTTTCACCTACCGGTACGACGAACATACGGTACGGTACCGTAGACCAGGGGTTCTCAAACTTTTGGTGTTGCGGAGCCCTTGAAAAGGTTAACTATTATTCACGGAGCCCCAAAATAAATGTTAAAATTGTTACTTTCGGATTAATATTCCTGAGCAAGTTAAAAGTACTTTACTCAATTTAAATGCTGAACCTTTTTTGAAAAGGTTAATATAAGTCATAAAAAAATCTAAATTTCAAACATAAATTATATATACTAAAGCTGTAAATTTGACACTTGACAAACATGGTCGAATCTTTTCCCTTTTGACATGTTTGGAAGACTTGAAAGGCCGCTAATAATGTGCGCGGTTGCATTTTGTTACAATCGCCGATTTATCCTCAGCATGGCGTGTTTTTGAACCTTTAAACATCTTCACGCCGGTGTTTATTCTCCCTGATTCAAATTTCCCTCTGCATATACATGTATTGTTACACAATGACGACGTTAATGGCTTTTGTGTTCTCGTGGGGAATTATGAGTTCAATGTGGAAAACATGTTACCATATTATAGTCATCGGCGACGAAATGCTAAAAATAATAATTTATAAAGAGATAAATCTGCAACTCAAATTTCTTGATTAAAAAGCGGCATTCTGAAATATTAAAACTAAAACTTAAAATGGAAGATCACACGTTTGGTTTCAGCAGACTCACCTAGGATTGAAAACGCTTTTATAGACATTGCAAATCACAGAATTTGGTGTTATGTTATGTTTTCATTGTAGTAACTGCGAAATCGAAACACAAGTCAATTGTGCGCGCGATGTAGGCCTACCTTTTTTTCCCTTTTTGAAACTACCGACGGAGCCGCACGCAATCAATTGTGGGCGCGATCCGCGATGTACCTTTTTTCATTCTGAAACTACCGACGGAGCCGAATGCAATAAAATAAATTTCAATTGTTCGTATTTTGCCCAGACATTGTGTTTTTTTAAAGGGCGATATCTTGCTTAAAAATAATCTCAAGTGCGAAAGAACAAATCAAGTTTGACAAATCCCAATATCGCAAAAATACGACTCCAATTTATTGATAGTTGGCAGTTTATCACATATTTTATGTTATTTCAGAATAATATTCTTCCATTTTAGTAATCAAACGTGAGTAACGATGAGCACAATTACATTATAACGACGAGACACGTTAAATGCTCGCATTGGTCATGGATTGAATATTTCACACAACAGAAATCTCGTTATACGTTTTTTTTAATCGCGAAGAATGTTGCGCGGAAATTTCCAATTCCAATTTTGAACCACCTCCCTTATAAATAATGTCATTTTTTAATTCAGCCTCTTTGCCATATTTCGAGGCCATATTGTTGTCAGATTTTATCAAAGCTGTTATTGCTTCTTTAAACAGTTACAAAATTAGTCAGTATTTTGAAAAGTAATCGAATAGCTCGCGGAGCCCCTGGGTTCCTCTCGCGGAGCCCTGGGGCTCCGTACGGAGCACTTTGAGAACCTATGCCGTAGACTACATCAATAAGGCAAACGTGCCTGCTCTGCACCAAGAGGCAAACGAAGGTCAAAAGTTGCGCCATCATGGTCCAAATTTTATAATAGGTTATTCGGCCCATAATTTTTGTGGCGCGAAATTAGAATTGATGTTTCATATTGATATATGAATAGTAGTCGTGGTCGATGTTCCCTCTAATTTTTGTAGTATGTGTGCGCAAAAATTTTGGTGTGGTCGCACTTTTTTGAAAATGACTAATATTTGTGCAGAAACCAATGAAGAAATTTTGGCGTTCTGACTGGGTAATGGGTGGGCCAACAACAAACTTTCTCAACCTGCCAACCCCAAATATTGTTACATTACATCGAATACGCCTGTGCGCAGTAAATCTATGCGTGTGCGCGGCCTCTGAAAGATGTGTGCGCGCGCACACGCGCACACCTTAGAGCAGTGATTCCCAACCTTTTTACCCTGGCGGACCGGTAAAATTAAATTAATTGTGTTGGCGGACCGGCAAAAATTTGAGATAACCCGAACAGAAACGAATAACATATATTTGCGTAATAGAATGCAATTCCGGGCACCCAATATGCTTCCAGGTGTGCAAAATATACACACCTAAAAAAAACACGGAGAAAAACTAACGCAGTAACTGGTTGAAAATACGGACAACAGTTTGATCGTAAATATATACTACTACGGTTTGATTGCTCGAATATGGGTATTCGTTATCAAGAAACATCTAAAATTGTTTCAAGTAATTCTGTTTTAAATCTGAACTGTAAAGTTGAATCACAATTTTAATCAAGTTTTTTCTTTTTCGTTGGGTTTATCATATTAATCCCTCTGCAGTTGATTGACGCCTTGAACGAATGAATTTACATCACAATGATAAAGTCGTTGATGACTTGGCACCAAGCTCAAAATCCTACTGTGTCTGCACAAAATACTGGAAAAGATCTCTGCAGCCCATGCTTTTTTGCGCATCTCGTGGCCACCTGTAGGGTTGCAACAAGAAACATACATCACTCGAAAACTATACTGTTTTTGACTGTTTTCTGGTTTAAAAAGAAAGAAATATGCATAACGTATGATATAGATTTTTTAGGTTTCTGAATCTTACCAGATTTCATAGAGCGAATTCGTGATGAATCGGAGGCAAAAAAGCGAAATGCGTGATTGCTCGGCGTCATGATGTCGCGAAAGACGTCGCAATATGACGGCGGAAAACAACAAAACAACGAAATTTCTCGCGGACCGGCAATAAAAGCTTCGCAGACCGGCACCGGTCCGCGGACCGGCGGTTGGGAACCACTGCCTTAGAGCAGTGATTCTCAAACTAGGGTTCCTGAATATTATGTATGAATCAAATAACTCAATGATTGTTTTAGTATTTAGTTTACCCTTGCGTTCACATCAGCGACAGCTGTTGAATACATTAAGGGCTGATTCCAAAACCAAATTAATTTTATTTTGAGTTTTATCCTCTGCCTTCGATTTGATCTTCCTTATCACCGCTTGTAAATTAACCGTACCTGTTTAAAGTGAACGGTAACCGAGATGCAGATATTTTTTAAAATGATAATTAGGTTTCTCGTGCTTTTCTATGGTGTTCGTGTTATTTTAGTATTAGATAGATAAACCTAGCAAATTTACGATTGCGTGAATCCTGAATGTTGATTTAAAATAGAGATTAAATAATTTGGCAATAAAGGCATTTCTGGGGCTTTGTGCCTAATAGAGCGTCAGACGCTAATTATAACTAATTTCTCTAAGTTTTAACGTTTTTGTTTCAACAAAACAACGCCCCGATGGTTGTTATAGCTAAAATACTTACTGAGTAATGCTCAATTTTCTTTACGTAATTGGCAAATTCAGCACTACACTTAATGATTTTGATTATGTCATGCCATAAGGCTTAATTATTACTGCCCAAATGCTTCAAAATTTAACAATTGTAATCATTTTCGATGATAATAGACGCAACAACTCTGTGAACGAGTCAGTGTGCATTGTTACAACGAAATTCACGATTGATTTTACGTTCTACTCTTGGCTCAACGGCCATGCTTGGTCGAGTGAAATGTTTACATATTCGAAACCTTACTTGGCCAAGGATGGAGGGATCACTAAAGAGCTGATACAAAGTGACTGGAAGGGAGGAGGGCATGACATTTCTTATATGGCCACAACTTAATGAGTGTTTTTTATACAAGTAACTCATACCAGCTTTTGGAAAAGCTTTTGGTCATTTTTAAATCCATGCTATTTAAATAACTAGAGTTTTTTAACGACCTAAAATCGCCATTTTCACAATGAAACGCCGAAAAGTCATTTTAACATTCAATCTTAATCAACTTTATGTTCGGTAATGTAAGAAATGGCTAATGACATGTCACCAAGCATGCGGAGTTTAAAATCTGGGAAGTTTATTGCAAATACCTAATCTGGTTTGACGTTTCTAAATTTACGGAACGGACGGTAAGTATTTTTTTTGCAAAATATGGGATTGAAACGACACGTTAAGTGCAAAAATAGCATATAACACCATATCCCAGAGACAACGACTTTTCAAATTTGTCGTTTTTTTCCCGATAGCGACCGCCATTGGGGAATCTCGCACAATTAACAATTGAGTTGGAGACGCGTGAGTTCGATGTCCAAGCAGAACGGCGCAGGTCATGTGGTACCGGATATTCGAATAGTAAAATGCCATTCGAATATTTTATTATTGAATATTCTGCCCAGCCCTAGTTGTTACGTGTGCTGTTGTTACGATGTCTTGGTATTTTAAATACGCACTTAAGGTTTGTTGCTATTTTACCTTGCGTTGTTTGTGTGCGGCTCTTCATAACTTTGAGCTTTGAAATGCGGCTCTGGGACTAAAAAAGTTTGAGAACCACTGCCTTAGAGGGAACACTGGTCGTGGTCCATCCAGTAAAAAATAACATACGAAACGCACATTTTTACTGGGGAAGGGAAGTCGCGGGGAACCGGGATTGGTTATCGAGCAGCGACACCCAAGGTTCAATATCTAATTTAATTTCTAAGGTCAGAAATTGGGTTTTTAGATTACTTTTAATATAGATGAGTATAGCTTTGGCAGCTGAACCACATATAGTATCAAATAGACATGAAAGTTATATGAGTCGACCATAAATGGTACATGGCAACATCCTAATCGATTCTCCGATTGACAGGCAAACAAAGTTCGGATAGGATAGGATTTACATATTTATCCTGGGGGGGAGAGGAAAACCGATAAGACGGCTTAACCATAAGGCGACCCACGGCCTCTCGTCCGGTTACCAGTCCATGTCGGGTATGGGATTAGTTTTAGTTAATTTTTTCAGAAGCATGGACTTGATGGTGGAGGAAGCTGTAACCCTGGGGTCGGCAAACTGCGGCCCGCAAACAAATTTTCGTGGCCCTCGAACGACTTTCAATTCATAAAATAAAAATTGATTCTATCCAAATGGATTTATGTGGTAACAAATGTCGCTGTACGTCATTTGTTTTATAGAAAGTAGAGTCAGTTGTAAGTCGTTTATTTGATGAACGTCGTCCCATTGTATTGGCTGTAATTAATTTAAAAGTGTCTGGGAAATAGAGGGAAGTTTGCGACGAGCGCCAAACATTCCAAAATGGTTGGAGGGAAAAATATGTTTCCTTTTCAAGTTTGCTTGATATGCCAGGTCAGCATCACAGTTGTTAAGGTGTTTAATGTTAAACGTGTCATTGCAAATACGAAATTAGGGGTGTATGCCGCACATCTGTGTTTTAGGCCAATATGGTCTTGTGCATACATCCCGTCTTCAGTATTTATAATTACTTACTCTTTTATATTGCTTTTACGAGACGAATAAACATATATATGTACATACATACATACATACCCGGAGCTGCGCCACTGCTCATCGTGCGACAGTTTAAAACGTGAAGTGGGCAACTTCGGAAGCACATATGGCTGTGAGCAGATCTTTCTAAAAGGTATGGCACTAGGAAAAATTGCGCACTCGCTCGTCAGATTGTCAATTGGACGAAGTAACGAAGGGCAATGAAGTTGCCGCTTTGACCTGAACACAGAAACAACATCATTAGGCCATGGGCCGAAATCTGTAAAGCGCTTAAAAATCGAGTTCGTGGTGACTCTCGAGGGGGAACCTGAATTTTGGTGGGTCAAAAAGCTAAAAGCCTAATTTACTAAATATAAAAAGTTGACATCTCCAAAGTGGAGCATTACGTCACAATTAACGATGACGTCACATGCCCTCACAACCCATATCTACCTTATAATATTCTACTTAAACCTCGGATTTGTACGTCGAATACCGAAACCTTTGACGGATTCGTAAAATAAAATTTTCGAGGGGTAAGTTTTTGTCTCAAATGACGTCACAATTTTCTCTTTGGTCAAATGTGACGTCATAACTGCTTTTTAACATTTTTTTTCTGTTATTGTGCGGTGACTAAGTAATCTGCAATGACCATCCCTGCTGTTTCCTATCGATACACACAGAAACGGATATTTCAAAACTAGTTTTTTATGGCATATTCTTCCGTAAAAGTAACAAAACTAATTATGGCAAAAATAAACATTAAAAAACACTATGCTATGAAAAGAACACAAAACGAGAGAGCAAGAGCGCGTTTGGCCAGAAATAATAAAAAAACAAAAGGCAAAATATTTCTCATGTCCTAATAATTATCTAATCAGCGTCACCTGCTATAAAATCTACTATGAGAGTTGTAAGAATTGCAAAAAAAAACAATTAAAATATTTAAAATAAACAAGCAAGCGGCTAATATGGTGCATATATCACTATTGAATATATATGTTTAAATTGAAATAATTCGTGCTATCTCGTATAATGAATGTATATCACTATTTTAGTTGTTTGGGATGGACTTCATGAAAGTTAAAACCACATTTCGATACCAATATCATCGTCTTCTTCACGGATGACATCCGCGTTGCTACAATCAATGCAACTGCACAAACTGGAGCATGAAAACCCTGACTTCACACAAGGGCATTTGCTGCTCTTGCAATTTAATTTGGCGCATCTGCATTTAGAGTGATTTAACACTGAGTTTGGGGCAATTTGTTTTGAAATCCATTTAATATTTATATTACTATCATTTACTATCCATCCGTGACCATCAGGATTTGGAGCAGATATAAAATTTTGTAGTGCTCTTCTGTGTATGGCACATTGGTAGTTTGCACGTGCTGAATGGAGTACGATAGCATCATCAGATGGGGGCATACAGGGTTCGTCTAACGATTTATTTTGAAATATTTCAAAACGTACTTCGTCAACAGTCATCTCATCAGAGTAACCATAAAGAGTGCAAACAAACTTTGGAAGTTGAATATAAATATTTTCTGGAATGTACCACTGATCTCCTAACTTTGAAAAAGCCTGTATGAATTCTTTTGATTTCAATAAATGTCGCATACCCTTCATTTTTCCCTTTCCACGGAAAGCGCTAATGGTGTCACATCCGCTAAATACATGTAGACCCAGAATAGCTTTGCAAAAGACATTTCCGAAGTAGTTAATCATTTTTCTGATTGATTACATCCTGGACTGCGAACCACTTCTCACTAAAAAATACAAATTACATCCAATATCGGAAGAATGTGCCAATGACAATATCAATACATCGGTATCAGGACTATTAATAATTACGTCGTTAAATTCCGATGAACAATGCTTTGCGTGTAATAAAAGCTTGATATCTGCTTCTTCGTGATCGTTGACCAAAGAAGGCTCGCCCGATACGCAAAGCTGGAATTGGCTGAAATTGATGCAGTGACACTCAGCACCGCGGCCGATAAAAATTTTCTTATTCCCTACAGGACATGAAGGTTGATAATTCGGTGCAAACGAAATTAAAAATTCCACAAGAGCCTCCCTATTCTTGCCGGAAAACAAAAACTTTTTAAACTGTTTAGGCGTTTTTTGTTCAAATCCTACTATTTTGATGATTTCGCTTTCATTCCATGATCTTCGACACCTTTCAAAATTTTTTATGCTAATATCTGGATAAGTGTCACACACAAAGTCAACCCTGTTACAATTGTAAGACTTTGCCATATTAATTATTCTGTCGAAAATCATATTTAAGAGTGTTCCAAAAGTTTCCGGAATATTATTCAAAGATTGCAATGAAGCCATACCATCTATTACGAGAGCTGCATTCCATTGGATAGGATAGGATATACATATTTATCCCGGGGGAGAGGAATCCTTCACAATGTTAATGAGTAAATAAAAACAATGTATTGTTTGATAAAATATATAAAAAGGCCACATATTCGTCTCATTGTGGCAGCCTTTAAATACAGCAATAGAAAGTGCGAATGCGCCATAATTTGAAGTGAAATGCGGCGATTGTTCATAGGTGGAAATTAATGCGGCCCGCACGTAACCGTATATTTGGCCCGCAAGTACATAAAGTATGCCGACCCCTGCTGTAACCGACCAGCGGTTACGTGAACCATCCTACGACGGCGAGGAGTCCAGCAATCCTCTCGCACATAACTACGCCGCATGGGATTCGAACCTGCGAACCCACGCAGGTAAGTTTGTGTAATTGTTTGTGAAGTGTGTAAATTGATTGAGATATAGTAGTTGCTGAGGTAGCGTGCCGGGCATTGATGAAATAAAAAAAAGAAGACAGGTAATATCATTCTAATCAGATCTATGTTGTAGTAAGTTAGACGAAGTACCGGTACTGTGTGTAATCAATCATGCAGATGCATGGTACATCAATACATACATGTTGTTCATTAAAACCATGTATTAAGATGGAGAGTCATTGAATCAGCTGCTTATCGACAAAAGTGTAACATATGTAATATAAGTTAGCTACAAACTATGTTAGTTGTCGACTATAGTGGTATAAACAACGGGCTCCTGTCGCTTGCGCAAAAACTGTATCTAATTTTGCTATGAATCTGACATCAATAATTTTATTTTGGTCGTTCTGGCATAAAACAAAACAAGTACAAACGGACGA
This sequence comes from Styela clava, assembly GCF_964204865.1. Lineage (NCBI taxonomy): Eukaryota > Metazoa > Chordata > Ascidiacea > Stolidobranchia > Styelidae > Styela > Styela clava. Next base: position 6,940,502 of record NC_135258.1, on the reverse strand, counting down.
ACAAAATATATTTACATAAATATTTATCCCGAGGGAGAGGAATGTCGGCCTAATCATATGGCGAACCATGGCCTCTCGTCCCTTTCCCAGTCCATGACCGGTATGGGATTACCGTGTTTTATTAAATAGCACGTTTTAATTCAAAATAGCTGCAAAACATAGATAATTATCAATCATTCAAAACGTGCAGGAAAATTTTTTTGCTATCGACTAGGTAAAAGAATTCCGTGTTATTGACTAGATCTTATTTTAAGGGGAGGGCTTATATTAAAATCATTTTTGAAATTCAGGCAAGGTCTCATTTTCAGGGTAGGTCTTATTTTTGGGGAAACACGGTAGTTATTATGTATACCATGCATGGACGACGGGGAAAGCCATAGCCGCGTGAAGACCTACCTCTACGGTGGCGTGAAGTCCACCAAGGTGCAATATATTTATAATAAAGATACACAATGCGACATAAAAATGCGTTGTACTTATATAGAAAGAGATTGATGCATTCTGCACACCACCAATCTTCGTAAAACATTTAATGTTTAAACAAATAAACTTTGACATTTTACGACAGGATCATAGATTGAAATCGATGACACATCAAGTATAAAAATATTTCTGTAGATTGGAGAATTCGTTCCATAGAAATCTAATCAATTTCGACTTATGGCTCAGTGGCAATAACTAACTGAATCAAGGCTATGAAATAGTGATATTTCATCAATTAAATTTAATAGATGTTAATTGAGACCTGTTCTTAAACAAACGATTGTTAATTATTTTAAACAATGCTCAAGGGCGTGTCATGTATATTATTTGAATATAGAACCCGTTGCGAACTGTGGGGATATAGCTCAGTGGTAGAGCATTCGACTGCAGATCGAGAGGTCCCTGGTTTAAATCCGGGTGACCCCTTTTTTGACTTCCACATCACACATTCTCAATACCAAGTATTTCTAATGTTCGAACAATTAAACTTTGACATTCTACGGCAAACGAATGGATTGAAATCGATGACACTTTAATTCTGATACCCTTTTTGAAGTTTGCAGAAATCATTTCTCAGAAATCAAATCATTTTTGAATATTAGTCGTTTTCGCAAGGGTTTATTTATTAACTGGTCAGTTCATAAGCTGATTCAAGGATCCGGAAATAAAGGAATGACCCCGACGTGATTTGAACACGCAACCTTCTGATCTGGAGTCAGACGCGCTACCGTTGCGCCACGGAGTCACTGTGTGTCGCGGTTTAAATCTTCGTTCATATATTTGAAACCCAATATTGATGACTCTGTCAAGCATGAACTGATAAATTGAGGAGAGAATCTTTCCGAACAGATAAAATATGTTTTCTATATTAATGCCCGTGGGGTAAAAAGCGGACCGTTGTGGATTGTGGGGATATAGCTCAGTGGTAGAGCATTCGACTGCAGTTCGAGAGGTCCCTGGTTCAAATCCGGGTGTCCCCTTTTATGACTTTCACATCAAACATTCTCAATATCAAGTATTTTAATGTTCGAACAATTAAACTTTGGCATTCTACGGCAAACCAATGGATTGAAATCGATGTCACTTTAATTCTAATAACCTTTTTGAAGTTTGCAGAAATCAAATCATTTTTGAATATTAGTCGTTTTCGCAAGGGTTTATTTATTCACTGGTCAGTTCATAAGCTGATTCAAGGATCCGGAAATAAAGGAATGACCCCGACGTGATTTGAACACGCAACCTTCTGATCTGGAGTCAGACGCGCTACCGTTGCGCCACGGAGTCACTGTGTGTCGCGGATGAAATCTTCGTTCATATATTTGAAACCCAATATTGATGACTCTGTCAAGCATGAACTGATAAATTGAGGAGAGATTCTTTCCGAACAGATAAAATAGGTTTTCTATATTAATTCCCGTGGGGTAAAAAACAGATCGCTGTGGATTGTGGGGATATAGCTCAGTGGTAGAGCATTCGACTGCAGATCGATAGGTCCCTGATTCAAATCCGGGTGTCCCCATGTATGACCTTCACATCACACTTTCTCAAAATCTAATTTTTAATGTTTCAACAAGTAATTTTGACATCTAAAGATTCTGTCGCTTCGAACATTCAGGGCGGTCAATACATCATAAATCTTTCAATGTTGAAACAAATATTCTTTGACATTTTACGACAGGCTCATAGATAGAAAACTATGACACTAATTGTCTTATAATTTGTTTGTGGATTGCTGAATTCATTCCGCAGAAGGCCAATCAATTTCAACTATTTGTTGCACACATATGGCGGTTAATATTTTGTAAAATATTTAATGTTTAAACAAATAAACTTTGACATTTTACAGCAGGCTTATAAATTGAAATCAATCACACTTCAAGTATAAAAATATTTCAGTAGATTGCAGAATTCGTTTCTCAGATATCTAATCAATTTCGACCTATAACTTAGTGGCTATAACTATCTGAACCACGGCTATGAAATAGTGATATTTCATCAATTAAATTTAATAGATGTTAATTGAGACCTGTTTTAAACAAACGATTGTTAATTACTTTAAACAATGCCCAAGGGCGTGTTATGTATATTATTTAAATATAGAACCCGTAGGGCACTGTGGGGATATAGCTCAGTGGTAGAGCATTCGACTGCAGATCGAGAGGTCCCTGGTTCAAATCCGGGTGTCCGCTTTTATGACTTTCACATCAAACATTCTCAATACCAAGTATTTTAATGTTCGAACAATTAAACTTTGACATTCTACGGCAAACCAATGGATTGAAATCGATGACACTTTAATTCTGATACCCTTTTTGAAGTTTGCAGAAATCGTTTCTCAGAAATCAAATCATTTTTGAATATTAGTCGTTTTCGCAAGGGTTTATTTATTAACTGGCCAGTTCATAAGCTGATTCAAGGATCCGGAACTAAAGGAATGACCCCGACGTGATTTGAACACGCGATCTTCTAATGTGGAGTCAGACGCGCTACCGTTGCGCCACGGAGTCACTGTGTGTCGCGGATTAAATCTTCGTTCATATATTTGAAACCCAATATTGCTGACTCTGTCAAGCATGAACTGATAAATTGAGGAGAGATTCTTTCCGAACAGATAAAATAGGTTTTCTATATTAATGCCCGTGGGATAAAAAAACAAATTTTTATGTTTCAACAAGTAATTTTGTCATCCAAAGATTCTGTCGCTTCGAACATTTAGGGCGGTCAATACATCATAAATCTTTCAATGTCGAAACAAATATTCTTTGACATTTTACGACAGGCTCAAAGATAGAAAACTATGACACTAATTGTCTTATAATTTGTTTGGGGATTGCTGAATTCGTTCCGCAGAAGGCTAATCAATTTCAACTATTTGTTGCACACATATGGCGGTTAATAATTTGCAAAACATTTAATGTTTAAACAAATAAACTTTGACATTTTACGGCAGGCTTATAAATTGAAATCGATCACACTTCAAGTATAAAAATATTTCAGTAGATTGCAGAATTCGTTTCTCAGATATCTAATCAATTTCGACCTATAACTTGCTGGCTAAAACTATCTGAACCACGGCTATGAAATAGTGATATTTCATCAATTAAATTTAATAGATGTTAATTGAGACCTATTTTAAACAAACGATTGTTAATTACTTTAAACAATGCCCAAGGGCGTGTTATGTATATCATTTGAATATAGAACCCGTAGTGCACTGTGGGGATATAGCTCAGTGGTAGAGCATTGGACTGCAGATCGAGAGGTCTTCGGTTCAAATCCGGGTGTCCCCTTCTATGGCTTTCACATCAAACATTCTCAAAACCAAGTATTTCTAAAGTTCGAACAATTAAACTTTGGCATTCTACGGCAAACCAATGGATTGAAGTCGATGACACTTTAATTCTAATACTCTTTTTGAAGTTTGCAGAAATCATTTCTCAGAAATCAAATCCTTTTTGAATATAAGTGATTTGAACGACGTGATTTAAACACTTTTGAATATTAGTGATTTGTACGACGTGATTTGAACACGCAACCCTCTGATCTGGAGTCAGACGCGCTACCGTTGCGCCACGGAGTCACTGTGTGTCGCGGATTAAATCTTCGTTCATATATTTGAAACCCAATATTGATGACTCTGTTTAGTATGAACTGATAAATTGAGGAGAGATTCTTTCCTAACAGATAAAATAGGTTTTCTATATTAATGCCCGTGGGGTAAAAAGCGGACCGTTGTGGATTGTGGGGATATAGCTCAGTGGTAAAGCATTCGACTGCAGATCGATAGGTCCCTGATTCAAATCCGGGTGTCCCTATGTATGACTTTCACATCACACTTTCTCAAAATCAAATTTTTAATGTTTCAACAAGTAATTTTGACATCTAAAGATTCTGTCGCTTCGAACATTCACGGCGGTCAATACATCATAAATCTTTCAATGTTGAAACAAATATTCTTTGACATTTTACGACAGGCTCATAGAAAGAAAACCATGACACTAATTGTCTTATAATTTGTTTGGGGATTGCTGAACTCGTTCCGCAGAAGGCTAATCAATTTCAACTATTTGTTGCACACATATGGCGGTTAATAATTTGCAAAACATTTAATGTTTAAACAAATAAACTTTGACATTTTACGGCAGGCTTATAAATTGAAATCGATCACACTTCAAGTATAAAAATATTTCAGTAGATTGCAGAAATCGATTCTCAGATATCTAATCAATTTCGACCTATAACTTAGTGGCTATAACTATCTGAACCACGGCTATGAAATGGTGATATTTCATCAATTAAATTTAATAGATGTTAATTGAGACCTGTTTTAAACAAACGATTGTTAATTACTTTAAACAATGCCCAAGGGCGTGTTATGTATATTATTTAAATATAGAACCCGTAGTGCGCTGTGGGGATATAGCTCAGTGGTAGAGCATTCGACTGCAGATCGAGAGGTCCCTGGTTCAAATCCGGGTGTCCCCTTTTATGACTTTCACATCAAACATTCTCAATACCAAGTATTTCTAATGTTCGAACAATTAAACTTTGACATTCTACGGCAAACGAATGGATTGAAATCGATGACACTTTAATTCTGATACCCTTTTTGAAGTTTGCAGAAATCCTTTCTCAGAAATCAAATCATTTTTGAATATTAGTCGTTTTCGCAAGGGTTTATTTATTAACTGGTCAGTTCATAAGCTGATTCAAGGATCCGGAAATAAAGGAATGACCCCGACGTGATTTGAACACGCAACCTTCTGATCTGGAGTCAGACGCGCTACCGTTGCGCCACGGAGTCACTGTGTGTCGCGGTTTAAATCTTCGTTCATATATTTGAAACCCAATATTGATGACTCTGTCAAGCATGAACTGATAAATTGAGGAGAGAATCTTTCCGAACAGATAAAATATGTTTTCTATATTAATGCCCGTGGGGTAAAAAGCGGACCGTTGTGGATTGTGGGGATATAGCTCAGTGGTAGAGCATTCGACTGCAGATCGATAGGTCACTGATTCAAATCCGGGTGTCCCCATGTATGACTTTCACATCACACTTTCTCAAAATCGAATTTTTAATGTTCCAACAAGTAATTTTGACATCTAAGGATTCTGTCGTTTTGAACATTCATGGCGGTCAATACATCATAAATCTTTCAATGTTGAAACAAATATTCTTTGACATTTTGCGACAGGCTCATAGATAGAAAACTATGACACTAATTGTCTTATAATTTGTTTGGGGATTGCTGAATTCGTTCCGCAGAAGGCTAAGCAATTTCAACTATTTGTTGCACACATATGACGGTTAATAATTTGCAAAACATTTAATGTTTAAACAAATAAACTTTGACATTTTACGGCAGGCTTATCATTTGAAATCGATCACACTTCAAGTATAAAAATATTTCAGTAGATTGCAGAAATCGATTCTCAGATATCTAATCAATTTCGACCTATAACTTAGTGGCTATAACTATCTGAACCACGGCTATGAAATGGTGATATTTCATCAATTAAATTTAATAGATGTTAATTGAGACCTGTTTTAAACAAACGATTGTTAATTACTTTAAACAATCCCCAAGGGCGTGTTATGTATATTATTTAAATATAGAACCCGTAGTGCACTGTGGGGATATAGCTCAGTGGTAGAGCATTCGACTGCAGATCGAGAGGTCCCTGGTTCAAATCAGGGTGTCCCCTTTGATGACTTTCACATCAAACATTCTCAATACCAAGTATTTCTAATGTTCAAACAATTAAACTTTGACATTCTACGGCAAACGAATGGATTGAAATCGATGACACTTTAATTCTGATACCCTTTTTGAAGTTTGCAGAAATCATTTCTCAGAAATCAAATCATTTTTGAATATTAGTCGTTTTCGCAAGGGTTTATTTATTAACTGGTCAGTTCATAAGCTGATTCAAGGATCCGGAAATAAAGGAATGACCCCGACGTGATTTGAACACGCAACCTTCTGATCTGGAGTCAGACGCGCTACCGTTGCGCCACGGAGTCACTGTGTGTCGCGGTTTAAATCTTCGTTCATATATTTGAAACCCAATATTGATGACTCTGTCAAGCATGAACTGATAAATTGAGGAGAGAATCTTTCCGAACAGATAAAATAGGTTTTCTATATTAATGCCCGTGGGGTAAAAAGCGGACCGTTGTGGATTGTGGGGATATAGCTCAGTGGTAGAGCATTCGACTGCAGATCGATAGGTCCCTGATTCAAATCCGGGTGTCCCCATGTATGACTTTCACATCACACTTTCTCAAAATCAAATTTTTAATGTTTCAACAAGTAATTTTGACATCTAAAGATTCTGTCGTTTTGAACATTTATGGCGGTCAATACATCATAAATCTTTCAATGTTGAAACAAATATTCTTTGACATTTTGCGACAGGCTCATAGATAGAAAACTATGACACTAATTGTCTTATAATTTGTTTGGGGATTGCTGAATTCGTTCCGCAGAAGGCTAATCAATTTCAAATATTTGTTGCACACATATGGCGGGTAATATTTTGTAAAACATTTAATGTTTAAACAAATAAACTTTGACATTTTACGACAGGCTTATAAACTGAAATCGATCTCACTTCAAGTATAAAAATATTTCAGTAGATTGCAGAATTCGTTTCTCAGATATCTAATCAATTTCGACCTATAACTTAGTGGCTATAACTATCTGAACCACGGCTATGAAACTGTGATATTTCATCAATTAAATTTAATAGATGTTAATTGAGACCTGTTTTAAACAAACGATTGTTAATTACTTTAAACAATGCCCAAGCCCGTGTTATGTATATTATTTAAATATAGAACCCGTAGTGCACTGTGGGGATATAGCTCAGTGGTAGAGCATTCGACTGCAGATCGAGAGGTCCCTGGTTAAAATCCGGGTGTCCCCTTTTATGACTTTCACATCAAACATTCTCAATACCAAGTATTTCTAATGTTCGAACAATTAAACTTTGACATTCTACGGCAAACGAATGGATTGAAATCGATGACACTTTAATTCTGATACCCTTTTTGAAGTTTGCAGAAATCCTTTCTCAGAAATCAAATCATTTTTGAATATTAGTCGTTTTCGCAAGGGTTTATTTATTAACTGGTCAGTTCATAAGCTGATTCAAGGATCCGGAAATAAAGGAATGACCCCGACGTGATTTGAACACGCAACCTTCTGATCTGGAGTCAGACGCGCTACCGTTGCGCCACGGAGTCACTGTGTGTCGCGGTTTAAATCTTCGTTCATATATTTGAAACCCAATATTGATGACTCTGTCAAGCATGAACTGATAAATTGAGGAGAGAATCTTTCCGAACAGATAAAATATGTTTTCTATATTAATGCCCGTGGGGTAAAAAGCGGACCGTTGTGGATTGTGGGGATATAGCTCAGTGGTAGAGCATTCGACTGCAGATCGATAGGTCACTGATTCAAATCCGGGTGTCCCCATGTATGACTTTCACATCACACTTTCTCAAAATCGAATTTTTAATGTTCCAACAAGTAATTTTGACATCTAAGGATTCTGTCGTTTTGAACATTCATGGCGGTCAATACATCATAAATCTTTCAATGTTGAAACAAATATTCTTTGACATTTTGCGACAGGCTCATAGATAGAAAACTATGACACTAATTGTCTTATAATTTGTTTGGGGATTGCTGAATTCGTTCCGCAGAAGGCTAAGCAATTTCAACTATTTGTTGCACACATATGACGGTTAATAATTTGCAAAACATTTAATGTTTAAACAAATAAACTTTGACATTTTACGGCAGGCTTATCATTTGAAATCGATCACACTTCAAGTATAAAAATATTTCAGTAGATTGCAGAAATCGATTCTCAGATATCTAATCAATTTCGACCTATAACTTAGTGGCTATAACTATCTGAACCACGGCTATGAAATGGTGATATTTCATCAATTAAATTTAATAGATGTTAATTGAGACCTGTTTTAAACAAACGATTGTTAATTACTTTAAACAATCCCCAAGGGCGTGTTATGTATATTATTTAAATATAGAACCCGTAGTGCACTGTGGGGATATAGCTCAGTGGTAGAGCATTCGACTGCAGATCGAGAGGTCCCTGGTTCAAATCAGGGTGTCCCCTTTGATGACTTTCACATCAAACATTCTCAATACCAAGTATTTCTAATGTTCAAACAATTAAACTTTGACATTCTACGGCAAACGAATGGATTGAAATCGATGACACTTTAATTCTGATACCCTTTTTGAAGTTTGCAGAAATCATTTCTCAGAAATCAAATCATTTTTGAATATTAGTCGTTTTCGCAAGGGTTTATTTATTAACTGGTCAGTTCATAAGCTGATTCAAGGATCCGGAAATAAAGGAATGACCCCGACGTGATTTGAACACGCAACCTTCTGATCTGGAGTCAGACGCGCTACCGTTGCGCCACGGAGTCACTGTGTGTCGCGGTTTAAATCTTCGTTCATATATTTGAAACCCAATATTGATGACTCTGTCAAGCATGAACTGATAAATTGAGGAGAGAATCTTTCCGAACAGATAAAATAGGTTTTCTATATTAATGCCCGTGGGGTAAAAAGCGGACCGTTGTGGATTGTGGGGATATAGCTCAGTGGTAGAGCATTCGACTGCAGATCGATAGGTCCCTGATTCAAATCCGGGTGTCCCCATGTATGACTTTCACATCACACTTTCTCAAAATCAAATTTTTAATGTTTCAACAAGTAATTTTGACATCTAAAGATTCTGTCGTTTTGAACATTTATGGCGGTCAATACATCATAAATCTTTCAATGTTGAAACAAATATTCTTTGACATTTTGCGACAGGCTCATAGATAGAAAACTATGACACTAATTGTCTTATAATTTGTTTGGGGATTGCTGAATTCGTTCCGCAGAAGGCTAATCAATTTCAAATATTTGTTGCACACATATGGCGGGTAATATTTTGTAAAACATTTAATGTTTAAACAAATAAACTTTGACATTTTACGACAGGCTTATAAACTGAAATCGATCTCACTTCAAGTATAAAAATATTTCAGTAGATTGCAGAATTCGTTTCTCAGATATCTAATCAATTTCGACCTATAACTTAGTGGCTATAACTATCTGAACCACGGCTATGAAACTGTGATATTTCATCAATTAAATTTAATAGATGTTAATTGAGACCTGTTTTAAACAAACGATTGTTAATTACTTTAAACAATGCCCAAGCCCGTGTTATGTATATTATTTAAATATAGAACCCGTAGTGCACTGTGGGGATATAGCTCAGTGGTAGAGCATTCGACTGCAGATCGAGAGGTCCCTGGTTAAAATCCGGGTGTCCCCTTTTATGACTTTCACATCAAACATTCTCAATACCAAGTATTTCTAATGTTCGAACAATTAAACTTTGACATTCTACGGCAAACCAATGGATTGAAATCGATGACACTTTAATTCTGATACCCTTTTTGAAGTTTGCAGAAATCATTTCTCAGAAATCAAATCATTTTTGAATATTAGTCGTTTTCGCAAGGGTTTATTTATTCACTGGTCAGTTCATAAGCTGATTCAAGGATCCGGAAATAAAGGAATGACCCCGACGTGATTTGAACACGCAACCTTCTGATCTGGAGTCAGACGCGCTACCGTTGCGCCACGGAGTCACTGTGTGTCGCGGTTTAAATCTTCGTTCATATATTTGAAACCCAATATTGATAACTCTGTCAAGCATGAACTGATAAATTGAGGAGAGAATCTTTACGAACAGATAAAATAGGTTTTCTATATTAATGCCCGTGGGGTAAAAAGCGGACCGTTGTGGATTTTGGGGAAATAGCTCAGTGGTAGAGCATTCGACTGCAGATCGATAGGTCCCTGATTCAAATCCGGGTGTCCCCATGTATGACTTTCACATCACACTTTCTCAAAATCAAATTTTTAATGTTCCAACAAGTAATTTTGACATCTAAAGATTCTGTCGTTTCGAACATTCATGGCGGTCAATACATCATAAATCTTTCAATGTTGAAACAAATATTCTTTGACATTTTGCGACAGGCTCATAGATAGAAAACTATGACACTAATTGTCTTATAATTTGTTTGGGGATTGCTGAATTCGTTCCGCAGAAGGCTAATCAATTTCAACTATTTGTTGCACACATATGGCGGGTAATATTTTGTAAAACATTTAATGTTTAAACAAATAAACTTTGACATTTTACGACAGGCTTATAAACTGAAATCGATCTCACTTCAAGTATAAAAATATTTCAGTAGATTGCAGAATTCGTTTCTCAGATATCTAATCAATTTCGACCTATAACTTAGTGGCTATAACTATCTGAACCACGGCTATGAAACTGTGATATTTCATCAATTAAATTTAATAGATGTTAATTGAGACCTGTTTTAAACAAACGATTGTTAATTACTTTAAACAATGCCCAAGCCCGTGTTATGTATATTATTTAAATATAGAACCCGTAGTGCACTGTGGGGATATAGCTCAGTGGTAGAGCATTCGACTGCAGATCGAGAGGTCCCTGGTTAAAATCCGGGTGTCCCCTTTTATGACTTTCACATCAAACATTCTCAATACCAAGTATTTCTAATGTTCGAACAATTAAACTTTGACATTCTACGGCAAACCAATGGATTGAAATCGATGACACTTTAATTCTGATACCCTTTTTGAAGTTTGCAGAAATCATTTCTCAGAAATCAAATCATTTTTGAATATTAGTCGTTTTCGCAAGGGTTTATTTATTCACTGGTCAGTTCATAAGCTGATTCAAGGATCCGGAAATAAAGGAATGACCCCGACGTGATTTGAACACGCAACCTTCTGATCTGGAGTCAGACGCGCTACCGTTGCGCCACGGAGTCACTGTGTGTCGCGGTTTAAATCTTCGTTCATATATTTGAAACCCAATATTGATAACTCTGTCAAGCATGAACTGATAAATTGAGGAGAGAATCTTTACGAACAGATAAAATAGGTTTTCTATATTAATGCCCGTGGGGTAAAAAGCGGACCGTTGTGGATTTTGGGGAAATAGCTCAGTGGTAGAGCATTCGACTGCAGATCGATAGGTCCCTGATTCAAATCCGGGTGTCCCCATGTATGACTTTCACATCACACTTTCTCAAAATCAAATTTTTAATGTTCCAACAAGTAATTTTGACATCTAAAGATTCTGTCGTTTCGAACATTCATGGCGGTCAATACATCATAAATCTTTCAATGTTGAAACAAATATTCTTTGACATTTTGCGACAGGCTCATAGATAGAAAACTATGACACTAATTGTCTTATAATTTGTTTGGGGATTGCTGAATTCGTTCCGCAGAAGGCTAATCAATTTCAACTATTTGTTGCACACATATGGCGGGTAATATTTTGTAAAACATTTAATGTTTAAACAAATAAACTTTGACAAATAAATTGAGGAGAGAATCTTTCCGAACAGATAAAATATGTTTTCTATATTAATGCCCGTGGGGTAAAAAGCGGACCGTTGTGGATTGTGGGGATATAGCTCAGTGGTAGAGCATTCGACTGCAGATCGATAGGTCCCTGATTCAAATCCGGGTGTCCCCATGTATGACTTTCACATCACACTTTCTCAAAATCAAATTTTTAATGTTCCAACAAGTAATTTTGACATTTAAAGATTCTGTCGTTTCGAACATTCATGGCGGTCAATACATCTGGAGTCAGACGCGCTACCGTTGCGCCACTGAGTCACTGTGTGTCGCGGTTTAAATCTTCGTTCATATATTTGAAACCCAATATTGATGACTCTGTCAAGCATGGACTGATAAATTGAGGAGAGAATCTTTCCGAACAGATAAAATAGGTTTTCTATATTAATGCCCGTGGGGTAAAAAGCGGACCGTTGTGGACTGTGGGGATATAGCTCAGTGGTAGAGCATTCGACTGCAGATCGATAGGTCCCTGATTCAAATCCGGGTGTCCCCATGTATGACTTTCACATCACACTTTCTCAAAATCAAATTTTTAATGTTTCAACAAGTAATTTTGACATCTAAAGATTCTGTCGTTTCGAACATTCATGGCGGTCAATACATCATAAATCTTTCAATGTTGAAACAAATATTCTTTGACATTTTGCGACAGGCTCATAGATAGAAAACTATGACACTAATTGTCTTATAATTTGTTTGGGGATTGCTGAATTCGTTCCGCAGAAGGCTAATCAATTTCAACTATTTGTTTGACACATATGGCGGGTAATATTTTGTAAAACATTTAATGTTTAAACAAATAAACTTTGACATTTTACGACAGGCTTATAAACTGAAATCGATCTCACTTCAAGTATAAAAATATTTCAGTAGATTGCAGAATTCGTTTCTCAGATATCTAATCAATTTCGACCTATAACTTAGTGGCTATAACTATCTGAACCACGGCTATGAAATTGTGATATTTCATGAATTAAATTTAATAGATGTTAATTGAGACCTGTTTTAAACAAACGATTGTTAATTACTTTAAACAATGCCCAAGCCCGTGTTATGTATATTATTTAAATATAGAACCCGTAGTGCACTGTGGGGATATAGTTAGTGGTAGAGCATTCGACTGCAGATCGAGAGGTCCCTGGTTCAAATCCGGGTGTCCCCTTTTATGACTTTCACATCAAACATTCTCAATACCAAGTATTTCTAATGTTCGAACAATTAAACTTTGACATTCAACGGCAAACCAATGGATTGAAATCGATGACACTTTAATTCTGATACCCTTTTTGAAGTTTGCAGAAATCATTTCTCAGAAATCAAATCATTTTTGAATATTAGTCGTTTTCGCAAGGGTTTATTTATTCACTGGTCAGTTCATAAGATGATTCAAGGATCCGGAAATAAAGGAATGACCCCGACGTGATTTGAACACGCAACCTTCTGATCTGGAGTCAGACGCGCTACCGTTGCGCCACGGAGTCACTGTGTGTTGCGGTTTAAATCTTCGTTCATATATTTGAAACCCAATATTGATGACTCTGTCAAGCATGAACTGATAAATTGAGGAGAGAATCTTTACGAACAGATAAAATAGGTTTTCTATATTAATGCCCGTGGGGTAAAAAGCGGACCGTTGTGGATTGTGGGGATATAGCTCAGTGGTAGAGCATTCGACTGCAGATCGATAGGTCCCTGATTCAAATCCGGGTGTCCCCATGTATGACTTTCACATCACACTTTCTCAAAATCAAATTTTTAATGTTTCAACAAGTAATTTTGACATCTAAAGATTCTGTCGTTTCGAACATTCATGGCGGTCAATACATTATAAATCTTTCAATGTTGAAACAAATATTCTTTGACATTTTGCGACAGGCTCATAGATAGAAAACTATGACACTAATTGTCTTATAATTTGTTTTGGGATTGCTGAATTCGTTCCGCAGAAGGCTAATCAATTTCAACTATTTGTTGCACACATATGGCGGGTAATATTTTGTAAAACATTTAATGTTTAAACAAATAAACTTTGTATTTCAGTAGATTGCAGAATTCGTTTCTCAGATATCTCAGTGGTAGAGCATTCGACTGCAGATCGAGAGGTCCCTGGTTCAAATCCGGGTGTCCCCATGTATGACTTTCACATCACACTTTCTCAAAATCAAATTTTTAATGTTTCAACAAGTAATTTTGACATCTAAAGATTCTGTCGCTTCGAACATTCATGGCGGTCAATACATCATAAATCTTTCAATGTTGAAACAAATATTCTTTGACATTTTACGACAGGCTCATAGATAGAAAACTAGGAAACTAATTGTCTTATAATTTGTTTGGGGATTGCTGAATTCGTTCCGCAGAAGGCTAATCAATTTCAACTATTTGTTGCGCACATATGGCGGTTAATAATTTGCAAAACATTTAATGTTTAAACAAATAAACTTTGACATTTTACGGCAGGCTTATAAATTGAAATCGATCACACTTCAAGTATAAAAATATTTCAGTAGATTGCAGAATTCTTTTCTCAGATATCTAATCAATTTCGACCTATAACTTAGTGGCTATAACTATCTGAACCACGGCTATGAAATTGTGATATTTCATCAATTAAATTTAATAGATGTTAATTGAGACCTGTTTTAAACAAACGATTGTTAATTACTTTAAACAATGCCCAAAGGCGTGTTATGTATATTATTTAAATATAGAACCCGTAGTGCACTGTGGGGATATAGCTCAGTGGTAGAGCATTCGACTGCAGATCTAGAGGTCCCTGGTTCAAATCCGGGTGTCCCCTTTCATGACTTTCACATCAAACATTCTCAATACCAAGTCTTTCTAATGTTCGAACAATTAAACTTTGACATTCTACGGCAAACCAATGGATTGAAATTGATGACACTTTAATTCTGATACCCTTTTTGAAGTTTGCAGAAATCATTTCTCAGAAATCAAATCATTTTTGAATATTAGTCGTTTTCGCAAGGGTTTATTTATTAACTGGTCAGTTCATAAGCTGATTCAAGGATCCGGAAATAAAGGAATGACCCCGACGTGATTTGAACACGCAACCTTCTGATCTGGAGTCAGACGCGCTACCGTTGCGCCACGGAGTCACTGTGTGTCGCGGATCAAATCTTCGTTCATATATTTGAAACCCAATATTGATGACTCTGTCAAGCATGAACTGATAAATTGAGGAGAGAATCTTTCCGAACAGATAAAATAGGTTTTCTATATTAATGCCCGTGGGGTAAAAAGCGGACCGTTGTGGATTGTGGGGATATAGCTCAGTGGTAGAGCATTCGACTGCAGATCGATAGGTCCCTGATTCAAATCCGGTTGTCCCCATGTATGACATTCACATCACACTTTCTCAAAATCAAATTTTTAATGTTTCAACAAGTAATTTTGACATCTAAAGATTCTGTCGTTTCGAACATTCATGGCGGTCAATACATCATAAATCTTTCAATGTTGAAACAAATATTCTTTGACATTTTGCGACAGGCTCATAGATAGAAAACTATGACACTAATTGTCTTATAATTTGTTTGGGGATTGCTGAATTCGTTCCGCGGAAGGCTAATCAATTTCAAATATATGTTGCACACATATGACGGGTAATATTTTGTAAAACATTTAATGTTTAAACAAATAAACTTTGACATTTTACGACAGGCTTATAAATTGAAATCGATCACACTTCAAGTATAAAAATATTTCAGTAGATTGCAGAAATCGATTCTCATATATCTAATCAATTTCGACCTATAACTTAGTGGCTATAACTATCTGAACCACGGCTATGAAATAGTGATATTTCATCAATTAAATTTAATAGATGTTAATTGAGACCTGTTTTAAACAAACGATTGTTAATTACTTTGAACAATGCCCAAGGCCGTGTTATGTATATTATTTAAATATAGAACCCGTAGTGCACTGTGGGGATATAGCTCAGTGGTAGAGCATTCGACTGCAGATCGAGAGGTCCCTGGTTCAAATCCGGGTGTCCCCTTTTATGACTTTCACATCAAACATTCTCAATACCAAGTATTTCTAATGTTCGAACAATTAAACTTTGACATTCTACGGCAAACGAATGGATTGAAATCGATGACACTTTAATTCTAATACCCTTTTTGAAGTTTGCAGAAATCATTTTTCAGAAATCAAATCATTTTTGAATATTAGTCGTTTTCGCAAGGGTTTATTTATTAACTGGTCAGTACATAAGCTGATTCAAGGATCCGGAACTAAAGGAATGACCCCGACGTGATTTGAACACGCAATCTTCTGATCTGGGGTCAGACGCGCTACCGTTGCGCCACGGAGTCATTGTGTGTCGCGGATTAAATCTTCGTTCATATATTTGAAACCCAATATTGATGACTCTTACTTTCAAATAAACATTGACATTTTACGGCAGGCTTATAAATTGAAATCGATCACACTTCAAGTATAAAAATATTTCAGTAGATTGCAGAATTCGTTTCTCAGATATCTAATCAATTTCGACCTATAACTTAGTGGCTATAACTATCTGAACCACGGCTATGAAGTATTGGTATTTCATCAATTAAATTTAATAGATGTAAATTGAGACCTGTTTTAAACAAACGATTGTTAATTACTTTAAACAATGCCCAAGGCCGTGTTATGTATATTATTTATATATAGAACCCGTAGTGCACTGTGGGGATATATCTCAGTGGTAGAGCATTCGACTGCAGATCGAGAGGTCCCTGGTTCAAATCCGGGTGCCCCCATTTATGACTTTCACATCGAACATTCTCAATATTAAGTATTTTAATGTTCGAACAATTAAACTTTGACATTATACGGCAAACCAATGGATTGAAATCGATGACACTTTAATTCTAATACCCTTTTTGAAGTTTGCAGAAATCATTTCTCAGAAATCAAATCATTTTTGAATATTAGTCGTTTTCGCAAGGGTTTATTTATTAACTGGTCAGTTCATAAGCTGATTCAAGGATCCGGAAATAAAGGAATGACCCCGACGTGATTTGAACACGCAACCTTCTGATCTGAAGTCAGACGCGCTACCGTTGCGCCACGGAGTCACTGTGTGTCGCGGATTAAATCTTCGTTCATATATTTGAAACCCAATATTGATGACTCTGTCAAGCATGAACTGATAAATTGAAGAGAGATTCTTTCCTAACAGATAAAATAGGTTTTCTATATTAATGCCCGTGGGGTAAAAAGCGGACCGTTGTGGATTGTGGGGATATAGCTCAGTGGTAGAGCATTCGACTGCAGATCGATAGGTCCCTGATTCAAATCCGGGTGTCCCCATGTATGACTTTCACATCACACTTTCTCAAAATCAAATTTTTAATGTTTCAACAAGTAATTTTGACATCTAAAGATTCTGTCGCTTCGAACATTCATGGCGGTCAATACATCATAAATCTTTCAATGTTGAAACAAATATTCTTTGACATTTTGCGACAGGCTCATAGATAGAAAACTATGAAACTAATTGTCTTATAATTTGTTTGGGGATTGCTGAATTCGTTCCGCAGAAGGCTAATCAATTTCAACTATTTGTTGCACACATATGGCGGTTAATAATTTGCAAAACATTTAATGTCCAAACAAATAAACTTTGACATTTTACGGCAGGCTTATAAATTGAAATCGATCATACTTCAAGTATAAAAATATTTCAGTAGATTGCAGAATTCGTTTCTCAGATATCTAATCAATTTCGACCTATAACTTAGTGGCTATAACTATCTGAACCACGGCTATGAAATTGTGATATTTCATCAATTAAATTTAATAGATGTTAATTGTGACCTGTTTTAAACAAACGATTGTTAATTACTTTAAACAATGCCCAAGGGCTTGTTATGTATATTATTCAAATATAGAACCCGTAGTGCAATGTGGGGATATAGCTCAGTGGTAGAGCATTCGACTGCAGATCGATAGGTCCCTGATTCAAATCCGGGTGTCCCCATGTATGACTTTCACATCACACTTTCTCAAAATCAAATTTTTAATGTTTAAACAAGTAATTTTGACATCTAAAGATACTGTCGCTTCGAACATTCATGGCGGTCAATACATCATAAATCTTTCAATGTTGAAACAAATATTCTTTGACATTTTACGACAGGCTCATAGATAGAAAACTATGAAACTAATTGTCTTATAATTTGTTTGGGGATTGCTGAATTCGTTCCGCAGAAGGCTAATCAATTTCAACTATTTGTTGCACACATATGGCGGTTAATAATTTGCAAAACATTTAATGTTTAAACAAATAAACTTTGACATTTTACGGCAGGCTTATAAATTGAAATCGATCACACTTCAAGTATAAAAATTTTTCAGTAGATTGCACAATTCGTTTCTCAGATATCTAATCAATTTCGACCTATAACTTGGTGCACTGTGGGGATGTAGCTCAGTGGTAGAGCATTCGACTGCAGATCGAGAGGTCCCTGGTTCAAATCCGGGTGTCCCCTTTTATGACTTTCACATCAAACATTCTCAATACCAAGTTTTTCTAATGTTCGAACAATTAAACTTTGACATTTTACGGCAAACGAATGGATTGAAATCGATGACACTTTAATTCTAATACACTTTTTGAAGTTTGCAGAAATCATTTCTCAGAAATCAAATCATTTTTGAATATTAGTCGTTTTCGCAAGGGTTTATTTATTAACTGGTCAGTTCATAAGCTGATCCAAGGATCCGGAAATAAAGGAATGACCCCGACGTGATTTGAACACGCAACCTTCTGATCTGGAGTCAGACGCGCTACCGTTGCGCCACGGAGTCACTGTGTGTCGCGGATTAAATCTTCGTTCATATATTTGAAACCCAATATTGATGACTCTGTCAAGCATGAACTGATAAATTGAGGAGAGATTCTTTCCTAACAGATAAAATAGGTTTTCTATATTAATGCCCGTGGGGTAAAAAGCGGACCGTTGTTGATTGTGGGGATATAGCTCAGTGGTAGAGCATTCGACTGCAGATCGATAGGTCCCTGATTCAAATCCGGGTGTCCCCATGTATGACTTTCACATCACACTTTCTCAAAATCACACTTCAAGTATAAAAATATTTCAGTAGATTGCAGAATTCGTTTCTCAGATATCTAATCAATTTCGACCTATAACTTAGTGCACTGTGGGGATATAGCTCAGTGGTAGAGCATTCGACTGCAGATCGAGAGGTCCCTGGTTCAAATCCGGGTGTCCCCTTTTATGACTTTCACATCAAACATTCTCAATACCAAGTTTTTCTAATGTTCGAACAATTAAACTTTGACATTCTACGGCAAACGAATGGATTGAAATCGATGACACTTTAATTCTAATACCCTTTTTGAAGTTTGCAGAAATCATTTCTCAGAAATCAAATCATTTTTGAATATTAGTCGTTTTCGCAAGGGTTTATTTATTAACTGGTCAGTTCATAAGCTGATCCAAGGATCCGGAAATAAAGGAATGACCCCGACGTGATTTGAACACGCAACCTTCTGATCTGGAGTCAGACGCGCTACCGTTGCGCCACGGAGTCACTGTGTGTCGCGGATTAAATCTTCGTTCATATATTTGAAACCCAATATTGATGACTCTGTCAAGCATGAACTGATAAATTGAGGAGAGATTCTTTCCTAACAGATAAAATAGGTTTTCTATATTAATGCCCGTGGGGTAAAAAGCGGACCGTTGTGGATTGTGGGGATATAGCTCAGTGGTAGAGCATTCGACTGCAGATCGATAGGTCCCTGATTCAAATCCGGGTGTCCCCATGTATGACTTTCACATCACACTTTCTCAAAATCAAATTTTTAATGTTTAAACAAGTAATTTTGACATCTAAAGATACTGTCGCTTCGAACATTCATGGCGGTCAATACATCATAAATCTTTCAATGTTGAAACAAATATTCTTTGACATTTTACGACAGGCTCATAGATAGAAAACTATGAAACTAATTGTCTTATAATTTGTTTGGGGATTGCTGAATTCGTTCCGCAGAAGGCTAATCAATTTCAACTATTTGTTGCACACATATGGCGGTTAATAATTTGCAAAACATTTAATGTTTAAACAAATAAACTTTGACATTTTACGGCAGGCTTATAAATTGAAATCGATCACACTTCAAGTATAAAAATATTTCAGTAGATTGCAGAATTCGTTTCTCAGATATCTAATCAATTTCGACCTATAACTTAGTGCACTGTGGGGATATAGCTCAGTGGTAGAGCATTCGACTGCAGATCGAGAGGTCCCTGGTTCAAATCCGGGTGTCCCCTTTTATGACTTTCACATCAAACATTCTCAATACCAAGTTTTTCTAATGTTCGAACAATTAAACTTTGACATTCTACGGCAAACGAATGGATTGAAATCGATGACACTTTAATTCTAATACCCTTTTTGAAGTTTGCAGAAATCATTTCTCAGAAATCAAATCATTTTTGAATATTAGTCGTTTTCGCAAGGGTTTATTTATTAACTGGTCAGTTCATAAGGTGATCCAAGGATCCGGAAATAAAGGAATGACCCCGACGTGATTTGAACACGCAACCTTCTGATCTGGAGTCAGACGCGCTACCGTTGCGCCACGGAGTCACTGTGTGTCGCGGATTAAATCTTCGTTCATATATTTGAAACCCAATATTGATGACTGTGTCAAGCATGAACTGATAAATTGAGGAGAGATTCTTTCCTAACAGATAAAATAGGTTTTCTATATTAATGCCCGTGGGGTAAAAAGCGGACCGTTGTGGATTGTGGGGATATAGCTCAGTGGTAGAGCATTCGACTGCAGATCGATAGGTCCCTGATTCAAATCCGGGTGTCCCCATGTATGACTTTCACATCACACTTTCTCAAAATCAAATTTTTAATGTTTCAACAAGTAATTTTGACATCTAAAGATTCTGTCGCTTCGAACATTCATGGCGGTCAATACATCATAAATCTTTCAATGTTGAAACAAATATTCTTTGACATTTTGCGACAGGCTCATAGATAGAAAACTATGAAACTAATTGTCTTATAATTTGTTTGGGGATTGCTGAATTCGTTCCGCAGAAGGCTAATCAATTTCAACTATTTGTTGCACACATATGGCGGTTAATAATTTGCAAAACATTTAATGTCCAAACAAATAAACTTTGACATTTTACGGCAGGCTTATAAATTGAAATCGATCACACTTCAAGTATAAAAATATTTCAGTAGATTGCAGAATTCGTTTCTCAGATATCTAATCAATTTCGACCTATAACTTAGTGGCTATAACTATCTGAACCACGGATATGAAATTGTGATATTTCATCAATTAAATTTAATAGATGTTAATTGAGACCTGTTTTAAACAAACGATTGTTAATTACTTTAAACAATGCCCAAGGGCTTGTTATGTATATTATTCAAATATAGAACCCGTAGTGCAATGTGGGGATATAGCTCAGTGGTAGAGCATTCGACTGCAGATCGATAGGTCCCTGATTCAAATCCGGGTGTCCCCATGTATGACTTTCACATCACACTTTCTCAAAATCAAATTTTTAATGTTTAAACAAGTAATTTTGACATCTAAAGATACTGTCGCTTCGAACATTCATGGCGGTCAATACATCATAAATCTTTCAATGTTGAAACAAATATTCTTTGACATTTTACGACAGGCTCATAGATAGAAAACTATGAAACTAATTGTCTTATAATTTGTTTGGGGATTGCTGAATTCGTTCCGCAGAAGGCTAATCAATTTCAACTATTTGTTGCACACATATGGCGGTTAATAATTTGCAAAACATTTAATGTTTAAACAAATAAACTTTGACATTTTACGGCAGGCTTATAAATTGAAATCGATCACACTTCAAGTATAAAAATATTTCAGTAGATTGCAGAATTCGTTTCTCAGATATCTAATCAATTTCGACCTATAACTTAGTGCACTGTGGGGATATAGCTCAGTGGTAGAGCATTCGACTGCAGATCGAGAGGTCCCTGGTTCAAATCCGGGTGTCCCCTTTTATGACTTTCACATCAAACATTCTCAATACCAAGTTTTTCTAATGTTCGAACAATTAAACTTTGACATTCTACGGCAAACGAATGGATTGAAATCGATGACACTTTAATTCTAATACCCTTTTTGAAGTTTGCAGAAATCATTTCTCAGAAATCAAATCATTTTTGAATATTAGTCGTTTTCGCAAGGGTTTATTTATTAACTGGTCAGTTCATAAGCTGATCCAAGGATCCGGAAATAAAGGAATGACCCCGACGTGATTTGAACACGCAACCTTCTGATCTGGAGTCAGACGCGCTACCGTTGCGCCACGGAGTCACTGTGTGTCGCGGATTAAATCTTCGTTCATATATTTGAAACCCAATATTGATGACTCTGTCAAGCATGAACTGATAAATTGAGGAGAGATTCTTTCCTAACAGATAAAATAGGTTTTCTATATTAATGCCCGTGGGGTAAAAAGCGGACCGTTGTTGATTGTGGGGATATAGCTCAGTGGTAGAGCATTCGACTGCAGATCGATAGGTCCCTGATTCAAATCCGGGTGTCCCCATGTATGACTTTCACATCACACTTTCTCAAAATCACACTTCAAGTATAAAAATATTTCAGTAGATTGCAGAATTCGTTTCTCAGATATCTAATCAATTTCGACCTATAACTTAGTGCACTGTGGGGATATAGCTCAGTGGTAGAGCATTCGACTGCAGATCGAGAGGTCCCTGGTTCAAATCCGGGTGTCCCCTTTTATGACTTTCACATCAAACATTCTCAATACCAAGTTTTTCTAATGTTCGAACAATTAAACTTTGACATTCTACGGCAAACGAATGGATTGAAATCGATGACACTTTAATTCTAATACCCTTTTTGAAGTTTGCAGAAATCATTTCTCAGAAATCAAATCATTTTTGAATATTAGTCGTTTTCGCAAGGGTTTATTTATTAACTGGTCAGTTCATAAGCTGATCCAAGGATCCGGAAATAAAGGAATGACCCCGACGTGATTTGAACACGCAACCTTCTGATCTGGAGTCAGACGCGCTACCGTTGCGCCACGGAGTCACTGTGTGTCGCGGATTAAATCTTCGTTCATATATTTGAAACCCAATATTGATGACTCTGTCAAGCATGAACTGATAAATTGAGGAGAGATTCTTTCCTAACAGATAAAATAGGTTTTCTATATTAATGCCCGTGGGGTAAAAAGCGGACCGTTGTGGATTGTGGGGATATAGCTCAGTGGTAGAGCATTCGACTGCAGATCGATAGGTCCCTGATTCAAATCCGGGTGTCCCCATGTATGACTTTCACATCACACTTTCTCAAAATCAAATTTTTAATGTTTAAACAAGTAATTTTGACATCTAAAGATACTGTCGCTTCGAACATTCATGGCGGTCAATACATCATAAATCTTTCAATGTTGAAACAAATATTCTTTGACATTTTACGAATGGCTCATAGATAGAAAACTATGAAACTAATTGTCTTATAATTTGTTTGGGGATTGCTGAATTCGTTCCGCAGAAGGCTAATCAATTTCAACTATTTGTTGCACACATATGGCGGTTTAATAATTTGCAAAACATTTAATGTTTAAACAAATAAACTTTGACATTTTACGGCAGGCTTATAAATTGAAATCGATCACACTTCAAGTATAAAAATATTTCAGTAGATTGCAGAATTCGTTTCTCAGATATCTAATCAATTTCGACCTATAACTTAGTGCACTGTGGGGATATAGCTCAGTGGTAGAGCATTCGACTGCAGATCGAGAGGTCCCTGGTTCAAATCCGGGTGTCCCCTTTTATGACTTTCACATCAAACATTCTCAATACCAAGTTTTTCTAATGTTCGAACAATTAAACTTTGACATTCTACGGCAAACGAATGGATTGAAATCGATGACACTTTAATTCTAATACCCTTTTTGAAGTTTGCAGAAATCATTTCTCAGAAATCAAATCATTTTTGAATATTAGTCGTTTTCGCAAGGGTTTATTTATTAACTGGTCAGTTCATAAGCTGATCCAAGGATCCGGAAATAAAGGAATGACCCCGACGTGATTTGAACACGCAACCTTCTGATCTGGAGTCAGACGCGTTACCGTTGCGCCACGGAGTCACTGTGTGTCGCGGATTAAATCTTCGTTCATATATTTGAAACCCAATATTGATGACTCTGTCAAGCATGAACTGATAAATTGAGGAGAGATTCTTTCCTAACAGATAAAATAGGTTTTCTATATTAATGCCCGTGGGGTAAAAAGCGGACCGTTGTTGATTGTGGGGATATAGCTCAGTGGTAGAGCATTCGACTGCAGATCGATAGGTCCCTGATTCAAAACCGGGTGGGGATATAGCTCAGTGGTAGAGCATTCGACTGCAGATCGATAGGTCCCTGATTCAAATCCGGGTGTCCCCATGTATGACTTTCACATCACACTTTCTCAAAATCAAATTTTTAATGTTTAAACAAGTAATTTTGACATCTAAAGATACTGTCGCTTCGAACATTCATGGCGGTCAATACATCATAAATCTTTCAATGTTGAAACAAATATTCTTTGACATTTTACGACAGGCTCATAGATAGAAAACTATGAAACTAATTGTCTTATAATTTGTTTGGGGATTGCTGAATTCGTTCCGCAGAAGGCTAATCAATTTCAACTATTTGTTGCACACATATGGCGGTTAATAATTTGCAAAACATTTAATGTTTAAACAAATAAACTTTGACATTTTACGGCAGGCTTATAAATTGAAATCGATCACACTTCAAGTATAAAAATATTTCAGTAGATTGCAGAATTCATTTCTCAGATATCTAATCAATTTCGACCTATAACTTAGTGCACTGTGGGGATATAGCTCAGTGGTAGAGCATTCGACTGCAGATCGAGAGGTCCCTGGTTCAAATCCGGGTGTCCCCTTTTATGACTTTCACATCAAACATTCTCAATACCAAGTTTTTCTAATGTTCGAACAATTAAACTTTGACATTCTACGGCAAACGAATGGATTGAAATCGATGACACTTTAATTCTAATACCCTTTTTGAAGTTTGCAGAAATCATTTCTCAGAAATCAAATCATTTTTGAATATTAGTCGTTTTCGCAAGGGTTTATTTATTAACTGGTCAGTTCATAAGCTGATCCAAGGATCCGGAAATAAAGGAATGACCCCGACGTGATTTGAACACGCAACTTTCTGATCTGGAGTCAGACGCGCTACCGTTGCGCCACGGAGTCACTGTGTGTCGCGGATTAAATCTTCGTTCATATATTTGAAACCCAATATTGATGACTCTGTCAAGCATGAACTGATAAATTGAGGAGAGATTCTTTCCTAACAGATAAAATAGGTTTTCTATATTAATGCCCGTGGGGTAAAAAGCGGACCGTTGTGGATTGTGGGGATATAGCTCAGTGGTAGAGCATTCGACTGCAGATCGATAGGTCCCTGATTCAAATCCGGGTGTCCCCATGTATGACTTTCACATCACACTTTCTCAAAATCAAATTTTTAATGTTTAAACAAGTAATTTTGACATCTAAAGATACTGTCGCTTCGAACATTCATGGCGGTCAATACATCATAAATCTTTCAATGTTGAAACAAATATTCTTTGACATTTTACGACAGGCTCATAGATAGAAAACTATTCTTATAATTTGTTTGGGGATTGCTGAATTCGTTCCGCAGAAGGCTAATCAATTTCAACTATTTGTTGCACACATATGGCGGTTAATAATTTGCAAAACATTTAATGTTTAAACAAATAAACTTTGACATTTTACGGCAGGCTTATAAATTGAAATCGATCACACTTCAAGTATAAAAATATTTCAGTAGATTGCAGAATTCGTTTCTCAGATATCTAATCAATTTCGACCTATAACTTAGTGCACTGTGGGGATATAGCTCAGTGGTAGAGCATTCGACTGCAGATCGAGAGGTCCCTGGTTCAAATCCGGGTGTCCCCTTTTATGACTTTCACATCAAACATTCTCAATACCAAGTTTTTCTAATGTTCGAACAATTAAACTTTGACATTCTACGGCAAACGAATGGATTGAAATCGATGACACTTTAATTCTAATTCCCTTTTTGAAGTTTGCAGAAATCATTTCTCAGAAATCAAATCATTTTTGAATATTAGTCGTTTTCGCAAGGGTTTATTTATTAACTGGTCAGTTCATAAGCTGATCAAAGGATCCGGAAATAAAGGAATGACCCCGACGTGATTTGAACACGCAACCTTCTGATCTGGAGTCAGACGCGCTACCGTTGCGCCACGGAGTCACTGTGTGTCGCGGATTAAATATTCGTTCATAAATTTGAAACCCAATATTGATGACTGTGTCAAGCATGAACTGATAAATTGAGGAGAGATTCTTTCCTAACAGATAAAATAGGTTTTCTATATTAATGCCCGTGGGGTAAAAAGCGGACCGTTGTGGATTGTGGGGATATAGCTCAGTGGTAGAGCATTCGACTGCAGATCGATAGATTCAAATCCGGGTGTCCCCATGTATGACTTTCACATCACACTTTCTCAAAATCACACTTCAAGTATAAAAATATTTCAGTAGATTGCAGAATTCGTTTCTCAGATATCTAATCAATTTCGACCTATAACTTAGTGCACTGTGGGGATATAGCTCAGTGGTAGAGCATTCGACTGCAGATCGAGAGGTCCCTGGTTCAAATCCGGGTGTCCCCATGTATGACTTTCACATCACACTTTCTCAAAATCAAATTTTTAATATTTCAACAAGTAATTTTGACATCTAAAGATTCTGTCGCTTCGAACATTCATGGCGGTCAATACATCATAAATCTTTCAATGTTGAAACAAATATTCTTTGACATTTTACGACAGGCTCATAGATAGAAAACTATGAAACTAATTGTCTTATAATTTGTTTGGGGATTGCTGAATTCGTTCCGCAGAAGGCTAATCAATTTCAACTATTTGTTGCACACATATGGCGGTTAATAATTTGCAAAACATTTAATGTTTAAACAAATAAACTTTGACATTTTACGGCAGGCTTATAAATTGAAATCGATCACACTTCAAGTATAAAAATATTTCAGTAGATTGCAGAATTCGTTTCTCAGATATCTAATCAATTTCGACCTATAACTTAATGGCTATAACTATCTGAACCACGGCTATGAAATTGTGATATTTCATCAATTAAATTTAATAGATGTTAATTGAGACCTGTTTTAAACAAACGATTGTTAATTACTTTAAACAATGCCCAAAGGCGTGTTATGTATATTACTTAAATATAGAACCCGTAGTGCACTGTGGGGATATAGCTCAGTGGTAGAGCATTCGACTGCAGATCGAGAGGTCCCTGGTTCAAATCCGGGTGTCCCCTTTCATGACTTTCACATCAAACATTCTCAATACCAAGTCTTTCTAATGTTCGAACAATTAAACTTTGACATTCTACGGCAAACCAATGGATTGAAATCGATGACACTTTAATTCTGATACCCTTTTTGAAGTTTGCAGAAATCATTTCTCAGAAATCAAATCATTTTTGAATATTAGTCGTTTTCGCAAGGGTTTATTTATTAACTGGTCAGTTCATAAGCTGATTCAAGGATCCGGAAATAAAGGAATGACCCCGACGTGATTTGAACACGGAACCTTCTGATCTGGAGTCAGACGCGCTACCGTTGCGCCACGGAGTCACTGTGTGTCGCGGATCAAATCTTCGTTCATATATTTGAAACCCAATATTGATGACTCTGTCAAGCATGAACTGATAAATTGAGGAGAGAATCTTTCCGAACAGATAAAATAGGTTTTCTATATTAATGCCCGTGGGGTAAAAAGCGGACCGTTGTGGATTGTGGGGATATAGCTCAGTGGTAGAGCATTCGACTGCAGATCGATAGGTCCCTGATTCAAATCCGGGTGTCCCCATGTATGACATTCACATCACACTTTCTCAAAATCAAAATTTTAATGTTTCAACAAGTAATTTTGACATCTAAAGATTCTGTCGTTTCGAACATTCATGGCGGTCAATACATCATAAATCTTTCAATGTTGAAACAAATATTCTTTGACATTTTGCGAAAGGCTCATAGATAGAAAACTATGACACTAATTGTCTTATAATTTGTTTGGGGATTGCTGAATTCGTTCCGCGGAAGGCTAATCAATTTCAAATATATGTTGCACACATATGACGGGTAATATTTTGTAAAACATTTAATGTTTAAACAAATAAACTTTGACATTTTACGACAGGCTTATAAATTGAAATCGATCACACTTCAAGTATAAAAATATTTCAGTAGATTGCAGAAATCGATTCTCATATATCTAATCAATTTCGACCTATAACTTAGTGGCTATAACTATCTGAACCACGGCTATGAAATAGTGATATTTCATCAATTAAATTTAATAGATGTTAATTGAGACCTGTTTTAAACAAACGATTGTTAATTACTTTGAACAATGCCCAAGGCCGTGTTATGTATATTATTTAAATATAGAACCCGTAGTGCACTGTGGGGATATAGCTCAGTGGTAGAGCATTCGACTGCAGATCGAGAAGTCCCTGGTTCAAATCCGGGTGTCCCCTTTTATGACTTTCACATCAAACATTCTCAATACCAAGTATTTCTAATGTTCGAACAATTAAACTTTGACATTCTACGGCAAACGAATGGATTGAAATCGATGACACTTTAATTTTAATACCCTTTTTGAAGTTTGCAGAAATCATTTCTCAGAAATCAAATCATTTTTGAATATTAGTCGTTTTCGCAAGGGTTTATTTATTAACTGGTCAGTAAATAAGCTGATTCAAGGATCCGGAACTAAAGGAATGACCCCGACGTGATTTGAACACGCAATCTTCTGATCTGGGGTCAGACGCGCTACTGTTGCGCCACGGAGTCACTGTGTGTCGCGAATTAAATCTTCGTTCATATATTTGAAACCCAATATTGATGACTCTTACTTTCAAATAAACATTGACATTTTACGGCAGGCTTATAAATTGAAATCGATCACACTTCAATTATAAAAATATTTCAGTAGATTGCAGAATTCGTTTCTCAGTTATCTAATCAATTTCGACCTATAACTTAGTGGCTATAACTATCTGAACCACGGCTATGAAGTATTGGTATTTCATCAATTAAATTTAATAGATGTAAATTGAGACCTGTTTTAAACAAACGATTGTTAATTACTTTAAACAATGCCCAAGGCCGTGTTATGTATATTATTTATATATAGAACCCGTAGTGCACTGTGGGGATATATCTCAGTGGTAGAGCATTCGACTGCAGATCGAGAGGTCCCTGGTTCAAATCCGGGTGCCCCCATTTTTGACTTTCACATCGAACATTCTCAATATTAAGTATTTTAATGTTCGAACAATTAAACTTTGACATTATACGGCAAACCAATGGATTGAAATCGATGACACTTTAATTCTAATACCCTTTTTGAAGTTTGCAGAAATCATTTCTCAGAAATCAAATCATTTTTGAATATTAGTCGTTTTCGCAAGGGTTTATTTATTAACTGGTCAGTTCATAAGCTGATTCAAGGATCCGGAAATAAAGGAATGACCCCGACGTGATTTGAACACGCAACCTTCTGATCTGAAGTCAGACGCGCTACCGTTGCGCCACGGAGTCACTGTGTGTCGCGGATTAAATCTTCGTTCATATATTTGAAACCCAATATTGATGACTCTGTCAAGCATGAACTGATAAATTGAAGAGAGATTCTTTCCTAACAGATAAAATAGGTTTTCTATATTAATGCCCGTGGGGTAAAAAGCGGACCGTTGTGGATTGTGGGGATATAGCTCAGTGGTAGAGCATTCGACTGCAGATCGATAGGTCCCTGATTCAAATCCGGGTGTCCCCATGTATGACTTTCACATCACACTTTCTCAAAATCAAATTTTTAATGTTTCAACAAGTAATTTTGACATCTAGAGATTCTGTCGCTTCGAACATTCATGGCGGTCAATACATCATAAATCTTTCAATGTTGAAACAAATATTCTTTGACATTTTGCGACAGGCTCATAGATAGAAAACTATAAAACTAATTGTCTTATAATTTGTTTGGGGATTGCTGAATTCGTTCCGCAGAAGGCTAATCAATTTCAACTAATTGTTGCACACATATGGCGGTTAATAATTTGCAAAACATTTAATGTCCAAACAAATAAACTTTGACATTTTACGGCAGGCTTATAAATTGAAATCGATCACACTTCAAGTATAAAAATATTTCAGTAGATTGCAGAATTCGTTTCTCAGATATCTAATCAATTTCGACCTATAACTTAATGGCTATAACTATCTGAACCACGGCTATGAAATTGTGATATTTCATCAATTAAATTTAATAGATGTTAATTGAGACCTGTTTTAAACAAACGATTGTTAATTACTTTAAACAATGCCCAAAGGCGTGTTATGTATATTATTTAAATATAGAACCCGTAGTGCACTGTGGGGATGTAGCTCAGTGGTAGAGCATTCGACTGCAGATCGAGAGGTCCCTGGTTCAAATCCGGGTGTCCCCTTTCATGACTTTCACATCAAACATTCTCAATACCAAGTCTTTCTAATGTTCGAACAATTAAACTTTGACATTCTACGGCAAACCAATGGATTGAAATCGATGACACTTTAATTCTGATACCCTTTTTGAAGTTTGCAGAAATCATTTCTCAGAAATCAAATCATTTTTGAATATTAGTCGTTTTCGCAAGGGTTTATTTATTAACTGGTCAGTTCATAAGCTGATTCAAGGATCCGGAAATAAAGGAATGACCCCGACGTGATTTGAACACGCAACCTTCTGATCTGGAGTCAGACGCGCTACCGTTGCGCCACGGAGTCACTGTGTGTCGCGGATCAAATCTTCGTTCATATATTTGAAACCCAATATTGATGACTCTGTCAAGCATGAACTGATAAATTGAGGAGAGAATCTTTCCGAACAGATAAAATAGGTTTTCTATATTAATGCCCGTGGGGTAAAAAGAGGACCGTTGTGGATTGTGGGGATATAGCTCAGTGGTAGAGCATTCGACTGCAGATCGATAGGTCCCTGATTCAAATCCGGGTGTCCCCATGTATGACATTCACATCACACTTTCTCAAAATCAAATTTTTAATGTTTCAACAAGTAATTTTGACATCTAAAGATTCTGTCGTTTCGAACATTCATGGCGGTCAATACATCATAAATCTTTCAATGTTGAAACAAATATTCTTTGACATTTTGCGACAGGCTCATAGATAGAAAACTATGACACTAATTGTCTTATAATTTGTTTGGGGAATTCTGAATTCGTTCCGCAGAAGGCTAATCAATTTCAAATATATGTTGCACACATATGACGGGTAATATTTTGTAAAACATTTAATGTTTAAACAAATAAACTTTGACATTTTACGACAGGCTTATAAATTGAAATCGATCACACTTCAAGTATAAAAATATTTCAGTAGATTGCAGAAATCGATTCTCATATATCTAATCAATTTCGACCTATAACTTAGTGGCTATAACTATCTGAACCACGGCTATGAAATAGTGATATTTCATCAATTAAATTTAATAGATGTTAATTGAGACCTGTTTTAAACAAACGATTGTTAATTACTTTGAACAATGCCCAAGGCCGTGTTATGTATATTATTTAAATATAGAACCCGTAGTGCACTGTGGGGATATAGCTCAGTGGTAGAGCATTCGACTGCAGATCGAGAGGTCCCTGGTTCAAATCCGGGTGTCCCCTTTTATGACTTTCACATCAAACATTCTCAATACCAAGTATTTCTAATGTTCGAACAATTAAACTTTGACATTCTACGGCAAACGAATGGATTGAAATCGATGACACTTTAATTCTAATACCCTTTTTGAAGTTTGCAGAAATCATTTCTCAGAAATCAAATCATTTTTGAATATTAGTCGTTTTCGCAGGGGTTTATTTATTAACTGGTCAGTACATAAGCTGATTCAAGGATCCGGAACTAAAGGAATGACCCCGACGTGATTTGAACACGCAATCTTCTGATCTGGGGTCAGACGCGCTACCGCTGCGCCACGGAGTCACTGTGTGTCGCGAATTAAATCTTCGTTCATATATTTGAAACCCAATATTGATGACTCTTACTTTCAAATAAACATTGACATTTTACGGCAGGCTTATAAATTGAAATCGATCACACTTCAAGTATAAAAATATTTCAGTAGATTGCAGAATTCGTTTCTCAGATATCTAATCAATTTCGACCTATAACTTAGTGGCTATAACTATCTGAACCACGGCTATGAAGTATTGGTATTTCATCAATTAAATTTAATAGATGTAAATTGAGACCTGTTTTAAACAAACGATTGTTAATTACTTTAAACAATGCCCAAGGCCGTGTTATGTATATTATTTATATATAGAACCCGTAGTGCACTGTGGGGATATATCTCAGTGGTAGAGCATTCGACTGCAGATCGAGAGGTCCCTGGTTCAAATCCGGGTGCCCCCATTTTTGACTTTCACATCGAACATTCTCAATATTAAGTATTTTAATGTTCGAACAATTAAACTTTGACATTATACGGCAAACCAATGGATTGAAATCGATGACACTTTAATTCTAATACCCTTTTTGGAGTTTGCAGAAATCATTTCTCAGAAATCAAATCATTTTTGAATATTAGTCGTTTTCGCAAGGGTTTATTTATTAACTGGTCAGTTCATAAGCTGATTCAAGGATCCGGAAATAAAGGAATGACCCCGACGTGATTTGAACACGCAACCTTCTGATCTGAAGTCAGACGCGCTACCGTTGCGCCACGGAGTCACTGTGTGTCGCGGATTAAATCTTCGTTCATATATTTGAAACCCAATATTGATGACTCTGTCAAGCATGAACTGATAAATTGAAGAGAGATTCTTTCCTAACAGATAAAATAGGTTTTCTATATTAATGCCCGTGGGGTAAAAAGCGGACCGTTGTGGATTGTGGGGATATAGCTCAGTGGTAGAGCATTCGACTGCAGATCGATAGGTCCCTGATTCAAATCCGGGTGTCCCCATGTATGACTTTCACATCACACTTTCTCAAAATCAAATTTTTAATGTTTCAACAAGTAATTTTGACATCTAAAGATTCTGTCGCTTCGAACATTCATGGCGGTCAATACATCATAAATCTTTCAATGTTGAAACAAATATTCTTTGACATTTTGCGACAGGCTCATAGATAGAAAACTATGAAACTAATTGTCTTATAATTTGTTTGGGGATTGCTGAATTCGTTCCGCAGAAGGCTAATCAATTTCAACTATTTGTTGCACACATATGGCGGTTAATAATTTGCAAAACATTTAATGTCCAAACAAATAAACTTTGACATTTTACGGCAAGCTTATAAATTGAAATCGATCACACTTCAAGTATAAAAATATTTCAGTAGATTGCAGAATTCGTTTCTCAGATATCTAATCAATTTCGACCTATAACTTAATGGCTATAACTATCTGAACCAAGGCTATGAAATTGTGATATTTCATCAATTAAATTTAATAGATGTTAATTGAGACCTGTTTTAAACAAACGATTGTTAATTACTTTAAACAATGCCCAAAGGCGTGTTATGTATATTATTTAAATATAGAACCCGTAGTGCACTGTGGGATATAGCTCAGTGGTAGAGCATTCGACTGCAGATCGATAGGTCCCTGATTCAAATCCGGGTGTCCCCATGTATGACTTTCACATCACACTTTCTCAAAATCAAATTTTTAATGTTTCAACAAGTAATTTTGACATCTAAAGATTCTGTCGTTTCGAACATTCATGGCGGTCAATACATTATAAATCTTTCAATGTTGAAACAAATATTCTTTGACATTTTGCGACAGGCTCATAGATAGAAAACTATGACACT
The DNA here is from genome assembly GCF_964204865.1 of Styela clava. NCBI lineage: Eukaryota > Metazoa > Chordata > Ascidiacea > Stolidobranchia > Styelidae > Styela > Styela clava. Next base: position 6,906,448 of record NC_135258.1, on the reverse strand, counting down.
ACTTGTCTTATAATTTGTTTTGGGATTGCTGAATTCGTTCCGCAGAAGGCTAATCAATTTCAACTATTTGTTGCACACATATGGCGGGTAATATTTTGTAAAACATTTAATGTTTAAACAAATAAACTTTGACATTTTACGACAGGCTTATAAATTGAAATCGATCACACTTCAAGTATAAAAATATTTCAGTAGATTGCAGAATTCGTTTCTCAGATATCTAATCAATTTCGACCTATAACTTAGTGGCTATAACTATCTGAACCACGGCTATGAAGTATTGGTATTTCATCAATTAAATTTAATAGATGTTAATTGAGACCTGTTTTAAACAAACGATTGTTAATTACTTTAAACAATGCCCAAGGCCGTGTTATGTATATTATTTAAATATAGAACCCGTAGTGCACTGTGGGGATATATCTCAGTGGTAGAGCATTCGACTGCAGATCGAGAAGTCCCTGGTTCAAATCCGGGTGTCCCCTTTTATGACTTTCACATCGAACATTCTCCATATTAAGTATTTTATTGTTCGAACAATTAAACTTTGACATTATACGGCAAACCAATGGATTGAAATCGATGACACTTTAATTCTAATACCCTTTTTGAAGTTTGTAGAAATCATTTCTCAGAAATCAAATCATTTATGAATATTAGTCGTTTTCGCAAGGGTTTATTTATTAACTGGTCAGTTCATAAGCTGATTCAAGGATCCGGAACTAAAGGAATGACCCCGACGTGATTTGAACACGCAACCTTCTGATCTGGAGTCAGACGCGCTACCGTTGCGCCACGGAGTCACTGTGTGTGGCGGATTAAATCTTCGTTCATATATTTGAAACCCAATATTGATGACTCTGTCAAGCATGAACTGATAAATTGAGGAGAGATTCTTTCCTAACAGATAAAATAGGTTTTCTTTATTAATGCCCGTGGGGTAAAAAGCGGACCGTTGTGCATTGTGGGGATATAGCTCAGTGGTAGAGCATTCGACTGCAGATCGATAGGTCCCTGATTCAAATCCGGGTGTCCCCATGTATGACTTTCACATCACACTTTCTCAAAATCGAATTTTTAATGTTTCAACAAGTAATTTTGACATCTAAAGATTCTGTCGCTTCGAACATTCCTGGCGGTCAATACATCATAAATCTTTCAATGTTGAAACAAATATTCTTTGACATTTTACGACAGGCTCATAGATAGAAAACTATGAAACTAATTGTCTTATAATTTGTTTGGGGATTGCTGAATTCGTTCCGCAGAAGGCTAATCAATTTCAACTATTTGTTGCACACATATGGCGGTTAATAATTTGCAAAACATTTAATGTTTAAACAAATAAACTTTGACATTTTACGGCAGGCTTATAAATTGAAATCGATCACACTTCAAGTATAGAAATATTTCAGTAGATTGCAGAATTCGTTTCTCAGATATCTAATCAATTTCGACCTATAACTTAGTGGCTATGACTATCTGAACCACGGCTATGAAATTGTGATATTTCATCAATTAAATTTAATAGATGTTAATTGAGACCTGTTTTAAACAAACGATTGTTAATTACTTTAAACAATGCCCAAGGGCGTGTTATGTATATTATTTAAAAATAGAACCCGTAGTGCACTGTGGGGATATAGCTCAGTGGTAGAGCATTCGACTGCAGATCGAGAGGTCCCTGGTTCAAATCCGGGTGTCCCCTTTTATGACTTTCACATCAAACATTCTCAATACCAAGTATTTCTAATGTTCGAACAATTAAACTTTGACATTCTACGGCAAACGAATGGATTGAAATCGATGACACTTTAATTCTAATACCCTTTTTGAAGTTTGCAGAAATCATTTCTCTATGTATATTAATTAAATATAGAACCCGTAGTGCACTGTGGGGATATAGCTCAGTGGTAGAGCATTCGACTGCAGATCGAGAGGTCCCTGATTCAAATCCGAGTGTCCCCTTTTATGACTTTCACATCAAACATTCTCAATACCAAGTATTTCTAATGTTCGAACAATTAAACTTTGACATTCTACGGCAAACCAATGGATTGAAATCGATGACACTTTAATTCTGATACCCTTTTTGAAGTTTGCAGAAATCATTTCTCAGAAATCAAATCATTTTTGAATATTAGTCGTTTTCGCAAGGGTTTATTTATTCACTGGTCAGTTCATAAGCTGATTCAAGAATCCGGAAATAAAGGAATGACCCCGACGTGATTTGAACACGCAACCTTCTGATCTGGAGTCAGACGCGCTACCGTTGCGCCACGGAGTCACTGTGTGTCGCGGTTTAAATCTTCGTTCATATATTTGAAACCCAATATTGATGACTCTGTCAAACATGAACTGATAAATTGAGGAGAGATTCTTTAGGAACAGATAAAATAGGTTTTCTATATTAATGCCCGTGGGGTAAAAAGCGGACCGTTGTGGATTGTGGGGATATAGCTCAGTGGTAGAGCATTCGACTGCAGATCGATAGGTCCCTGATTCAAATCCGGGTGTCCCCTTTTATGACTTTCACATCAAACGTTTTCTATATCAAGTATTTCTAATGTTCGAACAATTAAACTTTGACATTCTACGACAAACCAATGGATTGAAATTGATGACACTTTATTTCTAATACCCTTTTTGAAGATTGCAGAAATCGTTTCTCAGAAATCAAATCATTTTTGAATATTAGTCGTTTTCGCAAGAGTTTATTTATTAACAGGTCAGTTCATAAGATGATTCAAGGATCCGGAACTAAAGGAATGACCCCGACGTGATTTGAACACGCAACCTTCTGATCTGGAGTCAGACGCGCTACCGTTGCGCCACGGAGTCACTGTGTGTCGCGAATTAAATCTTCGTTCATATATTTGAAACCCAATATTGATGACTCTGTCAAGCATGAACTGATAAATTGAGGAGAGATTCTTTCCGAACAGAAAAAATAGGTTTTCTATATTGATGCCCATGGGGTAAAAAGCGGACCGTTGTGGATTGTGGGGATATAGCTCAGAGGTAAAGCGTTCGTCTGCAGATCGAGAGTTCCCTGGTTCAAATCCGGGTGTCCCCTTGTATGACATTCACATCACACTTTTTCAAAATCTAACTTTTGATGTTTCAACAAGTAATTTTGACATCTCAAGATTCTGTCGCTTCGAACATTCATGGCGGTCAATACATCATAAATCTTTCAATGTTGAAATAAATATACTTTGACATTTTACGACAGGCTCATAGAGAGAAAACTATGACACTAATTGTCTCATAATTTGTTTGGGGATTGCAGAATTCGTTCCGCAGAAGGCTAATCAATTTCAACTATTTGTTGAACACATGTGGCGATTAATATTTTGTAAAACATTTAATGTTTAAACAAATAAACTTTGACATTTTACGGCAGGCTTATAAATTGAAATCGATCACACAAATCGGTCACTGTGTGTCGCGGATTAACCCGACGTGATTTGAACACGCAACCTTCGGATCTGGAGTCAGACGCGCTACCGTTGCGCCACGGAGTCACTGTGTGTCGCGGATTAAATCTTCGTTCATATATTTGAAACCCAATATTGATGACTCTGTCAAGCATGAACTGATAAATTGAGGAGAGATTCTTTCCTAACAGATAAAATAGGTTTTCTATATTAATGCCCGTGGGGTAAAAAGCGGACCGTTGTGCATTGTGGGGATATAGCTCAGTGGTAGAGCATTCGACTGCAGATCGATAGGTCCCTGATTCAAATCCGGGTGTCCCCATGTATGACTTTCACGTCACACTTTCTCAAAATCAAATTTTTAATGTTTCAACAAGTAATTTTGACATCTAAAGATTCTGTCGCTTCGAACATTCATGGCGGTCAATACATCATAAATCTTTCAATGTTGAAACAAATATTCTTTGACATTTTACGACAGGCTCATAGATAGAAAACTATGAAACTAATTGTCTTATAATTTGTTTGGGGATTGCTGAATTCGTTCCGCAGAAGGCTAATCAATTTCAACTATTTGTTGCACACATATGGCGGTTAATAATTTGCAAAACATTTAATGTTTAAACAAATAAACTTTGACATTTTACGGCAGGCTTATAAATTGAAATCGATCACACTTCAAGTATAAAAATATTTCAGTAGATTGCAGAATTCGTTTCTCAGATATCTAATCAATTTCGACCTATAACTTAGTGGCTATAACTATCTGAACCACGGCTATGAAATTGTGATATTTCATCAATTAAATTTAATAGATGTTAATTGGGACCTGTTTTAAACAAACGATTGTTAATTACTTTAAACAATGCCCAAGGGCGTGTTATGTATATTATTTAAATATAGAACCCGTAGTGCACTGTGGGGATATAGCTCCGTGGTAGAGCATTCGACTGCAGATCGAGAGGTCCCTGGTTCAAATCCGGGTGTCCCCTTTTATGACTTTCACATCAAACATTCTCAATACCAAGTATTTCTAATGTTCGAACAATTAAACTTTGACATTCTACGGCAAACGAATGAATTGAAATCGATGACACTTTAATTCTAATACCCTTTTTGAAGTTCGCAGAAATCATTTCTCAGAATTAAAATCATTTTTGAATATTAGTCGTTTTCGCAAGGGTTTATTTATTAACTGGTCAGTTCATAAGCTGATTCAATGATCCGGAAATAAAGGGATGACCCCGACGTGATTTGAACACGCAACCTTCTGATCTGGAGTCAGACGCGCTACCGTTGCGCCACGGAGTCACTGTGTGTCGCGGATTAAATCTTCGTTCATATATTTGAAACCCAATATTGATGACTCTGTCAAGCATGAACTGATAAATTGAGGAGAGATTCTTTCCGAACAGATAAAATAGGTTTTCTATATTAATGCCCGTGGGGTAAAAAGCGGACCGTTGTGGATTGTGGGGATATAGCTCAGTGATAGAGCATTCGACTGCAGATCGATAGGTCCTTGATTCAAATCCGGGTGTCCCCATTTATGACTTTCACATCACACTTTCTCAAAATCAAATTTTTATTGTTTCAACAAGTAATTTTGACATCTAAAGATTCTGTCGCTTCGAACATTCATGGCGGTCAATACATCATAAATCTTTCAATGTTGAAACAAATATTCTTTGACATTTTGCGACAGGCTCATAGATAGAAAACTATGACACTAATTGTCTTATAATTTGTTTGGGGATTGCTGAATTCGTTCCGCAGAAGGCTAATCAATTTCAACTATTTGTTGCACACATATGGCGGGTAATATATTGTAAAACATTTAATGTTTAAACAAATAAACTTTGACATTTTACGACAGGCTTATATATTGAAATCGATCACACTTCAAGTATAAAAATATTCCAGTCGATTGCAGAAATCGATTCTCAGATATCTAATCAATTTCGACCTATAACTTAGTGGCTATAACTATCTGAACCACGGGTATGAAATAGTGATATTTCATCAATTAAATTTAATAGATGTTAATTGAGACCTGTTTCAAACAAACGATTGTTAATTACTGTAAACAATGCCCAAGGGCTTGTTATGTATATTATTCAAATATAGAACCCGTAGTGCAATGTGGGGATATAGCTCAGTGGTAGAGCATTCGACTGCAGATCGATAGGTCCCTGATTCAAATCCGGGTGTCCCCATGTATGACTTTCACATCACACTTTCTCAAAATCAAATTTTTAATGTTTAAACAAGTAATTTTGACATCTAAAGATACTGTCACTTCGAACATTCATGGCGGTCAATACATCATAAATCTTTCAATGTTGAAACAAATATTCTTTGACATTTTACGACAGGCTCATAGATAGAAAACTATGAAACTAATTGTCTTATAATTTGTTTGGGGATTGCTGAATTCGTTCCGCAGAAAGGCTAATCAATTTCAACTATTTGTTGCACACATATGGCGGTTAATAATTTGCAAAACATTTAATGTTTAAACAAATAAACTTTGACATTTTACGGCAGGCTTATAAATTGAAATCGATCACACTTCAAGTATAAAAATATTTCAGTAGATTGCAGAATTCGTTTCTCAGATATCTAATCAATTTCGACCTATAACTTAGTGCACTGTGGGGATATAGCTCAGTGGTAGAGCATTCGACTGCAGATCGAGAGGTCCCTGGTTCAAATCCGGGTGTCCCCTTTCATGACTTTCACATCAAACATTCTCAATACCAAGTTTTTCTAATGTTCGAACAATTAAACTTTGACATTCTACGGCAAACGAATGGATTGAAATCGATGACACTTTAATTCTAATACCCTTTTTGAAGTTTGCAGAAATCATTTCTCAGAAATCAAATCATTTTTGAATATTAGTCGTTTTCGCAAGGGTTTATTTATTAACTGGTCAGTTCATAAGCTGATCCAAGGATCCGGAAATAAAGGAATGACCCCGACGTGATTTGAACACGCAACCTTCTGATCTGGAGTCAGACGCGCTACCGTTGCGCCACGGAGTCACTGTGTGTCGCGGATTAAATCTTCGTTCATATATTTGAAACCCAATATTGATGACTCTGTCAAGCATGAACTGATAAATTGAGGAGAGATTCTTTCCTAACAGATAAAATAGGTTTTCTATATTAATGCCCGTGGGGTAAAAAGCGAACCGTTGTTGATTGTGGGGATATAGCTCAGTGGTAGAGCATTCGACTGCAGATCGATAGGTCCCTGATTCAAATCCGGGTGTCCCCATGTATGACTTTCACATCACACTTTCTCAAAATCACACTTCAAGTATAAAAATATTTCAGTAGATTGCAGAATTCGTTTCTCAGATATCTAATCAATTTCGACCTATAACTTAGTGCACTGTGGGGATATAGCTCAGTGGTAGAGCATTCGACTGCAGATCGAGAGGTCCCTGGTTCAAATCCGGGTGTCCCCTTTTATGACTTTCACATCAAACATTCTCAATACCAAGTTTTTCTAATGTTCGAACAATTAAACTTTGACATTCTACGGCAAACGAATGGATTGAAATCGATGACACTTTAATTCTAATACCCTTTTTGAAGTTTGCAGAAATCATTTCTCAGAAATCAAATCATTTTTGAATATTAGTCGTTTTCCCAAGGGTTTATTTATTAACTGGTCAGTTCATAAGCTGATCCAAGGATCCGGAAATAAAGGAATGACCCCGACGTAATTTGAACACGCAACCTTCTGATCTGAAGTCAGACGCGCTACCGTTGCGCCACGGAGTCACTGTGTGTCGCGGATCAAATCTTCGTTCATATATTTGAAACCCAATATTGATGACTCTGTCAAGCATGAACTGATAAATTGAGGAGAGAATCTTTCCGAACAGATAAAATAGGTTTTCTATATTAATGCCCGTGGGGTAAAAAGCGGACCGTTGTGGATTGTGGGGATATAGCTCAGTGGTAGAGCATTCGACTGCAGATCGATAGGTCCCTGATTCAAATCCGGGTGTCCCCATGTATGACATTCACATCACACTTTCTCAAAATCAAATTTTTAATGTTTCAACAAGTAATTTTGACATCTAAAGATTTTGTCGTTTCGAACATTCATGGCGGTCAATACATCATAAATCTTTCAATGTTGAAACAAATATTCTTTGACATTTTGCGACAGGCTCATAGATAGAAAACTATGACACTAATTGTCTTATAATTTGTTTGGGGATTGCTGAATTCGTTCCGCGGAAGGCTAATCAATTTCAAATATATGTTGCACACATATGACGGGTAATATTTTGTAAAACATTTAATGTTTAAACAAATAAACTTTGACATTTTACGACAGGCTTATAAATTGAAATCGATCACACTTCAAGTATAAAAATATTTCAGTAGATTGCAGAAATCGATTCTCATATATCTAATCAATTTCGACCTATAACTTAGTGGCTATAACTATCTGAACCACGGCTATGAAATAGTGATATTTCATCAATTAAATTTAATAGATGTTAATTGAGACCTGTTTTAAACAAACGATTGTTAATTACTTTGAACAATGCCCAAGGCCGTGTTATGTATATTATTTAAATATAGAACCCGTAGTGCACTGTGGGGATATAGCTCAGTGGTAGAGCATTCGACTGCAGATCGAGAGGTCCCTGGTTCAAATCCGGGTGTCCCCTTTTATGACTTTCACATCAAACATTCTCAATACCAAGTATTTCTAATGTTCGAACAATTAAACTTTGACATTCTACGGCAAACGAATGGATTGAAATCGATGACACTTCAATTCTAATACCCTTTTTGAAGTTTGCAGAAATCATTTCTCAGAAATCAAATCATTTTTGAATATTAGTCGTTTTCGCAAGGGTTTATTTATTAACTGGTCAGTTCATAAGCTGATTCAAGGATCCGGAAATAAAGGAATGACCCCGACGTGATTTGAACACGCAACCTTCTGATCTGAAGTCAGACGCGCTACCGTTGCACCACGGAGTCACTGTGTGTCGCGGATTAAATCTTCGTTCATATATTTGAAACCCAATATTGATGACTCTGTCAAGCATGAACTGATAAATTGAGGAGAGATTCTTTCCGAACAGATAAAATAGGTTTTCTATATTAATGCCCGTGGGGTAAAAAGCGGACCGTTGTGGATTGTGGGGATATAGCTCAGTGATAGAGCATTCGACTGCAGATCGATAGGTCCTTGATTCAAATCCGGGTGTCCCCATTTATGACTTTCACATCACACTTTCTCAAAATCAAATTTTTATTGTTTCAACAAGTAATTTTGACATCTAAAGATTCTGTCGCTTCGAACATTCATGGCGGTCAATACATCATAAATCTTTCAATGTTGAAACAAATATTCTTTGACATTTTGCGACAGGCTCATAGATAGAAAACTATGACACTAATTGTCTTATAATTTGTTTGGGGATTGCTGAATTCGTTCCGCAGAAGGCTAATCAATTTCAACTATTTGTTGCACACATATGGCGGGTAATATATTGTAAAACATTTAATGTTTAAACAAATAAACTTTGACATTTTACGACAGGCTTATATATTGAAATCGATCACACTTCAAGTATAAAAATATTCCAGTCGATTGCAGAAATCGATTCTCAGATATCTAATCAATTTCGACCTATAACTTAGTGGCTATAACTATCTGAACCACGGGTATGAAATAGTGATATTTCATCAATTAAATTTAATAGATGTTAATTGAGACCTGTTTCAAACAAACGATTGTTAATTACTGTAAACAATGCCCAAGGGCTTGTTATGTATATTATTCAAATATAGAACCCGTAGTGCAATGTGGGGATATAGCTCAGTGGTAGAGCATTCGACTGCAGATCGATAGGTCCCTGATTCAAATCCGGGTGTCCCCATGTATGACTTTCACATCACACTTTCTCAAAATCAAATTTTTAATGTTTAAACAAGTAATTTTGACATCTAAAGATACTGTCACTTCGAACATTCATGGCGGTCAATACATCATAAATCTTTCAATGTTGAAACAAATATTCTTTGACATTTTACGACAGGCTCATAGATAGAAAACTATGAAACTAATTGTCTTATAATTTGTTTGGGGATTGCTGAATTCGTTCCGCAGAAAGGCTAATCAATTTCAACTATTTGTTGCACACATATGGCGGTTAATAATTTGCAAAACATTTAATGTTTAAACAAATAAACTTTGACATTTTACGGCAGTCTTATAAATTGAAATCGATCACACTTCAAGTATAAAAATATTTCAGTAGATTGCAGAATTCGTTTCTCAGATATCTAATCAATTTCGACCTATAACTTAGTGCACTGTGGGGATATAGCTCAGTGGTAGAGCATTCGACTGCAGATCGAGAGGTCCCTGGTTCAAATCCGGGTGTCCCCTTTCATGACTTTCACATCAAACATTCTCAATACCAAGTTTTTCTAATGTTCGAACAATTAAACTTTGACATTCTACGGCAAACGAATGGATTGAAATCGATGACACTTTAATTCTAATACCCTTTTTGAAGTTTGCAGAAATCATTTCTCAGAAATCAAATCATTTTTGAATATTAGTCGTTTTCGCAAGGGTTTATTTATTAACTGGTCAGTTCATAAGCTGATCCAAGGATCCGGAAATAAAGGAATGACCCCGACGTGATTTGAACACGCAACCTTCTGATCTGGAGTCAGACGCGCTACCGTTGCGCCACGGAGTCACTGTGTGTCGCGGATTAAATCTTCGTTCATATATTTGAAACCCAATATTGATGACTCTGTCAAGCATGAACTGATAAATTGAGGAGAGATTCTTTCCTAACAGATAAAATAGGTTTTCTATATTAATGCCCGTGGGGTAAAAAGCGAACCGTTGTTGATTGTGGGGATATAGCTCAGTGGTAGAGCATTCGACTGCAGATCGATAGGTCCCTGATTCAAATCCGGGTGTCCCCATGTATGACTTTCACATCACACTTTCTCAAAATCACACTTCAAGTATAAAAATATTTCAGTAGATTGCAGAATTCGTTTCTCAGATATCTAATCAATTTCGACCTATAACTTAGTGCACTGTGGGGATATAGCTCAGTGGTAGAGCATTCGACTGCAGATCGAGAGGTCCCTGGTTCAAATCCGGGTGTCCCCTTTTATGACTTTCACATCAAACATTCTCAATACCAAGTTTTTCTAATGTTCGAACAATTAAACTTTGACATTCTACGGCAAACGAATGGATTGAAATCGATGACACTTTAATTCTAATACCCTTTTTGAAGTTTGCAGAAATCATTTCTCAGAAATCAAATCATTTTTGAATATTAGTCGTTTTCGCAAGGGTTTATTTATTAACTGGTCAGTTCATAAGCTGATCCAAGGATCCGGAAATAAAGGAATGACCCCGACGTAATTTGAACACGCAACCTTCTGATCTGGAGTCAGACGCGCTACCGTTGCGCCACGGAGTCACTGTGTGTCGCGGATCAAATCTTCGTTCATATATTTGAAACCCAATATTGATGACTCTGTCAAGCATGAACTGATAAATTGAGGAGAGAATCTTTCCGAACAGATAAAATAGGTTTTCTATATTAATGCCCGTGGGGTAAAAAGCGGACCGTTGTGGATTGTGGGGATATAGCTCAGTGGTAGAGCATTCGACTGCAGATCGATAGGTCCCTGATTCAAATCCGGGTGTCCCCATGTATGACATTCACATCACACTTTCTCAAAATCAAATTTTTAATGTTTCAACAAGTAATTTTGACATCTAAAGATTTTGTCGTTTCGAACATTCATGGCGGTCAATACATCATAAATCTTTCAATGTTGAAACAAATATTCTTTGACATTTTGCGACAGGCTCATAGATAGAAAACTATGACACTAATTGTCTTATAATTTGTTTGGGGATTGCTGAATTCGTTCCGCGGAAGGCTAATCAATTTCAAATATATGTTGCACACATATGACGGGTAATATTTTGTAAAACATTTAATGTTTAAACAAATAAACTTTGACATTTTACGACAGGCTTATAAATTGAAATCGATCACACTTCAAGTATAAAAATATTTCAGTAGATTGCAGAAATCGATTCTCATATATCTAATCAATTTCGACCTATAACTTAGTGGCTATAACTATCTGAACCACGGCTATGAAATAGTGATATTTCATCAATTAAATTTAATAGATGTTAATTGAGACCTGTTTTAAACAAACGATTGTTAATTACTTTGAACAATGCCCAAGGCCGTGTTATGTATATTATTTAAATATAGAACCCGTAGTGCACTGTGGGGATATAGCTCAGTGGTAGAGCATTCGACTGCAGATCGAGAGGTCCCTGGTTCAAATCCGGGTGTCCCCTTTTATGACTTTCACATCAAACATTCTCAATACCAAGTATTTCTAATGTTCGAACAATTAAACTTTGACATTCTACGGCAAACGAATGGATTGAAATCGATGACACTTCAATTCTAATACCCTTTTTGAAGTTTGCAGAAATCATTTCTCAGAAATCAAATCATTTTTGAATATTAGTCGTTTTCGCAAGGGTTTATTTATTAACTGGTCAGTTCATAAGCTGATTCAAGGATCCGGAAATAAAGGAATGACCCCGACGTGATTTGAACACGCAACCTTCTGATCTGAAGTCAGACGCGCTACCGTTGCACCACGGAGTCACTGTGTGTCGCGGATTAAATCTTCGTTCATATATTTGAAACCCAATATTGATGACTCTGTCAAGCATGAACTGATAAATTGAAGAGAGATTCTTTCCTAACAGATAAAATAGGTTTTCTATATTAATGCCCATGGGGTAAAAAGCGGACCGTTGTGGATTGTGGGGATATAGCTCAGTGGTAGAGCATTCGACTGCAAATCGATAGGTCCCTGATTCAAATCCGGGTGTCCCCATGTATGACTTTCACATCACACTTTCTCAAAATCAAATTTTTAATGTTTCAACAAGTAATTTTGACATCTAAAGATTCTGTCGCTTCGAACATTCATGGCGGTCAATACATCATAAATCTTTCAATGTTGAAACAAATATTCTTTGACATTTTGCGACAGGCTCATAGATAGAAAACTATGAAACTAATTGTCTTATAATTTGTTTGGGGATTGCTGAATTCGTTCCGCAGAAGGCTAATCAATTTCAACTATTTGTTGCACACATATGGCGGTTAATAATTTGCAAAACATTTAATGTCCAAACAAATAAACTTTGACATTTTACGGCAGGCTTATAAATTGAAATCGATCACACTTCAAGTATAAAAATATTTCAGTAGATTGCAGAATTCGTTTCTCAGATATCTAATCAATTTCGACCTATAACTTAATGGCTATAACTATCTGAACCACGGCTATGAAATTGTGATATTTCATCAATTAAATTTAATAGATGTTAATTGAGACCTGTTTTAAACAAACGATTGTTAATTACTTTAAACAATGCCCAAGGGCTTGTTATGTATATTATTTAAATATAGAACCCGTAGTGCACTGTGGGGATATAGCTCAGTGGTAGAGCATTCGACTGCAGATCGAGAGGTCCCTGGTTCAAATCCGGGTGTCCCCTTTTATGACTTTCACATCAAACATTCTCAATACCAAGTATTTCTAATGTTCGAACAATTAAACTTTGACATTCTACGGCAAACGAATGAATTGAAATCGATGACACTTTAATTCTAATACCCTTTTTGAAGTTTGCAGAAATCATTTCTCAGAATTAAAATCATTTTTGAATATTAGTCGTTTTCGCAAGGGTTTATTTATTAACTGGTCAGTTCATAAGCTGATTCAATGATCCGGAAATAAAGAGATGACCCCGACGTGATTTGAACACGCAACCTTCTGATCTGGAGTCAGACGCGCTACCGTTGCGCCACGAGTCACTTTGAGTCGCGGATTAAATCTTCGTTCATATATTTGAAACCCAATATTGATGACTCTGTCAAGCATGAACTGATAAATTGAGGAGAGAATCTTTCCGAACAGATAAAATAGGTTTTCTATATTAATGCCCGTGGGGTAAAAAGCGGACCGTTGTGGATTGTGGGGATATAGCTCAGTGGTAGAGCATTCGACTGCAGATCGATAGGTCCCTGATTCAAATCCGGGTGTCCCCATGTATGACTTTCACATCACACTTTCTCAAAATCAAATTTTTAATGTTTCAACAAGTAATTTTGACATTTAAAGATTCTGTCGTTTCGAACATTCATGGCGGTCAATACATCATAAATCTTTCAATGTTGAAACAAATATTCTTTGACATTTTGCGACAGGCTCATAGATAGAAAACTATGACACTAATTGTCTTATAATTTGTTTGGGGATTGCTGAATTCGTTCCGCGGAAGGCTAATCAGTTTCAAATATATGTTGCACACATATGGCGGGTAATATTTTGTAAAACATTTAATGTTTAAACAAATAAACTTTGACATTTTACGACAGGCTCATCAATTGAAATCGATCACACTTCAAGTATAAAAATATTTCAGTAGATTGCAGAAATCGATTCTCAGATATCTAATCAATTTCGACCTATAACTTAGTGCACTGTGGGGATATAGCTCAGTGGTAGAGCATTCGACTGCAGATCGAGAGGTCCCTGGTTCAAATCCGGGTGTCCCCATGTATGACTTTCACATCACACTTTCTCAAAATCAAATTTTTAATGTTTCAACAAGTAATTTTGACATCTAAAGATTCTGTCGCTTCGAACATTCATGGCGGTCAATACATCATAAATCTTTCAATGTTGAAACAAATATTCTTTGACATTTTACGACAGGCTCATAGATAGAAAACTATGAAACTAATTGTCTTATAATTTGTTTGGGGATTGCTGAATTCGTTCCGCAGAAGGCTAATCAATTTCAACTATTTGTTGCACACATATGGCGGTTAATAATTTGCAAAACATTTAATGTTTAAACAAATAAACTTTGACATTTTACGGCAGGCTTATAAATTGAAATCGATCACACTTCAAGTATAAAAATATTTCAGTAGATTGCAGAATTCGTTTCTCAGATATCTAATCAATTTCGACCTATAACTTAGTGGCTATAACTATCTGAACCACGGCTATGAAATTGTGATATTTCATCAATTAAATTTAATAGATGTTAATTGGGACCTGTTTTAAACAAACGATTGTTAATTACTTTAAACAATGCCCAAGGGCGTGTTATGTATATTATTTAAATATAGAACCCGTAGTGCACTGTGGGGATATAGCTCCGTGGTAGAGCATTCGACTGCAGATCGAGAGGTCCCTGGTTCAAATCCGGGTGTCCCCTTTTATGACTTTCACATCAAACATTCTCAATACCAAGTATTTCTAATGTTCGAACAATTAAACTTTGACATTCTACGGCAAACGAATGAATTGAAATCGATGACACTTTAATTCTGATACCCTTTTTGAAGTTTGCAGAAATCATTTCTCAGAAATCAAATCATTTTTGAATATTAGTCGTTTTCGCAAGGGTTTATTTATTAACTGGTCAGTTCATAAGCTGATTCAAGGATCCGGAAATAAAGGAATGACCCCGACGTGATTTGAACACGCAACCTTCTGATCTGGAGTCAGACGCGCTACCGTTGCGCCACGGAGTCGCTGTGTGTCGCGGATCAAATCTTCGTTCATATATTTGAAACCCAATATTGATGACTCTGTCAAGCATGAACTGATAAATTGAGGAGAGAATCTTTCCGAACAGATAAAATAGGTTTTCTATATTAATGCCCGTGGGGTAAAAAGCGGACCGTTGTGGATTGTGGGGATATAGCTCAGTGGTAGAGCATTCGACTGCAGATCGATAGGTCCCTGATTCAAATCCGGGTGTCCCCATGTATGACATTCACATCACACTTTCTCAAAATCAAATTTTTAATGTTTCAACAAGTAATTTTGACATCTAAAGATTTTGTCGTTTCGAACATTCATGGCGGTCAATACATCATAAATCTTTCAATGTTGAAACAAATATTCTTTGACATTTTGCGACAGGCTCATAGATAGAAAACTATGACACTAATTGTCTTATAATTTGTTTGGGGATTGCTGAATTCGTTCCGCGGAAGGCTAATCAATTTCAAATATATGTTGCACACATATGACGGGTAATATTTTGTAAAACATTTAATGTTTAAACAAATAAACTTTGACATTTTACGACAGGCTTATAAATTGAAATCGATCACACTTCAAGTATAAAAATATTTCAGTAGATTGCAGAAATCGATTCTCATATATCTAATCAATTTCGACCTATAACTTAGTGGCTATAACTATCTGAACCACGGCTATGAAATAGTGATATTTCATCAATTAAATTTAATAGATGTTAATTGAGACCTGTTTTAAACAAACGATTGTTAATTACTTTGAACAATGCCCAAGGCCGTGTTATGTATATTATTTAAATATAGAACCCGTAGTGCACTGTGGGGATATAGCTCAGTGGTAGAGCATTCGACTGCAGATCGAGAGGTCCCTGGTTCAAATCCGGGTGTCCCCTTTTATGACTTTCACATCAAACATTCTCAATACCAAGTATTTCTAATGTTCGAACAATTAAACTTTGACATTCTACGGCAAACGAATGGATTGAAATCGATGACACTTCAATTCTAATACCCTTTTTGAAGTTTGCAGAAATCATTTCTCAGAAATCAAATCATTTTTGAATATTAGTCGTTTTCGCAAGGGTTTATTTATTAACTGGTCAGTTCATAAGCTGATTCAAGGATCCGGAAATAAAGGAATGACCCCGACGTGATTTGAACACGCAACCTTCTGATCTGAAGTCAGACGCGCTACCGTTGCACCACGGAGTCACTGTGTGTCGCGGATTAAATCTTCGTTCATATATTTGAAACCCAATATTGATGACTCTGTCAAGCATGAACTGATAAATTGAAGAGAGATTCTTTCCTAACAGATAAAATAGGTTTTCTATATTAATGCCCATGGGGTAAAAAGCGGACCGTTGTGGATTGTGGGGATATAGCTCAGTGGTAGAGCATTCGACTGCAAATCGATAGGTCCCTGATTCAAATCCGGGTGTCCCCATGTATGACTTTCACATCACACTTTCTCAAAATCAAATTTTTAATGTTTCAACAAGTAATTTTGACATCTAAAGATTCTGTCGCTTCGAACATTCATGGCGGTCAATACATCATAAATCTTTCAATGTTGAAACAAATATTCTTTGACATTTTGCGACAGGCTCATAGATAGAAAACTATGAAACTAATTGTCTTATAATTTGTTTGGGGATTGCTGAATTCGTTCCGCAGAAGGCTAATCAATTTCAACTATTTGTTGCACACATATGGCGGTTAATAATTTGCAAAACATTTAATGTCCAAACAAATAAACTTTGACATTTTACGGCAGGCTTATAAATTGAAATCGATCACACTTCAAGTATAAAAATATTTCAGTAGATTGCAGAATTCGTTTCTCAGATATCTAATCAATTTCGACCTATAACTTAATGGCTATAACTATCTGAACCACGGCTATGAAATTGTGATATTTCATCAATTAAATTTAATAGATGTTAATTGAGACCTGTTTTAAACAAACGATTGTTAATTACTTTAAACAATGCCCAAGGGCTTGTTATGTATATTATTTAAATATAGAACCCGTAGTGCACTGTGGGGATATAGCTCAGTGGTAGAGCATTCGACTGCAGATCGAGAGGTCCCTGGTTCAAATCCGGGTGTCCCCTTTTATGACTTTCACATCAAACATTCTCAATACCAAGTATTTCTAATGTTCGAACAATTAAACTTTGACATTCTACGGCAAACGAATGAATTGAAATCGATGACACTTTAATTCTAATACCCTTTTTGAAGTTTGCAGAAATCATTTCTCAGAATTAAAATCATTTTTGAATATTAGTCGTTTTCGCAAGGGTTTATTTATTAACTGGTCAGTTCATAAGCTGATTCAATGATCCGGAAATAAAGAGATGACCCCGACGTGATTTGAACACGCAACCTTCTGATCTGGAGTCAGACGCGCTACCGTTGCGCCACGAGTCACTTTGAGTCGCGGATTAAATCTTCGTTCATATATTTGAAACCCAATATTGATGACTCTGTCAAGCATGAACTGATAAATTGAGGAGAGAATCTTTCCGAACAGATAAAATAGGTTTTCTATATTAATGCCCGTGGGGTAAAAAGCGGACCGTTGTGGATTGTGGGGATATAGCTCAGTGGTAGAGCATTCGACTGCAGATCGATAGGTCCCTGATTCAAATCCGGGTGTCCCCATGTATGACTTTCACATCACACTTTCTCAAAATCAAATTTTTAATGTTTCAACAAGTAATTTTGACATTTAAAGATTCTGTCGTTTCGAACATTCATGGCGGTCAATACATCATAAATCTTTCAATGTTGAAACAAATATTCTTTGACATTTTGCGACAGGCTCATAGATAGAAAACTATGACACTAATTGTCTTATAATTTGTTTGGGGATTGCTGAATTCGTTCCGCGGAAGGCTAATCAGTTTCAAATATATGTTGCACACATATGGCGGGTAATATTTTGTAAAACATTTAATGTTTAAACAAATAAACTTTGACATTTTACGACAGGCTCATCAATTGAAATCGATCACACTTCAAGTATAAAAATATTTCAGTAGATTGCAGAAATCGATTCTCAGATATCTAATCAATTTCGACCTATAACTTAGTGCACTGTGGGGATATAGCTCAGTGGTAGAGCATTCGACTGCAGATCGAGAGGTCCCTGGTTCAAATCCGGGTGTCCCCATGTATGACTTTCACATCACACTTTCTCAAAATCAAATTTTTAATGTTTCAACAAGTAATTTTGACATCTAAAGATTCTGTCGCTTCGAACATTCATGGCGGTCAATACATCATAAATCTTTCAATGTTGAAACAAATATTCTTTGACATTTTACGACAGGCTCATAGATAGAAAACTATGAAACTAATTGTCTTATAATTTGTTTGGGGATTGCTGAATTCGTTCCGCAGAAGGCTAATCAATTTCAACTATTTGTTGCACACATATGGCGGTTAATAATTTGCAAAACATTTAATGTTTAAACAAATAAACTTTGACATTTTACGGCAGGCTTATAAATTGAAATCGATCACACTTCAAGTATAAAAATATTTCAGTAGATTGCAGAATTCGTTTCTCAGATATCTAATCAATTTCGACCTATAACTTAGTGGCTATAACTATCTGAACCACGGCTATGAAATTGTGATATTTCATCAATTAAATTTAATAGATGTTAATTGGGACCTGTTTTAAACAAACGATTGTTAATTACTTTAAACAATGCCCAAGGGCGTGTTATGTATATTATTTAAATATAGAACCCGTAGTGCACTGTGGGGATATAGCTCCGTGGTAGAGCATTCGACTGCAGATCGAGAGGTCCCTGGTTCAAATCCGGGTGTCCCCTTTTATGACTTTCACATCAAACATTCTCAATACCAAGTATTTCTAATGTTCGAACAATTAAACTTTGACATTCTACGGCAAACGAATGAATTGAAATCGATGACACTTTAATTCTGATACCCTTTTTGAAGTTTGCAGAAATCATTTCTCAGAAATCAAATCATTTTTGAATATTAGTCGTTTTCGCAAGGGTTTATTTATTAACTGGTCAGTTCATAAGCTGATTCAAGGATCCGGAAATAAAGCAATGACCCCGACGTGATTTGAACACGCAACCTTCTGATCTGGAGTCAGACGCGCTACCGTTGCGCCACGGAGTCGCTGTGTGTCGCGGATCAAATCTTCGTTCATATATTTGAAACCCAATATTGATGACTCTGTCAAGCATGAACTGATAAATTGAGGAGAGAATCTTTCCGAACAGATAAAATAGGTTTTCTATATTAATGCCCGTGGGGTAAAAAGCGGACCGTTGTGGATTGTGGGGATATAGCTCAGTGGTAGAGCATTCGACTGCAGATCGATAGGTCCCTGATTCAAATCCGGGTGTCCCCATGTATGACTTTCACATCACACTTTCTCAAAATCAAATTTTTAATGTTTCAACAAGTAATTTTGACATCTAAAGATTCTGTCGTTTCGAACATTCATGGCGGTCAATACATCATAAATCTTTCAATGTTGAAACAAATATTCTTTGACATTTTGCGACAGGCTCATAGATAGAAAACTATGACACTAATTGTCTTATAATTTGTTTGGGGATTGCTGAATTCGTTCCGCGGAAGGCTAATCAATTTCAAATATATGTTGCACACATATGGCGGGTAATATTTTGTAAAACATTTAATGTTTAAACAAATAAACTTTGACATTTTACGACAGGCTTATAAATTGAAATCGATCACACTTCAAGTATAAAAATATTTCAGTAGATTGCAGAAATCGATTCTCATATATCTAATCAATTTCGACCTATAACTTAGTGGCTATAACTATCTGAACCACGGCTATGAAATAGTGATATTTCATCAATTAAATTTAATAGATGTTAATTGAGACCTGTTTTAAACAAACGATTGTTAATTACTTTGAACAATGCCCAAGGCCGTGTTATGTATATTATTTAAATATAGAACCCGTAGTGCACTGTGGGGATATAGCTCAGTGGTAGAGCATTCGACTGCAGATCGAGAGGTCCCTGGTTCAAATCCGGGTGTCCCCTTTTATGACTTTCACATCAAACATTCTCAATACCAAGTATTTCTAATGTTCGAACAATTAAACTTTGACATTCTACGGCAAACGAATGGATTGAAATCGATGACACTTTAATTCTAATACCCTTTTTGAAGTTTGCAGAAATCATTTCTCAGAAATCAAATCATTTTTGAATATTAGTCGTTTTCGCAAGGGTTTATTTATTAACTGGTCAGTACATAAGCTGATTCAAGGATCCGGAACTAAAGGAATGACCCCGACGTGATTTGAACACGCAATCTTCTGATCTGGGGTCAGACGCGCTACCGTTGCGCCACGGAGTCACTGTGTGTCGCGGATTAAATCTTCGTTCATATATTTGAAACCCAATATTGATGACTCTTACTTTCAAATAAACATTGACATTTTTCGGCAGGCTTATAAATTGAAATCGATCACACTTCAAGTATAAAAATATTTCAGTAGATTGCAGAATTCGTTTCTCAGATATCTAATTATTTCGACCTATAACTTAGTGGCTATAACTATCTGAACCACGGCTATGAAGTATTGGTATTTCATCAATTAAATTTAATAGATGTAAATTGAGACCTGTTTTAAACAAACGATTGTTAATTACTTTAAACAATGCCCAAGGCCGTGTTATGTATATTATTTATATATAGAACCCGTAGTGCACTGTGGGGATATATCTCAGTGGTAGAGCATTCGACTGCAGATCGAGAGGTCCCTGGTTCAAATCCGGGTGCCCCCATTTATGACTTTCACATCGAACATTCTCAATATTAAGTATTTTAATGTTCGAACAATTAAACTTTGACATTATACGGCAAACCAATGGATTGAAATCGATGACACTTTAATTCTAATACCCTTTTTGAAGTTTGCAGAAATCATTTCTCAGAAATCAAATCATTTTTGAATATTAGTCGTTTTCGCAAGGGTTTGTTTATTAACTGGTCAGTTCATAAGCTGATTCAAGGATCCGGAAATAAAGGAATGACCCCGACGTGATTTGAACACGCAGGCTTCTGATCTGAAGTCAGACGCGCTACCGTTGCGCCACGGAGTCACTGTGTGTCGCGGATTAAATCTTCGTTCATATATTTGAAACCCAATATTGATGACTCGTTCGTTCCGTTCAGAATTCCGTTCCGCAGAAGGCTAATCAATTTCAACTATTTGTTGAACACATGTGGCGATTAATATTTTGTGAAACATTTAATGTTTAAATAAATAAACTTTGACATTTTACGGCAGGCTTATAAATTGAAATCGATGACACTTCAAGTATAAAAATATTTCGGTAGATTGCAGAATTCGTTTCTCAGATATCTAATCAATTTTGACTTTTAACTCAGTGGCTATAACTATCTGAACCACGGCTATGAAATAGTGATATTTCATCAATTAAATTTAATAGATGTTAATTAAGACCTGTTCTAAACAAACGATTGTTAATTACTTTAAACAATGCTCAAGGGCGTGTTATGTATATTATTTAAATATAGAACCCGTAGTGCAAGGAATGACCCCGACGTGATTTGAACACGCAGGCTTCTGATCTGGAGTCAGACGCGCTACCGTTGCGCCACGGAGTCACTGTGTGTCGCGGATTAAATCTTCGTTCATATATTTGAAACCCAATATTGATGACTCTGTCAAGCATGAACTGATAAATTGAGGAGAGATTCTTTCCTAACAGATAAAATAGGTTTTCTATATTAATGCCCGTGGGGTAAAAAGAGGACCGTTGTGGATTGTGGGGATATAGCTCAGTGGTAGAGCATTCGACTGCAGATCGATAGGTCCCTGATTCAAATCCGGGTGTCCCCATGTATGACTTTCACATCACACTTTCTCAAAATCAAATTTTTAATGTTTCAACAAGTAATTTTGACATCTAAAGATTCTGTCGCTTCGAACATTCATGGCGGTCAATACATCATAAATCTTTCAATGTTGAAACAAATATTCTTTGACATTTTACGACAGGCTCATAGATAGAAAACTATGAAACTAATTGTCTTATAATTTGTTTGGGGATTGCTGAATTCGTTCCGCAGAAGGCTAATCAATTTCAACTATTTGTTGCACACATATGGCGGTTAATACTTGGAAAACATTTAATGTTTAAACAAATAAACTTTGACATTATACGGCAGGCTTATAAATTGAAATCGATCACACTTCAAGTATAAAAATATTTCAGTAGATTGCAGAATTCGTTTCTCAGATATCTAATCAATTTCGACCTATAACTTAGTGGCTATAACTATCTGAACCACGGCTATGAAATTGTGATATTTCATCAATTAAATTTAATAGATGTTAATTGAGACCTGTTTTAAACAAACGATTGTTAATTACTTTAAACAATGCCCAAGGGCGTGTTATGTATATTATTAAAATATAGAACCCGTAGTGCACTGTGGGGTTATAGCTCAGTGGTAGAGCATTCGACTGCAGATCGAGAGGTCCCTGGTTCAAATCCGGGTGTCCCCTTTTATGACTTTCACATCAAACATTCTCAATACCAAGTATTTCTAATGTTTGAACAATTAAACTTTGACATTCTACGGCAAACGAATGGATTGAAATCGATGACACTTTAATTCTAATACCCTTTTTGAAGTTTGCAGAAATCATTTCTCAGAATTAAAATCATTTTTGAATATTAGTCGTTTTCGCAAGGGTTTATTTATTAACTGGTCAGTTCATAAGCTGATTCAATGATCCGAAAATAAAGGAATGACCCCGACGTGATTTGAACACGCAACCTTCTGATCTGGAGTCAGACGCGCTACCGTTGCGCCATGGAGTCACTGTGTGTCGCGGATTAAATCTTCGTACATATATTTGAAACCCAATATTGATGACTCTGCCAAGCATGACTCACGTGCACTGTGGGGATATAGCTCAGTGGTAGAGCATTCGACTGCAGATCGAGAGGTCCCTGGTTCAAATCCGGGTGTCCCTTTTATGACTTTCACATCAAACATTCTCAATACCAAGTATTTCTAATGTTCGAACAATTAAACTTTGACATTCTACGGCAAACGAATGGATTGAAATCGATGACACTTTAATTCTAATACCCTTTTTGAAGTTTGCAGAAATCATTTCTCTATGTATATTATTTGAATATAGAACCCGTAGTGCACTGTGGGGATATAGCTCAGTGGTAGAGCATTCGACTGCGACAATTTTATCCATTTTTTATGTCGGAAATACCATCACATATTAAGCGGACGTGATGAATCGGAAGCTTCACGGTGGATGTCATGCTGTGTGCGTGTTAAGCGTCACGCAGTATGTACGGAAGCCGGGGGCGGAAGTTGAGCTATGCTATGCATGGTGCAGACGGAAGCCCTGGGCGAAAGTTATGCTGTGACATACAGTGTATACCGAACCCCGGGGTGGAAGTTTGTGCTGTGCAATGGCGCGGCAGATACTGAAGCCTCCATAAGTTTATGACTGCTGCTTATGCAGTGGCATGCTTATGAAGCGTTATACCGATATGACACGGATATGACGTGGCATTAGACACTGATCTGTGCCTTGGAAAATTCTGATCCGCAAAAAAATAAAAGAAAAAACAAAAAATAATTTAAAAAAAAAAAAAAAAAAAAAAAAAAAAAATCGACTGCAGATCGAGAGGTCCCTGGTTCAAATCCGGGTGTCCCCTTTTATGACTTTCACATCAAACATTCTCAATACCAAGTATTTCTAATGTTCGAACAATTAAACTTTGACATTCTACGGCAAACGAATGGATTGAAATCGATGACACTTTAATTCTAATACCCTTTTTGAAGTTTGCAGAAATCATTTCTCAGAATTAAAATCATTTTTGAATATTAGTCGTTTTCGCAAGGGTTTATTTATTAACTGGTCAGTTCATAAGCTGATTCAATGATCCGGAAATAAAGGAATGACCCCGACGTGATTTGAACACGCAACCTTCTGATCTGGAGTCAGACGCGCTACCGTTGCGCCACGGAGTCGCTGTGTGTCGCGGATTAAATCTTCGTTCATATATTTGAAACCCAATATTGATGACTCTGTCAAGCATGAACTGATAAATTGAGGAGAGAATCTTTCCGAACAGATAAAATAGGTTTTCTATATTAATGCCCGTGGGGTAAAAAGCGGACCGTTGTGGATTGTGGGGATATAGCTCAGTGGTAGAGCATTCGACTGCAGATCGATAGGTCCCTGATTCAAATCCGGGTGTCCCCATGTATAACTTTCACATCACACTTTCTCAAAATCAAATTTTAAATGTTTCAACAAGTAATTTTGACATCTAAAGATTCTGTCGTTTCGAACATTCATGGCGGTCAATACATCATAAATCTTTCAATGTTGAAACAAATATTCTTTGACATTTTGCGACAGGCTCATAGATAGAAAACTATGAAACTAATTGTCTTATAATTTGTTTGGGGATTGCTGAATTCGTTCCGCAGAAGGCTAATCAATTTCAACTATTTGTTGCACACATATGGCGGTTAATAATTTGCAAAACATTTAATGTTTAAACAAATAAACTTTGACATTTTACGGCAGGCTTATAAATTGAAATCGATCACACTTCAAGTATAAAAATATTTCAGTAGATTGCAGAATTCGTTTCTCAGATATCTAATCAATTTCGACCTATAACTTAGTGGATATAACTATCTGAACCACGGCTATGAAATTGTGATATTTCATCAATTAAATTTAATAGATGTTAATTGAGACCTGTTTTAAACAAACGATTGTTAATTACTTTAAACAATGCCCAAGGGCGTGTTGTGTATATTATTTAAATATAGAACCCGTAGTGCACTGTGGGGATATAGCTCAGTGGTAGAGCATTCGACTGCAGATCGAGAGGTCCCTGGTTCAAATCCGGGTGTCCCCTTTTATGACTTTCACATCAAACATTCTCAATACCAAGTATTTCTAATGTTCGAACAATTAAACTTTGACATTCTACGGCAAACGAATGGCTTGAAATCGATGACACTTTAATTCTAATACCCTTTTTGAAGTTTGCAGAAATCATTTCTCAGAAATCAAATCATTTTTGAATATTAGTCGTTTTCGCAAGGGTTTATTTATTAACTGGTCAGTTCATAAGCTGATTCAATGATCCGAAAATAAAGGAATGACCCCGACGTGATTTGAACACGCAACCTTCTGATCTGGAGTCAGACGCGCTACCGTTGCGCCATGGAGTCACTGTGTGTCGCGGATTAAATCTTCGTTCATATATTTGAAACCCAATATTGATGACTCTGCCAAGCATGACTCACGTGCACTGTGGGGATATAGCTCAGTGGTAGAGCATTCGACTGCAGATCGAGAGGTCCCTGGTTCAAATCCGGGTGTCCCTTTTATGACTTTCACATCAAACATTCTCAATACCAAGTATTTCTAATGTTCGAACAATTAAACTTTGACATTCTACGGCAAACGAATGGATTGAAATCGATGACACTTTAATTCTAATACCCTTTTTGAAGTTTGCAGAAATCATTTCTCTATGTATATTATTTGAATATAGAACCCGTAGTGCACTGTGGGGATATAGCTCAGTGGTAGAGCATTCGACTGCGACAATTTTATCCATTTTTTATGTCGGAAATACCATCACATATTAAGCGGACGTGATGAATCGGAAGCTTCACGGTGGATGTCATGCTGTGTGCGTGTTAAGCGTCACGCAGTATGTACGGAAGCCGGGGGCGGAAGTTGAGCTATGCTATGCATGGTGCAGACGGAAGCCCTGGGCGAAAGTTATGCTGTGACATACAGTGTATACCGAACCCCGGGGTGGAAGTTTGTGCTGTGCAATGGCGCGGCAGATACTGAAGCCTCCATAAGTTTATGACTGCTGCTTATGCAGTGGCATGCTTATGAAGCGTTATACCGATATGACACGGATATGACGTGGCATTAGACACTGATCTGTGCCTTGGAAAATTCTGATCCGCAAAAAAATAAAAGAAAAAACAAAAAATAATTAAAAAAAAAAAAAAAAAAAAAAAAAAAAAATCGACTGCAGATCGAGAGGTCCCTGGTTCAAATCCGGGTGTCCCCTTTTATGACTTTCACATCAAACATTCTCAATACCAAGTATTTCTAATGTTCGAACAATTAAACTTTGACATTCTACGGCAAACGAATGGATTGAAATCGATGACACTTTAATTCTAATACCCTTTTTGAAGTTTGCAGAAATCATTTCTCAGAATTAAAATCATTTTTGAATATTAGTCGTTTTCGCAAGGGTTTATTTATTAACTGGTCAGTTCATAAGCTGATTCAATGATCCGGAAATAAAGGAATGACCCCGACGTGATTTGAACACGCAACCTTCTGATCTGGAGTCAGACGCGCTACCGTTGCGCCACGGAGTCACTGTGTGTCGCGGATTAAATCTTCGTTCATATATTTGAAACCCAATATTGATGACTCTGTCAAGCATGAACTGATAAATTGAGGAGAGAATCTTTCCGAAACGATAAAATAGGTTTTCTATATTAATGCCCGTGGGGTAAAAAGCGGACCGTTGTGGATTGTGGGGATATAGCTCAGTGGTAGAGTATTCGACTGCAGATCGATAGGTCCCTGATTCAAATCCGGGTGTCCCCATGTATGACTTTCACATCACACTTTCTCAAAATCAAATTTTAAATGTTTCAACAAGTAATTTTGACATCTAAAGATTCTGTCGTTTCGAACATTCATGGCGGTCAATACATCATAAATCTTTCAATGTTGAAACAAATATTCTTTGACATTTTGCGACAGGCTCATAGATAGAAAACTATGAAACTAATTGTCTTATAATTTGTTTGGGGATTGCTGAATTCGTTCCGCAGAAGGCTAATCAATTTCAACTATTTGTTGCACACATATGGCGGTTAATAATTTGCAAAACATTTAATGTTTAAACAAATAAACTTTGACATTTTACGGCAGGCTTATGAATTGAAATCGATCACACTTCAAGTATAAAAATATTTCAGTAGATTGCAGAATTCGTTTCTCAGATATCTAATCAATTTCGACCTATAACTTAGTGGATATAACTATCTGAACCACGGCTATGAAATTGTGATATTTCATCAATTAAATTTAATAGATGTTAATTGAGACCTGTTTTAAACAAACGATTGTTAATTACTTTAAACAATGCCCAAGGCCGTGTTATGTATATTATTTATATATAGAACCCGTAGTGCACTGTGGGGATATATCTCAGTGGTAGAGCATTCGACTGCAGATCGAGAGGTCCCTGGTTCAAATCCGGGTGCCCCCATTTATGACTTTCACATCGAACATTCTCAATATTAAGTATTTTAATGCTCGAACAATTAAACTTTGACATTATACGGCAAACCAATGGATTGAAATCGATGACACTTTAATTCTAATACCCTTTTTGAAGTTTGCAGAAATCATTTCTCAGAAATCAAATCATTTTTGAATATTAGTCGTTTTCGCAAGGGTTTGTTTATTAACTGGTCAGTTCATAAGCTGATTCAAGGATCCGGAAATAAAGGAATGACCCCGACGTGATTTGAACACGCAGGCTTCTGATCTAAAGTCAGACGCGCTACCGTTGCGCCACGGAGTCACTGTGTGTCGCGGATTAAATCTTCGTTCATATATTTGAAACCCAATATTGATGACTCGTTCGTTCCGTTCAGAATTCCGTTCCGCAGAAGGCTAATCAATTTCAACTATTTGTTGAACACATGTGGCGATTAATATTTTGTGAAACATTTAATGTTTAAATAAATAAACTTTGACATTTTACGGCAGGCTTATAAATTGAAATCGATGACACTTCAAGTATAAAAATATTTCGGTAGATTGCAGAATTCGTTTCTCAGATATCTAATCAATTTTGACTTTTAACTCAGTGGCTATAACTATCTGAACCACGGCTATGAAATAGTGATATTTCATCAATTAAATTTAATAGATGTTAATTAAGACCTGTTCTAAACAAACGATTGTTAATTACTTTAAACAATGCTCAAGGGCGTGTTATGTATATTATTTAAATATAGAACCCGTAGTGCAAGGAATGACCCCGACGTGATTTGAACACGCAGGCTTCTGATCTGGAGTCAGACGCGCTACCGTTGCGCCACGGAGTCACTGTGTGTCGCGGATTAAATCTTCGTTCATATATTTGAAACCCAATATTGATGACTCTGTCAAGCATGAACTGATAAATTGAGGAGAGATTCTTTCCTAACAGATAAAATAGGTTTTCTATATTAATGCCCGTGGGGTAAAAAGCGGACCGTTGTGGATTGTGGGGATATAGCTCAGTGGTAGAGCATTCGACTGCAGATCGATAGGTCCCTGATTCAAATCCGGGTGTCCCCATGTATGACTTTCACATCACACTTTCTCAAAATCAAATTTTTAATGTTTCAACAAGTAATTTTGACATCTAAAGATTCTGTCGCTTCGAACATTCATGGCGGTCAATACATCATAAATCTTTCAATGTTGAAACAAATATTCTTTGACATTTTACGACAGGCTCATAGATAGAAAACTATGAAACTAATTGTCTTATAATTTGTTTGGGGATCGCTGAATTCGTTCCGCAGAAGGCTAATCAATTTCAACTATTTGTTGCACACATATGGCGGTTAATACTTGGAAAACATTTAATGTTTAAACAAATAAACTTTGACATTATACGGCAGGCTTATAAATTGAAATCGATCACACTTCAAGTATAAAAATATTTCAGTAGATTGCAGAATTCGTTTCTCAGATATCTAATCAATTTCGACCTATAACTTAGTGGCTATAACTATCTGAACCACGGCTATGAAATTGTGATATTTCATCAATTAAATTTAATAGATGTTAATTGAGACCTGTTTTAAACAAACGATTGTTAATTACTTTAAACAATGCCCAAGGGCTCGTTATGTATATTATTTAAATATAGAACCCGTAGTGCACTGTGGGGTTATAGCTCAGTGGTAGAGCATTCGACTGCAGATCGAGAGGACCCTGGTTCAAATCCGGGTGTCCCCTTTTATGACTTTCACATCAAACATTCTCAATACCAAGTATTTCTAATGTTTGAACAATTAAACTTTGACATTCTACGGCAAACGAATGGATTGAAATCGATGACACTTTAATTCTAATACCCTTTTTGAAGTTTGCAGAAATCATTTCTCAGAAATCAAATCATTTTTGAATATTAGTCGTTTTCGCAAGGGTTTATTTATTAACTGAACTAAAGGAATGACCCCGACGTGATTTGAACACGCAACCTTCTGATCTGGAGTCAGACGCGCTACCGTTGCGCCATGGAGTCACTGTGTGTCGCGGATTAAATCTTCGTTCATATATTTGAAACCCAATATTGATGACTCTGCCAAGCATGACTCACGTGCACTGTGGGGATATAGCTCAGTGGTAGAGCATTCGACTGCAGATCGAGAGGTCCCTGGTTCAAATCCGGGTGTCCCTTTTATGACTTTCACATCAAACATTCTCAATACCAAGTATTTCTAATGTTCGAACAATTAAACTTTGACATTCTACGGCAAACGAATGGATTGAAATCGATGACACTTTAATTCTAATACCCTTTTTGAAGTTTGCAGAAATCATTTCTCTATGTATATTATTTGAATATAGAACCCGTAGTGCACTGTGGGGATATAGCTCAGTGGTAGAGCATTCGACTGCGACAATTT
Source organism: Styela clava (assembly GCF_964204865.1). Lineage (NCBI taxonomy): Eukaryota > Metazoa > Chordata > Ascidiacea > Stolidobranchia > Styelidae > Styela > Styela clava. The sequence goes on along the minus strand of NC_135258.1, from coordinate 6,876,499 downwards.
TATCCATTTTTTATGTCGGAAATACCATCACATATTAAGCGGACGTGATGAATCGGAAGCTTCACGGTGGATGTCATGCTGTGTGCGTGTTAAGCGTCACGCAGTATGTACGGAAGCCGGGGGCGGAAGTTGAGCTATGCTATGCATGGTGCAGACGGAAGCCCTGGGCGAAAGTTATGCTGTGACATACAGTGTATACCGAACCCCGGGGTGGAAGTTTGTGCTGTGCAATGGCGCGGCAGATACTGAAGCCTCCATAAGTTTATGACTGCTGCTTATGCAGTGGCATGCTTATGAAGCGTTATACCGATATGACACGGATATGACGTGGCATTAGACACTGATCTGTGCCTTGGAAAATTCTGATCCGCAAAAAAATAAAAGAAAAAACAAAAAATAATTTAAAAAAAAAAAAAAAAAAAAAAAAAAAAATTGACTGCAGATCGAGAGGTCCCTGGTTCAAATCCGGGTGTCCCCTTTTATGACTTTCACATCAAACATTCTCAATACCAAGTATTTCTAATGTTCGAACAATTAAACTTTGACATTCTACGGCAAACGAATGGATTGAAATCGATGACACTTTAATTCTAATACCCTTTTTGAAGTTTGCAGAAATCATTTCTCAGAATTAAAATCATTTTTGAATATTAGTCGTTTTCGCAAGGGTTTATTTATTAACTGGTCAGTTCATAAGCTGATTCAATGATCCGGAAATAAAGGAATGACCCCGACGTGATTTGAACACGCAACCTTCTGATCTGGAGTCAGACGCGCTACCGTTGCGCCACGGAGTCACTGTGTGTCGCGGATTAAATCTTCGTTCATATATTTGAAACCCAATATTGATGACTCTGTCAAGCATGAACTGATAAATTGAGGAGAGAATCTTTCCGAACAGATAAAATAGGTTTTCTATATTAATGCCCGTGGGGTAAAAAGCGGACCGTTGTGGATTGTGGGGATATAGCTCAGTGGTAGAGTATTCGACTGCAGATCGATAGGTCCCTGATTCAAATCCGGGTGTCCCCATGTATGACTTTCACATCACACTTTCTCAAAATCAAATTTTAAATGTTTCAACAAGTAATTTTGACATCTAAAGATTCTGTCGTTTCGAACATTCATGGCGGTCAATACATCATAAATCTTTCAATGTTGAAACAAATATTCTTTGACATTTTGCGACAGGCTCATAGATAGAAAACTATGAAACTAATTGTCTTATAATTTGTTTGGGGATTGCTGAATTCGTTCCGCAGAAGGCTAATCAATTTCAACTATTTGTTGCACACATATGGCGGTTAATAATTTGCAAAACATTTAATGTTTAAACAAATAAACTTTGACATTTTACGGCAGGCTTATAAATTGAAATCGATCACACTTCAAGTATAAAAATATTTCAGTAGATTGCAGAATTCGTTTCTCAGATATCTAATCAATTTCGACCTATAACTTAGTGGATATAACTATCTGAACCACGTCTATGAAATTGTGATATTTCATCAATTAAATTTAATAGATGTTAATTGAGACCTGTTTTAAACAAACGATTGTTAATTACTTTAAACAATGCCCAAGGGCGTGTTGTGTATATTATTAAAATATAGAACCCGTAGTTCACTGTGGGGATATAGCTCAGTGGTGGAGCATTCGACTGCAGATCGAGAGGTCCCTGGTTCAAATCCGGGTGTCCCCTTTTATGACTTTCACATCAAACATTCTCAATACCAAGTATTTCTAATGTTCGAACAATTAAACTTTGACATTCTACGGCAAACGAATGGATTGAAATCGATGACACTTTAATTCTAATACCCTTTTTGAAGTTTGCAGGAATCATTTCTCTATGTATATTATTTGAATATAGAACCCGTAGTGCACTGTGGGGATATAGCTCAGTGGTAGAGCATTCGACTGCAGATCGAGAGGTCCCTGGTTCAAATCCGGGTGTCCCCTTTTATGACTTTCACATCAAACATTCTCAATACCAAGTATTTCTAATTTTCGAACAATTAAACTTTGACATTCTACGGCAAACGAATGGCTTGAAATCGATGACACTTTAATTCTAATACCCTTTTTGAAGTTTGCAGAAATCATTTCTCAGAAATCAAATCATTTTTGAATATTAGTCGTTTTCGCAAGGGTTTATTTATTAACTGGTCAGTTCATAAGCTGATTCAAGGATCCGGAACTAAAGGAATGACCCCGACGTGATTTGAACACGCAACCTTCTGATCTGGAGTCAGACGCGCTACCGTTGCGCCACGGAGTCACTGTGTGTCGCAGATTAAATCTTCGTTCATATATTTGAAACCCAATATTGATGACTCTGTCAAGCATGAACTGATAAATTGAAGAGAGATTCTTTCCTAACAGATAAAATAGGTTTTCTATATTAATGCCCGTGGGGTAAAAAGCGGACCGTTGTGGATTGTGGGGATATAGCTCAGTGGTAGAGCATTCGACTGCAGATCGATAGGTCCCTGATTCAAATCCGGGTGTCCCCATGTATGACTTTCACATCACACTTTCTCAAAATCAAATTTTAAATGTTTCAACAAGTAATTTTGACATCTAAAGATTCTGTCGTTTCGAACATTCATGGCGGTCAATACATCATAAATCTTTCAATGTTGAAACAAATATTCTTTGACATTTTGCGACAGGCTCATAGATAGAAAACTATGAAACTAATTGTCTTATAATTTGTTTGGGGATTGCTGAATTCGTTCCGCAGGAGGCTAATCAATTTCAACTATTTGTTGCACACATATGGCGGTTAATAATTTGCAAAACATTTAATGTTTAAACAAATAAACTTTGACATTTTACGGCAGGCTTATAAATTGAAATCGATCACACTTCAAGTATAAAAATATTACAGTAGATTGCAGAATTCGTTTCTCAGATATCTAATCAATTTCGACCTATAACTTAGTGGCTATAACTATCTGAACCACGGCTATGAAATTGTGATATTTCATCAATTAAATTTAATAGATGTTAATTGAGACCTGTTTTAAACAAACGATTGTTAATTACTTTAAACAATGCCCAAGGGCGTGTTATGTATATTATTTAAATATAGAACCCGTAGTGCACTGTGGGGATATAGCTCAGTGGTAGAGCATTCGACTGCAGATCGAGAGGTCCCTGGTTCAAATCCGGGTGTCCCCTTTTATGACTTTCACATCAAACATTCTCAATACCAAGTATTTCTAATGTTCGAACAATTAAACTTTGACATTCTACGGCAAACGAATGAATTACTTTAAACAATGCCCAAGGGCGTGTTGTGTATATTATTTAAATATAGAACCCGTAGTGCACTGTGGGGATATAGCTCAGTGGTAGAGCATTCGACTGCAGATCGAGAGGTCCCTGGTTCAAATCCGGGTGTCCCCTTTTATGACTTTCACATCAAACATTCTCAATACCAAGTATTTCTAATGTTCGAACAATTAAACTTTGACATTCTACGGCAAACGAATGGATTGAAATCGATGACACTTTAATTCTAATACCCTTTTTGAAGTTTGCAGGAATCATTTCTCTATGTATATTATTTGAATATAGAACCCGTAGTGCACTGTGGGGATATAGCTCAGTGGTAGAGCATTCGACTGCAGATCGAGAGGTCCCTGGTTCAAATCCGGGTGTCCCCTTTTATGACTCAAATATTTATTTTGGATATCCAGTCTTATTTTGGTGCCAATTAAGTTCTTTTTCCATATTACATAACATTTGGTGACTACTATTCGGTTATGCCCCCTGTAACTATTGTAGAATATTTCCTTTAGAGTTATTTTGATGGAGTTGCTTAGTACGCTGTTAAGAATTTTTAAAAGTTTTACCGCATATTTCCTCGTTGATTTACAGTTTATAATTATATGTCCTGTATTGTCTACAGGCCCTTTGCAAAATTTGCAGCCTAATATTTTTAAGTTTCCGAGAGCATCATACCTGAGGGACATTCCCCTCAAGCGATCGCCGAATATGTACCCCTCTCTTATAATGCGATACGAGATTATTCGTTCCGCGTTAGTAAACTTATTTTTATAATCATGGTTAAATAGGTGAGCTTCTTCCCAATTCACATTCAGCAGCTGTTGTTTTTCTTTGGCTGTTCTGTTGTTCTTCAATTTCATGTACAGGTCTTTATGTCTTGCAACCTCCCAGGTGGATTGCGAGAAATTCAATTCTTTATAGATGTCGAGGATGTATGCCCATTGCTCTGGAATAGTATTGCTGTGGGGCATTGAGTTGGTGTATCTATCCTTGTTGATTTGCTTGACTCTGGATCCCAAAGAGTATAATGCCTCTATTTGCCAAAATTGAGTTAGGGGTTCGTTACCCACGATGTATCTCATTTTTTCCACTGCACATGCCTTTATTTTTGCATCAACATCAATCATATTGATCCCACCATCGTTCCACATTCTTTGTAGCGATTTTCTGCTAATGGCCTCTATCTTTTGCGGGTGCCAGAGGAACTTAAACAGCGCACTCTCGATTTTCTTTATATACGTTTTCGGGATTCTCTTTACTCTCGTATGGAATATTATGACAGACATAATCATGGAGTTGATTGATATCAGTTTACCATACCAGGTGAGGTTTCGCAGCTTAACGTAATTTAGGGTTCGTATCATCTTATTTTCGATTACCTGCCACATATTGTTTAAGTCCATATTTCCAAATTGTATTCCAAGTATTATGGTGTTTCGTTTTATGTAGTTCCCATGTGGCGAATTGTTCACTAAATTGTGCGATTCTTTTGTAATACAGAGAATTTCGGTCTTATCTTTATTTATTTTTTGTCCTGTTGCTAAATGGAAATTGTCTAGCTCGTGAAAGATTTCTGTAATAGATAATTGATCTCTAACTGCGAACGTGATATCATCAGCAAACTGATCGAGTTTATGCTCGTATCTCCCCAGTTGGATACCATGTATATTGGCATTTAATTGTACCGATCTTGCTAGGGGCTCTATATTGATGGCGTAGAGAAGCATACTTAACGGGCATCCTTGCCTAATTCCTTGCCCTATATCGATTTCCTGCGTGAGTCTACCGTTTACATCTACCTGACTTTTAATTCCGTAATACATGCTTTTAAGTCAGACGCGCTACCGTTGCGCCACGGAGTCACTTCGAGTCGCGGATTAAATCTTCGTTCATATATTTGAAACCCAATATTGATGACTCTGTCAAGCATGAACTGATAAATTGAGGAGAGATTCTTTCCGAACAGATAAAATAGGTTTTCTATATTAATGTCCGTGGGGTAAACAGCGGACCGTTGTGGATTGTGGGGATATAGCTCAGTGATAGAGCATTCGACTGCAGATCGATAGGTCCCTGATTCAAATTCGGGTGTCCCCTTGTATGACTTTCACATCACACTTTCTCAAAATCTAACTTTTAATGTTTCAACAAGTAATTTTGACATCTCAAGATTCTGTCGCTTCGAACATTCATGGCGGTCAATACATCATAAATCTTTCAATGTTGAAACAAATATACTTTGAAATTTTACGACAGGCTCATAGATAGAAAACTATGACACTAATTGTCTTATAATTTGTTTGGGGATTGCAGAATTCGTTCCGCAGAAGGCTAATCAATTTCAACTATTTGTTGAACACATGTGGTGATTAATATTTTGTGAAACATTTAATGTTTAAACAAATAAACTTTGACATTTTACGGCAGGCTTATAAATTGAAATCGATGACACTTCAAGTATAAAAATATTTCGGTAGATTGCAGAATTCGTTTCTCAGATATCTAATCAATTTTGACTTTTAACTCAGTGGCTATAACTATCTGAACCACGGCTATGAAATAGTGATATTTCATCAATTAAATTTAATAGATGTTAATTAAGACCTGTTCTAAACAAACGATTGTTAATTACTTTAAACAATGCTCAAGGGCGTGTTATGTATATTATTTGAATATAGAACCCGTAGTGCAAGGAATGACCCCGACGTGATTTGAACACGCAGGCTTCTGATCTGGAGTCAGACGCGCTACCGTTGCGCCACGGAGTCACTGTGTGTCGCGGATTAAATCTTCGTTCATATATTTGAAACCCAATATTGATGACTCTGTCAAGCATGCACTGATAAATTGAGGAGAGATTCTTTCCTAACAGATAAAATAGGTTTTCTATATTAATGCCCGTGGGGTAAAAAGCGGACCGTTGTGGATTGTGGGGATATAGCTCAGTGGTAGAGCATTCGACTGCAGATCGATAGGTCCCTGATTCAAATCCGGGTGTCCCCATGTATGACTTTCACATCACACTTTCTCAAAATCAAATTTTTAATGTTTCAACAAGTAATTTTGACATCTAAAGATTCTGTCGCTTCGAACATTCATGGCGGTCAATACATCATAAATCTTTCAATGTTGCAACAAATATTCTTTGACATTTTACGACAGGCTCATAGATAGAAAACTATGAAACTAATTGTCTTATAATTTGTTTGGGGATTGCTGAATTCGTTCCGCAGAAGGCTAATCAATTTCAACTATTTGTTGCACACATATGGCGGTTAATACTTGGAAAACATTTAATGTTTAAACAAATAAACTTTGACATTATACGGCAGGCTTATAAATTGAAATCGATCACACTTCAAGTATAAAAATATTTCAGTAGATTGCAGAATTCGTTTCTCAGATATCTAATCAATTTCGACCTATAACTTAGTGGCTATAACTATCTGAACCACGGCTATGAAATTGTGATATTTCATCAATTAAATTTAATAGATGTTAATTGAGACCTGTTTTAAACAAACGATTGTTAATTACTTTAAACAATGCCCAAGGGCGTGTTATGTATATTATTTAAATATAGAACCCGTAGTGCACTTTGGGGTTATAGCTCAGTGGTAGAGCATTCGACTGCAGATCGAGAGGTCCCTGGTTCAAATCCGGGTGTCCCCTTTTATGACTTTCACATCAAACATTCTCAATACCAAGTATTTCTAATGTTTGAACAATTAAACTTTGACATTCTACGGCAAACGAATGGATTGAAATCGATGACACTTTAAAATTCTAATACCCTTTTTGAAGTTTGCAGAAATCATTTCTCAGAATTAAAATCATTTTTGAATATTAGTCGTTTTCGCAAGGGTTTATTTATTAACTGGTCAGTTCATAAGCTGATTCAATGATCCGAAAATAAAGGAATGACCCCGACGTGATTTGAACACGCAACCTTCTGATCTGGAGTCAGACGCGCTACCGTTGCGCCATGGAGTCACTGTGTGTCGCGGATTAAATCTTCGTTCATATATTTGAAACCCAATATTGATGACTCTGCCAAGCATGACTCACTTGCACTGTGGGGATATAGCTCAGTGGTAGAGCATTCGACTGCAGATCGAGAGGTCCCTGGTTCAAATCCGGGTGTCCCTTTTATGACTTTCACATCAAACATTCTCAATACCAAGTATTTCTAATGTTCGAACAATTAAACTTTGACATTCTACGGCAAACGAATGGATTGAAATCGATGACACTTTAATTCTAATACCCTTTTTGAAGTTTGCAGAAATCATTTCTCTATGTATATTATTTGAATATAGAACCCGTAGTGCACTGTGGGGATATAGCTCAGTGGTAGAGCATTCGACTGCGACAATTTTATCCATTTTTTATGTCGGAAATACCATCACATATTAAGCGGACGTGATGAATCGGAAGCTTCACGGTGGATGTCATGCTGTGTGCGTGTTAAGCGTCACGCAGTATGTACGGAAGCCGGGGGCGGAAGTTGAGCTATGCTATGCATGGTGCAGACGGAAGCCCTGGGCGAAAGTTATGCTGTGACATACAGTGTATACCGAACCCCGGGGTGGAAGTTTGTGCTGTGCAATGGCGCGGCAGATACTGAAGCCTCCATAAGTTTATGACTGCTGCTTATGCAGTGGCATGCTTATGAAGCGTTATACCGATATGACACGGATATGACGTGGCATTAGACACTGATCTGTGCCTTGGAAAATTCTGATCCGCAAAAAAATAAAAGAAAAAACAAAAAATAATTTAAAAAAAAAAAAAAAAAAAAAAAAAATCGACTGCAGATCGAGAGGTCCCTGGTTCAAATCCGGGTGTCCCCTTTTATGACTTTCACATCAAACATTCTCAATACCAAGTATTTCTAATGTTCGAACAATTAAACTTTGACATTCTACGGCAAACGAATGGATTGAAATCGATGACACTTTAATTCTAATACCCTTTTTGAAGTTTGCAGAAATCATTTCTCAGAATTAAAATCATTTTTGAATATTAGTCGTTTTCGCAAGGGTTTATTTATTAACTGGTCAGTTCATAAGCTGATCCAAGGATCCGGAAATAAAGGAATGACCCCGACGTGATTTGAACACGCAACCTTCTGATCTGGAGTCAGACGCGCTACCGTTGCGCCACGGAGTCACTGTGTGTCGCGGATTAAATCTTCGTTCATATATTTGAAACCCAATATTGATGACTCTGTCAAGCATGAACTGATAAATTGAGGAGAGATTCTTTCCTAACAGATAAAATAGGTTTTCTATATTAATGCCCGTGGGGTAAAAAGCGGACCGTTGTGGATTGTGGGGATATAGCTCAGTGGTAGAGCATTCGACTGCAGATCGATAGGTCCCTGATTCAAATCCGGGTGTCCCCATGTATGACTTTCACATCACACTTTCTCAAAATCAAATTTTTAATGTTTCAACAAGTAATTTTGACATCTAAAGATTCTGTCGCTTCGAACATTCATGGCGGTCAATACATCATAAATCTTTCAATGTCGAAACAAATATTCTTTGACATTTTACGACAGGCTCATAGATAGAAAACTATGAAACTAATTGTCTTATAATTTGTTTGGGGATTGCTGAATTCGTTCCGCAGAAGGCTAATCAATTTCAACTATTTGTTGCACACATATGGCGGTTAATAATTTGCAAAACATTTAATGTTTAAACAAATAAACTTTGAAATTTTACGGCAGGCTTATAAATTGAAATCGATCACACTTCAAGTATAAAAATATTTCAGTAGATTGCAGAATTCGTTTCTCAGATATCTAATCAATTTCGACCTATAACTTAGTGGCTATAACTATCTGAACCACGGCTATGAAATTGTGATATTTCATCAATTAAATTTAATAGATGTTAATTGAGACCTGTTTTAAACAAACGATTGTTAATTACTTTAAACAATGCCCAAAGGCGTGTTATGTATATTATTTAAATATAGAACCCGTAGTGCACTGTGGGGATATAGCTCAGTGGTAGAGCATTCGACTGCAGATCGAGAGGTCCCTGGTTCAAATCCGGGTGTCCCCTTTTATGACTTTCACATCAAACATTCTCAATACCAAGTATTTCTAATGTTCGAACAATTAAACTTTCACATTCTACGGCAAACCAATGGATTGAAATCGATGACACTTTAATTCTGATACCCTTTTTGAAGTTTGCAGAAATCATTTCTCAGAAATCAAATCATTTTTGAATATTAGTCGTTTTCGCAAGGGTTTATTTATTAACTGGTCAGTTCATAAGCTGATTCATGGATCCGGAAATAAAGGAATGACCCCGACGTCATTTGAACACGCAACCTTCCGATCTGGAGTCAGACGCGCTACCGTTGCGCCACGGAGTCACTGTGTGTCGCGGATCAAATCTTCGTTCATATATTTGAAACCCAATATTGATGACTCTGTCAAGCATGAACTGATAAATTGAGGAGAGAATCTTTCCGAACAGATAAAATAGGTTTTCTATATTAATGCCCGTGGGGTAAAAAGCGGACCGTTGTGGATTGTGGGAATATAGCTCAGTGGTAGAGCATTCGACTGCAGATCGATAGGTCCCTGATTCAAATCCGGGTGTCCCCTTTTATGACTTTCACATCAAACATTCTCAATACCAAGTATTTCCAATGTTCGAACAATTAAACTTTGACATTCTACGGCAAACCAATGGATTGAAATCGATGACACTTTAATTCTAATACCCTTTTTGAAGTTTGCAGAAATCATTTCACAGAAATCAAATCATTTTTGAATATTAGTCGTTTTCGCAAGGGTTTATTTATTTAACTGGTCAGTTCATAAGCTGATTCAAGGATCCGGAACTAAAGGAATGACCCCGACGTGATTTGAACACGCAACCTTCTGATCTGGAGTCAGACGCGCTACCGTTGCGCCACGGAGTCACTGTGTGTCGCGGATTAAATCTTCGTTCATATATTTGAAACCCAATATTGATGACTCTGTCAAGCATGAACTGATAAATTGAGGAGAGATTCTTTCCTAACAGATAAAATAGGTTTTCTATATTAATGCCCGTGGGGTAAAAAGCGGACCGTTGTGGATTGTGGGGATATAGCTCAGTGGTAGAGCATTCTACTGCAGATCGATAGGTCCCTGATTCAAATCCGGGTGTCCCCATGTATGACTTTCACATCACACTTTCTCAAAATCAAATTTTTAATGTTTCTCAGATATCTAATCAATTTCGACCTATAACTTAGTGCACTGTGGGGATATAGCTCAGTGGTAGAGCATCGACTGCAGATCGAGAGGTCCCTGGTTCAAATCCGGGTGTCCCCTTTTATGACTTTCACATCAAACATTCTCAATACCAAGTTTTTCTAATGTTCGAACAATTAAACTTTGACATTCTACGGCAAACGAATGGATTGAAATCGATGACACTTTAATTCTAATACCCTTTTTGAAGTTTGCAGAAATCATTTCTCAGAAATCAAATCATTTTTGAATATTAGTCGTTTTCGCAAGGGTTTATTTATTAACTGGTCAGTTCATAAGCTGATTCAAGGATCCGGAACTAAAGGAATGACCCCGACGTGATTTGAACACGCAACCTTCTGATCTGGAGTCAGACGCGCTACCGTTGCGCCACGGAGTCACTGTGTGTCGCGGATTAAATCTTCGTTCATATATTTGAAACCCAATATTGATGACTCTGTCAAGCATGAACTGATAAATTGAGGAGAGATTCTTTCCTAACAGATAAAATAGGTTTTCTATATTAATGCCCGTGGGGTAAAAAGCGGACCGTTGTGGATTGTGGGGATATAGCTCAGTGGTAGAGCATTCGACTGCAGATCGATAGGTCCCTGATTCAAATCCGGGTGTCCCCATGTATGACTTTCACATCACACTTTCTCAAAATCAAATTTTTAATGTTTCTCAGATATCTAATCAATTTCGACCTATAACTTAGTGCACTATGGGGATATAGCTCAGTGGTAGAGCATTCGACTGGCTTATAAATTGAAATCGATCACACTTCAAGTATAAAAATATTTCAGTAGATTGCAGAATTCGTTTCTCAGATATCTAATCAATTTCGACCTATAACTTAGTGGCTATAACTATCTGAACCACGGCTATGAAATTGTGATATTTCATCAATTAAATTTAATAGATGTTAATTGAGACCTGTTTTAAACAAACGATTGTTAATTACTTTAAACAATGCCCAAAGGCGTGTTATGTATATTATTTAAATATAGAACACGTAGTGCACTGTGGGGATATAGCTCAGTGGTAGAGCATTCGACTGCAGATCGAGAGTTCCCTGGTTCAAATCCGGGTGTCCCCTTTTATGACTTTCACATCAAACATTCTCAATACCAAGTATTTCTAATGTTCGAACAATTAAACTTTGACATTCTACGGCAAACGAATGTTGCGCCACGGAGTCACTGTGTGTCGCGGATTAAATCTTCGTTCATATATTTGAAACCCAATATTGATGACTCTGTCAAGCATGAACTGATAAATTGAGGAGAGATTCTTTCCTAACAGATAAAATAGGTTTTCTATATTAATGCCCGTGGGGTAAAAAGCGGACCGTTGTGGATTGTGGGGATATAGCTCAGTGGTAGAGCATTCTACTGCAGATCGATAGGTCCCTGATTCAAATCCGGGTGTCCCCATGTATGACTTTCACATCACACTTTCTCAAAATCAAATTTTTAATGTTTCTCAGATATCTAATCAATTTCGACCTATAACTTAGTGCACTGTGGGGATATAGCTCAGTGGTAGGGCATCGACTGCAGATCGAGAGGTCCCTGGTTCAAATCCGGGTGTCCCCTTTTATGACTTTCACATCAAAAATTCTCAATACCAAGTTTTTCTAATGTTCGAACAATTAAACTTTGACATTCTACGGCAAACGAATGGATTGAAATCGATGACACTTTAATTCTAATACCCTTTTTGAAGTTTGCAGAAATCATTTCTCAGAAATCAAAACATTTTTGAATATTAGTCGTTTTCGCAAGGGTTTATTTATTAACTGAACTAAAGGAATGACCCCGACGTGATTTGAACACGCAACCTTCTGATCTGGAGTCAGACGCGCTACCGTTGCGCCACGGAGTCACTGTGTGTCGCGGATTAAATCTTCGTTCATATATTTGAAACCCAATATTGATGACTCTGTCAAGCATGAACTGATAAATTGAGGAGAGATTCTTTCCTAACAGATAAAATAGGTTTTCTATAGTAATGCCCGTGGGGTAAAAAGCGGACCGTTGTGGATTGTGGGGATATAGCTCAGTGGTAGAGCATTCGACTGCTGATCGATAGGTCCCTGATTCAAATCCGGGTGTCCCCATGTATGACTTTCACATCACACTTTCTCAAAATCAAATTTTTAATGTTTCAACAAGTAATTTTGACATCTAAAGATTCTGTCGCTTCGAACATTCATGGCGGTCAATACATCATAAATCTTTCAATGTCGAAACAAATATTCTTTGACATTTTACGACAGGCTCATAGATAGAAAACTATGAAACTAATTGTCTTATAATTTGTTTGGGGATTGCTGAATTCGTTCCGCAGAAGGCTAATCAATTTCAACTATTTGTTGCACACATATGGCGGTTAATAATTTGCAAAACATTTAATGTTTAAACAAATAAACTTTGACATTTTACGGCAGGCTTAAAAATTGAAATCGATCACACTTCAAGTATAAAAATATTTCAGTAGATTGCAGAATTCGTTTCTCAGATATCTAATCAATTTCGACCTATAACTTAGTGGCTATAACTATCTGAACCACGGCTATGAAATTGTGATATTTCATCAATTAAATTTAATAGATGTTAATTGAGACCTGTTTTAAACAAACGATTGTTAATTACTTTAAACAATGCCCAGGGGCGTGTTATGTATATTATTTAAATATAGAACCCGTAGTGCACTGTGGGGATATAGCTCAGTGGTAGAGCATTCGACTGCAGATCGAGAGGTCCCTGGTTCAAATCCGGGTGTCCCCTTTTATGACTTTCACATCAAACATTCTCTATATCAAGTATTTCTAATGTTCGAACAATTAAACTTTGACATTCTACGGCGAACCAATAGATTGAAATTGATGACACTTTAATTCTAATACCCTTTTTGGAGTTTGCAGAAATCGTTTCTCAGAAATCAAATCATTTTTGAATATTAGTCGTTTTCGCAAGGGTTTATTTATTAACTGGTCACTTCATAAGCTGATTCAAGGATCCGGAACTAAAGGAATGGCCCCGACGTGATTTGAACACGCAACCTTCTGATCTGGAGTCAGACGCGCTACCGTTGCGCCACGGATTCACTGTGTGTCGCGGATTAAATCTTCGTTCATATATTTGAAACCCAATATTGATGACTCTCAAGCATGAACTGATAAATTGAGGAGAGGTTCTTTCCGAACAGATAAAATAGGTTTTCTATATTAATGCCCGTGGGGTAAAAAACAGACCGCTGTGGATTGTGGGGATATAGCTCAGTGGTAGAGCATTCGACTGCAGATCGATAGGTCCCTGATTCAAATCCGGGTGTCCCCATGTATGACTTTCACATCACACTTTCTCAAAATCAAATTTTTAATGTTTCTCAGATATCTAATCAATTTCGACCTATAACTTAGTGCACTGTGGGGATATAGCTCAGTGGTAGGGCATCGACTGCAGATCGAGAGGTCCCTGGTTCAAATCCGGGTGTCCCCTTTTATGACTTTCACATCAAACATTCTCAATACCAAGTTTTTCTAATGTTCGAACAATTAAACTTTGACATTCTACGGCAAACGAATGGATTGAAATCGATGACACTTTAATTCTAATACCCTTTTTGAAGTTTGCAGAAATCATTTCTCAGAAATCAAATCATTTTTGAATATTAGTCGTTTTCGCAAGGGTTTATTTATTAACTGAACTAAAGGAATGACCCCGACGTGATTTGAACACGCAACCTTCTGATCTGGAGTCAGACGCGCTACCGTTGCGCCACGGAGTCACTGTGTGTCGCGGATTAAATCTTCGTTCATATATTTGAAACCCAATATTGATGACTCTGTCAAGCATGAACTGATAAATTGAGGAGAGATTCTTTCCTAACAGATAAAATAGGTTTTCTATATTAATGCCCGTGGGGTAAAAAGCGGACCGTTGTTGATTGTGGGGATATAGCTCAGTGGTAGAGCATTCGACTGCTGATCGATAGGTTCCTGATTCAAATCCGGGTGTTACCATGTATGACTTTCACATCACACTTTCTCAAAATCAAATTTTTAATGTTTCAACAAGTAATTTTGACATCTAAAGATTCTGTCGCTTCGAACATTCATGGCGGTCAATACATCATAAATCTTTCAATGTCGAAACAAATATTCTTTGACATTTTACGACAGGCTCATAGATAGAAAACTATGAAACTAATTGTCTTATAATTTGTTTGGGGATTGCTGAATTCGTTCCGCAGAAGGCTAATCAATTTCAACTATTTGTTGCACACATATGGCGGTTAATAATTTGCAAAACATTTAATGTTTAAACAAATAAACTTTGACATTTTACGGCAGGCTTAAAAATTGAAATCGATCACACTTCAAGTATAAAAATATTTCAGTAGATTGCAGAATTCGTTTCTCAGATATCTAATCAATTTCGACCTATAACTTAGTGGCTATAACTATCTGAACCACGGCTATGAAATTGTGATATTTCATCAATTAAATTTAATAGATGTTAATTGAGACCTGTTTTAAACAAACGATTGTTAATTACTTTAAACAATGCCCAGGGGCGTGTTATGTATATTATTTAAATATAGAACCCGTAGTGCACTGTGGGGATATAGCTCAGTGGTAGAGCATTCGACTGCAGATCGAGAGGTCCCTGGTTCAAATCCGGGTGTCCCCTTTTATGACTTTCACATCAAACATTCTCTATATCAAGTATTTCTAATGTTCGAACAATTAAACTTTGACATTCTACGGCGAACCAATAGATTGAAATTGATGACACTTTAATTCTAATACCCTTTTTGGAGTTTGCAGAAATCGTTTCTCAGAAATCAAATCATTTTTGAATATTAGTCGTTTTCGCAAGGGTTTATTTATTAACTGGTCACTTCATAAGCTGATTCAAGGATCCGGAACTAAAGGAATGACCCCGACGTGATTTGAACACGCAACCTTCTGATCTGGAGTCAGACGCGCTACCGTTGCGCCACGGAGTCACTGTGTGTCGCGGATTAAATCTTCGTTCATATATTTGAAACCCAATATTGATGACTCTCAAGCATGAACTGATAAATTGAGGAGAGGTTCTTTCCGAACAGATAAAATAGGTTTTCTATATTAATGCCCGTGGGGTAAAAAACTGACCGCTGTGGATTGTGAGGATATAGCTCAGTGGTAGAGCATTCGACTGCAGATCGATAGGTCCCTGATTCAAATCCGGGTGTCCCTATGTATGACTTTCACATCACACTTTCTCAAAATCAAATTTTCAATGTTTCAACAAGTAATTTTGACATCTAAAGATTCTGTCGCTTCGAACATTCACGGCGGTCAATACATCATAAATCTTTCAATGTTGAAACAAATATTCTTTGACATTTTACGACAGGCTCATAGAAAGAAAACCATGACACTAATTGTCTTATAATTTGTTTGGGGATTGCTGAACTCGTTCCGCAGAAGCCTAATCAATTTCAACTATTTGTTGCACACATATGGCGGTTAATATTAAATGGTGATATTTCATCAATTAAATTTAATAGATGTTAATTGAGACCTGTTTTAAACAAACGATTGTTAATTACTTTAAACAATGCCCAAGGACGTGTTATGTATATTATTTAAATATAGAACCCGTAGTGCACTGTGGGGATATAGCTCAGTGGTAGAGCATGCGACTGCAGATCGAGAGGTCCCTGGTTCAAATCCGGGTGTCCCCTTTTATGACTTTCACATCAAACATTCTTAATACCAAGTATTTCCAATGTTCGAACAATTAAACTTTGACATTCTACGGCAAACCAATGGATTGAAATCGATGACACTTTAATTCTAACACCCTTTTTGAAGTTTGCAGAAATCATTTCACAGAAATCAAATCATTTTTGAATATTAGTCGTTTTCGCAAGGATTTATTTATTAACTGGTCAGTTAATAAGCTGATTCAAGGATCCGGAACTAAAGGAATGACCCCGACGTGATTTGAACACGCAACCTTCTGATCTGGAGTCAGACGCGCTACCGTTGCGCCACGGAGTCACTGTGTGTCGCGGATTAAATCTTCGTTCATATATTTGAAACCCAATATTGATGACTCTGTCAAGCATGAACTGATAAATTGAGGAGAGATTCTTTACTAACAGATAAAATAGGTTTTCTATATTAATGCCCGTGGGGTAAAAAGCGGACCGTTGTGGATTGTGGGGATATAGCTCAGTGGTAGAGCATTAAACTGCAGATCGATAGGTTTCTGATTCAAATCCGGGTGTCCCCATGTATGACTTTCACATCACACTTTCTCAAAATCAAATTTTTAATGTTTTAACAAGTAATTTTGACATCTAAAGATTCTGTCGCTTCGAACATTCATGGCGGTCAATACATCATAAATCTTTCAATGTTGAAACAAATATTCTTTGACATTTTACGACAGGCTCATAGATAGAAAACTATGAAACTAATTGTCTTATAATTTGTTTGGGGATTGCTGAATTCGTTCCGCAGAAGGCTAATCAATTTCAACTATTTGTTGCACACATATGGCGGTTAATAATTTGCAAAACATTTAATGTTTAAACAAATAAACTTTGAAATTTTACGGCGGGCTTATAAATTGAAATCGATCACACTTCAAGTATAAAAATATTTCAGTAGATTGCAGAATTCGTTTCTCAGATATCTAATCAATTTCGACCTATAACTTAGTGGCTATAACTATCTGAACCACGGCTATGAAATTGTGATATTTCATCAATTAAATTTAATAGATGTTAATTGAGACCTGTTTTAAACAAACGATTGTTAATTACTTTAAACAATGCCCAAAGGCGTGTTATGTATATTATTTAAATATAGAACCCGTAGTGCACTGTGGGGATATAGCTCAGTGGTAGAGCATTCGACTGCAGATCGAGAGGTCCCTGGTTCAAATCCGGGTGTCCCCTTTTATGACTTTCACATCAAACATTCTCAATACCAAGTATTTCTAATGTTCGAACAATTAAACTTTGACATTCTACGGCAAACGAATGGATTGAAATCGATGACACTTTAATTCTAATACCCTTTTTGAAGTTTGCAGAAATCATTTCTCAGAATTAAAATCATTTTTGAATATTAGTCGTTTTCGCAAGGGTTTATTTATTAACTGGTCAGTTCATAAGCTGATCCAAGGATCCGGAAATAAAGGAATGACCCCGACGTGATTTGAACACGCAACCTTCTGATCTGGAGTCAGACGCGCTACCGTTGCGCCACGGAGTCACTGTGTGTCGCGGATTAAATCTTCGTTCATATATTTGAAACCCAATATTGATGACTCTGTCAAGCATGAACTGATAAATTGAGGAGAGATTCTTTCCTAACAGATAAAATAGGTTTTCTATATTAATGCCCGTGGGGTAAAAAGCGGACCGTTGTGGATTGTGGGGATATAGCTCAGTGGTAGAGCATTCGACTGCAGATCGATAGGTCCCTGATTCAAATCCGGGTGTCCCCATGTATGACTTTCACATCACACTTTCTCAAAATCAAATTTTTAATGTTTCAACAAGTAATTTTGACATCTAAAGATTCTGTCGCTTCGAACATTCATGGCGGTCAATACATCATAAATCTTTCAATGTCGAAACAAATATTCTTTGACATTTTACGACAGGCTCATAGATAGAAAACTATGAAACTAATTGTCTTATAATTTGTTTGGGGATTGCTGAATTCGTTCCGCAGAAGGCTAATCAATTTCAACTATTTGTTGCACACATATGGCGGTTAATAATTTGCAAAACATTTAATGTTTAAACAAATAAACTTTGAAATTTTACGGCAGGCTTATAAATTGAAATCGATCACACTTCAAGTATAGAAATATTTCAGTAGATTGCAGAATTCGTTTCTCAGATATCTAATCAATTTCGACCTATAACTTAGTGGCTATAACTATCTGAACCACGGCTATGAAATTGTGATATTTCATCAATTAAATTTAATAGATGTTAATTGAGACCTGTTTTAAACAAACGATTGTTAATTACTTTAAACAATGCCCAAAGGCGTGTTATGTATATTATTTAAATATAGAACCCGTAGTGCACTGTGGGGATATAGCTCAGTGGTAGAGCATTCGACTGCAGATCGAGAGGTCCCTGGTTCAAATCCGGGTGTCCCCTTTTATGACTTTCACATCAAACATTCTCAATACCAAGTATTTCTAATGTTCGAACAATTAAACTTTCACATTCTACGGCAAACCAATGGATTGAAATCGATGACACTTTAATTCTGATACCCTTTTTGAAGTTTGCAGAAATCATTTCTCAGAAATCAAATCATTTTTGAATATTAGTCGTTTTCGCAAGGGTTTATTTATTAACTGGTCAGTTCATAAGCTGATTCATGGATCCGGAAATAAAGGAATGACCCCGACGTCATTTGAACACGCAACCTTCCGATCTGGAGTCAGACGCGCTACCGTTGCGCCACGGAGTCACTGTGTGTCGCGGATCAAATCTTCGTTCATATATTTGAAACCCAATATTGATGACTCTGTCAAGCATGAACTGATAAATTGAGGAGAGAATCTTTCCGAACAGATAAAATAGGTTTTCTATATTAATGCCCGTGGGGTAAAAAGCGGACCGTTGTGGATTGTGGGGATATAGCTCAGTGGTAGAGCATTCGACTGCAGATCGATAGGTCCCTGATTCAAATCCGGGTGTCCCCTTTTATGACTTTCACATCAAACATTCTCAAAACCAAGTATTTCTAATGTTCGAACAATTAAACTTTGACATTCTACGGCAAACGAATGGATTGAAATTGATGACACTTTATTTCTAATACCCTTTTCGAAGATTGCAGAAATCGTTTCTCAGAAATCAAATCATTTTTGAATATTAGTCGTTTTCGCAAGGGTTTATTTATTAACTGGTCAGTTCATAAGATGATTCAAGGATCCGGAACTAAAGGAATGACCCCGACGTGATTTGAACACGCAACCTTCTGATCTGGAGTCAGACGCGTTACCGTTGCGTCACGGAGTCACTGTGTGTCGCGAATTAAATCTTCGTTCATATATTTGAAACCCAATATTGATGACTCTGTCAAGCATGAACTGATAAATTGAGGAGAGATTCTTTCCGAACAGAAAAAATAGGTTTTCTATATTGATGCCCGTGGGGTAAATAGAGGAGCGTTGTGGATTGTGGGGATATAGCTCAGAGGTAAAGCGTTCGTCTGCAGATCGAGTGTTCCCTGGTTCAAATCCGGGTGTCCCCTTGTATGACATTCACATCACACTTTCTCAAAATCAAATTTTTAATGTTTCAACAAGTAATTTTGACATCTAAAGATTCTGAAGCTTCGAACATTCATGGCGGTCAATACATCATAAATCTTTCAATGTTGAAATAAATATACTTTGACATTTTACGACAGGCTCATAGAGAGAAAACTATGACACTAATTGTCTCATAATTTGTTTGGGGATTGCAGAATTCGTTCCACAGAAGGCTAATCAATTTCAACTATTTGTTGAACACATGTGGCGATTAATATTTTGTAAAACATTTAATGTTTAAACAAATAAACTTTGACATTTTACGGCAGGCTTATAAATTGAAATAGATCACACAAATCGGTCACTGTGTGTCGCGGATTAAATCTTCGTTCGTATATTTGAAACCCAATATTGATGACTCTTACTTTCAAATAGACATTGACATTTTACGGCAGGCTTATAAATTGAAATCGATCACACTTCAAGTATAAAAATATTTCAGTAGATTGCAGAATTCGTTTCTCAGATATCTAATCAATTTCGACCTATAACTTAGTGGCTATAACTATCTGAACCACGGCTATGAAGTATTGGTATTTCATCAATTAAATTTAATAGATGTTAATTGAGACCTGTTTTAAACAAACGATTGTTAATTACTTTAAACAATGCCCAAGGCCGTGTTATGTATATTATTTAAATATAGAACCCGTAGTGCACTGTGGGGATATATCTCAGTGGTAGAGCATTCGACTGCAGATCGAGAGCTCCCTGGTTCAAATCCGGGTGTCCCCTTTTATGACTTTCACATCGAACATTCTCAATATTAAGTATTTTAATGTTCGAACAATTAAACTTTGACATTATACGGCAAACCAATGGATTGAAATCGATGACACTTTAATTCTTATACCCTTTTTGAAGTTTGCAGAAATCGTTTCTCCTTTGAACACGCAACTTTCTGATCTGGAATCAGACGCGCTACCGTTGCGACACGGAGTCACTGTGTGTCGCGGATTAAATCTTCGTTCATATATTTGAAACCCAATATTGACGACTCTGTCAAGCATGAACTGATAAGTTGAGGAGAGATTCTTTCCGAACAGATAAAATATGTTTTCTATATTAATGCCCGTGGGGTAAAAAGCGGACCGTTGTGGATTGTGGGGATATAGCTCAGTGGTTGAGCGTTCGTCTGCAGATCGAGAGGTCCCTGGTTCAAATCCGGGTGTCCCCTTGTATGACTTTCACATCACACTTTCTCAAAATCTAACTTTTAATGTTTCAACAAGTAATTTTGACATCTAAATATTCTGTCGCTTCGAACATTCATGACGGTCAATACATCATAAATCTTTCAATGTTGAAACAAATATACTTTGAAATTTTACGACAGGCTCATAGATAGAAAACTATGACACTAATTGTCTTATAATTTGTTTGGGGATTGCAGAATTCGTTCCGCAGAAGGCTAATCAATTTCAACTATTTGTTGAACACATGTGGCGATTAATATTTTGTAAAACATTTAATGTTTAAACAAATAAACTTTGACATTTTACGGCAGGCTTATAAATTGAAATCGATGACACCTCAAGTATAAAAATATTTCGGTAGATTGCAGAATTCGTTTCTCAGATATCTAATCAATTTCGACCTATAACTTAGTGGCTATAACTATCTGAACCACGTCTATGAAATAGTGATATTTCATCAATTAAATTTAATAGATGTTAATTAAGACCTGTTCTAAACAAACGATTGTTAATTACTTTAAACAATGCTCAAGGGCGTGTTATGTATATTATTTAAATATAGAACCCGTAGTGCAAGGACCCCGACGTGATTTGAACACGCAGGCTTCTGATCTGGAGTCAGACGCGCTACCGTTGCGCCACGGAGTCACTGTCTGTCGCGGATTAAATCTTTGTTCATATATTTGAAACCCAATATTGATGACTCTGTCAATAATGAACTGATAAATTGAGGAGAGATTCTTTCCGAACAGAAAAAATATGTTTTCTATATTGATGCCCGTGGGGTAAAAAGCGGACCGTTGTGGATTGTGGGGATATAGCTCAGTGGTAGAGCATTCGACTGCAGATCGAGAGGTCCCTGGTTCAAATCCGGGTGTCCCCTTTTATGACTTTCACATCAAACATTCTCAATAGCAAGTATTTCTAATGTTCGAACAATTGAACTTTGACATTCTACGGCAAACCAATGGATTGAAATCGATGACAATTTAATTCTAAAACCCTTTTTGGAGTTTGCAGAAATCGTTTTTCAGAAATCAAATCA
Organism: Styela clava; assembly: GCF_964204865.1. Classification (NCBI taxonomy): domain Eukaryota; kingdom Metazoa; phylum Chordata; class Ascidiacea; order Stolidobranchia; family Styelidae; genus Styela; species Styela clava. The sequence goes on along the minus strand of NC_135258.1, from coordinate 6,854,335 downwards.
TTTTTGAATATTAGTCGTTTTCGCAAGGGTTTATTTATTAACTGGTCAGATCATAAGCGGATTCAAGGATCCGGAACTAAAGGAATGACCCCGACCTGATTTGAATACGCAACCTTCTGATCTGGAGTCAAATCCGCTACCGTTGCGCCACGGAGTCATTGTTCAAAGCGGTCTAATATTAATCACTCCATCGAAAATGAACTGATAACTCGACGACAGATTTCCTTCGACTAGATAAATTACATAGTCTTCAGAATGAAACAGACTATAAAAACAACGTGATTTATCGATCGCCACTTTAAGTATTGCCGCGTGGGAAGGATTTTAAATGACTGAAGTATATTGGGTGGTATTATATTGGTTCTGAGTTTCGGGAATGTAAGAAAATTTTGCGAAGTTTACGATATTTCAGACACAGAAAAATAACAGATAACTATGCACAGCAGTTGCGGACGTCAATTTTTGAAGTTTAGTAGGTAAAATAGCACAATACATGCAGCCACTTCATTGCATAGGTACCGTACCGATACCGATAGGTGTCGAAGACAGTGAAGTGTTCTAGTATAGAATAAAATTTGAGCCTGTTAGATGAATCCAGCTGGCGCTAAGAATATTCATTTTTGCTTATACACCTCAATGAATTGCTTAGTGAACATTAGTTTTCGGTGGTATATGATTAGGTTAGGATATTACATATTTATGCCAGGAAAGGAGAAGCCGATAGGACGACCGAATTATATTGCGAATAACGTTCTGGCTGTCATGCAGGTGCTAGTTCCGTACATGTTTGATGTAGAAATAGTCATTTTACCAATTTGTCGTTCCAGAAATTACTAAAATAAGCTTGTTATTTGGTATTGATTTTGTTGGTTCCTTAGTGTAGTGATTATTTTATTTTATTCATGTTCGTCCTAACTCATATAATTTAAAATTGATAGTTAATAACAAGATTTCATTTTGATCTTTTTTGTGCATGTAGAAATAATTGACTGATTGAAAAATATCGTCTAAATGTAACCGAATAACAGTCAGTTATGTCAAACTCACATATGCAAATCCAAACAAAAGAAAAGCCATTATCTTGTAAAAAATGTGGAAAAAACTTTGCAAGAGTGAGTAATTTAAATGAGCATGTGAGAATTCATACTGGAGAAAGGCCATACTCTTGTGAGATATGTGGAAGATGTTTCAAACAATCCGGTGCTCGCCGTACTCATATACGAAGACATATAGGAGTGAAGCCGTACTTTTGTGAGGTATGTGGAAAATACTTTGCGCAATCTAGTGAATTGAAGGCCCATATAAGGATTCATACAGGCGAAAAGCCTTATTCCTGTAAAATATGTTACAGATGCTTTACCCAAGAAGGTGGTTTGGATGACCATATTAGAAGAGTACATACTGGAGAAAGGCCATACTCCTGTGGGATATGTGGAAAATGTTTTATACAATCCAGTGCTTTGAGGGTACATATGCGAATTCATACTGGAGAGAAGGCACATCCTTGCAAAATATGTGGAAAATGCTTTAGAACAGGAAGTAATTTGAATTCACATATTCGAATCCATGCAGGCCATAAGCCATACTTGTGTGATATATGTGGCAAATGTTTTTCAAAATCTTCAAATCTGAAAGAACATATGCAGATTCATACTAGAAAAAACTTTACTCCTGTGACACATGTGCGTAGTATTCTGTGAAAATGTGATTCAAAAGTTTATACGCTGTGTAAAACCACTGCAAATTGACTTACAACTGTCAGTGGCTAGGGAAAACGTACGGATCCACCCTGTAGTAAATCGATCTCCTATAGAATACAATGAAATCGTATTCAGAATCATGAACTTTGTTAACTTTTGTGTTGAGCAAAGTGGATTTACCATGATTTGTGTATACACCACAATCTTAAAACAACACACAGCAATACTGCTGCAGAAGTTTGTGATGTGTGAACGATACTAATATTATTTGCTTGCCTTGACAGCATCTGGGGTAGATGTAGCTGTTTCAGTTTATTAGGCAGAGTTTATCATATTTTTATTTATGGTGTTTGTAGACCCAACAACATCAGTGTTCTGTTGATCATCACTATATTTACATGCTAATAATGCATAACCTTATGCCGTTTATTTCAGTCTTTGGCTGTGTAGGTGTGTTATCTTTGTTTTGAGTTCTTTACCCATTTTGCTGATTGTTTACGATTAGTGCGAAGATGCATGCCCAGTTGTAGATTTTTTATTTTACCTGTAAATTATCCATAACGTTATGCTATTGGTATTACAGTCTTCAGCTGTGTAACAGTATCATTTTTGTATTGAGTTTTAACCTTTTTTTCTGATGTTTAAGATTAGTGCAAAGATTCATAAACCACGTGTTGAGGAAAGACCAAAGTAAGGGTTAACTAAAACTCGACATGCGTGTAACTTGGATTCTCTCTGGCTTATCAGCTGTACTTTTGAAATGTTCATTTTGTATTCGGCAATCAATAAATGTATACGAGAACCCTCGTGACCAGCAGCTGTGTATTTTTAATGCCTAGGCAGAATACACTGGACAACAAATATAGTTCATTCATCAAACGACATGAAATATCTAAAACTCCACACTAATCTTTGCGTTTGTCTCTTGCGTGTTGGGATTTTCGTATCATATCAAAGTTCATAACAAATTGTTCCATTACATGAGGTCATCAATACAGAAGCTGAATATATATATATACATATATTGTTCATTGCTAATTGCTTCTCTGTGGAGTTTTATCACATACTTGTACCAAACCACAAACAACAATTTAGGCTCTGATGTCGAACTCTTGTTATTGACTTGTGTTAGATGTTGTATTTTCGTGTTACATGGCAACTGTATTACAGTCCTATACCTAAACGTTGATTTGGTATGAAGTAATTTACCTATCAATACAATCCAATATTGCGATGAGGCAATTTAATCAGGTAGACAGGATTATGGACAGGTGGATGTTTTTTCGCGAAAGTGAGCGAAACCTATTGCAGCTCAGTCATACGGTAAACTCGTCGCCGCCTCTCTTTCAAATACCTGTGGATGATGGGTATGAAAATATTTAAACGTTACATATTCCAAATAATGGGCCTGCCCAAAACCGACCAGCAGTTACGTGAACGAGCAGGAGTGTAGCGAATCTTGATAGTAACTATGGACATTAATGTTATTTAACCTCTTTATATTAATAGTATGTTGAATTTAATGGAATACGTCATTCTAGCTATTTCCTTGATGATGATTTATCGTAGCAAGACTTAGAGCTTTCTTTGTATCAACCAATCTATGACGCGTTTCCAAATAGTTTCGCATTTATTATTGCTTAAAAACTTGATACAATTTCAGCGAGCATTCGCACGTTAGCATCGTCGGTCATGAAATACGTCACTTAGCTATTTCCTTGATGATGATTTATCGTAGCAAGCCCTAGGTTTATTTGTATCGACCAATCTATGACGCGTTTCCAAGTAGGTTCGCATTTATTATTGCTTAAAAATTTGATATAATTCTCAGGGAGCATTCGCACGTTAGCATCGTCGAACCCGAACTAAGCGATGTGAGGGGCATAGATTCTTGATAACTAATACCCGGCAAATCCAGATTCAGATCTAATAGGGCAGATTAGTTAAAGCTAAATGGCAGTTAAAACATTCAAAGAGATAACATATTTCACCCGTTAGGTGTTCATTTCATCTTTAATTTGAAATTCGATGTAAAATCACGGCATCAAGTTTATATATGATATTTGTCTGTTGAGACATAATATTTTTTTAGTTGATTTATGACATTTGTCAATCCCTTTTTTGGTGCAAACCTATTCGATCGCCTAATACACATATTGCAATAATTCCTACAACAAACTAATTCAAAAAAAGGTTAAAACGCTTCTAAGGAAATAGTCTACTCAATCCATTTTGTTTTGTAAATGTTCATCTCAATATAAATTTATTCATTTTATTTACAATAAAATAGGAAAAAATCAACAGAAGATTGCATTTTAAACGAGACATTTTTGATAATAAAGTTTTTGCCTTTTAGTTAATAACTCATACTAACTATGCAAAAACCATACTTCTTTATCCCAGAATCAGACTGAACAACAAGAATGGTGTTAAATATTCTCTCAGTTACGAGCCGTCAACCGTAAGCATTTTTACCGCATACCAATGCTCTGTATCTTTATCAGTTTGAATCGTTGAACAAAAAATTTTGATTATAAAATATTTATGTTTGGATGAAAAACCCACTTATATTCTTTATTTTATTAGGTCCTTTCAACAATTTAGCTGAGCGATTTTGTTCACGACGAATCTTCCTCGCAAATATAATACAGTTTGTCAGAGCATCCCTGGTTGTTAAGTTTCCATTTTCTACCTCGATGCAACACTGCACATCTTTCGTCCAATTTATTTGGTTCTCCAGGCTATATTCTCTCTTGTTCCATGTACACCATCATTCCACACCCATCTACTTTGCAAATTCGAATCATCCAAACCAACCCACACTCCAAGTGTCCAGACTATGTTTGTTTGACTTCTGATCAGTTTGTAGATGATGTCACTGAAATAATATTTTTTTGTACACGAGTTTTCCAATAATGACCATAAGTACTTAAATAGATTCAAATCTCACTACCGGAAATTTCAACAAAATAAATGATACGGTATTATTAGTTTGGATGGGCAATATAGAATCAGATAGTGCGATTTAGTATTATAGAATATTTAAATCAAATACAGAATACCGAATCCTATTCTCTTTTCATAGTTATTTAAATAGTGAAAATTCTGCCACAACATTGCTGGACTAAAATGTTTAAAAATTCAAAAGCATGAAAATTCCATAGCGAAGACACTCCTGCACTTGTAGATAAATATGGAGGAAATTCTCATATTTTGTGACGCCATTTTGTGTCTAAATGAACTGATTTGGTGCGACTAATCATGGCTATTGGACGATATTTACAGTTCTACCAGCCAGTCATAATAGTTTATCAATCACTACGATATAGCTTTGAAAACACATTGAACTATCTCCAGTATATCCTAACACTACTTCTACAGTCTTTTTTTCAAGTTAAGGCCGTGACAATTCAACTTACCTGCGTATTCGTTTGTCTCTCATTCAAGTTGAGGCTAACGTTGCACCATACATCGCACATTTACGTTAAGCTTCTGAATACGAAACCTTGTCTAAGAACACGTTGTACCAATCATAAGTGCCTGCAAGATAGAGTGAATATATATGTATTGAATATTTACTGGAAAGAATATGGGTATTCGATACAAACCAACAGTATATGTACATGTACATGTTGCGTAATATAAAATGATCTTTTTTACAAATAGGCATTACTAACTACATTTCGCCGAGACAGTTGACTGAAGTGGAGTCGATTATTCTTTCATTTTTTCGTTCTTCTTCATGGTTAAAGCTACTGGGATCGCCGCAAGGGCAACTAAAACAATTGATACTGCAATTATTATTAGTCATCTGCGATCCATTGCTCTACAATGTATCCATGTATGTAGATTCATTCAATTCCCTAATTAAATAAATGTAGTTAACATCAGAACCGGTTAACAATTTCAAGTTTGAATTTACGTTCGAATAAAAGGTTTACCCATAAAAAATAGTAAGACGCAGAGTACGTGCCTCGTCAAAGTCTCACGAAATTATTATTATTTTTCTTATCCCGATTACGTGTGCGCAACTGCACGGGCTAATCTTTCTTATATATATTTAAATATATATATATACATTTGCAATATTCACTTGCTACCTGCGACACTTTTTGCATTTTTTGGTCATATTTTTGGTATGCGAATAAAAATCGCATAAATTATGAAATATTGCTTGCCTAAAGCTTGAAATACAAAAGTGAAAATATGTGCCGAAAAATAAAGTGTGGACGAGAGTGATTCAGAGAGCCAATAAAGTGTCAGGTTACGCCAAGATTTCTCTAAAAGAATGACAAAGGAAACATCTATACGCTGCTTATTGGACGAAGCCCAGAACCCAGACTTTATTATCCCACCAAATCAGGACCGCACAATCACATCACATTCATATAAAAAAGATGAATCAAAATGGGTAAATAACATTCCGACATCACAACCATTGAAAAGGGGTGATCCAAGAATACAAGTTTGAGTATAGTGTTGTCAGTAATATGCCATGCCATGTTTGTCACCTCTGATCTGTACAATAAGCCTGATAAAAATGGAAAAGTAGCTAGAGTCACCTAACCTTCCAAATATTTATAAAAAAGAGTATACAAAGTAGATCTATAAACAGATTTGATTCAAGTTGACCTTTTTGCAATTTGCGACATGATACTTCTTTCCGACAATGAACGTGCTTTATATAGTTCTATTCTGCTTGTGGGGCCTGTTGGTAATGGACTGTGCCTGTGTCACAGGTAATCACAAACATGCATTGAATTCCTAAATGTTATCATCTTAAAGGTAAGAAAGATACAGTTGTGTTAAATACAAATGTAAATATTAGTCTAGACCAGACTAAATGTGGTAAATGAGAAAATGTTATTCGATGTCATTGTTGCTATCAAATCGAATATATGCGAGAATTCGTGGAACAATGAATCACGCTTTGAACTCGAGACTTCCAAGATTCATTGCAAACGCTTAATCGCTTTTACATTGAATTTAAAATAGGAACTATATCGCCTTACCCGTCACCCTGGAAATCATTTTTGTTTTGTTTTTTCCCTAGTTTTTGTTTGCATCAAGTGTATGTTCATTTTTGTAAAAAATAAACTACCAACTGACTGCTTAAAAATGAGCGACTGACATAAAATAGGGATGTTCGGTATCGAATCAGAGACACCAATCGAACTCGCACGGATCCATCCCTTTCAAAACTTGATATAAAAATTTGCTGCTGGTTGAAAACTAGGGGACACCCGGATTTGAACCAGGGACCTCTCGATCTGCAGTCGAATGCTCTACCACTGAGCTATATCCCCACACGTTGATGAGAACAAATGAAAGCAAATTTAAAATTATGTAACTCGAACTGAACTAGCCGCAGGATTTTTAATCGAAATAACTAATTATTACTAATTACCAATGAGTAACATACCCACACGAACGCCGTTGCAAGTTTGGAAAAAAATGCAAGTCAAACTGAAGTAGCTTCAGGCTTTTAACGAGATAACGAGTTATCATGGGGGATTTCCTACGAAAGATGAATAAGAGCATATTAGACCTGTACAAATGATTTCTATTTAAGACGAACGAAACGACAAATTTCATATTCATTTGGGTATAATAAGGAGATTGTTTGTTTGGTAAATGATTTGTTTTTACGCCACTTAACAGTGATGACGTGATGATGATAACATCTCACAACAGTTATTAATTTTTAGATTTATCGACATTTTCCCTCTGTAGTTTTCTATTCAACCTATTGAGATAGAATATTGGTAGTTCTATTATGCTCGAAAATCTGGTTGGTGATAGGCTGTCTTTCACAGTTATACACAAGCCTGTATTGCATTCCTAAATGTGATCAACTCAAAGGTAAGAAAGATACAGTTGCAATTAATAAGAATGCAAAGATGGCTCTCTCTCGAACTGAAAGTGGTAAATCAGAAAACGGTATTTTTAATATCGTTGTTGCTATCAAATCGAATGTATTCGAGTGGTGATGAAACAATGAAACAGTGTTCGAAATCCAGATTTCCAGACTTTATTTCAAGCACTTATTAATCACTTTTACATCGAATTTGAAAAAGGAAATATTTGCTTAACTGACATGAATGAAATAGGGATATCCGGATTCGAATCGGAAACATCATCGATCGAGCCCGTTCGGATCCACCCCGTTCTGGACAGAGTAGAAATTTGAAAATAAAAATGTGCTGCAAGTCGAATGAGAGGGGACGCCTGGATTTGAACCAGGGACCTCTCGATCTGCAGTCGAATGCTGTACCACTGAGCCATATCCCCACATTGTAGTGTAAACGAATGAAAGCGAATTCAAACGAATGTAGATTAGACTGAAATAGTCGCAGGCTTTTCAGCGAGATAACTTATAATAGCGGGAATTGTCCGAGAAAAATAAACAAGAGCATAGTAGATGCACACACGCTATTCCTACTCACTAAGAACTCTAATCATAATGTGCTGCAAGTTGAATAGGAGGGGACACCCGGATTTGAACCAAGGACCTCTTGAACTGCAGTTGAATGCTGCACCACTGAGCTATATCCCCATATGGCGGTTTAATCGAATGAAAGCGAATCCAATCTAATGTAGATTAAACTGAAATAGCCGCACAATCACATCACATACATATAAAAAAGATGAATCAAAATGGGTAAATAACATTCCGACATCATATCCATTGAAAAGGGGTGATTCAAGAATACAAGGGTGGGAATAGTGTTGTGAGTAATATGACAGGCCGCATGTTTGTCACCTCTGATCTGTACAATAAGCCTGATGGGAAAAGGGAGAAGTAGCTAGAGTCACGTAACCTTCCTAAACAATAAAATATTTATAAAAAAGAGTATACAAAGTAGATCTATAAATAGATTTGATTCAAGTTGATCTTTATGCAATTGGAGACATGATACTTCTTTCCGACAATGAAAGTGCTTTATATAGTTCTATTCTGCTTGTGGGGCCTGTTGGTAATGGACTGTGCCTGTGTCACAGGTAATCACAAACATGCATTGAATTCCTATATGTTATCATCTTATAGGTAAGAAAGATACAGTTGTGTTCAATACAAATGGAAATATTAGTCTAGACTTAATGTGGTAAATGAGATAATGTTATTCAATGTCATTGTTGCTATCAACTCGAATATATGCGAGAATTCGTGGAAGAATGAATCACGCTTTAAATTCGAGACCTTCAAAATTCATTGCAAACGTTTAATCGCTTTTACATTGAATTTGAAATAGGAACTATTTTGCCTTACCCTGCACCATGGAATGCATTTTTCACTTAGTTTTTGTTTGCATCAAGTGTATGTTCATTTTTGTAAAATTGAACTACTAACTGACTGCTCAAAAATGAGCGACTGACATAAAATAGGGATGTCCGGTATCAAATCAGAGACACCAATCGAACTCGCACGGATCCACCACTTTCAAAACTTGATAAAAATTTGCTGCTGGTTGAAAACTGGTGGACACCCGGATTTGAACTAGGGAATCTCGATCTGCAGTCGAATACTCTACCAATGAGATATATCCCCACACGCCGATGGGAACAAAAGGAAGCAAATTTAAAATTATGTAACTAGAACTGAAATAGCCCCAGGATTTTTAATCGAGATAACTAATTATTACTAATTACCAATGAGTTACATACCCACACGAACGCCGTTGCAAATTTGGAAAAAAATGCAAGTTAAACTGAAGTAGCTTCAGGCTTTTTAACGAGATAACGAGTTATCATGGGGGGTTTCCTTTGAAAGATGAATAAGAGCATACAAATGATTCCTATTTATGACAAAAGAAACGACGAATTTCATATTTACTTGGGTAGAATTAGGCGATTGTTTGTTTGGTATATGATTTATTTTTTACGCCAATTAACAGTGGGGTGTGGGGTTCAAGCCTACTTGTCGAACACTCGCCCATTGGAACTTAAGTCCGACGCCTTAACCACTCGGCCAACCCGGTCGCATTCACAGCACCAACAGGGAGCGTTAAATTTAGAAGGTATAGGCTCTCTGAAACAGGTAATATTAGAATTATCTGTCAATAGCCAACCGTTTGTATTTAGGTGTTATCGAATTTAAATGAAAGATAAGTTGATAAGGGTAGAAAAGGCATATATGTGTTCAATAATTGTTGTTCAGAACTTTGATATCGTCGGGTCGGGGTTTCATTCACTTTCAAAGTTTATATTGATTTGAGCATAGTCATGAGGCAAGACAAATGGGAGGACAGTGGTTAAAGGGTAATAGCATAGATAAGTTATACGTTAATAACGGCCTATGTTTATCTACACATTCCGCGCGGCTCGTTGGTCTAGAGGTATGATTCTCGCTTAGGGTGCGTCAGGTCCCGGGTTCAAATCCCGGACGGGCCCAATTTTCTAGATTCATAAGCATCTACTGAAGATTCTAATGATGATTCTGATGATTCATAATGCTTGTTAATGACATAAAGTGATTTTCTTGTTTTCAGGAAGCATTATACAACTATAATATGGGAGGTCGCGTTGAAACCAAATTTCTCGGAATACCAACTATCACAAATTACAAACGACATCCCAATATTTACTTCTCGAAGAAGTTATATCATAATGATTATATCGCCTCATGAAAGAGCGGTTCGAATCCAGCTACGGATTCCAACTGGCACAATTCATTATTCCGTTTCGTGATGCGGCTTTGATTTACTTTCCCCTAGACCAACGAGCCACGCGATGGCTTCAGGTACACTTTATACCTATTGGTCCATGGGTGTGAACAAGTTCAATGTGTGTTGAATCACAGTTTTCGACCATTTAAAGTAGAAACAAAAGTTATTGTTTAATGGGTGAAATTAAGTGACATATTAAAGTGCTCAAATTTGGCTTATTTACCAATTATTCACATAACTTTTACCTATATTAACAAGATAACACACGTAACAAATATCGAGCTCTAATTAATGCGACGAAAATATAATTAGGTGGTATCAGAGATTCTTAATAAGGATAAGTCTTTATGTTTCTTCTGCGTTACAGAGCGGCTCGTTGGTCTAGGGGTATGATTCTCGCTTTGGGTGCGAGAGGTCCCGGGTTCAAATCCCGGACGAGCCCGTTCTGTTTCATTTATTGGCATATATCGCAATTTATTTAATTACTGGAATTCGTTCATGATTGCAGCTTCAAAAGTCATCTAGAAGCACTTGACTTATATATGCCAAGTCACGCCGAAGCGATAACTAACAGGATACCAATTATCACAAATGACAGAAAAACAGGGCAATTATTCCCTGTTGAAAATTTTCCTACGCTGTTCATCTCGACTCCTGCTTTGAAGTTGTGATTTGCACTGCGACTTTATCGACTTTAACTGACGTATGGGTTGATAACAAGTAGATAAAGCATATATGTGTTCAATAATTGTTGTTCAGAACTTTACTTTAATTTCAAGACATTGATACGTAATCTGCATGTTTCTTCACAGGTTGTTACCACTGTTGACAAGGAACCGCAATATTTCAACCTGAGCATTCTCAAAGAAACCAAAATGTAGACGTTCTTTGTCGCAAAACTACCGGGTGTGGGGTTCGAACCCACGCGGACACTCGCCCATTGGAACTTAAGTACCACGCCTTAACCACTCGGCAAACCCGGTTGCATTTACAGCTCCAACAGGTAGCGTTAAATTTTTATAGGTTCTATAAACCAGGTACTATTAGAAATATCTGTCAATAGCCAACCGTTTGTATGTACGTGTTATCGAATTTAAATGACAGATAAGTTGATAAGGGTAGAAAAGGCATATACTGCGTCTTTATCGATTTTAACTGACGGATGAGTTGATAACGCATAGAAGACAGTGGTTGCAGGGCAATATCATAGATAAGTTATACGACAATAACGGCCTATGTGTAACTAATGTAATGTACTATGTGTAACTGCGTCTATATCGACTTTAACTGACGGATGGGTTGATAACAAATAGAAAAGGCATATATGTGTTCAATAATTGTTGTTCAGAACTTTACTCCAATTTCAAGACATTGATACGTAATCTGCATGTTTCACCACACAGGTTGTTACCACTGTTGACAAGGAACCGCAATATTTCAACCAGAGCATTCTGAAAGAAACCAAAATGTAGACGTTCTTTGTCGCAAAACTACCGGGTGTGGGGTTCGAACCCACGCGGACACTCGCCCATTGGAACTTAAGTCCAACGCCTAACCACTCGGCCAACCCGGTTGCATTTACAGCTCCAACAGGTAGCGTTAAATTTATATAGGTTCTATGAAACAGGTACTATTAGATATATCTGTCAATAGCCAACAGTTTGTATGTACGTGTTATCGAATTTAAATGACAGATAAGTTGATAAGGGTAGAAAAAGCATATAATGCGTAAGCAGATAAGTTATACGACAATATCGGCCTATGTGTAACTAATCCTTCCGCTCGGCTCGTTGGTCTAGGCCAGGGGTATGATTCTCGCTTAGGGTGCGAGAGGTCCCGGGTTCAAATCCCGGACGAGCCCGTTCTGTTTCATTTATTGGCATATATCGAAATTTATTTAATTACTGGAATTCGTTCATGAATGCAGCTTCAAAAGTCATCTAGAAGCACTTGACTTATATATGCCAAGTCACGCCGAAGCGATAACCAACAGTATACCAATTATCACAAATGACAGAAAAACAGGGCAATTATTCTTGAAAATTTTCCTACGCTGTTCATCTCGACGCCTGCTTTAAAGTTGTGATTTGCACTGCGTCTTTATCGACTTTAACTGACGTATGGGTTGATAACATGTAGAAAAAGCATATATGTGTTCAATATTTGTTGTTCAGAACTTTACTTTAATTCCAAGACATTGATACGTAATCTGCATGTTTCTTCACAGGTTGTTACCACTGTTGACAAGGAACCGCAATATTTCAACCAGAGCATTCTCAAATAAACGAAATTGTAGACGTTCTTTGTCGCAAAACTACCGGGTGTGGGGTTCGAACCCACGCGGACACTCGCCCATTGGAACTTAAGTCCAACGCCTTAATCACTCGGCCAACCCGGTTGCCGTTACGGCCCCAACAGGTAGCGTTAAATTTTTATAGGTTCTATGAATCAGGTACTATTAGAAATATCTGTCAATAGCCAACCGTTTGGATGTACGTGTTATCGAATTTAAATGACAGATAAGTTGATAAGGGTAGAAAAAGCATATACTGCGTCTTTAACGACTTTAACTGACGGATGAGTTGATAACGCATAGCAGACAGTGGTTACAGGACAATATCATAGATAAGTTATACGACAATAACGGCCTATGTGTAACTAATCCTTCCGCTTGGCTCGTTGGTCTAGGGGTATGATTCTCGCTTAGGGTGCGAGACGTCCCGGGTTCAAATCCCGGACGAGCCCATTCTGTTTCATTTATTGGCATATATCGCATTTTATTCAATTACTGGAATTCGTTCATGATTACAGCTTCAAAAGTAATCTAAAAGCACCTGACTTATATATGCCTAGTCACGCCGAAGCGATAACTAACAGGATACCAATTATCACAAATGACAGAAAAACAGGGCAATTATTCCCCGTTGAAAATTTTCCTACGCTGTTCATCTCGACGCCTGCTTTGAAGTTGTGATTTGCACTGCGTCTTTATCGACTTTAACTGACAGATGAGTTGATGACAAATAGAAACGGCATGTATGTGTTCAATAATTGTTGGTCAGAACTTTAATTCAATTTCAAGACATTGATACTGCATGTTTCTTCACAGGTTGTTACTACAGTTGACAAGGAACCGCAATATTTCAACCAGAGCATTCTCAAAGAAACCAAAATGTAGACGTTCTTTGTAGCAAAACTACCGGTTGTGGGGTTCGAACCCACGCGGACACTCGCCCATTGGAACTTAAGTCCAACGCCTTAACCACTCGGCCAACCCGGTTGCATTTACAGCTCCAACAGGTAGCGTAAAATTTTTATAGGTTCTATGAAACAGGTACTATTAGAAATATCTGTCAATAGCCAACCGTTTGTATGTACGTGTTATCGAATTTAAATGACAGATAAGTTGATAAGGGTAGAAAAGGCATATATTGCGTCTATATCGACTTTAACTGACGAATGAGTTGATAACGCATAGAAGACAGTGGTTACAGGGCAATATCATAGATAAGTTATACGACTATAACGGCCTATGTGTAACTAATCCTTCCGCTTGGCTCGTTGGTCTAGGGGTATGATTCTCGCTTAGGGTGCGAGAGGTCCCGGGTTCAAATCCCGGACGAGCCCAATTTTCTGAATTTATACGCATCTACTACTTGTGAATGAAATGGAAGGCTTTTCTTTTTTTAGGAAGCAATATACAACTGTAATGTGTGAGGTTGCGTTGAAACCAAACTTCTCGGAATACCAAATATCACAACTTACAAACGACATGCCAATAATTACTTGTCGAAGAAGTTATATCATAATGATTATATCGCCTCATGAAAGAGCGGTTTGAATCCAGCTACGGATTCCAACTGGCACAGTTCATTATTCCGTTTCGTGATGCGGCTTTGATTTACTTTCCTCTGAACCAACGAGCCACGCGATGGCTTCATGTACACTTTATACCTATTGATCCATGGGTGTGGACAAGTTTAATGTGTGTTGAAACCCATTTTTCGACCATTTAAAGTAGAAACAAAAGTTATTGTTTAATGGGTGAAATTAAGTGACATATTATAGTGCTCAAATTTGGCTTATTTACTATTTATTCAACCCCCTTTTACCTCAATTAACAAGATAACACACGTAACAAATATCGAGCTCTAATTATTTTGCGAAGAAAATATAATTAGGTGGTATCAGAGATTCTTAATAAGGATAAGTCTTTATGGTTCTTCTGCGTTACAGAACGGCTCGTTGGTCTAGGGGTATGATTCTCGCTTCGGGTGCGGGAGGCCCCGGGTTCAAATCCCGGACGAGCCCGTTCTGTTTCATTTATTGGCATATATCGCAATTTATTCAATTACTGGAATTCGTTCATGATTGCAGCTTCAAAAGTAATCTAGAAGCACCTGACTTATATATGCCAAGTCACGCCGAAGCGATAATTAACAGGATACCAATTATCACAAATGACAGAAAAACAGGGCAATTATTCCCCGTTGAAAATGTTCCTACGCTGTTCATCTCGACGCCTGCTTTGAAGTTGTGATTTGCAGTGCGTCTTTAACGACTTTAACTGACGGATGGGTTGATAACAAATAGAAAAGGCATATTTGTGTTCAATAATTGTTGTTCAGAACTTTACTTCAATTTCAAGACATTGATACATAATCTGCATGTTTCTTCACAGGTTGTTATCACTGTTGACAAGGAACCGCAATATTTCAACCAGAGCATTCTCAAAGAAACCAAAATGTAGACGTTCTTTGTCGCAGAACTTCCGGGTGTGGGGTTCGAACCCACGCGGACACTCGCCCATGGGAACTTAAGTCCAACGCCTTAACCACTCGACCAACCCGGTTGCAGCTCCAACAGGTAGCGTTAAATTTTCATAGGTTCTATGAAACAGGTACTATTAGAAATATCTGTCAATAGCCAACCGTTTGTATGCACGTGTTATCGAATTTAAATGACAGATAAGTTGATAAGGGTAGAAAAGGCATATACTGCGTCTTTATCGACTTTAACTGACGGATGAGTTGATAACGCATAGAAGACAGTGCTTACAGGGTAATATCATAGATAAGTTATACGACAATAACGGCCTATGTGAAACTAATCCTTCCGATCGGCTCGTTGGTCTAGGGGTATGATTCTCGCTTAGGGTGCAAGAGGTCCCGGGTTCAAATTCCGGACGAGCGCAACTTTCTGGATTTATACGCATCTACTGCTTGGCTCGTTGGTCTAGGGGTATGATTCTCGCTTAGGGTGCGAGAGGTCCCGTGTTCAAATCCCGGACGAGCCCAATTTTCTGAATTCACATTGATACGTAATCTGCATGTTTCTTCACAGGTTGTTACCACTGTTGACAAGGAAACCGCAATATTTCAACTTGAACTTTCTCAAAGAAACCAAAATGTAGACGTTCTTTGTCGCAAAACTACCGGGTGTGGGGTTCGAACCCACGCGGACACTCGCCCATTGGAACTTAAGTCCAACGCCTTAACCACTCGGCCAACCCGGTTGCATTTACAGCTCCAACAGGTAGCGATAAATTTTTATAGGTTCTATGAAACAGGTACTATTAGAAATATCTGTCAATAGCCAACCGTTTGTATGTACGCGTTATCGAATTTAAATGACAGATGAGTTGATAAGGGTAGAAAAAGCATATACTGCGTCTTTATCGACTTTAACTGACGGATGAGTTGATAACGCATAGAAGACAGTGGTTACAGGGTAATATCATAGATAAGTTATACGAGAATAACGGCCTATGTGTAACTAATCCTTCCGCTCGGCTCGTTGGTCTAAGGGTATGATTCTCGCTTAGGGTGCGAGAGGTCTCGGGTTCAAATCTCGGACGAGCCCAACTTTCTGGATTTATACGCATCTACTGCTTGTTAATGTCATGAAAGTCATTTCTTGTTTTTAGGAAGCATTATACAACTGTAATGTGTGAGGTCGCGTTGAAACCAAATTTCTCGGAATACCAAATATCACAACTTACAAACGACATGCCAATAATTACTTGTCGAAAAAGTTATATCATAATGATTATATCGCCTCATGAAAGAGCCGGTTGAATCCAGCTGCGGATTCCAACTGGCACAATTCATTATTCCGTTTCGTGATGCGGCTTTGATTTACTTTCCCCTAGTCCAACGAGCCACGCGATGGCTTCAGGTACACTTTATACATATTGATCCATGGGTGTGAACAAGTTCGATGTGTGTTGAATCCCAGTTTTCGACCATTTAAAGTAGAAACAAAAGTTATTGTTTAATGGGTGAAATTAAGTGACATATTATAGTGCTCAAATTTGTCTTATTTACTATTTATTCACATACCTTTTACCTCAATTAACAAGATAATACACGTAACAAATATCGAGCTCTAATTATTTTGCGAAGAAAATATAATTAGGTGGTATCAGAGTTTCTTAATGAGGATAAGTCTTTATGTTTCTTCTGCGTTACAGAGTGGCTCGTTGGTCTAGGGGTATGATTCTCGCTTCGGGTGCGAGAGGCCCCGGGTTCAAAACCCGGACGAGCCCGTTCTCTTTCATTTATTGGCATATATCGCAATTTATTTAATTACTGGAATTCGTTCATGATTGCAGCTTCAAAAGTAATCTAAAAGCACCTGACTTATATATGCCAAGTAACGCCGAAGCGATAATTAACAGGATACCAATTATCACAAATGACAGAAAAACAGGGCAATTATTCCCCGTTGAAAATGTTCCTAAGCATCATCTCGACGCCTGCTTTGAAGTTGTGATTTGCACTGCGTCTTTATCGAATTTAACTGACGGATGGGTTGATAACAAAGAGAAAAGGCATATTTGTGTTCAATAATTGTTGTTTAGAACTTTACTTCAATTTCAAGACATTGATACGTAATCTGCATGTTTCTTAACAGGTTGATACCACTGTTGACAAGGAACCGTAATATTTCAACCAGAGCATTCTCAAAGAAACCAAAATGTAGACGTTCTTTGTCGCAAAACTACCGGGTGTGGGGTTCGAACCAACGCGGACACTCGCCCATGGGAACTTAAGTCCAACGCCTTAACCACTCGACCAACCCGGTTGCATATACAGCTCCAACAGGTAGCGTTAAATTTTAATAGGTTCTATGAAACAGGTACTATTAGAAATATCTGTCAATAGCCAACCGTTTGTATGTACGTGTTATCGAATTTAAATGACAGACAAGTTGATAAGGGTAGAAAAGGCATATACTGCGTCTTTATCGACTTTAACTGACGGATGAGTTGATAACGCATAGAAGACAGTGGTTACAGGGTAATATCATAGATAAGTTATACGACATCAACGGCCTATGTGAAACTAATCCTTCCGCTCGGCTCGTTGGTCTAGGGGTATGATTCTCGCTTAGGGTGCGAGAGGTCCCGGGTTCAAATCCCGGACGAGCCCAACTTTCTGGATTTATACGCCTGTTAATGTCATGAAACGCATTTATTGTTTTTAGGAAGCATTATACAACTGTAATGTGTGAGGTCGCGTTGAAACCAAATTTCTCGGAAAACCAAATATCACAACTTACAAACGACATGCCAATAAGTACTTGTCGAAGAAGTTATATCATAATGATTATATCGCCTCATGAAAGAGCCGGTTGAATCCAGCTGCGGATTCCAACTGGCACAATTCATTATTCCGTTTCGTGATGCGGCTTTGATTTACTTTCCCCCTAGTCCAACGAGCCACGCGATGGCTTCAGGTACACTATATACCTATTGATCCATTGGTGTGAAAAAGTTCAATGTGTGTTGAATCCCAGTTTTCGACCATTTAAAGTAGAAACAAAAGTTATTGTTTAATGGGTGAAATTAAGTGACATATTATAGTGCTCAAATTTGTCTTATTTACTACTTATTCACATACCTTTTACCTCAATTAACAAGATAATACACGTAACAAATATCGAGCTCTAATTATTTTGCGAAGAAAATATAATTAGGTGGTATCAGAGTTTCTTAATGAGGAAAAGTCTTTATGTTTCTTCTGCGTTACAGAGTGGCTCGTTGGTCTAGGGGTATGATTCTCGCTTCGGGTGCGAGAGGCCCCGGGTTCAAAACCCGGACGAGCCCGTTCTGTTTCATTTATTGGCATATATCGCAATTTATTTAATTACTGGAATTCGTTCATGATTGCAGCTTCAAAAGTAATCTAGAAGCACCTGACTTATATATGCCAAGTCACGCCGAAGCGATAATTAACAGGATACCAATTATCACAAATGACAGAAAAACAGGGCAATTATTCCCCGTTGAAAATGTTCCTACGCTGTTCATCTCGACGCCTGCTTTGAAGTTGTGATTTGCACTGCGTCTTTATCGACTTTAACTGACGGATGGGTTGATAACAAATAGAAAAGGCATATTTGTGTTCAATAATTGTTGTTCAGAACTTTAATTCAATTTCAAGACATTGATACTGCATGTTTCTTCACAGGTTGTTACTACAGTTGACAAGGAACCGCAATATTTCAACCAGAGCATTCTTAAAGAAACCAAAATGTAGACGTTCTTTGTCGCAAAACTACCGGGTGTGGGGTTCGAACCCACGCGGACACTCGCCCATTGGAACTTAAGTCCAACGCCTTAACCACTCGGCCAACCCGGTTGCGTTTACAGCTCCAACAGGTAGCGTTAAATTTTTATAGGTTCTATGAAACAGGTACTATTAGAAATATCTGTCAATAGCCAACCGTTTGTATGTACGTGTTATCGAATTTAAATGACAGATAAGTTGATAAGGGTAGAAAAGGCATATACTGCGTCTTTATCGACTTTAACTGACGGATGAGTTGATAACGCATAGAAGACAGTGGTTACAGGGTAATATCATAGATAAGTTATACGACGATAACGTCCTATGTGTAACTAATCCTTCCGCTCGGCTCTCGTTGGTCTAGGGGTATGATTCTCGCATAGGATGCGAGAGGTCCCGGGTTCAGATCCCGGACGAGCCCAACTTTCTGGATTTATACGCATCTACTGCTTGTTAATGTCATGAAAGGCATTTCTTGTTTTTAGGAAGCATTATACAACTGTAATGTGTGAGGTCGCGTTGAAACCAAATTTCTCGGAATACCAAATATCACAACTTACAAACGACATACCAATAATTACTTGTCGAAGAAGTTATATCATAATGATTATATCGCCTCATGAAAGAGCGGGTTGAATCCAGCTGCGGATTCCAACTGGCACAATTCATTATTCCGTTTCGTGATTCGGCTTTGATTTACTTTCCCCTAGACTAGACCAACGAGCCACGCGATGGCTTCAGGTACACTATATACCTATTGATCCATTGGTGTGAAAAAGTTCAATGTGTGTTGAATCCCAGTTTTCGACCATTTAAAGTAGAAACAAAAGTTATTGTTTAATGGGTGAAATTAAGTGACATATTATAGTGCTCAAATTTGTCTTATTTACTATTCATTCACATACCTTTTACCTCAATTAACAAGATAATACACGTAACAAATATCGAGCTCTAATTATTTTGCGAAGAAAATATAATTAGGTGGTATCAGAGTTTCTTAATGAGGATAAGTCTTTATGTTTCTTCTGCGTTACAGAGTGGCTCGTTGGTCTAGGGGTATGATTCTCGCTTCGGGTGCGAGAGGCCCCGGGTTCAAAACCCGGACGAGCCCGTTCTGTTTCATTTATTGGCATATATCGCAATTTATTTAATTACTGGAATTCGTTCATGATTGCAGCTTCAAAAGTAATCTAGAAGCACCTGACTTATATATGCCAAGTAACGCCGAAGCGATAATTAACAGGATACCAATTATCACAAATGACAGAAAAACAGGGCAATTATTCCCCGTTGAAAATGTTCCTAAGCTGTTCATCTCGACGCCTGCTTTGAAGTTGTGATTTGCACTGCGTCTTTATCGAATTTAACTGACGGATGGGTTGATAACAAAGAGAAAAGGCATATTTGTGTTCAATAATTGTTGTTCAGAACTTTACTTCAATTTCAAGACATTGATACGTAATCTGCATGTTTCTTAACAGGTTGTTACCACTGTTGACAAGGAACCGTAATATTTCAACCAGAGCATTCTCAAAGAAACCAAAATGTAGACGTTCTTTGTCGCAAAACTACCGGGTGTGGGGTTCGAACCAACGCGGACACTCGCCCATGGGAACTTAAGTCCAACGCCTTAACCACTCGACCAACCCGGTTGCATATACAGCTCCAACAGGTAGCGTTAAATTTTAATAGGTTCTATGAAACAGGTACTATTAGAAATATCTGTCAATAGCCAACCGTTTGTATGTACGTGTTATCGAATTTAAATGACAGACAAGTTGATAAGGGTAGAAAAGGCATATACTGCGTCTTTATCGACTTTAACTGACGGATGAGTTGATAACGCATAGAAGACAGTGGTTACAGGGTAATATCATAGATAAGTTATACGACATCAACGGCCTATGTGAAACTAATCCTTCCGCTCGGCTCATTGGTCTAGGGGTATGATTCTCGCTTAGGGTGCGAGAGGTCCCGGGTTCAAATCCCGGACGAGCCCAACTTTCTGGATTTATACGCCTGTTAATGTCATGAAACGCATTTATTGTTTTTAGGAAGCATTATACAACTGTAATGTGTGAGGTCGCGTTGAAACCAAATTGCTCGGAAAACCAAATATCACAACTTACAAACGACATGCCAATAAGTACTTGTCGAAGAAGTTATATCATAATGATTATATCGCCTCATGAAAGAGCCGGTTGAATCCAGCTGCGGATTCCAACTGGCACAATTCATTATTCCGTTTCGTGATGCGGCTTTGATTTACTTTCCCCTAGTCCAACGAGCCACGCGATGGCTTCAGGTACACTTTATACCTATTGATCCATGGGTGTGAACAAGTTCAATGTGTGTTGAATCCCAGTTTTCGACCATTTAAAGTAGAAACAAAAGTTATTGTTTAATGGGTGAAATTAAGTGACATATTATAGTGCTCAAATTTGTCTTATTTAATATTTATTCACATACCTTTTACCTCAATTAACAAGATAATACACGTAACAAATATCGAGTTCCAATTATTTTGCGAAGAAAATATTTTTTGTTTCATTTATTGGCATATATCGCAATTTATTTTATTACTGGAATTCGTTCATGATTGCAGCTTCAAAAGTAATCTAGAAGCACCTGACTTATATATGTCAAGTCACGCCGAAGCGATAATTAACAGGATACCAATTATCACAAATGACAGAAAAACAGGGCAATTATTCCCCGTTGAAAATGTTCCTACGCTGTTCATCTCGACGCCTGCTTTGAAGTTGTGATTTGCACTGCGTCTTTATCGACTTTAACTGACGGATGGGTTGATAACAAATAGAAAAGGCATATTTGTGTTCAATAATTGTTGTTCAGAACTTTAATTCAATTTCAAGACATTGATACTGCATGTTTCTTCACAGGTTGTTACTACAGTTGACAAGGAACCGCAATATTTCAACCAGAGCATTCTCAAAGAAACCAAAATGTAGACGTTCTTTGTCGCAAAACTACCGGGTGTGGGGTTCGAACCCACGCGGACACTCTCCCATTGGAACTTAAGTCCAACGCCTTAACCACTCGGCCAACCCGGTTGCATTTACAGCTCCAACAGGTAGCGTTAAATTTTTATAGGTTCTATGAAACAGGTACTATTAGAAATATCTGTCAATAGCCAACCGTTTGTATGTACGTGTTATCGAATTTAAATGACAGATAAGTTGATAAGGGTAGAAAAGGCATATACTGCGTCTTTATCGACTTTAACTGACGGATGAGTTGATAACGCATAGAAGACAGTGGTTACAGGGTAATATCATAGATAAGTTATACGACGATAACGTCCTATGTGTAACTAATCCTTCCGCTCGGCTCGTTGGTCTAGGGGTATGATTCTCGCTTAGGATGCGAGAGGTCCCGGGTTCAAATCCCGGACGAGCCCAACTTTCTGGATTTATACGCATCTACTGCTTGTTAATGTCATGAAAGGCATTTCTTGTTTTTAGGAAGCATTATACAACTGTAATGTGTGAGGTCGCGTTGAAACCAAATTTCTCGGAATACCAAATATCACAACTTACAAACGACATACCAATAATTACTTGTCGAAGAAGTTATATCATAATGATTATATCGCCTCATGAAAGAGCGGGTTGAATCCAGCTGCGGATTCCAACTGGCACAATTCATTATTCCGTTTCGTGATTCGGCTTTGATTTACTTTCCCCTAGACCAACGAGCCACGCGATGGCTTCAGGTACACTATATACCTATTGATCCATTGGTGTGAAAAAGTTCAATGTGTGTTGAATCCCAGTTTTCGACCATTTAAAGTAGAAACAAAAGTTATTGTTTAATGGGTGAAATTAAGTGACATATTATAGTGCTCAAATTTGTCTTATTTACTATTTATTCACATACCTTTTACCTCAATTAACAAGATAATACACGTAACAAATATCGAGCTCTAATTATTTTGCGAAGAAAATATAATTAGGTGGTATCAGAGTTTCTTAATGAGGAAAAGTCTTTATGTTTCTTCTGCGTTACAGAGTGGCTCGTTGGTCTAGGGGTATGATTCTCGCTTCGGGTGCGAGAGGCCCCGGGTTCAAAACCCGGACGAGCCCGTTCTGTTTCATTTATTGGCATATATCGCAATTTATTTAATTACTGGAATTCGTTCATGATTGCAGCTTCAAAAGTAATCTAGAAGCACCTGACTTATATATGCCAAGTCACGCCGAAGCGATAATTAACAGGATACCAATTATCACAAATGACAGAAAAACAGGGCAATTATTCCCCGTTGAAAATGTTCCTAAGCTGTTCATCTCGACGCCTGCTTTGAAGTTGTGATTTGCACTGCGTCTTTATCGACTTTCACTGACGGATGGGTTGATAACAAAGAGAAAAGGCATATTTGTGTTCAATAATTGTTGTTCAGAACTTTACTTCAATTTCAAGACATTGATACGTAATCTGCATGTTTCTTAACAGGTTGTTACCACTGTTGACAAGGAACCGCAATATTTCAACCAGAGCATTCTCAAAGAAACCAAAATGTGGACGTTCTTTGTCGCAAAACTACCGGGTGTG
Source organism: Styela clava (assembly GCF_964204865.1). Taxonomy (NCBI): domain Eukaryota; kingdom Metazoa; phylum Chordata; class Ascidiacea; order Stolidobranchia; family Styelidae; genus Styela; species Styela clava. The sequence continues at coordinate 6,830,821 of NC_135258.1, read as the reverse complement.
GGGTTCGAACCAACGCGGACACTCGCCCATGGGAACTTAAGTCCAACGCCTTAACCACTCGACCAACCCGGTTGCATATACAGCTCCAACAGGTAGCGTTAAATTTTAATAGGTTCTATGAAACAGGTACTATTAGAAATATCTGTCAATAGCCAACCGTTTGTATGTACGTGTTATCGAATTTAAATGACAGATAAGTTGATAAGGGTAAAAAAGGCATATACTGCGTCTTTATCGACTTTAACTGACGGATGAGTTGATAACGCATAGAAGACAGTGGTTACAGGGTAATATCATAGATAAGTTATACGACATCAACGGCCTATGTGAAAATAATCCTTCCGCTCGGCTCGTTGGTCTAGGGGTATGATTCTCGCTTAGGGTGCGAGAGGTCCCGGGTTCAAATCCCGGACGAGCCCAACTTTCTGGATTTATACGCCTGTTAATGTCATGAAACGCATTTCTTGTTTTTAGGAAGCATTATATAACTGTAATGTGTGAGGTCGCGTTGAAACCAAATTTCACGGAAAACCAAATATCACAACTTACAAACGACATGCCAATAAGTACTTGTCGAAGAAGTTATATCATAATGATTATATCGCCTCATGAAAGAGCCGGTTGAATCCAGCTGCGGATTCCAACTGGCACAATTCATTATTCCGTTTCGTGATGCGGCTTTGATTTACTTTCCCCTAGTCCAACGAGCCACGCGATGGCTTCAGGTACACTTTATACCTATTGATCCATGGGTGTGAACAAGTTCAATGTGTGTTGAATCCCAGTTTTCGACCATTTAAAGTAGAAACAAAAGTTATTGTTTAATGGGTGAAATTAAGTGACATATTATAGTGCTCAAATTTGTCTTATTTAATATTTATTCACATACCTTTTACCTCAATTAACAAGATAATACACGTAACAAATATTGAGCTTTAATTATTTTGCGAAGAAAATATTTCTGTTTTATTTATTGGCATATATCGCAATTTATTTAATTACTGGAATTCGTTCATGATTGCAGCTTCAAAAGTAATCTAGAAGCACCTGACTTATATATGTCAAGTCACGCCGAAGCGATAATTAATAGGATACCAATTATCACAAATGACAGAAAAACAGGGCAATTATTCCCCGTTAAAAATGTTCCTACGCTGTTCATCTCGACGCCTGCTTTGAAGTTGTGATTTGCACTGCGTCTTTATCGACTTTAACTGACGGATGGGTTGATAACAAATAGAAAAGGCATATTTGTGTTCAATAATTGTTGTTCAGAACTTTAATTCAATTTCAAGACATTGATACTGCATGTTTCTTCACAGGTTGTTACTACAGTTGACAAGGAACCGCAATATTTCAACCAGAGCATTCTCAAAGAAACCAAAATGTAGACGTTCTTTGTCGCAAAACTACCGGGTGTGGGGTTCGAACCCACGCGGACACTCTCCCATTGGAACTTAAGTCCAACGCCTTAACCACTCTGTCAACCCGGTTGCATTTACAGCTCCAACAGGTAGCGTTAAATTTTTATAGGTTCTATGAAACAGGTACTATTAGAAATATCTGTCAATAGCCAACCGTTTGTATGTACGTGTTATCGAATTTAAATGACAGATAAGTTGATAAGGGTAGAAAAGGCATATACCAGCGTTACAGAGTGGCTCGTCGGTCTAGGGGTATGATTCTCGCTTTGGGTGCGAGAGGTCCCGGGTTCAAATCCGGACGAGCCCGTTCTGTCTCATTTATTGGCATATATTGCAATTTATTTAATTACTGGAATTCGTTCATGAATGCAGCTTCAAAAGTCATCTAGAAGCACCTGACTTATATATGCCAAGTCACGCCGAAGCGATAACTAACAGGATACCAATTATCACAAATGACAGAAAAACAGGGCAATTATTCCCCGTTGAAAATGTTCCTACGCTGTTCATCTCGACGCCTGCTTTGAAGTTGTGATTTGCACTGCGTCTTTATCGACTTTAACTGACGGATGGGTTGATAACAAATAGAAAAGGCATATTTGTGTTCAATAATTGTTGTTCAGAACTTTATATCAATTTCAAGACATTGATACGTAATCTGCATGTTTCTTCACTGGTTGTTACCACTGTTGACAAGGAACCGCAATATTTCAACCAGAGCATTCTCAAAGAAACCAAAATGTAGACGTTCTTTGTCGCAAAACTACCGGGTGTGGGGTTCGAACCCACGCGGACACTCGCCCATTGGAACTTAATTCCAACGCCTTAACCACTCGGCCAACCCGGTTGCATTTACAGCTCCAACAGGTAGCGTTAAATTTTTATAGGTTCTATGAAACAGGTACTATTAGAAATATCTGTCCATAGCCAACCGTTTGTATGTACGTGTTATCGAATTTAAATGACAGATAAGTTGATAAGGGTAGAAAAGGCATATACTGCGTCTTTATCGACTTTAACTGACGGATGAGTTGATAACGCATAGAAGACAGTGGTTACAGGGTAATATCATAGATGAGTTATACGACAATAACGTCCTATGTGTAACTAATCCTTTCGCTCGGTTCGTTGGTCTAGGGGTATGATTCTCGCTGAGGGTGCGAGAGGTCCCGGGTTCAAATCCCGGACGAGCCCAACTTCTGGATTTATACGCATCTACTGCTTGTTAATGTCATGAAAGGCATTTCTTGTTTTTAGGAAGCATTATACAACTGTAATGTGTGAGGTCGCGTTGAAACCAAATTTCTCGGAATACCAAATATCACAACTTACAAACGACATACCAATAATTACTTGTCGAAGAAGTTATATCATAATGATTATATCGCCTCATGAAAGAGCGGATTGAATCCAGCTGCGGATTCCAACTGGCACAATTCATTATTCCGTTTCGTGATGCGGCTTTGATTTACTTTCCCCTAGACCAACGAGCCACGCGATGGCTTCAGGTACACTTTATACCTATTGATCCATGGGTGTGAACAAGTTCAATGTGTGTTGAATCCCAGTTTTCGACCATTTAAAGTAGAAACAAAAGTTATTGTTTAATGGGTGAAATTAAGTGACATATTATAGTGCTCAAATTTGTCTTATTTACTATTTATTCACATACCTTTTACCTCAATTAACAAGATAATACACGTAACAAATATCGAGCTCCAATTATTTTGCGAAGAAAATATAATTAGGTGGTATCAGAGTTTCTTAATAAGGATAAGTCTTTATGTTTCTTCTGCGTTAGAGAGTGGCTCGTTGGTCTAGGGGTATGATTCTCGCTTCGGGTGCGAGAGGCCCCGGGTTCAAATCCCGGACGAGCCCGTTCTGTTTCATTTATTGGCATATATCGCAATTTATTTAATTACTGGAATTCGTTCATGATTGCAGCTTCAAAAGTAATCTAGAAGCACCTGACTTATATATGCCAAGTCACGCCGAAGCGATAATTAACAGGATACCAATTATCACAAATGACAGAAAAACAGGGCAATTATTCCCCGTTGAAAATGTTCCTACGCTGTTCATCTCGACGCCTGCTTTGAAGTTGTGATTTGCACTGCGTCTTTATCGACTTTAACTGACGGATGGGTTGATAACAAATAGAAAAGGCATATTTGTGTTCAATAATTGTTGTTCAGAACTTTACTTCAATTTCAAGAGATTGATACGTAATCTGCATGTTTCTTAACAGGTTGTTACCACTGTTGACAAGGAACCGCAATATTTCAACCAGAGCATTCTCAAAGAAACCAAAATGTATATGTTCTTTGTCGCAAAACTACCGGGTGTGGGGTTCGAACCAACGCGGACACTCGCCCATGGGAACTTAAGTCCAACGCCTTAACCACGCGACCAACCCGGTTGCATATACAGCTCCAACAGGTAGCGTTAAATTTTAATAGGTTCTATGAAACAGGTACTATTAGAAATATCGGTCAATAGCCAACCGTTTGTATGTACGTGTTATCGAATTTAAATGACAGATAAGTTGATAAGGGTAGAAAAGGCATATACCGCGTCTTTATCGACTTTAACTGACGGATGAGTTGATAACGCATAGAAGACAGTGGTTACAGGGTAATATCATAGATAAGTTATACGACATCAACGGCCTATGTAAAACTAATCCTTCCGCTCGGCTCGTTGGTCTAGGGGTATAATTCTCGCTTAGGGTGCGAGAGGTCCCGGGTTCAAATCCCGAACGAGCCCAACTTTCTGGATTTATACGCCTGTTAATGTCATGAAACGCATTTCTTGTTTTTAGGAAGCATTATACAACTGTAATGTGTGAGGTCGCGTTGAAACCAAATTTCTCGGAATACCAAATATCACAACTTACAAACGACATGCCAATAATTACTTGTCGAAGAAGTTATATCATAATGATTATATCGCCTCATGAAAGAGCCGGTTGAATCCAGCTGCGGATTCCAACTGGCACAATTCATTATTCCGTTTCGTGATGCGGCTTTGATTTACTTTCCCCCAGTCGAACGAGACACGCGATGGCTTCAGGTACACTTTATACCTATTGATCCATGGGTGTGAACAAGTTCGATGTGTGTTGAATCCCAGTTTTCGACCATTTAAAGTAGAAACAAAAGTTATTGTTTAATGGGTGAAATTGAGTGACATATTATAGTGCTCAAATTTTGCTTATTTACAATTTATTCACATACCTCTTACCTCAATTAACAAGATAACACACGTAACAAATATCGAGCTCTAATTATTTTGCGAAGAAAATATAATTAGGTGGTATCAGGGATTCTCAATATGAATAAGTCTTTATGTTTCTTCTGCGTTACAGAGTGGCTCGTTGGTCTAGGGGTATGATTCTTGCTTCGGGTCCGAGAGGTCCCGGGTTCAAATCCCGGACGAGCCCGTTCTGTTTCATTTATTGGCATAAATCGCAATTTATTTAATTACTGGAATTCGTTCATGATTGCAGCTTCAAAAGTAATCTAGAAGCACCTGACTTATATATGCCAAGTCAAGCCGAAGCGATAATTAACAGGATACCAATTATCACAAATGACAGAAAAACAGGGCAATTATTCCCCGTTGAAAATTTTCCTACGCTGTTCATCTCGACGCCTGCTTTGAAGTTGTGATTTGCACTGCGTCTTTATCGACTTTAACTGACGGATGGGTTGATAACAAATAGAAAAGGCATATTTGTGTTCAATAATTGTTGTTCAGAACTTTACATCAATTTCAAGACATTGATACGTAATCTGCATGTTTCTTCACAGGTTATTACCACTGTTGACAAGGAACCGCAATATTTCAACCAGAGCATTTTAAAAGAAACCAAAATGTAGACGTTCTTTGTCGCAAAACTACCGGGTGTGGGGTTCGAACACACGCGGACACTCGCCCATTGGAACTTAAGTTCAACGCCTTAACCACTCGGCCAACCCGGTTGCATTTACAGCTCCAACAGCTAGCGTTAAATTTTTATAGGTTCTATGAAACAGGTACTATTAGAAATATCTGTCAATAGCCAACCGTGTGTATGTACGTGTTATTGAATTTAAATGACAGATAAGTTGATAAGGGTAGAAAAGGCATATACTGCGTCTTTATCGACTTTAACTGACGGATGAGTTGATAACGCATAGAAGACAGTGGTTACAGGGTAATATCATAGATAAGTTATACGATAATAACGTCCTATGTGTAACTAACCTTCCGCTCGGCTCGTTGGTCTAGGGTTATGATTTTCGCTTAGGGTGCGAGAAGTCCCGGGTTCAAATCCCGGACGAGCCCAACTTTCTGGATTTATACGCATCTACTGCTTGTTAATGTCATGAAAGGCATTTCTTGTTTTTAGGAAGCATTATACAACTGTAATGTGTGAGGTCGCGTTGAAACCAAATTTCTCGGAATACCAAATATCACAACTTACAAACGACATGCGAATAATTACTTGTCGAAGAAGTTATATTATAAACATTATATCGCCTCATGAAAGAGCGGTTTGAATCCAGCTGCGGATTCCAACTGGCACAATTCATTATTCCGTTTTGTGATGCGGCTTTGATTTCCTTTCCCCTAGACCAACGAGCCACGCGATGGCTTCAGGTACACTTTATAACTATTGATCTATAGGTGTAAACAAGTTCAATGTGTGTTGAATCCCAGTTTTCGACCATTTAAAGTAGAAGCAAAAGTTATTGTTTAATGGGTGAAATTAAGTGACATATTATAGTGCTCAAATTAGGCCTATTTACAATTTATTCACATACCTCTTACCTCAATTAACAAGATAACACACGTAACAAATATCGAGCTCTAATTATTTTGCGAAGAAAATATAATTAGGTGGTATCAGAGATTCTCAATATGAATAAGTCTTTATGTTTCTTCTGCGTTACAGAGTGGCTCGTTGGTCTAGGGGTATGATTCTCGCTTTGGGTGCGAGAGGTCCCGGGTTCGAATCCCGGACGAGCCCGTTCTGTCTCATTTATTGGCAATTATCACAAATGACAGAAAAACAGGGCAATTATTCCCCGTTGAAAATTTTTCTACGCTGTTCATCTCGACGCCTGCTCTGAAGTTGTGATTTGCACTGCGTCTTTATCGACTTTAACTGACGGATGGGTTGATAACAAATAGAAAAGGCATATACATAAATTAGAAGAAAATATTATTAGGTGGTATCAGAGATTCTTAATAAGGATAAGTCTTTATGTTTTTTCTGCGTTACAGAGTGGCTCGTTGGTCTAGGGGTATGATTCTCGCTTCGGGTGCGAGAGGCCCCGGGTTCAAATCCCGGACGAGCCCGTTCTGTTTCATTTATTGGCATATATCGCAATTTATTTAATTACTGGAATTTGTTCATGATTGCAGCTTCAAAAGTAATCTAGAAGCACCTGACTTATATATGCCAAGTCACGCCGAAGCGATAATTAACAGGATACCAATTATCACAAATGACAGAAAAACAGGGCAATTATTCCCCGTTGAAAATGTTCCTACGCTGTTCATCTCGACGCCTGCTTTGAAGTTGTGATTTGCACTGCGTCTTTATCGACTTTAACTGACGGATGGGTTGATAACAAATAGAAAAGGCATATTTGTGTTCAATAATTGTTGTTCAGAACTTTAATTCAATTTCAAGACATTGATACTGCATGTTTCTTCACAGGTTGTTACCACAGTTGACAAGGAACCGCAATATTTCAACCAGAGCATTCTCAAAGAAACCAAAATGTAGACGTTCTTTGTCGCAAAACTACCGGGTGTGGGGTTCGAACCCACGCGGACACTCGCCCATTGGAACTTAAGTCCAACGCCTTAACCACTCGGCCAACCCGGTTGCATTTACAGCTCCAACAGGTAGCGTTAAATTTTTATAGGTTCTCAGAAACAGGTACTATTAGAAATATCTGACAGTAGCCAACCGTTTGTATGTACGTGTTATCGAATTTAAATGACAGATAAGTTGACAAGGGTAGAAAAAGCATATACTGCGTCTTTATCGACTTTAACTGACGGATGAGTTGATAACGCATAGAAGACAGCGGTTACAGGGTAATATCATAGATAAGTTATACGACATTAACGGCCTATGTAAAACTAATCCTTCCGCTCGGTTCGTTGGTCTAGGGTATGATTCTCGCTTAGGGTGCGAGAGGTCCCGGGTTCAAATCCCGGACGAGCCCAACTTTCTGTATCTTATACACATCTACTGCTTGTTAATGTCATGAAATGCATTTCTTGTTTTTAGGAAGCATTATACAACTGTAATGTGTGAGGTCGCGTTGAAACCAAATTTCTCGGAATACCAAATATCACAACTTACAAACGACATACCAATAATTACTTGTCGAAGAAGTTATATCATAATGATTATATCGCCTCATGAAAGAGCGGATTGAATCCAGCTGCGGATTCCAACTGGCACAATTCATTATTCCGTTTCGTGATGCGGCTTTGATTTACTTTCCCCTAGACCAACGAGCCACGCGATGGCTTCAGGTACACTTTATACCTATTGATCCATGGGTGTGAACAAGTTCAATGTGTGTTGAATCCCAGTTTTCGACCATTTAAAGTAGAAACAAAAGTTATTGTTTAATGGGTGAAATTAAGTGACATATTATAGTGCTCAAATTTGTCTTATTTACTATTTATTCACATACCTTTTACCTCAATTAACAAGATAATACACGTAACAAATATCGAGCTCCAATTATTTTGCGAAGAAAATATAATTAGGTGGTATCAGAGTTTCTTAATAAGGATAAGTCTTTATGTTTCTTCTGCGTTAGAGAGTGGCTCGTTGGTCTAGGGGTATGATTCTCGCTTCGGGTGCGAGAGGCCCCGGGTTCAAATCCCGGACGAGCCCGTTCTGTTTCATTTATTGGCATATATCGCAATTTATTTAATTACTGGAATTCGTTCATGATTGCAGCTTCAAAAGTAATCTAGAAGCACCTGACTTATATATGCCAAGTCACGCCGAAGCGATAATTAACAGGATACCAATTATCACAAATGACAGAAAAACAGGGCAATTATTCCCCGTTGAAAATGTTCCTACGCTGTTCATCTCGACGCCTGCTTTGAAGTTGTGATTTGCACTGCGTCTTTATCGACTTTAACTGACGGATGGGTTGATAACAAATAGAAAAGGCATATTTGTGTTCAATAATTGTTGTTCAGAACTTTACTTCAATTTCAAGAGATTGATACGTAATCTGCATGTTTCTTAACAGGTTGTTACCACTGTTGACAAGGAACCGCAATATTTCAACCAGAGCATTCTCAAAGAAACCAAAATGTATACGTTCTTTGTCGCAAAACTACCGGGTGTGGGGTTCGAACCAACGCGGACACTCGCCCATGGGAACTTAAGTCCAACGCCTTAACCACGCGACCAACCCGGTTGCATATACAGCTCCAACAGGTAGCGTTAAATTTTAATAGGTTCTATGAAACAGGTACTATTAGAAATATCTGTCAATAGCCAACCGTTTGTATGTACGTGTTATCGAATTTAAATGACAGATAAGTTGATAAGGGTAGAAAAGGCATATACCGCGTCTTTATCGACTTTAACTGACGGATGAGTTGATAACGCATAGAAGACAGTGGTTACAGGGTAATATCATAGATAAGTTATACGACATCAACGGCCTATGTAAAACTAATCCTTCCGCTCGGCTCGTTGGTCTAGGGGTATAATTCTCGCTTAGGGTGCGAGAGGTCCCGGGTTCAAATCCCGAACGAGCCCAACTTTCTGGATTTATACGCCTGTTAATGTCATGAAACGCATTTCTTGTTTTTAGGAAGCATTATACAACTGTAATGTGTGATGTCGCGTTGAAACCAAATTTCTCGGAATACCAAATATCACAACTTACAAACGACATGCCAATAATTACTTGTCGAAGAAGTTATATCATAATGATTATATCGCCTCATGAAAGAGCCGGTTGAATCCAGCTGCGGATTCCAACTGGCACAATTCATTATTCCGTTTCGTGATGCGGCTTTGATTTACTTTCCCCCAGTCGAACGAGACACGCGATGGCTTCAGGTACACTTTATACCTATTGATCCATGGGTGTGAACAAGTTCGATGTGTGTTGAATCCCAGTTTTCGACCATTTAAAGTAGAAACAAAAGTTATTGTTTAATGGGTGAAATTGAGTGACATATTATAGTGCTCAAATTTTGCTTATTTACAATTTATTCACATACCTCTTACCTCAATTAACAAGATAACACACGTAACAAATATCGAGCTCTAATTATTTTGCGAAGAAAATATAATTAGGTGGTATCAGGGATTCTCAATATGAATAAGTCTTTATGTTTCTTCTGCGTTACAGAGTGGCTCGTTGGTCTAGGGGTATGATTCTTGCTTCGGGTCCGAGAGGTCCCGGGTTCAAATCCCGGACGAGCCCGTTCTGTTTCATTTATTGGCATAAATCGCAATTTATTTAATTACTGGAATTCGTTCATGATTGCAGCTTCAAAAGTAATCTAGAAGCACCTGACTTATATATGCCAAGTCAAGCCGAAGCGATAATTAACAGGATACCAATTATCACAAATGACAGAAAAACAGGGCAATTATTCCCCGTTGAAAATTTTCCTACGCTGTTCATCTCGACGCCTGCTTTGAAGTTGTGATTTGCACTGCGTCTTTATCGACTTTAACTGACGGATGGGTGTATAACAAATAGAAAAGGCATATTTGTGTTCAATAATTGTTGTTCAGAACTTTACATCAATTTCAAGACATTGATACGTAATCTGCATGTTTCTTCACAGGTTATTACCACTGTTGACAAGGAACCGCAATATTTCAACCAGAGCATTTTAAAAGAAACCAAAATGTAGACGTTCTTTGTCGCAAAACTACCGGGTGTGGGGTTCGAACACACGCGGACACTCGCCCATTGGAACTTAAGTTCAACGCCTTAACCACTCGGCCAACCCGGTTGCATTTACAGCTCCAACAGCTAGCGTTAAATTTTTATAGGTTCTATGAAACAGGTACTATTAGAAATATCTGTCAATAGCCAACCGTGTGTATGTACGTGTTATTGAATTTAAATGACAGATAAGTTGATAAGGGTAGAAAAGGCATATACTGCGTCTTTATCGACTTTAACTGACGGATGAGTTGATAACGCATAGAAGACAGTGGTTACAGGGTAATATCATAGATAAGTTATACGATAATAACGTCCTATGTGTAACTAACCTTCCGCTCGGCTCGTTGGTCTAGGGTTATGATTCTCGCTTAGGGTGCGAGAGGTCCCGGGTTCAAATCCCGGACGAGCCCAACTTTCTGGATTTATACGCATCTACTGCTTGTTAATGTCATGAAAGGCATTTCTTGTTTTTAGGAAGCATTATACAACTGTAATGTGTGAGGTCGCGTTGAAACCAAATTTCTCGGAATACCAAATATCACAACTTACAAACGACATGCGAATAATTACTTGTCGAAGAAGTTATATTATAAACATTATATCGCCTCATGAAAGAGCGGTTTGAATCCAGCTGCGGATTCCAACTGGCACAATTCATTATTCCGTTTTGTGATGCGGCTTTGATTTCCTTTCCCCTAGACCAACGAGCCACGCGATGGCTTCAGGTACACTTTATAACTATTGATCTATAGGTGTAAACAAGTTCAATGTGTGTTGAATCCCAGTTTTCGACCATTTAAAGTAGAAGCAAAAGTTATTGTTTAATGGGTGAAATTAAGTGACATATTATAGTGCTCAAATTAGGCCTATTTACAATTTATTCACATACCTCTTACCTCAATTAACAAGATAACACACGTAACAAATATCGAGCTCTAATTATTTTGCGAAGAAAATATAATTAGGTGGTATCAGAGATTCTCAATATGAATAAGTCTTTATGTTTCTTCTGCGTTACAGAGTGGCTCGTTGGTCTAGGGGTATGATTCTCGCTTTGGGTGCGAGAGGTCCCGGGTTCGAATCCCGGACGAGCCCGTTCTGTCTCATTTATTGGCAATTATCACAAATGACAGAAAAACAGGGCAATTATTCCCCGTTGAAAATTTTCCTACGCTGTTCATCTCGACGCCTGCTCTGAAGTTGTGATTTGCACTGCGTCTTTATCGACTTTAACTGACGGATGGGTTGATAACAAATAGAAAAGGCATATACATAAATTAGAAGAAAATATTATTAGGTGGTATCAGAGATTCTTAATAAGGATAAGTCTTTATGTTTTTTCTGCGTTACAGAGTGGCTCGTTGGTCTAGGGGTATGATTCTCGCTTCGGGTGCGAGAGGCCCCGGGTTCAAATCCCGGACGAGCCCGTTCTGTTTCATTTATTGGCATATATCGCAATTTATTTAATTACTGGAATTTGTTCATGATTGCAGCTTCAAAAGTAATCTAGAAGCACCTGACTTATATATGCCAAGTCACGCCGAAGCGATAATTAACAGGATACCAATTATCACAAATGACAGAAAAACAGGGCAATTATTCCCCGTTGAAAATGTTCCTACGCTGTTCATCTCGACGCCTGCTTTGAAGTTGTGATTTGCACTGCGTCTTTATCGACTTTAACTGACGGATGGGTTGATAACAAATAGAAAAGGCATATTTGTGTTCAATAATTGTTGTTCAGAACTTTAATTCAATTTCAAGACATTGATACTGCATGTTTCTTCACAGGTTGTTACCACAGTTGACAAGGAACCGCAATATTTCAACCAGAGCATTCTCAAAGAAACCAAAATGTAGACGTTCTTTGTCGCAAAACTACCGGGTGTGGGGTTCGAACCCACGCGGACACTCGCCCATTGGAACTTAAGTCCAACGCCTTAACCACTCGGCCAACCCGGTTGCATTTACAGCTCCAACAGGTAGCGTTAAATTTTTATAGGTTCTCAGAAACAGGTACTATTAGAAATATCTGACAGTAGCCAACCGTTTGTATGTACGTGTTATCGAATTTAAATGACAGATAAGTTGACAAGGGTAGAAAAAGCATATACTGCGTCTTTATCGACTTTAACTGACGGATGAGTTGATAACGCATAGAAGACAGCGGTTACAGGGTAATATCATAGATAAGTTATACGACATTAACGGCCTATGTAAAACTAATCCTTCCGCTCGGTTCGTTGGTCTAGGGTATGATTCTCGCTTAGGGTGCGAGAGGTCCCGGGTTCAAATCCCGGACGAGCCCAACTTTCTGTATCTTATACACATCTACTGCTTGTTAATGTCATGAAATGCATTTCTTGTTTTTAGGAAGCATTATACAACTGTAATGTGTGAGGTCGCGTTGAAACCAAATTTCTCGGAATACCAAATATCACAACTTAGAAACGACATGCCAATAATTACTTGTCGAAGAAGTTATATCATAATGATTATATCGCCTCATGAAAGAGCCGGTTGAATCAAGCTGCGGATTCCAACTGGCACAATTCATTATTCCGTTTCGTGATGCGGCTTTGATTTACTTTCCCCTAGTCCAACGAGCCACGCGATGGCTTCAGGTACACTTTATACCTATTGATCCATGGGTGTGAACAAGTTCGATGTGTGTTGAATCCCAGTTTTCGACCATTTAAAGTAGAAACAAAAGTTATTGTTTAATGGGTGAAATTAAGTGACATATTATAGTGCTCAAATTTGGCTCATTTACAATTTATTCACATACCTCTTACCTCAATTTACAAGATAACACACGTAACAAATATCGAGCTCTAATTATTTTGCGAAGAAAATATAATTAGGTGGTATCAGGGATTCTCAATATGAATAAGTCTTTATGTTTCTTCTGCGTTACAGAGTGGCTCGTTGGTCTAGGGGTATGATTCTCGCTTTGGGTGCGAGAGGTCCCGGGTTCAAATCCCGGACGAGCCCGTTCTGTCTCATTTATTGGCATAAATCGCAATTTATTTAATTACTGGAATTCGTTCATGATTGCAGCTTCAAAAGTAATCTAGAAGCACCTGACTTATATATGCCAAGTCACGCCGAAGCGATAATTAACAGAATACCAATTATCACAAATGACAGAAAAACAGGGCAATTATCCCCCGTTGAAAATTTGTCGACGCTGTTCATCTCGACGCCTGCTTTGAAGTTGTGATTTGCACTGCGTCTTTATCGACTTTAACTGACGGATGGGTTGATAACAAATAGAAAAGGCATATTTGTGTTCAATAATTGTTGTTCAGAACTTTACATCAATTTCAAGACATTGATACGTAATCTGCATGTTTCTTCACAGGTTATTACCACTGTTGACAAGGAACCGCAATATTTCAACCAGAGCATTCTCAAAGAAACCAAAATGTAGAGGTTCTTTGTCGTAAAACTACCGGGTGTGGGGTTCGAACCCACGCGGACACTCGCTCATTGGAACTTAAGTCCAACGCCTTAACCACTCGGCCAACCCGGTTGCATTTACGGCTCCAACAGGTAGCGATAAATTTTTATAGGTTCTATTAAACAGGTACTAATAGAAATATCTGTCAATAGCCAACCGTTTGTATGTACGTGTTATCGAATTTAAATGACAGATAAGTTGATAAGGGTAGAAAAAGCATATACTGCGTCTTTATCGACTTTAACTGACGGATGAGTTGATAACGCATAGAAGACAGTGGTTACAGGGTAAGATCATAGATAAGTTATACGACAATAACGGCCTATGTGTAACTAACCCTTCCGCTCGGCTCGTTGGTCTAGGGGTATGATTCTCGCTTAGGGTGCGAGAGGTCCCGGGTTCAAATCCCGGACGAGCCCAACTTTCTGGATTTATACGCATCTACTGCTTGTTAATGTCATGAAAGGCATTTCTTGTTTTAGGAAGCATTATACAACTGTAATGTGTGAGGTCGCGTTGAAACCAAATTTCTCGGAAAACCAAATATCACAACTTACAAACGACATGCCAATAATTACTAGTCGAAGAAGTTATATCATAATGATTATATCGCCTCATGAAAGAGCGGTTTGAATCCAGCTGCGGATTCCAACTGGCACAATTCATTATTCTGTTTCGTGATGCGACTTTGATTTACTTTCCCCTAGTCCAACTAGCCACGCGATGGCTTCAGGTACACTTTATACCTATTGATCCATGGGTGTGAACAAGTTCAATGTGTGTTGAATCCCAGTTTTCGACCATTTAAAGTAGAAACTAAAGTAATTGTTTAATTAATGGGTGAAATTAAGTGACATATTATAGTGCTCAAATTTTGCTTATTTACTATTTATTCACATACCTTTTACCTCAATTAACAAGATAACACGCGTAACAAATATCGAGCTCTAATTATTTTGCGAAGAAAATATAATTAGGTGGTATCAGAGATTCTTAATAAGGATAAGTCTTTATGTTTCTTCTGCGTTACAGAGTGGCTCGTTGGTCTAGGGTTATGATTCTCGCTTCGGGTGCGAGAGTTCCCGGGTTCAAATCCCGGACGAGCCCGTTCTGTTTCATTTATTGGCATAAATCGCAATTTATTTAATTACTGGAATTCGTTCATGATTGCAGCTTCAAAAGTAATCTAGAAGCACCTGACTTATATATGCCAAGTCACGCCGAAGCGATAATTAACAGGATACCAATTATCACAAATGACAGAAAAACAGGGCAATTATTCCCCGTTGAAAATTTTCCTACGCTGTTCATCTCGACGCCTGCTTTAAAGTTGTGATTTGCACTGCGTCTTTATCGACTTTAACTGACGGATGGGTTGATAACAAATAGAAAAGGCATATTTGTGTTCAATAATTGTTGTTCAGAACTTTACATCAATTTCAGTAATCAGTAATCAGTCAGTAATCAGTAGTTTATTTCTCACCATACTTAAAATAGGCACAAACATACAAATTGCAATAAATTAAATTATAAATTGGCCATATTTCAGGGTGAAGGAGACGCGAGAAACCAATACTGGTTATCGAGCAGCGGCACCTATAAAATAAGTCTAACACTATAATATAAAAAACAAAAAAACGAACTAAGTTTAAATAAATTGAGGAAAAAAATACATAAAATATCTCGAGACGATCTGCTGTAACCAGCAATCGCTCGCTTCAACCAAAGTGACTATAATAGTCACTTAGGCTTCAACAAAAGAAAAGAACAACTCCGAACACCACTGATTCGGTAGCCATGGAGATGGCGTTAGTGGATTGTATCACAACAATACTATTGTGATGCCCATTAGCTAACAATGGGCAATAAATGTCAAATTCTGATGGCGCATGGTTATTGGTTACAGTGGAACCCATGGTTTGCTGAGGGCGACAACAGGATCACCAACGAATAAACCATACCTTTATGCTAGAAAGGAATTGAGGTACCTGTTTGTTAATGGGATCTAGTGATTGGCAGCTGGAGTCAGGGCTTCACATAACGTTACAGGAAATATAAAATCAGAGAAGACATGAAATATCAAACTGTGAAAGATATTCCATAACAGTCATTCAAAACGAATGTAACCTAGTATCAACATTCACAGTGGGAAACTAGATAGACTACAAGACATGAAACAGCAAAACTAAGAAGAGTCAAGTACCGTAGTCTAATAGTTGAGTGAACCAATGAAGCAAAGTTTAAAAGTACATAAAAAAATATTATTTATCAGGTAATACTTTTACAATGTTATATAAGAGTATAATGACAATCAGATAAACAATTTAGGCTTTACTGACTGCAAGAGAAAACAAGTCACAATGTTATGCTAATTAACCAAGATCTTGAGCAGATGGGCTTAGAATTTCAATGTGGTTAAATTCGTACAAAGCTTCATGAACCATCTCAAACATAAGAAGAGTAGTTTACTATATTGTGCAGGTTACGAACAAATACAGGTCATGCAATTAGCATGGCACACTTTACATAATTCAAATCACTGGCAAGAATGCAATAAGATGAGGACATGGAAAAATTGAAAAAAAAAAAAAAAGTATTTTTATTACAGGTATAGGCCTAGCGGAGCAAGCGGGAAAGAGTGCTGAGGCCACATCATTTGGATGCAATCACAGCAGACTGGTAAGGTGACAGCAAGAATTTTTTATATTTTGTTTTGAAAGTTTCATAAGAAGAGTCACGTAAGATTTGGGGAATACTATTCCAAATTACAACACCCTTATACTTCAAGAAGTTTTGGGACTTGCTTAGCGAAAATCTGGGAACAAAAAAATTCGATTTTGTCGAAGAGCGTGTGTTATGCTCATGCACATTACTGAGAACAGTGAAATAATCAGCGAAAGCTGCAGGCAATTGGTTGTTGTGGAACTGGTGCATAATCTTAGAAATTTCTAATTTATAGATGTCAGACAATTTTAGCACCCTGGCTTTATGATATAGGGTGTTTATGTTTGAACGAACTGGTGCTCCGGAGAGAATTTTAACAGCCCTATTTTGTAAAATCTCTAATTTACGCAAGCTAGTTTGAGTAGCGGAGCCCCATGCAGCTAAGGCGTATTGGATATGTGATTGAAAAAGAGCAAAGTAAATAGTCCGCAGAGTTGGGCTCGGCACATAATACTTGAGTTTTCCCAGAATCCCTACTGATCTGGAGAGTTTCTTGTACATTTCAGTGATGTGGCTGTTCCATTTGAGTTGATGGTCAATATGAAGCCCAAGATATCTATAAGACTGGACGATTTCTAGTGGAATACCATTAATTTTAATTAAAAGACTTGAATTTCTAGTCCGGCTTTTAGGGCTGAATAACATGACTTTGGATTTTTCCACATTTACAGTGAGTTTATTGCATATCATCCACTCATATACTTTATTAATTCCAGTGTTCACTTTGGCTTGGAGTGTGATCAAATCCTTCGCACTATCGAGAAGGCAGGCATCATCGGCAAACAATTTTGTCAGGAAATTAGAGCTGTTCGATAAATCGTTTATAAAAAGTAAGAAACCAAGAGGTCCTAATACACTACCCTGTGGAATTCCATACTGGATGGGCAACATTGGAGATTTATGAGAATTGACCTCTACATATTGGTACCAACAAGACAGGTAATCAGTTAATAGGTTGAATCTGCAATCTGCATGTTTCTTCACAGGTTATTACCACTGTTGACAAGGAACCGCAATATTTCAACCAGAGCATTCTAAAAGAAACCAAAATGTAGACGTTCTTTGTCGCAAAACTACCGGGTGTGGGGTTCGAACCCACGCGGACACTCGCCCATTGGAACTTAAGTCCAACGCCTTAACCACTCGGCCAACCCGGTTGCATTTATAGCTCTAACAGGTAGCGATAAATTTTTATAGGTTCTATGAAACAGGTACTATTAGAATTATCTGTCAATAGCCAACCGTTTGTATGTACGTGTTATCGAATTTAAATGACAGATAAGTTGATAAGGGTAGAAAAGGCATATACTGCGTCTTTATCGACTTTAACTGACGGATGAGTTGATAACGCATAGAAGACAGTGGTTACAGGGTAATATCATAGATAAGTTATACGACAATAACGTCCTATGTGTAACTAATCCTTCCGCTCGGCTCGTTGGACTAGGGGTATGATTCTCGCTTAGGGTGCGAGAGGTCCCGGGTTCAAATCCCGGACGAGCCCAACTTTCTGGATTTATACGCATCTACTGCTTGTTAATGTCATAAAAGGCATTTCTTGTTTTTAGGAAGCATTATACAACTGTAATGTGTGAGGTCGCGTTGAAACCAAATTTCTCGGAATACCAAATATCACAACTTACAAACGACATGCCAATAATTACTTGTAGAAGAAGTTATATCATAATGATTATATCGCCTCATTAAAGAGCGGTTTGAATCCAGATGCGGATTCTAACTGGCACAATTTATTATTCCGTTTCGTGATGCGGCTTTGATTTACTTTCCCCTAGTCCAACGAGCCACGCGATGGCTTCAGGTACACTTTATACCTATTGATCCATGGGTGTGAACAAGTTCGATGTGTGTTGAATCCCAGTTTTCCATCATTTAAAGTAGAAACAAAAGTTATTGTTTAATGGGTGAAATCAAGTGACATATTATAGTGGTCAAATTTGGCTTATTTACAATTTATTCACATACCTCTTACCTCAATTAACAAGATAACACGCGTAACAAATATCGAGCTCTAAGTATTTTGCGAAGAAAATATAATTAGGTGGTATCAGAGATTCTCAATATGAATTAGTCTTTATGTTTTTTCTGCGTTACAGAGTGGCTCGTTGGTCTAGGGGTATGATTCTCGCTTTGGGTGCGAGAGGTCCCGGGTTCAAATCCCGGACGAGCCCGTTCTGTCTCATTTATTGGCATATATCGCAATTTATTTAATTACTGGAATTCGTTCATGAATGCAGCTTCAAAAGTCATCTAGAAGCACCTGACTTATATATGCCAAGTCACGCCGAAGCGATAACTAACAGGATACCAATTATCACAAATGACAGAAAAACAGGGCAATTATTCCCCGTTGAAAATTTTCCTACGCTGTTCATCTCGAAGCCTGCTTTGAAGTTGTGATTTGCACTGCGTCTTTATCGACTTTAACTGACGGATGGGTTGATAACAAATAGAAAAGGCATATTTGTGTTCAATAATTGTTGTTCAGAACTTTACATCAATTTCAAGACATTGATACGTAATCTGCATGTTTCTTCACAGGTTGTTACCACTGTTGACAAGGAACCGCAATATTTCAACCAAAGCATTCTCAAAGAAACCAAAATGAAGACGTTCTTTGTCGCAAAACTACCGGGTGTGGGGTTCGAACCCACGCGGACACTCGCCCATTGGAACTTAAGTCCAACGCCTTAACCACTCGGCCAACCCGGTTGCATTTACAGCTCCAACAGGTAGCGTTAGATTTTTATAGGTTCTATGAAACAGGTACTATTAGAAATATCTGTCAATAGCCAACCGTTTGTATGTACGAGTTATCGAATTTAAATGACGGATGAGTTGATAACGCATAGAAGACAGTGGTTACAGGGTAATATCATAGATAAGTTATACGACGATAACGGCCTATGTGTAACTGATCCTTCCGCTCGGCTCGTTGGTATAGGGGTATGATTCTCGCTTTGGGTGCGAGAGGTCCCGGGTTCAAATCCCGGACAAGCCCAACTTTCTGGATTTAAACGCGTCTACTGCTTGTTAATGTCATGAAAGGCATTTCTTGTTTTTAGGAAGCATTATACAACTCTAATGTGTGAGGTCGCGTTGTAACCAAATTTCTCGGAATACCAAATATCACAACTTACAAACGACATGCCAATAATTACTTGTCGAAGAAGTTATATCATAATGATTATATCGCCTCATGAAAGAGGGGTTTGAATCCAGCTGCGGATTCTAACTGGCACAATTCATTATTCCGTTTCGTGATGCGGCTTTGATTTACTTTCCCCTAGTCCAACGAGCCACGCGATGGCATCAGGTACACTTTATACCTATTGATCCATGGGTGTGAACAAGTTCGATGTGTGTTGAATCCCAGTTTTCGACCATTTAAAGTAGAAACAAAAGTAATTATTTAATGGGTGAAATTAAGTGACATATTATAGTGCTCAAATTTGGCTTATTTACTATTTATTCACATACCTTTTACCTCAATTAACAAGATAACACACGTAACAAATATCGAGCTCTAATTATTTTGCGAAGAAAATATAATTAGGTGGTATCAGAGATTTTTAAAAAGGATAAGTCTTTATGTTTTTTCTGCGTTACAGAGTGGATCGTTGGTCTAGGGGTATGATTCTCGCTTCGGGTGCGAGAGGTCCCGGGTTCAAATCCCGGACGAGCCCGTTCTGTTTCATTTATTAGCATAAATCGCAATTTATTTAATTACTGGAATTCGTTCATGATTGCAGCTTCAAAAGTAATCTAGAAGCACCTGACTTATATATGCCAAGTCACGCCGAAGCGATAATTAACAGGATACCAATTATCACAAATGACAGAAAAACAGGGCAATTATTCCCTGTTGAAAATTTTCCTACGCTGTTCATCTCGACGCCTGCTTTGAAGTTGTGATTTGCACTGCGTCTTTATCGACTTTAACTGACGGATGGGTTGATAACAAATAGAAAAGGCATATTTGTGTTCAATAATTGTTGTTCAGAACTTTACTTCAATTTCAAGACATTGATACGTAATCTGCATGTTTCTTCACAGGTTGTTACCAATGTTGACAAGGAACCGCAATGTTTCAACCAGAGCATTCTCAAAGAAACCAAAATGTAGTAATGTGTGAGGTCGCGTTGAAACCAAATTTCTCGGAATACCAAATATCACAACTTACAAACGACATGCCAATAATTACTTGTAGAAGAAGTTATATCATAATGATTATATCGCCTCATTAAAGAGCGGTTTGAATCCAGCTGCGGATTCTAACTGGCACAATTCATTATTCCGTTTCGTGATGCGGCTTTGATTTACTTTCCCCTAGTCCAACGAGCCACGCGATGGCTTCAGGTACACTTTATACCTATTGATCCATGGGTGTGAACAAGTTCGATGTGTGTTGAATCCCAGTTTTCCATCATTTAAAGTAGAAACAAAAGTTATTGTTTAATGGGTGAAATCAAGTGACATATTATAGTGGTCAAATTTGGCTTATTTACAATTTATTCACATACCTCTTACCTCAATTAACAAGATAACACGCGTAACAAATATCGAGCTCTAATTATTTTGCGAAGAAAATATAATTAGGTGGTATCAGAGATTCTCAATATGAATAAGTCTTTATGTTTTTTCTGCGTTACAGAGTGGCTCGTTGGTCTAGGGGTATGATTCTCGCTTTGGGTGCGAGAGGTCCCGGGTTCAAATCCCGGACGAGCCCGTTCTGTCTCATTTATTGGCATATATCGCAATTTATTTAACTACTGGAATTCGTTCATGATTGCAGCTTCAAAAGTAATCTAGAAGCACCTGACTTATATATGCCAAGTCACGCCGAAGCGATAATTAACAGGATACCAATTATCACAAATGACAGAAAAACAGGGCAATTATTCACTGTTGAAAATTTTCCTACGCTGTTCATCTCGACGCCTGCTTTGAAGTTGTGATTTGCACTGCGTCTTTATCGACTTTAACTGACGGATGGGTTGATAACAAATAGAAAAGGCATATTTGTGTTCAATAATTGTTGTTCAGAACTTTACATCAATTTCAAGACATTGATACGTAATCTGCATGTTTCTTCACAGGTTGTTACCACTGTTGACAAGGAACCGCAATATTTCAACCAGAGCATTCTCAAAGAAACCAAAATGTAGACGTTCTTTGTCGCAAAACTACCGGGTGTGGGGTTCGAGCCCACGCGGACACTCGCCCATTGGAACTTAAGTCCAACGCCTTAACCACTCCGCCAACCCGGTTGCATTTACAGCTCCAACAGGTAGCGATAAATTTTTATAGGTTCTATGAAACGGGTACTATTAGAAATATCTGTCAATAGCCAACCGTTTGTATGTACGTGTTATCGAATTTAAATGACAGATAAGTTGACAAGGGTAGAAAAAGCATATACTGCGTCTTTATCGACTTTAACTGACGGATGAGTTGATAACGCATAGAAGACAGTGGTTACAGGGTAATATCATAGATAAGTTATACGACAATAACGGCCTATGTGTAACTAACCCTTCCGCTCGGCTCGTTGGTCTAGGGGTATGATTCTCGCTTAGGGTGCGAGAGGTCCCGGGTTCAAATCCCGGACGAACACAACTTTCTGGATTTATACGCATCAACTGCTTGTTAATGTCATGAAAGGCATTTCTTGTTTTTAGGAAGCATTATACAACTGTAATGTGTGAGGTCGCGTTGAAACCAAATTTCTCCGATTACCAAATATCACAACTTACAAACGACATGCCAATAATTACTTGTCGAAGAAGTTATATCATAATGATTATATCGCCTCATGAAAGAGCGGTTTGAATCAAGCTGCGGATTCTAACTGGCACAATTTATTATTCCGTTTCGTGATGCGGCTTTGATTTACTTTCCCCTAGTCCAACGAGCCACGCGATAGCATCAGGTACACTTTATACCTATTGATCCATGGGTGTGAACAAGTTCGATGTGTGTTGAATCCCAGTTTTCGACCATTTAAAGTAGAAACAAAAGTAATTGTTTAATGGGTGAAATTAAGTGACATATTATAGTGCTCAAATTTGGCTTATTTACTATTTATTCACATACCTTTTACCTCAATTAACAAGATAACACACGTAACAAATATCGAGCTCTAATTATTTTGCGAAGAAAATATAATTAGGTGGTATCAGAGATTCTCAAAAAGGATAAGTCTTTATGTTTTTTCTGCGTTACAGAGTGGATCGTTGGTCTAGGGGTATGATTCTCGCTTCGGGTGCGAGAGGTCCCGGGTTCAAATCCCGGACGAGCCCGTTCTGTTTCATTTATTAGCATAAATCGCAATTTATTTAATTACTGGAATTCGTTCATGATTGCAGCTTCAAAAGTAATCTAGAAGCACCTGACTTATATATGCCAAGTCACGCCGAAGCGATAATTAACAGGATACCAATTATCACAAATGACAGAAAAACAGGGCAATTATTCCCCGTTGAAAATTTTCCTACGCTGTTCATCTCGACGCCTGCTTTGAAGTTGTGATTTGCACTGCGTCTTTATCGACTTTAACTGACGGATGGGTTGATAACAAATAGAAAAGGCATATTTGTGTTCAATAATTGTTGTTCAGAACTTTACATCAATTTCAAGACATTGATACGTAATCTGCATGTTTCTTCACAGGTTATTACCACTGTTGACAGGAACCGCAATATTTCAACCAGAGCATTCTAAAAGAAACCAAAATGTAGACGTTCTTTGTCGCAAAACTACCGGGTGTGGTGTTCGAACACACGCGGACACTCGCCCATTGGAACTTAAGTCTAACGCCTTAACCACTCGGCCAACCCGGTTGCATTTACAGCTCCAACAGGTAGCGTTAAATTTTTATAGGTTCTATGAAACAGGTACTATTAGAGTTATCTGTCAATAGCCAACCGTTTGTATGTACGTGTTATCGAATTTAAATGACAGATAAGTTGATAAGGGTAGAAAAGGCATATACTGCGTCTTTATCGACTTTAACTGATGGATGAGTTGATAACGCATAGAAGACAGTGGTTACAGGGTAATATCATAGATAAGTTATACGACAATAACGTCCCATGTGTAACTAATCCTTCCGCTCGGCTCGTTGGTCTAGGGGTATGATTCTCGCTCAGAATGCGAGAGGTCCCGGGTTCAAATCCCGGACGAACCCAACTTTCTGGATTTATACGCATCTACTGCTTGTTAATGTCATAAAAGGCATTTCTTGTTTTTAGGAAGCATTATACAACTGTAATGTGTGAGGTCGCGTTGAAACCAAATTTCTCGGAATACCAAATATCACAACTTACAAACGACATGCCAATAATTACTTGTCGAAGAAGTTATATCATAATGATTATATCGCCTCATTAAAGAGCGGTTTGAATCCAGCTGCGGATTCTAACTGGCACAATTCATTATTCCGTTTCGTGATGCGGCTTTGATTTACTTTCCCCTAGTCCAACGAGCCACGCGATGGCTTCAGGTACACTTTATACCTATTGATCCATGGGTGTGAACAAGTTCGATGTGTGTTGAATCCCAGTTTTCGATCATTTAAAGTAGAAACAAAAGTTAGTGTTTAATAGGTGAAATCAAGTGACATATTATAGTGGTCAAATTTGGCTTATTTACAATTTATTCACATACCTCTTACCTCAATTAACAAGATAATACGCGTAACAAATATCGGTGGTATCAGAGATTCTCAATATGAATAAGTCTTTATGTTTTTTCCGCGTTACAGAGTGGCTCGTTGGTCTAGGGGTATGATTCTCGCTTTGGGTGCGAGAGGTCCCGGGTTCAAATCCCGGACGAGCCCGTTCTGTCTCATTTATTGGCATATATCGCAATTTATTTAATTACTGGAATTCGTTCATGAATGCAGCTTCAAAAGTCATCTAGAAGCACCTGACTTATATATGCGAAGTCACGCCGAAGCGATAACTAACAGGATACCAATTATCACAAATGACAGAAAAACAGGGCAATTATTCCCCGTTGAAAATTTTCCTACGCTGTTCATCTCGACGCCTGCTTTGAAGGTGTGATTTGCACTGCGTCTTTATCGACTTTAACTGACGGATGGGTTGATAACAAATAGAAAAGGCATATTTGTGTTCAATAATTGTTGTTCAGAACTTTACATCAATTTCAAGACATTGATACGTAATCTGCATGTTTCTTCACAGGTTGTTACCACTGTTGACAAGGAACCGCAATATTTCAACCAAAGCATTCTCAAAGAAACCAAAATGAAGACGTTCTTTGTCGCAAAACTACCGGGTGTGGGGTTCGAACCCACGCGGACACTCGCCCATTGGAACTTAAGTCCAACGCCTTAACCACTCGGCCAACCCGGTTGCATTTACAGCTCCAACAGGTAGCGTTAGATTTTTATAGGTTCTATGAAACAGGTACTATTAGAAACATCTGTCAATAGCCAACCGTTTGTATGTACGAGTTATCGAATTTAAATGACGGATGAGTTGATAACGCATAGAAGACAGTGGTTACAGGGTAATATCATAGATAAGTTATACGACGATAACGGCCTATGTGTAACTGATCCTTCCGCTCGGCTCGTTGGTCTAGGGGTGTGATTCTCGCTTAGGGTGCGAGAGGTCCCGGGTCATGAAAGGCATTTCTTGTTTTTAGGAAGCATTATACAACTCTAATGTGTGAGGTCGCGTTGTAACCAAATTTCTCGGAATACCAAATATCACAACTTACAAACGACATGCCAATAATTACTTGTCGAAGAAGTTATATCATAATGATTATATCGCCTCATGAAAGCGGGGGTTGAATCCAGCTGCGGATTCCAACTGGCACAATTCATTATTCCGTTTCGTGATGCGGATTTGATTTACTTTCCCCTAGTCCAACGAGCCACGCGATGGCTTCAGGTACACTTTATACCTATTGATCCATGGGTGTGAACAAGTTCAATGTGTGTTGAATCCCAGTTTTCGACCATTTAAAGTATAAACAAAACTAATTGTTTAATGGGTGAAATTAAGTGACATATTATTGTGCTCAAATTTGGCTTATTTACTATTTATTCACATACCTTTTACCTCAATTAACAAGATAACACACGTAACAAATATCGAGATCTAATTATTTTGCAAAGAAAATATAATTAGGAGGTATCAGAGATTCTTAATAAGGATAAGTCTTTATGTTTCTTCTGCGTTACAGAGTGGCTCGTTGGTCTAGGGGTATGATTCTCGCTTCGGGTGCGAGAGGTCCCGGGTTCAAATCCCGGACGAGCCCGTTCTGTTTCATTTATTGGCATAAATCGCAATTTATTTAATTATTGGAATTCGTTCATGATTGCAGCTTCAAAAATAATCTAGAAACAACTGACTTATATATGCCAAGTCACGCCGAAGCGATAATTAACAGGATACCAATTATCACAAATGACAGAAAAACAGGGCAATTATTCCCCGTTGAAAATTTTATACGCTGTTCATCTCGACGCCTGCTTTGAAGTTGTGATTTGCACTGCGTCTTTATCGACTTTAACTGACGGATGGGTTGATAACAAATAGAAAAGGCATATTTGTGTTCAATAATTGTTGTTCAGAACTTTACATCAATTTCAAGACATTGATACGTAATCTGCATGTTTCTTCACAGGTTATTACCACTGTTGACAGGAACCGCAATATTTAAACCAGAGCATTCTAAAAGACACCAAAATGTAGACGTTCTTTGTCGCAAAACTACCGGGTGTGGGGTTCGAACACACGCGGACACTTGCCCATTGGAACTTAAGTCCAACGCCTTAACCACTCGGCCAACCCTGTTGCATTTACAGCTCCAACAGGTAGCGTTAAATTTTTATAGGTTCTATGAAACAGGTACTATTAGAAATATCTGTCAATAGCCAACCGTTTGTATGTACGTGTTATCGAATTTAAATGACAGATAAGGTGATAAGGGTAGAAAAGGCATATACTGCGTCTTTATCGACTTTAACTGACGGATGAGTTGATAACGCATAGAAGACAGTGGTTACAGGGTAATATCATAGATAAGTTATACGACAATAACGTCCAATGTGTAACTAATCCTTCCGCTCGGCTCGTTGGTCTAGGGGTATGATTCTCGCTTAGGGTGCGAGAGGTCCCGGGTTCAAATCCCGGACGAGCCCAACTTTCTTGATTTGTACGCATCTACTGCTTGTTAATGTCATGAAAGGCATTTCTTGTTTTTAAGACGCATTATACCAACTGTAATGTGTGAGGTCGCGTTGAAACCAAATTTCTCGAAATACCAAATATCACAACTTACAAACGACATGCCAATAATTACTTGTCGAAGAAGTTATATCATAATGATTACATCGCCTCATGAAAGAGCGGTTTGAATCCAGCTGCGGATTCCCACTGGCACAATTCATTATCCCGTTTCGTGATGCGGCTTTGATTTACTTTCCCCTAGTCCAACGAGCCACGCGATGGCTTCAGGTACACTTTATACCTATTGATCCATGGGTGTGAACAAGTTCAATGTGTGTTGAATCCCAGTTTTCGACCATTTAAAGTATAAACAAAACTAATTGTTTAATGGGTGAAATTAAGTGACATATTATAGTGCTCAAATTTGGCTTATTTACTATTTATTCACATACCTTTTACCTCAATTAACAAGATAACACACGTAACAAATATCGAGTTCTAATTATTTTGCGAAGAAAATATAATTAGGAGGTATCATATGCCAGGATTCTGGTTCCAGTAGATTTGACAGCACAGTCTAGGCCAAAATAGGATTATGTTGATCAGCTACTACAGCTGTCCGACTGACCCATACTATTAGTATATTTATTTTATATGTTTGTAATTCTGTGAATTTTTCATTTTTATAATTGAGTGACTTATATATTCTGCATGAATTGCCTTATCATAGTAGGCTATTGTACTGCTGTGACTTTAAATTTATGTAGTTTATTGACATAAATTCTGCATGAACCGTCCTATTGAACTGTTGAACAGTTGTGTATATACATTTTTTTAATTCAATGATTTCTATATTCTACATGACCTATTCGATCGCACTTCAGAACCGTTGTGATTTAAAATTCTGAAATTAGTTATATTTATGCCACACAAAATGACTATTTGTAAGTAATGTAACTCAATGCAATTACCTGGTTTAGTGATCTCTTAATCCGTTGCCCAAACCTGTAGATACATTTTATTCTTTTTTCTCTCTTCATATTATCCTCGTGTACAAATTCGTCCCCAGCCTTTATGAACCATGCATCAGCACAGTGCCGGTACCGTCCAACCCAGCTTGCAATATGGTGCTCCAGTCACTTAGACGTTACCGTATTTGTGCCGTAGTTGTCATGGTTATCTGCCAGTCGGCGTTCGGAGTCGTTTGCTTAGTGAGTCCGGAAATATCCGGTCTTTTTGAACATATTTCTGCCAATGTTAGTATTTTGGCGTCCGACTCCTCACTTTAGTACTGTATTTAGTTCGATTTTTGTTCTTGTATAACCCAATGTTAGACTATTCATAGGTGTCGTTGCTCGATAACCAATGCTGGTTTATCGCGTCCCCTTTCACCCTGAAATGCATTGTTTTCCTCTCTTTTCTTATCTCGTTCTGTATGTAGAGTGTGTATTTCTTGGTGATAAAATAAATTACTGATTACTGATTACTGATTATCAGAGATTCTTAATAAGGATAAGTCTTTATGTTTCTTCTGCGTTACAGAGTTGCTCGTTGGTCTAGGGGTATGATTCTCGCTTCGGGTGCGAGAGGTCCCGGGTTCAAATCCCGGACGAGCCCGTTCTGTTTCATTTATTGCCATTAATCGCAATTTATTTAATTACTGGAATTCGTTCATGATTGCAGCTTCAAAAGTAATCTAGAAGCACCTGACTTATATATGCCAAGTCACGCCGAAGCGATAATTTACAGGATACCAATTATCACAAATGACAGAAAAACAGGGCGATTATTCCCCGTTGAAAATTTTCCTACGCTGTTCATCCTGACGCCTGCTTTGAAGTTGTGATTTGCACTGCGTCTTTATCGACTTTAACTGACGGATGGGTTGATAATAAATAGAAAAGGCATTTTTGTGTTCAATAATTGTTGTTCAGAACTTTACATCAATTTCAAGACATTGATACGTAATCTGCATGTTTCTTCACAGGTTATTACCACTGTTGACAAGGAACCGCAATATTTCAACCAGAGCATTCTAAAAGAAACCAAAATGTAGACGTTCTTTGTCGCAAACCTACCGGGTGTGGGGTTCGAACACACGCGGACACTCGCCCATTGGAACTTAAGTCCAACGCCTTAACCACTCGGCCAACCCGGTTGCATTTACAGCTCCAACAGGTAGCGTTAAATTTTTATAGGTTCTATGAAACATGTACTATTAGAAATATCTGTCAATAGCCAACCGTTTGTATGTACGTGTTAACGAATTTAAATGACAGATAAGTTGATAAGGGTAGAAAAGGCATATACTGCGTCTTTATCGACTTTAACTGACGGATGAGATGATAACGCATAGAAGACAGTGGTCACAGGGTAATATCATAGATAAGTTATACGATAATTTCAAGACATTGATACGTAATCTGCATGTTTCTTCACAGGTTATTACCACTGTTGACAAGGAACCGCAATATTTCAACCAGAGCATTCTAAAAGAAACCAAAATGTAGACGTTCTTTGTCGCAAACCTACCGGGTGTGGGGTTCGAACACACGCGGACACTCGCCCATTGGAACTTAAATCCAACGCCTTAACCACTCGGCCAACCCGGTTGTATTTACAGCTCCAACAGGTAGCGTTAAATTTTTATAGGTTCTATGAAACATGTACTATTAGAAATATCTGTCAATAGCCAACCGTTTGTATGTACGTGTTAACGAATTTAAATGACAGATAAGTTGATAAGGGTAGAAAAGGCATATACTGCGTCTTTATCGATTTTAACTGACGGATGAGATGATAACGCATAAAAGACAGTGGTTACAGGGTAATATCATGGATAAGTTATACGATAATAACGTCCTATGTGTAACTAAACTTCCGCTCGGCTCGTTGGTCTAGGGCTATGATTCTCGCTTAGGGTGCGAGAGGTCCCGGGTTCAAATCCCGGACGAGCCCAACTTTCTGGATTTATACGCATCTACTGCTTGTTAATGTCATGGAAGGCAATTCATGTTTTTAGGAAGCATTATACAACTGTAATGTGTGAGGTCGCGTTGAAACCAAATTTCTCGGAATACCAAATATCACAACTTACAAACGACATCCCAATAATTACTTGTCGAAGAAGTTATATCATAATGATCATATCGCCTCATGAAAGAGCGGTTTGAATCCAGCTGCGGATTCCAACTGGCACAATTCATTATTCCGTTTCGTGATGCGGCTTTGATTTACTTTCCCCTCGACCAACGAGCCACGCGATGGCTTCAGGTACACTTTATACCTATTGATCCATAGGTGTGAACAAGTTCAATGTGTGTTGAATCCCAGTTTTCGACCATTTAAAGTAAAAACAAAAGTTATTGTTTAATGGGTGAAATTAAGTGACATATTATAGTGCTCAAATTTGGCTTATTTACAATTTATTCACATACCTTTTACCTCAATTAACAAGATAACACACGTAACAAATATCGAGCTCTAATTATTTTGCGAAGAAAATATAATTAGGTGGTATCAGAGATTCTTAATAAGGATAAGTCTTTATGTTTCTTCTGCGTTACTTAGTGGCTCGTTGGTCTAGGGGTTTGATTCTCGCTTTGGGTGCGAGAGGTCCCGGGTTCAAATCCCGGACGAGCCCGTTCTGTCTCATTTATTGGCATATATCGCAATTTATTTAAGTACTGGAATTCGTTCATGAATGCAGCTTCAAAAGTCATCTAGAAGCATCTGACTTATATATGCCAAGTCACGCCGAAGCGATAACTAACAGGATACCAATTATCACAAATGACAGAAAAACAGGGCAATTATTCCCCGTTGAAAATTTTCCTACGCTGTTCATCTCGACGCCTGCTTTGAAGTTGTGATTTGCACTGCGTCTTTATCGACTTTAACTGACTGATGGGTTGATAACAAATAGAAAAGGCATATATGTGTTCAATAATTGTTGTTAAGAACTTTACTTCAATTTCAAGACATTGATACGTAATCTGCATGTTCTTCACAGGATGTTACCACTGTTGACAAGGAACCGCAATATTTCAACCAGAGCATTCTCAAAGAAACCAAAATGTAGACGTTCTTTGTCGTAAAACTACCGGGTGTGGGGTTCGAACCCACGCGGACACTCGCCCATTGAAACTTAAGTCCAACGCCTTAACCACTCGGCCAACCCGGCTGCATTTGCAGCTTCAACAGGTAGCGTTAAATTTTTATAGGTTCTATGAAACAGGTACTATTAGAAATATCTGTCAATAGCCAACCGTTTGTATGTACGTGTTATCGAATTTAAATGACAGATAAGTTGATAAGGGTAGGAAAAGCATATACTGCGTCTTTATCAACTTTAACTGACGGATGAGTTGATGACGCATAGAAGACAGTGGTTACAGGGCAATATCATAGATAAGTTATACGACAATAACGGCCTATGTGTAACTAATCCTTCCGCTCGGCTCGTTGTTCTAGGGGTATGATTCTCGCTTAGGGTGCGAGAGGTCCCGTGTTCAAATCCCGGACGAGCCCAACTTTTTGGATTTATACGCATCTACTGCTTGTTA
Organism: Styela clava; assembly: GCF_964204865.1. NCBI lineage: Eukaryota > Metazoa > Chordata > Ascidiacea > Stolidobranchia > Styelidae > Styela > Styela clava. Next base: position 6,799,462 of record NC_135258.1, on the reverse strand, counting down.
ATGACATGAAAGTAAATTATTCCCCGTTGAAACTTTTCCTACGCTGTTCATCTCGACGCCTGCTTTGAAGTTGTGATTTGCACTGCGTCTTTATCGACTTTAACTGACGGATGAGTTGATAACATATAGAAACGGCATATATGTGTTCAATAATTGTTGTTCAGAATTTTACATCAATTTCAATACATGGATACGTAATCTGCATGTTTGTTCACAGGTTGTACCTATGTTGATAACGAACCGCAATATTTCAACCAGAGCATTTTCAAAGAAACCAAAATGTAGACGTTCTCGGAACACCAAATATCACAACTTACAAACGACATACCAATAATTAATTGTCGAAGATGTTATATCATAATGATTATATCGCCTCATGAGAGAGCGGTTTGAATCCAGCTGCAGATTCCAACTGGCACAATTCAGTATTCCGTTTCGTGATGCGGCTTTGATTTACTTTCCCCTAGACCAACGAGCCACGCGATGGCCTCAGGTACACTTTATACTTATTGATCCATGGGTGTAAACAAGTTCAATGTGTGTTGAACCCCAATTTCAGACCATTTGAAGTAGAAACAAAGGTATTGTTTACTGGCTCGGCTCGGCTCGTTGGTCTAGGGGTATGATTCTCGCTTAGGTTGCGAGAGGTCCCGGGTTCAATTCCCGGACGAGCCCAACTATCTGGATTTATACGCATCTACCGCTTGTTAATGACATGAAAGGCTTTTCTTGTTTTTAGGAAGCATTATACAACTGTAATGTGTGAGGTCGCGTTGAAACCAAATTTCTCGGAATACCAAATATCACAACTTACAAACGACATGCCAATAATTACTTGTCGAAGAAGTTATATCATAATGATTATATCGCCTCATGAAAGAGCGGTTTGAATCCAGCTACGGATTCCAACTGGCACAATTCATTATTCCGTTTCATGATGCGGCTTTGATTTACTTTCCCCTAGACCAACGAGCCACGCGATGGCTTCAGGTACACCTTATACCTATTGATCCATGGGTGTGAACAAGTTCAATGTGTGTTGAGTCCCAGTTTTCGACCATTTAAAGTAGAAACAAAAGATATTGTTTAATGGGTGAAATTAAGTGACATATTATAGTGCTCAAATTTGGCTTATTTACTATTTATTCACATACCTTTTACCTCAATTATCAAGATAATCTCTAATTATTTTGCGAAGAAAATAGAATTAGGTGGTATCAGAGATTCCTAATAAGGATAAGTCTTTATGTTCCTTCTGCGTTACAGAGTGGCTCGTTGGTCTAGGGGTATGATTCTCGCTTTGGGTGCGAGAGGTCCCGGGTTCAAATCCCGGACGAGCCCGTTCTTTTTCATTTATTGGCATATATCGCAATTTATTTAATTACTGGAATTCGTTCATGATTTCAGCTTAAAAAGTCATCTAGAAGCACCTGATTTATATATTCCAAGTCACGCCGAAGCGATAACTAACAGGATACCAATTATCACAAATGACAAAATATCAGGGCAATTATTCCCCGTTGAAAATTTTCCTACGCTGTTCATCTCGACGCCTGCTTTGAAGTTGTGATTTGCACTGCGTCTTTATCGACTTTAACTGACGGATGGGTTGATAACAAATAGAAAAGGCATATATGTGTTCAATAATTGTTTTTAAGAACTTTACTTCAATTTCAAGACATTGATTCGTAATCTGCATGTTTCTTCACAGGATGTTACCACTGTTGACAAGGAACCGCAATATTTCAACCAGAGCATTTTCAAAGAAACCAAAATGTAGACGTTCTTTGTCGCAAAACTACCGGGTGTGGGGTTTGAACCCACGCGGACACTCGCCCATTGGAACTTAAGTCCACCGCCTTAACCACTCGGCCAATCCGGTTGCATTTACAGCTCCAACAGGTAGCGTTAAATTTTTATAGGTTCTATGAAACAGGTACTATTAGAAATATCTGTCAATAGCCAACCGTTTGTATGTACGTGTTATCGAATTTAAATGACAGATAAGTTGATAAGGGTAGAAAAGGCATATACTGCGTCTTTATCGACTTTAACTGACGGATGAGTTGATAACGCATAGAAGACAGTGGTTACAGGGTAATATCATAGATAAGTTATACGACAATAACGGCCTATGTGTAACTAATCCTTCCGCTCGGCTCGTTGGTCTAGGGGTATGATTCTCGCATAGGGTGCGGGAGGTCCCAACTTTCTGGATTTATACGCATGTACGGCTTGTTAATGTCATGAAAGGCATTTCTTGTTTTTAGGAAGCATTATACAACTGTAATGTGTGAGGTCGCGTTGAAACCAAATTTCTCGGAAGACCAAATATCACAACTTACAAACGACATCCCAATAATTACTTGTCGAAGAAGTTATATCATAATGATTATATCGCCTCATGAAAGAGCGGTTTGAATCCAGCTGCGGAGTCCAACTGGCACAATTCATTATTCCGTTTCATGATGCGGCTTTGATTTACTTTCCCCTAGACCAACGAGCCACGTGATGGCTTCAGGTACACTTCATACCTATTGATCCATGGGTGTGAACAAGTTCAATGTGTGTTGAGTCCCAGTTTTCGACCATTTAAAGTAGAAACAAAAGAGATTGTTTAATGGGTGAAATTAAGTGACATATTGTAGTGCTCAAATTTGGCTTATTTACTATTTATTCACATACCTTTTACCTCAATTATCAAGATAACACGCGTAACAAATATCGAGCTCTTATTATTTTACGTAGAATATATAATTAGGTGGTATCAGAGATTCCTAATAAGGATGAGTCTTTATGTTTCTTCTGCGTTACAGAGTGGCTCGTTGGTCTAGGGGTATGATTCTCGCTTTGGGTGCGAGAGGTCCCGGGTTCAAATCCCGGACGAGCCCGTTCTGTTTCATTTATTGGCATATATCAATTTATTTAATTACTGGAATTCGTTCATGATTGCAGCTTCAAAAGTCATCTAGAAGCACCTGACTTATATATGCCAAGTCACGCCGAAGCGATAACTAACAGGATACCAATTATCACAAATGACAAAAAAACAGGGCAATTATTCCCCGTTCAAAATTTTCCTACGCTGTTCATCTCGACGCCTGCTATGAAGTTGTGACTTGCACTGCGTCTTTATCGACTTTAACTGACGGATGGGTTGATAACAAATAGAAAAGGCTTATATGTGTTCAATAATTGTTGTTAAGAACTTTACTTCAATTTCAAGACATTGATACGTAATCTGCATGTTTCTTCACAGGATGTTACCACTGTTGACAAGGAACCGCAATATTTCAACCAGAGCATTCTCAAAGAAACCAAAATGTAGACGTTCTTTGTCGCAAAACTACTGGGTGTGGGGTTTGAACCCACGCGGACACTCGCCCATTGAAACTTAAGTCCAACGCCTTAACCACTCGGCCAACCCGGTTGCATATACAGCTCCAACAGGTAGCGTTGAATTTTTATAGGTTCTATGAAACAGGTACTATTAGAAATATCTGTCCATAGCCAACCGTTTGTATGTACGTGTAATCGAATTTAAATGACAGATAAGTTGATAAGGGTAGAAAAGACATATACTGCGTCTTTATCGACTTTAACTGACGGATGAGTTGATAACGCATAGAAGACAGTGGTTACAGGGTAATATCATAGATAAGTTATACGACAATAACGGCCTATGTGTAACAAATTCTTCCGCTCGGCTCGTTGGTCTAGGGGTATGATTCTCGCTTAGGGTGCGAGAGGTCCCGGGTTCAAATCCCGGACGAGCCCAACTTTCTGGATTTGTACGCATCTACTGCTTGTTAATGTCATGAAAGGCATTTCTTGTTTTTAGGAAGCATTATACAACTGTAATGTGTGAGGTCGTGTTGAAACCAAATTTCTCGGAATACCAAATATCACAACTTACAAACGACATGCCAATAATTACTTGTCGAAGAAGTTATATCATAATGATTATATCGCCTCATGAAAGAGCGGTTTGAATCCAGCTGCGGATTCCAACTGGCACAATTCATTATTCCGTTTCGTGATGCGGCTTTGATTTACTTTCCCCTAGTCCAACGAGCCACGCGATGGCTTCAGGTACACTTTATACCTATTGATCCATGGGTGTGAACAAGTTCAATGTGTGTTGAATCCCAGTTTTCGACCATTTAAAGTATGAAAAAACTAATTGTTTAATGGGTGAAATTAAGTGACATATTATAGTGCTCAAATTTGGCTTATTTACTATTTATTCACATACCTTTTACCTCAATTAACAAGATAACACACGTAACAAATATCGAGATCTAATTATTTTGCGAAGAAAATATAATTAGGAGGTATCAGAGATTCTTAATAAGGATAAGTCTTTATGTTTATTCTGCGTTACAGAGTGGCTCGTTGGTCTAGGGGTATAATTCTCGCTTCGGGTGCGAGAGGTCCCGGGTTCAAATCCCGGACGAGCCCGTTCTGTTTCATTTATTGGCATAAATCGCAATTTATTTAATTACTGGAATTTGTTCATGATTGCAGCTTCAAAAGTAATCTAGAAGCACCTGACTTATATATGCCAAGTCACGCCGAAGCGATAATTAACAGGATACCAATTATCACAAATGACAGAAAAACAGGGCAATTATTCCCCGTTGAAAATTTTCCTACGCTGTTCATCTCGACGCCCGCTTTGAAGTTGTGATTTGCACTGCGTCTTTATTGACTTTAACTGACGGATGGGTTGATAATAAATAGAAAAGGCATTTTTGTGTTCAATAATTGTTGTTCAGAACTTTACATCAATTTCAAGACATTGATACGTAATCTGCATGTTTCTTCACAGGTTATTACCACTGTTGACAAGGAACCGCAATATTTCAACCAGAGCATTCTAAACGAAACCAAAATGTAGACGTTCTTTTTCGCAAACCTACCGGGTGTGGGGTTCGAACACACGCGGACAATCGCCCATTGGAACTTAAGTCCAACGCCTTAACCACTCGGCCAACCCGGTTGCATTTACAGCTCCAACAGGTGGCGTTGAATTTTTATAGGTTCTATGAAACAGGTACTATTAGAAATATCTGTCCATAGCCAACCGTTTGTATGTACGTGTTATCGAATTTAAATGACAGATAAGTTGATAAGGGTAGAAAAGGCATATACTGCGTCTTTATCGACTTTAACTGACGGATGAGTTGATAACGCATAGAAGACAGTGGTTACAGGGTAATATCATAGATAAGTTATACGACAATAACGGCCTATGTGTAACTAATCCTTCCTCTCGGCTCGTTGGTCTAGGGGTATGATTCTCGCTTAGGGTGCGAGAGGTCCCGGGTTCAAATCCCGGACGAGCCCAACTTTCTGGATTTATACGCATCTACTGCTTGTTAATGTCATGAAAGGCATTTCTTGTTTTCAGGAAGCATTATACAACTGTAATGTGTGAGGTCGTGTTGAAACCAAATTTCTCGGAATACCAAATATCACAACTTACAAACGACATGCCAATAATTACTTGTCGAAGAAGTTATATCATAATGATTATATCGCCTCATGAAAGAGCGGTTTGAATCCAGCTGCGGATTCCAACTGGCACAATTCATTATTCCGTTTCGTGATGCGGCTTTGATTTACCTCCCCCTAGTCCAACGAGCCACGCGATGGCTTCAGGTACACTTTATACCTATTGATCCATGGGTGTGAACAAGTTCAATGTGTGTTGAATCCCAGTTTTCGACCATTTAAAGTATAAACAAAACTAATTGTTTAATGGGTGAAATTAAGTGACATATTATAGTGCTCAAATTTGGCTTATTTACTATTTATTCACATACCTTTTACCTCAATTAACAAGATAACACACGTAACAAATATCGAGATCTAATTATTTTGCGAAGAAAATATAATTAGGAGGTATCAGAGATTCTTAATAAGGATAAGTCTTTATGTTTATTCTGCGTTACAGAGTGGCTCGTTGGTCTAGGGGTATAATTCTCGCTTCGGGTGCGAGAGGTCCCGGGTTCAAATCCCGGACGAGCCCGTTCTGTTTCATTTATTGGCATAAATCGCATTTTATTTAATTACTGGAATTTGTTCATGATTGCAGCTTCAAAAGTAATCTAGAAGCACCTGACTTATATATGCCAAGTCACGCCGAAGCGATAATTAACAGGATACCAATTATCACAAATGACAGAAAAACAGGGCAATTATTCCCCGTTAAAAATTTTCCTACGCTGTTCATCTCGACGCCCGCTTTGAAGTTGTGATTTGCACTGCGTCTTTATCAACTTTAACTGACGGATGGGTTGATAATAAATAGAAAAGGCATTTTTGTGTTCAATAATTGTTGTTCAGAACTTTACATCAATTTCAAGACATTGATACGTAATCTGCATGTTTCTTCACAGGTTATTACCACTGTTGACAAGGAACCGCAATATTTCAACCAGAGCATTCTAAACGAAACCAAAATGTAGACGTTCTTTTTCGCAAACCTACCGGGTGTGGGGTTCGAACACACGCGGACAATCGCCCATTGGAACTTAAGTCCAACGCCTTAACCACTCGGCCAACCCGGTTGCATTTACAGCTCCAACAGGTGGCGTTGAATTTTTATAGGTTCTATGAAACAGGTACTATTAGAAATATCTGTCCATAGCCAACCGTTTGTATGTACGTGTTATCGAATTTAAATGACAGATAAGTTGATAAGGGTAGAAAAGGCATATACTGCGTCTTTATCGACTTTAACTGACGGATGAGTTGATAACGCATAGAAGACAGTGGTTACAGGGTAATATCATAGATAAGTTATACGACAATAACGGCCTATGTGTAACTAATCCTTCCGCTCGGCTCGTTGGTCTAGGGGTATGATTCTCGCTTAGGGTGCGAGAGGTCCCGGGTTCAAATCCCGGACGAGCCCAACTTTCTGGATTTATACGCATCTACTGCTTGTTAATGTCATGGAAGGCATTTCTTGTTTTTAGGAAGCATTATACAACTGTAATGTGTGAGGTCTCGTTCTCGGAATACCAAATATCACAACTTACAAACGACATCCCAATAATTACTTGTCGAAGAAGTTATATCATAATGATTATATCGCCTCATGAAAGAGCGGTTTGAATCCAGCTGCGGATTCCAACTGGCACAATTCATTATTCCGTTTCGTGATGCGGCTTTGATTTACTTTCCCGTCGACCAACGAGCCACGCGATGGCTTCTATTGGGATATGCCATTTCTGCCATCCTGTTTCTATGCCATTTCTCTCTACCTGTATCATACATGTTTGTGTTATTTTCTATTTAACTGATTGCAGTATTTGGTTGTATTAAGATCTTTGTTAACAGTTAGACTTACATTAGGTTAAATGTGTTATTCTTCATTCACAAACATTGGATTTATACAAAGACACTCAAGTTGGTAATCTGTAAAGAATCTGCTCATCAGACTTCCCAACATGGCGCTGCGACTAACAGATGCTACCAGCTGGAGTACCTTTTTCAAATCTCTCGGCATCCCCGATGAGAGATCCGATGAATATGGAAATACATTTCATGCTAATGAGCTCACTGAGACTGAATTACCACAGCTGGACAAAAATACTCTTAAAAGTGATTTGGGTATAACAATCTTAGCACATCAAATTAAAATATTGAATCATTCTCAGCAAAACATATCCAACTCTTCTCAGCCCACCAAACTAAATCTGCCCGTAAAGTTACCTGAATTCTCAACTAGAATGTCTAGTTCTGATTTTCGCACTGCTTTATCCGTGTGGACAACATTCAAAAACCTTCAACCACATGCAAGTGTTCATGCCAATGATTTACTTTACTCTGCATGTGATCAGGCAGTTCAAAAAATCATCAACAACACATGTTCAGAGTTCAGATACTTAACCGAAAAGGAATTCCTATCTAAAATCAGGAACATTGTCACACTAGAATTAAATCCTCTTACGCACAGAACAAAATTCATGGACATGCAGCAACATACTGGGGAAACAGTCACACAGTTTGTAGCCAGACTGCTTTCTGTGGCACACGACTGCGAATACATATGCCCAAGCGAAGCATGCAAGTTTGATCAAACCGACTGGCACGTTCGGGATCAGCTCATCAAGGGCATCTGCAACACAACCCTTCAGGCTGACATGTCCAAATGCGCAGACAAAAAGGCCCTTATTACCTTGGAGGAAGTTGTTAAGTATGCCACCGCTTACGAATCGGCTATTCGAAATCAAGAAACGATACACTGCCACACACAATCATATTCTGTATCACACTTCGCCACACAAAGACAACGTCAAAAGAGAAGCCCTAGCAAGAAGTCATCTTCAGGATGCATTGCATGTAGGGGATGTGGCAGTCTTAATCATGGATCCACAGAAATGGACAGGAAGAATCGATGCCCAGCATGGGGAAAAACTTGTTCTCACTGTCGAAAAGATAATCATTACAAGAAAGTATGCTTCTCCGCAAAAAGCAATGCAATACAGGCACAGTCCATGACATCATCCGAGTCCCAGTCAGACTCAGATTCTGTGGATGAAAAAGCCAATCTGAGCGTAATTTCACTTTATAACGTTGGAGATCCACACTCCTCATCAGCTGAAATCAAAATTCAGATCTCTCATACTTCGTCTACAGCAAACAGCATCTGCTCCAAACCTGTGACAGCACTACCGGACAGTGGAGCATCAATATGTGTCGCTGAACATCCATATATTTCATATTTGCACATATCGAAGAGAGTTCTACAAAAATGTAACAAAAGCATTCGCATTGTAGGAGGTAGTACTATCAAAGCTTACTGCTATGCCAACGTAAACATAAATATTATTGGATATGGTAAACAAACAAAACAACAACTATACTTTACTGAACCTGGGATAAAGCTACGCCATCTATATTAAGCAAAGATGCATGTATAGCATTGGACATCCTACCGAAGAGTTTTCCACTGCCATCACCTAATGCCAGCTCAATAAACTCTCTTACGAGCACAAGGTCTCCCACAAAACCCTCAATCACAAATCAACGGGTTCAATCACTACCGACCAGACCTATGTCTATTCCTTTTCCTCCAACTGAGGACAACATAACTAGACTGAAACAGTACATTCTGGATAGTTTCAAGGCTTCCGCCTTTGACCGATCTCCACCATTCCCCACAATGCAGGGACCACCTGCACACATCTACCTCAAACCGAAGGCTATCCCATATGCACGCCACACACCGATTCCAATACCCATACATATGGAGAAACCAGCAAAGCAAAAACTACTGGACGATGTCGAAAAGGGCATAGTAAAGCCCGTACCTCCAGGCATGATCACACCATGGTGTTCACCCATGGTCACACTCTTGAAGAAAAATGGATCTATCCGGCGAACTATTGATTTACAGAAATTGAACGCCCAGTGCATACGAGAAGCTCACTATAATTCATCTCCATTCAAAGCTGCCTGCAAAATTCCTCCTAACACGAAAAAGTCTATTTTGGACATCACTGATGGCTATTATAGCGTCCCACTAGATGAGGAAAGTCAACCACTGACAACGTTCATCACACCATGGGGAAGATTTATGAACACACGCCTTATTCAAGGTTTTAAATCTGCAGGAGATATTTTCAATGGCAACCTCGATCTCAATCTAGAAGAGTCAAACATTGAAAAAGTACAGCATGTAGTGGATGACCTATGCCTATATGAGAGTGACATTCAATCATCCTTCTACCAAGTTTGGGATTTTCTCACACTGAGCGTTCAAAAGGGGATAGTATTCAATCCTGATAAATTCAAATTCTGTCAGGATACCATCATATTTGCTGGCCTTAAAATAACCCCTGCTGGGATTGCACCTGCCCCAGCGCTTCTTGACTCCATCAAAAACTTCCCACCTCCGACAAACATTCACGACGCTCGAAGTTGGCACGGCTTGGTAAATCAAATATCATGGGCTTACGCCATCTCCCCCATTATGCTCCCATTTCGCGACCTAATAAAAAAGGGATCCAAATTCATATGGGACGACACTCTTCAATCTATATTTGAAAAATCGAAAGCGAAACTTATCACCCTATGTGAAGAAGGGAATAAATCATTTGACCTTCATCGACCATCTTTGATTCAATGCGACTGGAGCAAGGACGGCATTGGCTATCTACTTCTACAGAAATATTGTACCTGCGGTACAAATGAAGCCCCAAATTGTTGCCCTGATGGTTGGCATCTCGTATACGCCGGCTCTCGGCACACTTCACAAGCTGAAAGAAACTATGCATCCATCGAAGGCGAAGCGCTTGCGGTTGCTTGGAGCTTAGACCATGCCAAGTCTTTCATCCTCGGCTGTAAAGATCTCATTGTAGTAACCGATCACAAACCCCTCATCCCATTGTTCAGCAACCGACAACTATCTGACATCAGCAACCCACGCGTGCTGAGATTCAGATCAAAAGTTTCTCAATACGATTTCTCCATACACCACTGTTGTGGAAAATGGCACAGAGGGCCAGATGCGCTTTCAAGGAATCCGGTACTTTCTGCCTCTAATCCAACTGATGAAGACCTCTTTGCTGCTGAACTAGAGGACGGCACCACTTGGTCTCTCATGCACGAGACAATACAAGCCTTAAATTGTTACATTGAAAACGAGAATGAACCTCTTACGGATCGGGCAATAACTATCGATAGGCTTCAAAACGCTTGTCAAGCTGACAAATCACATAAGCTGTTACATGAAACTATTTCTTCTGGATTCCCTCCCACAAGAAGTGCCACTTCACCGGAGGTTCGCTCCTATTGGGAACTACGTAACAGACTATCTTGTTTCGACAACAAGATCATTGTTTTAGATAACAAAAGATTCGTTATCCCTCGACAGCTCAGATCATCTGTGCTCCATACACTACACAGTGCCCACCAGGGCTGCACAAATATGGTCGCTAGGGCAAAAGATTGTGTGTACTGGCCGGGAATGAACAAATGCATTCTCAACTTCAAATCTTCTTGCTCCACTTGCTCCTATATTGCACCATCTCAAGTTCAAGAAACTATCATACCAACACCTCCACCCCAATGGCCTTTTCAACAAATCTGTGCTGACCTATTTTATCTAAATGGTAACGATTACTTAGCAATCACAGACAGATTCAGTGGATGGATTGAAATTGCCCACTTTCACCGATCACCTTCCACAAACCGCATCATTCCTGTTTTCGAACAACTTTTAACGCGCTTTGGCTGTGCTGAAGAACTCAGTACTGATGGTGGCCCTCAGTTTGCTTCAGAGGAATTCAAGAAATTTCTGGAAATTTGGGGTGTGAAAGGTCGAATCTCGTCAGCACCCTATCCACAATCAAATGGGCGAGCTTAACTTGCCGTAAAAACAGCCAAACGACTCATCCGGGACAATTTACTGCCGGACGGTTCCCCAAAAAGTCGTTCATTCGGCTGTTCCTACGCTGTTCATCTCGACGCCTGCTTTGAAGTTGTGATTTGCACTGCGTCTTTATCGACTTTAACTGACGGATGAGTTGATAACATATAGAAACGGCATATATGTGTTCAATAATTGTTGTTCAGAACTTTACATCAATTTCAAGATATGGATACGTAACCTGCATGTTTGTTCACAGGTTGTACCTATGTTGATAACGAACCGCAATATTTCAACCAGAGCATTTTCAAAGAAACCAAAATGTAGACGTTCTCGGAACACCAAATTTCACAACTTACAAACGACATACCAATAATTAATTGTCGAAGAAGTTATATCATGATGATTATATCGCCTCATGAGAGAGCGGTTTGAATCCAGCTGCAGATTCCAACTGGCACAATTCAGTATTCCGTTTCGTGATGCGGCTTTGATTTACTTCCCCCTAGACCAACGAGCCACGCGATGGCTTCAGGTACACTTTATACTTATTGATCCATGGGTGTGAACAAGTTCAATGTGTGTTGAACCCCAGTTTTCGACCATTTGAAGCAGAAACAAAGGTATTGTTTATTGGCTCGGCTCGGCTCGTTGGTCTAGGGGTATGTTTCTCGCTTAGGTTGCGAGAGGTCCCGGGTTCAATTCCCAGACGAGCCCAACTATCTGGATTTATACGCATCTACCGCTTGTTAATTACATGAAAGGCTTTTCTTGTTATTTAGGAAGCATTATACAACTGTAATGTGTGAGGTCGCGTTGAAACCAAATTTCTCGGAATACCAAATATCACAACTTACAAACGACATGCCAATAATTACTTGTCGAAGAAGTTATATCATAATGATTATATCGCCTCGTGAGAGAGCGGTTTGAATCCAGCTGCGGATTCCAACTGGCACAATTCATTATTCCGTTTCATGATGCGGCTTTGATTTACTTTCCCCTAGACCAACGAGCCACGCGATGGCTTCAGGTACACTTTATACCTATCGATCCATGGGTGTGAACAAGTTCAATGTGTGTTGAATCCCAGTTTTCGACCATTTAAAGTAGAAACAAAAGATATTGTTTAATGGGTAAAATTAAGTGACATATTATAGTGCTCAAATTTGGCTTATTTACTATTTAATCACATACCTTTTACCTCAATTATCAAGATAACACACGTAACAAATATCGAGCTCTAATCATTTTACGAAGAAAATATAATTAGGTGGTATCAGAGATTCCTAATAAGGATAAGTCTTTATGTTTCTTCAGCGTTACAGAGTGGCTCGTTGGTCTAGGGGTATGATTCTCGCTTTGGGTGCGAGAGGTCCCGGGTTCAAATCCCGGACGAGCCCGTTCTGTTTCATTTATTGGCATATATCGCAATTTATTTAATTACTGGAATTCGTTCATGATTGCAGTTTCAAAAGACATCTAGAAGCACCTGACTTATATATGCCAAGTCACACCACTGTTGACAAGGAACCGCAATATTTCAACCAGAGCATTCTCAAAGAAACCAAAATGTAGACGTTCTTTGTCGCATAACTACTGGGTGTGGGGTTTGAACCCACGCGAACACTCGCCCATTGGAACTTAAGTCCAACGCCTTAACCACTCGGCCAACCCGGTTGCATTTACAGCTCCAACAGGTAGCGTTGAATTTTTATAGGTTCTATGCAACAGGTACTATTAGAAATATCTGTCCATAGCCAACCGTTTGTATGTACGTGTAATCGAATTTAAATGACAGATAAGTTGATAAGGGTAGAAAAGGCATATACTGCGTCTTTATCGACTTTAACTGACGGATGAGTTGATAACGCATAGAAGACAGTGGTTACAGGGTAATATCATAGATAAGTTATACGACAATAACGGCCTATGTGTAACTAATCCTTCCGCTCGGCTCGTTGGTCTAGGGGTATGATTCTCGCTTAGGGTGCGAGAGGTACCGGGTTCAAATCCCGGACGAGCCCAACTTTCTGGATTTGTACGCTTCTACTGCTTGTTAATGTCATGAAAGGCATTTCTTGTTTTTAGGAAGCATTATACAACTGTAATGTGTGAGGTCGCGTTGAAACCAAATTTCTCGGAATACCAAATATCACAACTTACAAACGACATGCCAATAATTACTTGTCGAAGAAGTTATATCATAATGATTATATCGCCTCATGAAAGAGCGGTTTGAATCCAGCTGCGGATTCCAACTGGCACAATTCATTATTCCGTTTCGTGATGCGGCTTTGATTTACTTTCCCCTAGTCCAACGATCCACGCGATGGCTTCAGGTACACTTTATACCTATTGATCCATAGGTGTGAACAAGTTCAATGTGTGTTGAATCCCAGTTTTCGACCATTTAAAGTATAAACAAAACTAATTGTTTATTGGGTGAAATTAAGTGACATATTATAGTGCTCAAATTAGGCCTATTTACAATTTATTCACATACCTCTTACCTCAATTAACAAGATAACACACGTAACAAATATCGAGCTCTAATTATTTTGCGAAGAAAATATAATTAGGTGGTATCAGAGATTCTCAATATGAATAAGTCTTTATGTTTCTTCTGCGTTACAGAGTGGCTCGTTGGTCTAGGGGTATGATTCTCGCTTTGGGTGCGAGAGGTCCCGGGTTCAAATCCCGGACGAGCCCGTTCTGTCTCATTTATTGGCAATTATCACAAATGACAGAAAAACAGGGCAATTATTCCCCGTTGAAAATTTTCCTACGCTGTTCATCTCGACGCCTGCTCTGAAGTTGTGATTTGCACTGCGTCTTTATCGACTTTAACTGACGGATGGGTTGATAACAAATAGAAAAGGCATATACATAAATTAGAAGAAAATATTATTAGGTGGTATCAGAGATTCTTAATAAGGATAAGTCTTTATGTTTTTTCTGCGTTACAGAGTGGCTCGTTGGTCTAGGGGTATGATTCTCGCTTCGGGTGCGAGAGGCCCCGGGTTCAAATCCCGGACGAGCCCGTTCTGTTTCATTTATTGGCATATATCGCAATTTATTTAATTACTGGAATTCGTTCATGATTGCAGCTTCAAAAGTAATCTAGAAGCACCTGACTTATATATGCCAAGTCACGCCGAAGCGATAATTAACAGGATACCAATTATCACAAATGACAGAAAAACAGGGCAATTATTCCCCGTTGAAAATGTTCCTACGCTGTTCATCTCGACGCCTGCTTTGAAGTTGTGATTTGCACTGCGTCTTTATCGACTTTAACTGACGGATGGGTTGATAACAAATAGAAAAGGCATATTTGTGTTCAATAATTGTTGTTCAGAACTTTAATTCAATTTCAAGACATTGATGCTGCATGTTTCTTCACAGGTTGTTACCACAGTTGACAAGGAACCGCAATATTTCAACCAGAGCATTCTCAAAGAAACCAAAATGTAGACGTTCTTTGTCGCAAAACTACCGGGTGTGGGGTTCGAACCCACGCGGACACTCGCCCATTGGAACTTAAGTCCAACGCCTTAACCACTCGGCCAACCCGGTTGCATTTACAGCTCCAACAGGTAGCGTTAAATTTTTATAGGTTCTCAGAAACAGGTACTATTAGAAATATCTGTCAATAGCCAACCGTTTGTATGTACGTGTTATCGAATTTAAATGACAGATAAGTTGACAAGGGTAGAAAAAGCATATACTGCGTCTTTATCGACTTTAACTGACGGATGAGTTGATAACGCATAGAAGACAGTGGTTACAGGGTAATATCATAGATAAGTTATACGACAATAACGGCCTATGTGTAACTAACTCTTCCGCTCGGCTCGTTGGTCTAGGGGTATGATTCTCGCTTAGGGTGCGAGAGGTCCCGGGTTCAAATCCCGGACGAGCCCCACTTTCTGGATTTATACGCATCTACTGCTTGTTAATGTCATGAAAGGCATTTCTTGTTTTTAGGAAGCATTATACAACTGTAATGTGTGAGGTCGCGTTGAAACCAAATTTCTCCGAATACCAAATATCACAACTTACAAACGACATGCCAATAATTACTTGTCGAAGAAGTTATATCATAATGATTATATCGCCTCATGAAAGAGCGGTTTGAATCCAGCTGCGGATTCTAACTGGCACAATTTATTATTCCGTTTCGTGATGCGGCTTTGATTTACTTTCCCCTAGTCCAACGAGCCACGCGATGGCATCAGGTACACTTTATACCTATTGATCCATGGGTGTGAACAAGTTCGATGTGTGTTGAATCCCAGTTTTCGACCATTTGAAGTAGAAACAAAAGTAATTGTTTAATGGGTGAAATTAAGTGACATATTATAGTGCTCAAATTTGGCTTATTTACTATTTATTCACATACCTTTTACCTCAATTAACAAGATAACACACGTAACAAATATCGAGCTCTAATTATTTTGCGAAGAAAATATAATTAGGTGGTATCAGAGATTCTTAAAAAGGATAAGTCTTTATGTTTTTTCTGCGTTACAGAGTGGATCGTTGGTCTAGGGGTATGATTCTCGCTTCGGGTGCGAGAGGTCCCGGGTTCAAATCCCGGAGGAGCCCGTTCTGTTTCATTTATTAGCATAAATCGCAATTTATTTAATTACTGGAATTCGTTCATGATTGCAGCTTCAAAAGTAATCTAGAAGCACCTGACCTATATATGCCAAGTCACGCCGAAGCGATAATTAACAGGATACCAATTATCACAAATGACAGAAAAACAGGGCAATTATTCCCCGTTGAAAATTTTCCTACGCTGTTCATCTCGACGCCTGCTTTGAAGTTGTGATTTGCACTGCGTCTTTATCGACTTTAACTGACGGATGGGTTGATAACAAATAGAAAAGGCATATTTGTGTTCAATAATTGTTGTTCAGAACTTTACTTCAATTTCAAGACATTGATACGTAATCTGCATGTTTCTTCACAGGTTGTTACCAATGTTGACAAGGAACCGCAATGTTTCAACCAGAGCATTCTCAAAGAAACCAAAATGTAGACGTTCTTTGTCGCAAAACTACCGGGTGTGGGGTTCGAACCCACGGGGACACTCGCCCATGGGAACTTAATTCCAACGCCTTAACCACTCGACCAACCCGGTTGCGTTTACAGCTCCAACAGGTAGCGTTAAATTTTTATAGGTTCTATGAAACAGGTACTATTAGAAATATCTGTCAATAGCCAACCGTTTGTATGTACGTGTTATCGAATTTAAATGACAGATAAGTTGATAAGGGTAGAAAAGGCATATACTGCGTCTTTATCGACTTTAACTGACGGATGAGTTGATAACGCATAGAAGACAGCGGTTACAGGGTAATATCATAGATAAGTTATACGACATTAACGGCCTATGTAAAACTAATCCTTCCGCTCGGTTCGTTGGTCTAGGGTATGATTCTCGCTTAGGGTGCGAGAGGTCCCGGGTTCAAATCCCGGACGAGCCCAACTTTCTGTATCTTATACACATCTACTGCTTGTTAATGTCATGAAATGCATTTCTTGTTTTTAGGAAGCATTATACAACTGTAATGTGTGAGGTCGCGTTGAAACCAAATTTCTCGGAATACCAAATATCACAACTTAGAAACGACATGCCAATAATTACTTGTCGAAGAAGTTATATCATAATGATTATATCGCCTCATGAAATAGCCGGTTGAATCAAGCTGCGGATTCCAACTGGCACAATTCATTATTCCGTTTCGTGATGCGGCTTTGATTTACTTTCCCCTAGTCCAACGAGCCACGCGATGGCTTCAGGTACACTTTATACCTATTGATCCATGGGTGTGAACAAGTTCGATGTGTGTTGAATCCCAGTTTTCGACCATTTAAAGTAGAAACAAAAGTTATTGTTTAATGGGTGAAATTAAGTGACATATTATAGTGCTCAAATTTGGCTCATTTACAATTTATTCACATACCTCTTACCTCAATTTACAAGATAACACACGTAACAAATATCGAGCTCTAATTATTTTGCGAAGAAAATATAATTAGGTGGTATCAGGGATTCTCAATATGAATAAGTCTTTATGTTTCTTCTGCGTTACAGAGTGGCTCGTTGGTCTAGGGGTATGATTCTCGCTTTGGGTGCGAGAGGTCCCGGGTTCAAATCCCGGACGAGCCCGTTCTGTCTCATTTATTGGCATAAATCGCAATTTATTTAATTACTGGAATTCGTTCATGATTGCAGCTTCAAAAGTAATCTAGAAGCACCTGACTTATATATGCCAAGTCACGCCGAAGCGATAATTAACAGAATACCAATTATCACAAATGACAGAAAAACAGGGCAATTATCCCCCGTTGAAAATTTTCCTACGCTGTTCATCTCGACGCCTGCTTTGAAGTTGTGATTTGCACTGCGTCTTTATCGACTTTAACTGACGGATGGGTTGATAACAAATAGAAAAGGCATATTTGTGTTCAATAATTGTTGTTCAGAACTTTACATCAATTTCAAGACATTGATACGTAATCTGCATGTTTCTTCACAGGGTATTACCACTGTTGACAAGGAACCGCAATATTTCAACCAGAGCATTCTCAAAGAAACCAAAATGTAGAGGTTCTTTGTCGCAAAACTACCGGGTGTGGGGTTCGAACCCACGCGGACACTCGCCCATTGGAACTTAAGTCCAACGCCTTAACCACTCGGCCAACCCGGTTGCATTTACAGCTCCAACAGGTAGCGATAAATTTTTATAGGTTCTATTAAACAGGTACTAATAGAAATATCTGTCAATAGCCAACCGTTTGTATGTACGTGTTATCGAATTTAAATGACAGATAAGTTTATAAGGGTAGAAAAAGCATATACTGCGTCTTTATCGACTTTAACTGACGGATGAGTTGATAACGCATAGAAGACAGTGGTTACAGGGTAAGATCATAGATAAGTTATACGACAATAACGGCCTATGTGTAACTGACCCTTCCGCTCGGCTCGTTGGTCTAGGGGTATGATTCTCGCTTAGGGTGCGAGAGGTCCCGGGTTCAAATCCCGGACGAGCCCAACTTTCTGGATTTATACGCATCTACTGCTTGTTAATGTCATGAAAGGCATTTCTTGTTTTAGGAAGCATTATACAACTGTAATGTGTGAGGTCGCGTTGAAACCAAATTTCTCGGAAAACCAAATATCACAACTTACAAACGACATGCCAATAATTACTAGTCGAAGAAGTTATATCATAATGATTATATCGCCTCATGAAAGAGCGGTTTGAATCCAGCTGCGGATTCCAACTGGCACAATTCATTATTCTGTTTCGTGATGCGGCTTTGATTTACTTTCCCCTAGTCCAACTAGCCACGCGATGGCTTCAGGTACACTTTATACCTATTGATCCATGGGTGTGAACAAGTTCAATGTGTGTTGAATCCCAGTTTTCGACCATTTAAAGTAGAAACTAAAGTAATTGTTTAATTAATGGGTGAAATTAAGTGACATATTATAGTGCTCAAATTTGGCTTATTTACTATTTATTCACATACCTTTTACCTCAATTAACAAGATAACACGCGTAACAAATATCGAGCTCTAATTATTTTGCGAAGAAAATATAATTAGGTGGTATCAGAGATTCTTAATAAGGATAAGTCTTTATGTTTCTTCTGCGTTACAGAGTGGCTCGTTGGTCTAGGGTTATGATTCTCGCTTCGGGTGCGAGAGTTCCCGGGTTCAAATCCCGGACGAGCCCGTTCTGTTTCATTTATTGGCATAAATCGCAATTTATTTAATTACTGGAATTCGTTCATGATTGCAGCTTCAAAAGTAATCTAGAAGCACCTGACTTATATATGCCAAGTCACGCCGAAGCGATAATTAACAGGATACCAATTATCACAAATGACAGAAAAACAGGGCAATTATTCCCCGTTGAAAATTTTCCTACGCTGTTCATCTCGACGCCTGCTTTAAAGTTGTGATTTGCACTGCGTCTTTATCGACTTTAACTGACGGATGGGTTGATAACAAATAGAAAAGGCATATTTGTGTTCAATAATTGTTGTTCAGAACTTTACATCAATTTCAGTAATCAGTAATCAGTCAGTAATCAGTAGTTTATTTCTCACCATACTTAAAATAGGCACAAACATACAAATTGCAATAAATTAAATTATAAATTGGCCATATTTCAGGGTGAAGGAGACGCGAGAAACCAATACTGGTTATCGAGCAGCGGCACCTATAAAATAAGTCTAACACTATAATATAAAAAACAAAAAAACGAACTAAGTTTAAATAAATTGAGGAAAAAAATACATAAAATATCTCGAGACGATCTGCTGTAACCAGCAATCGCTCGCTTCAACCAAAGTGACTATAATAGTCACTTAGGCTTCAACAAAAGAAAAGAACAACTCCGAACACCACTGATTCGGTAGCCATGGAGATGGCGTTAGTGGATTGTATCACAACAATACTATTGTGATGCCCATTAGCTAACAATGGGCAATAAATGTCAAATTCTGATGGCGCATGGTTATTGGTTACAGTGGAACCCATGGTTTGCTGAGGGCGACAACAGGATCACCAACGAATAAACCATACCTTTATGCTAGAAAGGAATTGAGGTACCTGTTTGTTAATGGGATCTAGTGATTGGCAGCTGGAGTCAGGGCTTCACATAACGTTACAGGAAATATAAAATCAGAGAAGACATGAAATATCAAACTGTGAAAGATATTCCATAACAGTCATTCAAAACGAATGTAACCTAGTATCAACATTCACAGTGGGAAACTAGATAGACTACAAGACATGAAACAGCAAAACTAAGAAGAGTCAAGTACCGTAGTCTAATAGTTGAGTGAACCAATGAAGCAAAGTTTAAAAGTACATAAAAAAATATTATTTATCAGGTAATACTTTTACAATGTTATATAAGAGTATAATGACAATCAGATAAACAATTTAGGCTTTACTGACTGCAAGAGAAAACAAGTCACAATGTTATGCTAATTAACCAAGATCTTGAGCAGATGGGCTTAGAATTTCAATGTGGTTAAATTCGTACAAAGCTTCATGAACCATCTCAAACATAAGAAGAGTAGTTTACTATATTGTGCAGGTTACGAACAAATACAGGTCATGCAATTAGCATGGCACACTTTACATAATTCAAATCACTGGCAAGAATGCAATAAGATGAGGACATGGAAAAATTGAAAAAAAAAAAAAAAGTATTTTTATTACAGGTATAGGCCTAGCGGAGCAAGCGGGAAAGAGTGCTGAGGCCACATCATTTGGATGCAATCACAGCAGACTGGTAAGGTGACAGCAAGAATTTTTTATATTTTGTTTTGAAAGTTTCATAAGAAGAGTCACGTAAGATTTGGGGAATACTATTCCAAATTACAACACCCTTATACTTCAAGAAGTTTTGGGACTTGCTTAGCGAAAATCTGGGAACAAAAAAATTCGATTTTGTCGAAGAGCGTGTGTTATGCTCATGCACATTACTGAGAACAGTGAAATAATCAGCGAAAGCTGCAGGCAATTGGTTGTTGTGGAACTGGTGCATAATCTTAGAAATTTCTAATTTATAGATGTCAGACAATTTTAGCACCCTGGCTTTATGATATAGGGTGTTTATGTTTGAACGAACTGGTGCTCCGGAGAGAATTTTAACAGCCCTATTTTGTAAAATCTCTAATTTACGCAAGCTAGTTTGAGTAGCGGAGCCCCATGCAGCTAAGGCGTATTGGATATGTGATTGAAAAAGAGCAAAGTAAATAGTCCGCAGAGTTGGGCTCGGCACATAATACTTGAGTTTTCCCAGAATCCCTACTGATCTGGAGAGTTTCTTGTACATTTCAGTGATGTGGCTGTTCCATTTGAGTTGATGGTCAATATGAAGCCCAAGATATCTATAAGACTGGACGATTTCTAGTGGAATACCATTAATTTTAATTGAAAGACTTGAATTTCTAGTCCGGCTTTTAGGGCTGAATAACATGACTTTGGATTTTTCCACATTTACAGTGAGTTTATTGCATATCATCCACTCATATACTTTATTAATTCCAGTGTTCACTTTGGCTTGGAGTGTGATCAAATCCTTCGCACTATCGAGAAGGCAGGCATCATCGGCAAACAATTTTGTCAGGAAATTAGAGCTGTTCGATAAATCGTTTATAAAAAGTAAGAAACCAAGAGGTCCTAATACACTACCCTGTGGAATTCCATACTGGATGGGCAACATTGGAGATTTATGAGAATTGACCTCTACATATTGGTACCAACAAGACAGGTAATCAGTTAATAAGTTGAATCTGCAATCTGCATGTTTCTTCACAGGTTATTACCACTGTTGACAAGGAACCGCAATATTTCAACCAGAGCATTCTAAAAGAAACCAAAATGTAGACGTTCTTTGTCGCAAAACTACCGGGTGTGGAGTTCGAACCCACGCGGACACTCGCCCATTGGAACTTAAGTCCAACGCCTTAACCACTCGGCCAACCCGGTTGCATTTATAGCTCTAACAGGTAGCGATAAATTTTTATAGGTTCTATGAAACAGGTACTATTAGAATTATCTGTCAATAGCCAACCGTTTGTATGTACGTGTTATCGAATTTAAATGACAGATAAGTTGATAAGGGTAGAAAAAGCATATACTGCGTCTTTATCGACTTTAACTGACGGATGAGTTGATAACGCATAGAAGACGGTGGTTACAGGGTAATATCATAGATAAGTTATACGACAATAACGGCCTATGTGTAACTAATCCTTCCGCTCGGCTCGTTGGTCTAGGGGTATGATTCTCGCTTAGGGTGCGAGAGGTCCCGGGTTCAAATCCCGGACGAGCCCAACTTTCTGGATTTATACGCATGTACTGCTTGTTAATGTCATGAAAGACATTTCTTATTTTTAGGAAGCATTATACAACTGTATTGTGTGAGGTCGCGTTGAAACTAAATTTCTCGGAATACCAAATATCACAACTTACAAACGACATGCCAATAATTACTTGTCGAAGAAGTTATATCATAATGATTATATCGCCTCATGAAAGAGCGGTTTGAATCCAGCTGCGGATTCCAACTAGCACAATTCATTATTCCGTTTCGTGATGCGGCTTTGATTTACTTTCCCCTAGATCAACGAGCCACGCGATGGCTTCAGGTACACTTTATACCTATTGATCCATGGGTGTGAACAAGTTCAATGTGTGTTGTATCCCAGTTTTCGACCATTTAAAGTAGAAACAAAAGTTATTGTTTAATGGGTGAAATTGAATAACATATTATAGTGCTCAAATTTGGCTTATTTACTATTTATTCACATACCTTTTACCTCAATTAAACACTCGCCCATTGGAACTTAAGTCCAACGCCTTAACCACTCGGCCAACCCGGTTGCATTTACAGCTCCAACAGGTAGCGTTAAATTTTTATAGGTTCTATGAAACAGGTACTATTAGAAATATCTGTCAATAGCCAACCGTTTGTATGTACGTGTTATCGAATTTAAATGACAGATAAGTTGATAAGGGTAGAAAAGGCATATACTGCGTCTTTATCGACTTTAACTGACGGATGAGTTGATAACGCATAGAAGACAGTGGTTACAGGGTAATATCATAGATAAGTTATACGACAATAACGTCCTATGTGTAACTAATCCTTCCGCTCGGCTCGTTGGTCTAGGGGTATGATTCTCGCTTAGGGTGCGAGAGGTCCCGGGTTCAAATCCCGGACGAGCCCAACTTTCTGGATTTATACGCATCTACTGCTTGTTAATGTCATAAAAGGCATTTCTTGTTTTTAGGAAGCATTATACAACTGTAATGTGTGAGGTCGCGTTGAAACCAAATTTCTCGGAATACCAAATATCACAACTTACAAACGACATGCCAATAATTACTTGTAGAAGAAGTTATATCATAATGATTATATCGCCTCATTAAAGAGCGGTTTGAATCCAGCTGCGGATTCTAACTGGCACAATTCATTATTCCGTTTCGTGATGCGGCTTTGATTTACTTTCCCCTAGTCCAACGAGCCACGCGATGGCTTCAGGTACACTTTATACCTATTGATCCATGGGTGTGAACAAGTTCGATGTGTGTTGAATCCCAGTTTTCCATCATTTAAAGTAGAAACAAAAGTTATTGTTTAATGGGTGAAATCAAGTGACATATTATAGTGGTCAAATTTGGCTTATTTACAATTTATTCACATACCTCTTACCTCAATTAACAAGATAACACGCGTAACAAATATCGAGCTCTAATTATTTTGCGAAGAAAATATAATTAGGTGGTATCAGAGATTCTCAATATGAATAAGTCTTTATGTTTTTTCTGCGTTACAGAGTGGCTCGTTGGTCTAGGGGTATGATTCTCGCTTTGGGTGCGAGAGGTCCCGGTTTCAAATCCCGGACGAGCCCGTTCTGTCTCATTTATTGGCATATATCGCAATTTATTTAATTACTGGAATTCGTTCATGAATGCAGCTTCAAAAGTCATCTAGAAGCACCTGACTTATATATGCCAAGTCACGCCGAAGCGATAACTAACAGGATACCAATTATCACAAATGACAGAAAAACAGGGCAATTATTCCCCGTTGAAAATTTTCCTACGCTGTTCATCTCGAAGCCTGCTTTGAAGTTGTGATTTGCACTGCGTCTTTATCGACTTTAACTGACGGATGGGTTGATAACAAATAGAAAAGGCATATTTGTGTTCAATAATTGTTGTTCAGAACTTTACATCAATTTCAAGACATTGATACGTAATCTGCATGTTTCTTCACAGGTTGTTACCACTGTTGACAAGGAACCGCAATATTTCAACCAAAGCATTCTCAAAGAAACCAAAATGAAGACGTTCTTTGTCGCAAAACTACCGGGTGTGGGGTTCGAACCCACGCGGACACTCGCCCATTGGAACTTAAGTCCAACGCCTTAACCACTCGGCCAACCCGGTTGCATTTACAGCTCCAACAGGTAGCGTTAGATTTTTATAGGTTCTATGAAACAGGTACTATTAGAAATATCTGTCAATAGCCAACCGTTTGTATGTACGAGTTATCGAATTTAAATGACGGATGGGTTGATAACAAATAGAAAAGGCATATTTGTGTTCAATAATTGTTGTTCAGAACTTTACTTCAATTTCAAGACATTGATACGTAATCTGCATGTTTCTTCACAGGTTGTTACCAATGTTGACAAGGAACCGCAATGTTTCAACCAGAGCATTCTCAAAGAAACCAAAATGTAGTAATGTGTGAGGTCGCGTTGAAACCAAATTTCTCGGAATACCAAATATCACAACTTACAAACGACATGCGAATAATTACTTGTCGAAGAAGTTATATCATAAACATTATATCGCCTCATGAAAGAGCGGTTTGAATCCAGCTGCGGATTCCAACTGGCACAATTCATTATTCCGTTTCGTGATGCGGCTTTGATTTCCTTTCCCCTAGACCAACGAGCCACGCGATGGCTTCAGGTACACTTTATAACTATTGATCTATAGGTGTGAACAAGTTCAATGTGTGTTGAATCCCAGTTTTCGACCATTTAAAGTAGAAGCAAAAGTTATTGTTTAATGGGTGAAATTAAGTGACATATTATAGTGCTCAAATTAGGCCTATTTACAATTTATTCACATACCTCTTACCTCAATTAACAAGATAACACACGTAACAAATATCGAGCTCTAATTATTTTGCGAAGAAAATATAATTAGGTGGTATCAGAGATTCTCAATATGAATAAGTCTTTATGTTTCTTCTGCGTTACAGAGTGGCTCGTTGGTCTAGGGGTATGATTCTCGCTTTGGGTGCGAGAGGTCCCGGGTTCAAATCCCGGACGAGCCCGTTCTGTCTCATTTATTGGCAATTATCACAAATGACAGAAAAACAGGGCAATTATTCCCCGTTGAAAATTTTCCTACGCTGTTCATCTCGACGCCTGCTTTGAAGTTGTGATTTGCACTGCGTCTTTATCGACTTTAACTGACGGATGGGTTGATAACAAATAGAAAAGGCATATTTGTGTTCAATAATTGTTGTTCAGAACTTTACTTCAATTTCAAGACATTGATACGTAATCTGCATGTTTCTTCACAGGTTGTTACCACTGTTGACAAGGAACCGCAATATTTCAACCTGAGCATTCTCAAAGAAACCAAAATGTAGACGTTCTTTGTCGCAAAACTACCGGGTGTGGGGTTCGAGCCCACGCGGACACTCGCCCATTGGAACTTAAGTCCAACGCCTTAACCACTCCGCCAACCCGGTTGCATTTACAGCTCCAACAGGTAGCGATAAATTTTTATAGGTTCTATGAAACGGGTACTATTAGAAATATCTGTCAATAGCCAACCGTTTGTATGTACGTGTTATCGAATTTAAATGACAGATAAGTTGACAAGGGTAGAAAAAGCATATACTGCGTCTTTATCGACTTTAACTGACGGATGAGTTGATAACGCATAGAAGACAGTGGTTACAGGGTAATATCATAGATAAGTTATACGACAATAACGGCCTATGTGTAACTAACCCTTCCGCTCGGCTCGTTGGTCTAGGGGTATGATTCTCGCTTAGGGTGCGAGAGGTCCCGGGTTCAAATCCCGGACGAGCCCAACTTTCTGGATTTATACGCATCAACTGCTTGTTAATGTCATGAAAGGCATTTCTTGTTTTTAGGAAGCATTATACAACTGTAATGTGTGAGGTCGCGTTGAAACCAAATTTCTCCGATTACCAAATATCACAACTTACAAACGACATGCCAATAATTACTTGTCGAAGAAGTTATATCATAATGATTATATCGCCTCATGAAAGAGCGGTTTGAATCAAGCTGCGGATTCTAACTGGCACAATTTATTATTCCGTTTCGTGATGCGGCTTTGATTTACTTTCCCCTAGATCAACGAGCCACGCGATGGCTTCAGGTACACTTTATACCTATTGATCCATGGGTGTGAACAAGTTCAATGTGTGTTGTATCCCAGTTTTCGACCATTTAAAGTAGAAACAAAAGTTATTGTTTAATGGGTGAAATTGAATAACATATTATAGTGCTCAAATTTGGCTTATTTACTATTTATTCACATACCTTTTACCTCAATTAAACACTCGCCCATTGGAACTTAAGTCCAACGCCTTAACCACTCGGCCAACCCGGTTGCATTTACAGCTCCAACAGGTAGCGTTAAATTTTTATAGGTTCTATGAAACAGGTACTATTAGAAATATCTGTCAATAGCCAACCGTTTGTATGTACGTGTTATCGAATTTAAATGACAGATAAGTTGATAAGGGTAGAAAAGGCATATACTGCGTCTTTATCGACTTTAACTGACGGATGAGTTGATAACGCATAGAAGACAGTGGTTACAGGGTAATATCATAGATAAGTTATACGACAATAACGTCCTATGTGTAACTAATCCTTCCGCTCGGCTCGTTGGTCTAGGGGTATGATTCTCGCTTAGGGTGCGAGAGGTCCCGGGTTCAAATCCCGGACGAGCCCAACTTTCTGGATTTATACGCATCTACTGCTTGTTAATGTCATAAAAGGCATTTCTTGTTTTTAGGAAGCATTATACAACTGTAATGTGTGAGGTCGCGTTGAAACCAAATTTCTCGGAATACCAAATATCACAACTTACAAACGACATGCCAATAATTACTTGTAGAAGAAGTTATATCATAATGATTATATCGCCTCATTAAAGAGCGGTTTGAATCCAGCTGCGGATTCTAACTGGCACAATTCATTATTCCGTTTCGTGATGCGGCTTTGATTTACTTTCCCCTAGTCCAACGAGCCACGCGATGGCTTCAGGTACACTTTATACCTATTGATCCATGGGTGTGAACAAGTTCGATGTGTGTTGAATCCCAGTTTTCCATCATTTAAAGTAGAAACAAAAGTTATTGTTTAATGGGTGAAATCAAGTGACATATTATAGTGGTCAAATTTGGCTTATTTACAATTTATTCACATACCTCTTACCTCAATTAACAAGATAACACGCGTAACAAATATCGAGCTCTAATTATTTTGCGAAGAAAATATAATTAGGTGGTATCAGAGATTCTCAATATGAATAAGTCTTTATGTTTTTTCTGCGTTACAGAGTGGCTCGTTGGTCTAGGGGTATGATTCTCGCTTTGGGTGCGAGAGGTCCCGGTTTCAAATCCCGGACGAGCCCGTTCTGTCTCATTTATTGGCATATATCGCAATTTATTTAATTACTGGAATTCGTTCATGAATGCAGCTTCAAAAGTCATCTAGAAGCACCTGACTTATATATGCCAAGTCACGCCGAAGCGATAACTAACAGGATACCAATTATCACAAATGACAGAAAAACAGGGCAATTATTCCCCGTTGAAAATTTTCCTACGCTGTTCATCTCGAAGCCTGCTTTGAAGTTGTGATTTGCACTGCGTCTTTATCGACTTTAACTGACGGATGGGTTGATAACAAATAGAAAAGGCATATTTGTGTTCAATAATTGTTGTTCAGAACTTTACATCAATTTCAAGACATTGATACGTAATCTGCATGTTTCTTCACAGGTTGTTACCACTGTTGACAAGGAACCGCAATATTTCAACCAAAGCATTCTCAAAGAAACCAAAATGAAGACGTTCTTTGTCGCAAAACTACCGGGTGTGGGGTTCGAACCCACGCGGACACTCGCCCATTGGAACTTAAGTCCAACGCCTTAACCACTCGGCCAACCCGGTTGCATTTACAGCTCCAACAGGTAGCGTTAGATTTTTATAGGTTCTATGAAACAGGTACTATTAGAAATATCTGTCAATAGCCAACCGTTTGTATGTACGAGTTATCGAATTTAAATGACGGATGGGTTGATAACAAATAGAAAAGGCATATTTGTGTTCAATAATTGTTGTTCAGAACTTTACTTCAATTTCAAGACATTGATACGTAATCTGCATGTTTCTTCACAGGTTGTTACCAATGTTGACAAGGAACCGCAATGTTTCAACCAGAGCATTCTCAAAGAAACCAAAATGTAGTAATGTGTGAGGTCGCGTTGAAACCAAATTTCTCGGAATACCAAATATCACAACTTACAAACGACATGCGAATAATTACTTGTCGAAGAAGTTATATCATAAACATTATATCGCCTCATGAAAGAGCGGTTTGAATCCAGCTGCGGATTCCAACTGGCACAATTCATTATTCCGTTTCGTGATGCGGCTTTGATTTCCTTTCCCCTAGACCAACGAGCCACGCGATGGCTTCAGGTACACTTTATAACTATTGATCTATAGGTGTGAACAAGTTCAATGTGTGTTGAATCCCAGTTTTCGACCATTTAAAGTAGAAGCAAAAGTTATTGTTTAATGGGTGAAATTAAGTGACATATTATAGTGCTCAAATTAGGCCTATTTACAATTTATTCACATACCTCTTACCTCAATTAACAAGATAACACACGTAACAAATATCGAGCTCTAATTATTTTGCGAAGAAAATATAATTAGGTGGTATCAGAGATTCTCAATATGAATAAGTCTTTATGTTTCTTCTGCGTTACAGAGTGGCTCGTTGGTCTAGGGGTATGATTCTCGCTTTGGGTGCGAGAGGTCCCGGGTTCAAATCCCGGACGAGCCCGTTCTGTCTCATTTATTGGCAATTATCACAAATGACAGAAAAACAGGGCAATTATTCCCCGTTGAAAATTTTCCTACGCTGTTCATCTCGACGCCTGCTTTGAAGTTGTGATTTGCACTGCGTCTTTATCGACTTTAACTGACGGATGGGTTGATAACAAATAGAAAAGGCATATTTGTGTTCAATAATTGTTGTTCAGAACTTTACTTCAATTTCAAGACATTGATACGTAATCTGCATGTTTCTTCACAGGTTGTTACCACTGTTGACAAGGAACCGCAATATTTCAACCTGAGCATTCTCAAAGAAACCAAAATGTAGACGTTCTTTGTCGCAAAACTACCGGGTGTGGGGTTCGAGCCCACGCGGACACTCGCCCATTGGAACTTAAGTCCAACGCCTTAACCACTCCGCCAACCCGGTTGCATTTACAGCTCCAACAGGTAGCGATAAATTTTTATAGGTTCTATGAAACGGGTACTATTAGAAATATCTGTCAATAGCCAACCGTTTGTATGTACGTGTTATCGAATTTAAATGACAGATAAGTTGACAAGGGTAGAAAAAGCATATACTGCGTCTTTATCGACTTTAACTGACGGATGAGTTGATAACGCATAGAAGACAGTGGTTACAGGGTAATATCATAGATAAGTTATACGACAATAACGGCCTATGTGTAACTAACCCTTCCGCTCGGCTCGTTGGTCTAGGGGTATGATTCTCGCTTAGGGTGCGAGAGGTCCCGGGTTCAAATCCCGGACGAGCCCAACTTTCTGGATTTATACGCATCAACTGCTTGTTAATGTCATGAAAGGCATTTCTTGTTTTTAGGAAGCATTATACAACTGTAATGTGTGAGGTCGCGTTGAAACCAAATTTCTCCGATTACCAAATATCACAACTTACAAACGACATGCCAATAATTACTTGTCGAAGAAGTTATATCATAATGATTATATCGCCTCATGAAAGAGCGGTTTGAATCAAGCTGCGGATTCTAACTGGCACAATTTATTATTCCGTTTCGTGATGCGGCTTTGATTTACTTTCCCCTAGTCCAACGAGCCACGCGATAGCATCAGGTACACTTTATACCTATTGATCCATGGGTGTGAACAAGTTCGATGTGTGTTGAATCCCAGTTTTCGACCATTTAAAGTAGAAACAAAAGTAATTGTTTAATGGGTGAAATTAAGTGACATATTATAGTGCTCAAATTTGGCTTATTTACTATTTATTCACATACCTTTTACCTCAATTAACAAGATAACACACGTAACAAATATCGAGCTCTAATTATTTTGCGAAGAAAATATAATTAGGTGGTATCAGAGATTCTTAAAAAGGATAAGTCTTTATGTTTTTTCTGCGTTACAGAGTGGATCGTTGGTCTAGGGGTATGATTCTCGCTTCGGGTGCGAGAGGTCCCGGGTTCAAATCCCGGACGAGCCCGTTCTGTTTCATTTATTAGCATAAATCGCAATTTATTTAATTACTGGAATTCGTTCATGATTGCAGCTTCAAAAGTAATCTAGAAGCACCTGACTTATATATGCCAAGTCACGCCGAAGCGATAATTAACAGGATACCAATTATCACAAATGACAGAAAAACAGGGCAATTATTCCCCGTTGAAAATTTTCCTACGCTGTTCATCTCGACGCCTGCTTTGAAGTTGTGATTTGCACTGCGTCTTTATCGACTTTAACTGACGGATGGGTTGATAACAAATAGAAAAGGCATATTTGTGTTCAATAATTGTTGTTCAGAACTTTACTTCAATTTCAAGACATTGATACGTAATCTGCATGTTTCTTCACAGGTTGTTACCAATGTTGACAAGGAACCGCAATGTTTCAACCAGAGCATTCTCAAAGAAACCAAAATGTAGACGTTCTTTGTCGCAAAACTACCGGGTGTGGGATTCGAACCCACGCGGACACTCGCCAATGTGAACTTAAGTCCAACGCCTTAACCACTCGACCAACCCGGTTGCATCTACAGCTCCAACAGGTAGCGTTAAATTTTTATAGGTTCTATGAAACAGGTACTATTAGAAATATCTGTCAATAGCCAACCGTTTGTATGTACGTGTTATCGAATTTAAATGACAGATAAGTTGACAAGGGTAGGAAAAGCATATACTGCGTCTTTATCGACTTTAACTGACGGATGAGTTGATAACGCATAGAAGACAGTGGTTACAGGGTAATATCATAGATAAGTTATACGACATTAACGGCCTATGTAAAACTAATCCTTCCGCTCGGTTCGTTGGTCTAGGGGTATGATTCTCGCTTAGGGTGCGAGAGGTCCCGGGTTCAAATCCCGGACGAGCCCGTTCTGTCTCATTTATTGGCATATATCGCAATTTATTTAATTACTGGAATTCGTTCATGAATGCAGCTTCAAAAGTCATCTAGAAGCACCTGACTTATATATGCCAAGTCACGCCGAAGCGATAACTAACAGGATACCAATTATCACAAATGACAGAAAAACAGGGCAATTATTCCCCGTTGAAAATTTTCCTACGCTGTTCATCTCGAAGCCTGCTTTGAAGTTGTGATTTGCACTGCGTCTTTATCGACTTTAACTGACGGATGGGTTGATAACAAATAGAAAAGGCATATTTGTGTTCAATAATTGTTGTTCAGAACTTTACATCAATTTCAAGACATTGATACGTAATCTGCATGTTTCTTCACAGGTTGTTACCACTGTTGACAAGGAACCGCAATATTTCAACCAAAGCATTCTCAAAGAAACCAAAATGAAGACGTTCTTTGTCGCAAAACTACCGGGTGTGGGGTTCGAACCCACGCGGACACTCGCCCATTGGAACTTAAGTCCAACGCCTTAACCACTCGGCCAACCCGGTTGCATTTACAGCTCCAACAGGTAGCGTTAGATTTTTATAGGTTCTACTTAACAGGTACTATTAGAAATATCTTTCAATAGCCAACCGTTTGTATGTACGAGTTATCGAATTTAAATGACGGATGGGTTGATAACAAATAGAAAAGGCATATTTGTGTTCAATAATTGTTGTTCAGAACTTTACTTCAATTTCAAGACATTGATACGTAATCTGCATGTTTCTTCACAGGTTGTTACCAATGTTGACAAGGAACCGCAATGTTTCAACCAGAGCATTCTCAAAGAAACCAAAATGTAGTAATGTGTGAGGTCGCGTTGAAACCAAATTTCTCGGAATACCAAATATCACAACTTACAAACGACATGCGAATAATTACTTGTCGAAGAAGTTATATCATAAACATTATATCGCCTCATGAAAGAGAATTATTTCTCGGAATACCAAATATCACAACTTACAAACGACATGCGAATAATTACTTGTCGAAGAAGTTATATCATAAACATTATATCGCCTCATGAAAGAGCGGTTTGAATCCAGCTGCGGATTCCAACTGGCACAATTCATTATTCCGTTTCGTGATGCGGCTTTGATTTCCTTTCCCCTAGACCAACGAGCCACGCGATGGCTTCAGGTACACTTTATAACTATTGATCTATAGGTGTGAACAAGTTCAATGTGTGTTGAATCCCAGTTTTCGACCATTTAAAGTAGAAGCAAAAGTTATTGTTTAATGGGTGAAATTAGGTGACATATTATAGTGCTCAAATTAGGCCTATTTACAATTTATTCACATACCTCTTACCTCAATTAACAAGATAACACACGTAACAAATATCGAGCTCTAATTATTTTGCGAAGAAAATATAATTAGGTGGTATCAGAGATTCTCAATATGAATAAGTCTTTATGTTTCTTCTGCGTTACAGAGTGGCTCGTTGGTCTAGGGGTATGATTCTCGCTTTGGGTGCGAGAGGTCCCGGGTTCAAATCCCGGACGAGCCCGTTCTGTCTCATTTATTGGCAATTATCACAAATGACAGAAAAACAGGGCAATTATTCCCCGTTGAAAATTTTCCTACGCTGTTCATCTCGACGCCTGCTTTGAAGTTGTGATTTGCACTGCGTCTTTATCGACTTTAACTGACGGATGGGTTGATAACAAATAGAAAAGGCATTATTGTGTTCAATAATTGTTGTTCAGAACTTTACTTCAATTTCAAGACATTGATACGTAATCTGCATGTTTCTTCACAGGTTGTTACCACTGTTGACAAGGAACCGCAATATTTCAACCTGAGCATTCTCAAAGAAACCAAAATGTAGACGTTCTTTGTCGCAAAACTACCGGGTGTGGGGTTCGAGCCCACGCGGACACTCGCCCATTGGAACTTAAGTCCAACGCCTTAACCACTCCGCCAACCCGGTTGCATTTACAGCTCCAACAGGTAGCGATAAATTTTTATAGGTTCTATGAAACGGGTACTATTAGAAATATCTGTCAATAGCCAACCGTTTGTATGTACGTGTTATCGAATTTAAATGACAGATAAGTTGACAAGGGTAGAAAAAGCATATACTGCGTCTTTATCGACTTTAACTGACGGATGAGTTGATAACGCATAGAAGACAGTGGTTACAGGGTAATATCATAGATAAGTTATACGACAATAACGGCCTATGTGTAACTAACCCTTCCGCTCGGCTCGTTGGTCTAGGGGTATGATTCTCGCTTAGGGTGCGAGAGGTCCCGGGTTCAAATCCCGGACGAGCCCAACTTTCTGGATTTATACGCATCAACTGCTTGTTAATGTCATGAAAGGCATTTCTTGTTTTTAGGAAGCATTATACAACTGTAATGTGTGAGGTCGCGTTGAAACCAAATTTCTCCGATTACCAAATATCACAACTTACAAACGACATGCCAATAATTACTTGTCGAAGAAGTTATATCATAATGATTATATCGCCTCATGAAAGAGCGGTTTGAATCAAGCTGCGGATTCTAACTGGCACAATTTATTATTCCGTTTCGTGATGCGGCTTTGATTTACTTTCCCCTAGTCCAACGAGCCACGCGATAGCATCAGGTACACTTTATACCTATTGATCCATGGGTGTGAACAAGTTCGATGTGTGTTGAATCCCAGTTTTCGACCATTTAAAGTAGAAACAAAAGTAATTGTTTAATGGGTGAAATTAAGTGACATATTATAGTGCTCAAATTTGGCTTATTTACTATTTATTCACATACCTTTTACCTCAATTAACAAGATAACACACGTAACAAATATCGAGCTCTAATTATTTTGCGAAGAAAATATAATTAGGTGGTATCAGAGATTCTTAAAAAGGATAAGTCTTTATGTTTTTTCTGCGATACAGAGTGGATCGTTGGTCTAGGGGTATGATTCTCGCTTCGGGTGCGAGAGGTCCCGGGTTCAAATCCCGGACGAGCCCGTTCTGTTTCATTTATTAGCATAAATCGCAATTTATTTAATTACTGGAATTCGTTCATGATTGCAGCTTCAAAAGTAATCTAGAAGCACCTGACTTATATATGCCAAGTCACGCCGAAGCGATAATTAACAGGATACCAATTATCACAAATGACAGAAAAACAGGGCAATTATTCCCCGTTGAAAATTTTCCTACGCTGTTCATCTCGACGCCTGCTTTGAAGTTGTGATTTGCACTGCGTCTTTATCGACTTTAACTGACGGATGGGTTGATAACAAATAGAAAAGGCATATTTGTGTTCAATAATTGTTGTTCAGAACTTTACTTCAATTTCAAGACATTGATACGTAATCTGCATGTTTCTTCACAGGTTGTTACCAATGTTGACAAGGAACCGCAATGTTTCAACCAGAGCATTCTCAAAGAAACCAAAATGTAGACGTTCTTTGTCGCAAAACTACCGGGTGTGGGATTCGAACCCACGCGGACACTCGCCAATGTGAACTTAAGTCCAACGCCTTAACCACTCGACCAACCCGGTTGCATCTACAGCTCCAACAGGTAGCGTTAAATTTTTATAGGTTCTATGAAACAGGTACTATTAGAAATATCTGTCAATAGCCAACCGTTTGTATGTACGTGTTATCGAATTTAAATGACAGATAAGTTGACAAGGGTAGGAAAAGCATATACTGCGTCTTTATCGACTTTAACTGACGGATGAGTTGATAACGCATAGAAGACAGTGGTTACAGGGTAATATCATAGATAAGTTATACGACATTAACGGCCTATGTAAAACTAATCCTTCCGCTCGGTTCGTTGGTCTAGGGGTATGATTCTCGCTTAGGGTGCGAGAGGTCCCGGGTTCAAATCCCGGACGAGCCCAACTTTCTGTATCTTATACACATCTACTGCTTGTTAATGTCATGAAATGCATTTCTTGTTTTTAGGAAGCATTATACAACTGTAATGTGTGAGGTCGCGTTGAAACCAAATTTCTCGGAATACCAAATATCACAACTTAGAAACGACATGCCAATAATTACTTGTCGAAGAAGTTATATCATAATGATTATATCGCCTCATGAAAGAGCCGGTTGAATCCAGCTGCGGATTCCAACTGGCACAATTCATTATTCCGTTTCGTGATGCGGCTTTGATTTACTTTCCCCTAGTCCAACGAGCCACGCGATGGCTTCAGGTACACTTTATACCTATTTATCCATGGGTGTGAACAAGTTCAATGTGTGTTGAATCCCAGTTTTCGACCATTTAAAGTAGAAACAAAAGTTATTGTTTAATGGGTGAAATTAAGTGACATATTATAGTGCTCAAATGTGGCTTATTTACAATTCATTCACATACCTCTTACCTCAATTTACAAGATAACACACGTAACAAATATCGAGCTCTAATTATTTTGCGAAGAAAATATAATTAGGTGGTATCAGGGATTCTCAATAGGAATAAGTCTTTATGTTTCTTCTGCGTTACAGAGTGGCTCGTTGGTCTAGGGGTATGATTCTCGCTTTGGGTGCGAGAGGTCCCGGGTTCAAATCCCGGACGAGCCCGTTCTGTCTCATTTATTGGCATAAATCGCAATTTATTTAATTACTGGAATTCGTTCATGATTGCAGCTTCAAAAGTAATCTAGAAGCACCTGACTTATATATGCCAAGTCACGCCGAAGCGATAATTAACAGGATACCAATTATCACAAATGACAGAAAAACAGGGCAATTATCCCCCGTTGAAAATTTTCCTACGCTGTTCATCTCGACGCCTGCTTTGAAGTTGTGATTTGCACTGCGTCTTTATCGACTTTAACTGACGGATGGGTTGATAACAAATAGAAAAGGCATATTTGTGTTCAATAATTGTTGTTCAGAACTTTACATCAATTTCAAGACATTGATACGTAATCTGCATGTTTCTTCACAGGTTATTACCACTGTTGACAAGGAACCGCAATATTTCAACCAGAGCATTCTCAAAGAAACCAAAATGTAGACGTTCTTTGTCGCAAAACTACCGGGTGTGGGGTTCGAACCCACGAGGACACTCGCCCATGGGAACTTAAGTCCAACGCCTTAACCACTCGACCAACCCGGTTGCATTTACAGCTCCAACAGGTAGCGTTAAATTTTTATAGGTTCTATGAAACAGGTACTATTAGAAATATCTGTCAATAGCCAACCGTTTGTATGTACGTGTTATCGAATTTAAATGACAGATAAGTTGATAAGGGTAGAAAAGGCATATACTGCGTCTTTATCGACTTTAACTGACGGATGAGTTGATAACGCATAGAAGACAGTGGTTACAGGGTAATATCATAGATAAGTTATACGACATTAACGGCCTATGTAAAACTAATCCTTCCGCTCGGTTCGTTGGTCTAGGGGTATGATTCTCGCTTAGGGTGCGAGAGGTCCCGGGTTCAAATCCCGGACGAGCCCAACTTTCTGTATCTTATACACATCTACTGCTTGTTAATGTCATGAAATGCATTTCTTGTTTTTAGGAAGCATTATACAACTGTAATGTGTGAGGTCGCGTTGAAACCAAATTTCTCGGAATACCAAATATCACAACTTAGAAACGACATGCCAATAATTACTTGTCGAAGAAGTTATATCATAATGATTATATCGCCTCATGAAAGAGCCGGTTGAATCCAGCTGCGGATTCCAACTGGCACAATTCATTATTCCGTTTCGTGATGCGGCTTTGATTTACTTTCCCCTAGTCCAACGAGCCACGCGATGGCTTCAGGTACACTTTATATCTATTGATCCATGGGTGTGAACAAGTTCAATGTGTGTTGAATCCCAGTTTTCGACCATTTAAAGTAGAAACAAAAGGTATTGTTTAATGGGTGAAATTAGGTGACATATTATAGTGCTCAAATGTGGCTTATTTACAATTCATTCACATACCTCTTACCTCAATTTACAAGATAACACACGTAACAAATATCGAGCTCTAATTATTTTGCGAAGAAAATATAATTAGGTGGTATCAGGGATTCTCAATAGGAATAAGTCTTTATGTTTCTTCTGCGTTACAGAGTGGCTCGTTGGTCTAGGGGTATGATTCTCGCTTTGGGTGCGAGAGGTCCCGGGTTCAAATCCCGGACGAGCCCGTTCTGTCTCATTTATTGGCATAAATCGCAATTTATTTAATTACTGGAATTCGTTCATGATTGCAGCTTCAAAAGTAATTTAGAAGCACCTGACTTATATATGCCAAGTCACGCCGAAGCAATAATTAACAGGATACCAATTATCACAAATGACAGAAAAACAGGGCAATTATCCCCCGTTGAAAATTTTCCTACGCTGTTCATCTCGACGCCTGCTTTGAAGTTGTGATTTGCACTGCGTCTTTATCGACTTTAACTGACGGATGGGTTGATAACAAATAGAAAAGGCATATTTGTGTTCAATAATTGTTGTTCAGAACTTTACATCAATTTCAAGACATTGATACGTAATCTGCATGTTTCTTCACAGGTTATTACCACTGTTGACAAGGAACCGCAATATTTCAACCAGAGCATTCTCAAAGAAACCAAAATGTAGACGTTCTTTGTCGCAAAACTACCGGTTGTGGGGTTCGAACCCACGCGGACACTCGCCCATTGGAACTTAAGTCCAACGCCTTAACCACTCGGCCAACCCGGTTGCATTTACAGCTCCAACAGGTAGCGATAAGTTTTTATAGGTTCTATTAAACAGGTACTAATAGAAATATCTGTCAATAGCCAACCGTTTGTATGTACGTGTTATCGAATTTAAATGACAGATAAGTTGATAAGGGTAGAAAAAGCATATACTGCGTCTTTATCGACTTTAACTGACGGATGAGTTGATAACGCATAGAAGACAGTGGTTACAGGGTAATATCATAGATAAGTTATACGACAATAACGGCCTATGTGTAACTAGCCCTTCCGCTCGGCTCGTTGGTCTAGGGGTATGATTCTCGCTTAGGGTGCGAGAGGTCCCGGGTTCAAATCCCGGACGACCCCAACTTTCTGGATTTATACGCATCTACTGCTTGTTAATGTCATGAAAGGCATTTCTTGTTTTAGGAAGCATTATACAACTGTAATGTGTGAGGCCGCGTTGATACCAAATTTCTCGGAATACCAAATATCACAACTTACAAACGACATGCCAATAATTACTAGTCGAAGAAGTTATATCATAATGATTATATCGCCTTATGAAAGAGCGGTTTGAATCCAGCTGCGGATTCCAACTGGCACAATTCATTATTCTGTTTCGTGATGCGGCTTTGATTTACTTTCCCCTAGTCCAACTAGCCACGCGATGGCTTCAGGTACACTTTATACCTATTGATCCATGGGTGTGAACAAGTTCAATGTGTGTTGAATCCCAGTTTTCGACCATTTAAAGTAGAAACAAAAGTAATTGTTTAATGGGTGAAATTAAGTGACATATTATAGTGCTCAAATTTGGCTTATTTACTATTTATTCACATACCTTTTACCTCAATTAACAAGATAACACGTGTAACAAATATCGAGCTCTAATTATTTTGCGAAGAAAATATAATTAGGTGGTATCAGAGATTCTTAATAAGGATAAGTCTTTATGTTTCTTCTGCGTTACAGAGTGGCTCGTTGGTCTAGGGGTATGATTCTCGCTTTGGGTGCGAGAGGTCCCGGGTTCAAATCCCGGACGAGCCCGTTCTGTCTCATTTATTGGCATATATCGCAATTTATTTAACTACTGGAATTCGTTCATGATTGCAGCTTCAAAAGTAATCTAGAAGCACCTGACTTATATATGCCAAGTCACGCCGAAGCGATAATTAACAGGATACCAATTATCACAAATGACAGAAAAACAGGGCAATTATTCACTGTTGAAAATTTTCCTACGCTGTTCATCTCGACGCCTGCTTTGAAGTTGTGATTTGCACTGCGTCTTTATCGACTTTAACTGACGGATGGGTTGATAACAAATAGAAAAGGCATATTTGTGTTCAATAATTGTTGTTCAGAACTTTACATCAATTTCAAGACATTGATACGTAATCTGCATGTTTCTTCACAGGTTGTTACCACTGTTGACAAGGAACCGCAATATTTCAACCAGAGCATTCTCAAAGAAACCAAAATGTAGACGTTCTTTGTCGCAAAACTACCGGGTGTGGGGTTCGAGCCCACGCGGACACTCGCCCATTGGAACTTAAGTCCAACGCCTTAACCACTCCGCCAACCCGGTTGCATTTACAGCTCCAACAGGTAGCGATAAATTTTTATAGGTTCTATGAAACAGGTACTATTAGAAATATCTGTCAATAGCCAACCGTTTGTATGTACGTGTTATCGAATTTAAATGACAGATAAGTTGACAAGGGTAGAAAAAGCATATACTGCGTCTTTATCGACTTTAACTGACGGATGAGTTGATAACGCATAGAACCAAAAGGGTTACAGGGTAATATCATAGATAAGTTATACGACAATAACGGCCTATGTGTAACTAACCCTTCCGCTCGGCTCTTTGGTCTAGGGGTATGATTCTCGCTTAGGGTGCGAGAGGTCCCGGGTTCAAATCCCGGATGAGCCCAACTTTCTGGATTTATACGCATCAACTGCTTGTTAATGTCATGAAAGACATTTCTTGTTTTTAGGAAGCATTATACAACTGTAATGTGTGAGGTCGCGTTGAAACCAAATTTCTCCGATTACCAAATATCACAACTTACAAACGACATGCCAATAATTACTTGTCGAAGAAGTTATATCATAATGATTATATCGCCTCATGAAAGAGCGGTTTGAATCAAGCTGCGGATTCTAACTGGCACAATTTATTATTCCGTTTCGTGATGCGGCTTTGATTTACTTTCCCCTAGTCCAACGAGCCACGCGATAGCATCAGGTACACTTTATACCTATTGATCCATGGGTGTGAACAAGTTCGATGTGTGTTGAATCCCAGTTTTCGACCATTTAAAGTAGAAACAAAAGTAATTGTTTAATGGGTGAAATTAAGTGACATATTATAGTGCTCAAATTTGGCTTATTTACTATTTATTCACATACCTTTTACCTCAATTAACAAGATAACACACGTAACAAATATCGAGCTCTAATTATTTTGCGAAGAAAATATAATTAGGTGGTATCAGAGATTCTTAAAAAGGATAAGTCTTTATGTTTTTTCTGCGTTACAGAGTGGATCGTTGGTCTAGGGGTATGATTCTCGCTTCGGGTGCGAGAGGTCCCGGGTTCAAATCCCGGACGAGCCCGTTCTGTTTCATTTATTAGCATAAATCGCAATTTATTTAATTACTGGAATTCGTTCATGATTGCAGCTTCAAAAGTAATCTAGAAGCACCTGACTTATATATGCCAAGTCACGCCGAAGCGATAATTAACAGGATACCAATTATCACAAATGACAGAAAAACAGGGCAATTATTCCCCGTTGAAAATTTTCCTACGCTGTTCATCTCGACGCCTGCTTTGAAGTTGTGATTTGCACTGCGTCTTTATCGACTTTAACTGACGGATGGGTTGATACCAAATAGAAAAGGCATATTTGTGTTCAATAATTGTTGTTCAGAACTTTACTTCAATTTCAAGACATTGATACGTAATCTGCATGTTTCTTCACAGGTTGTTACCAATGTTCTTTATGTTTCTTCTGCGTTACAGAGTGGCTCGTTGGTCTAGGGGTATGATTCTCGCTTTGGGTGCGAGAGGTCCCGGGTTCAAATCCCGGACGAGCCCGTTCTGTCTCATTTATTGGCATAAATCGCAATTTATTTAATTACTGGAATTCGTTCATGATTGCAGCTTCAAAAGTAATCTAGAAGCACCTGACTTATATATGCCAAGTCACGCCGAAGCGATAATTAACAGGATACCAATTATCACAAATGACAGAAAAACAGGGCAATTATCCCCCGTTGAAAATTTTCCTACGCTGTTCATCTCGAAGCCTGCTTTGAAGTTGTGATTTGCACTGCGTCTTTATCGACTTTAACTGACGGATGGGTTGATAACAAATAGAAAAGGCATATTTGTGTTCAATAATTGTTGTTCAGAACTTTACATCAATTTCAAGACATTGATACGTAATCTGCATGTTTCTTCACAGGTTATTACCACTGTTGACAAGGAACCGCAATATTTCAACCAGAGCATTCTCAAAGAAACCAAAATGTAGACGTTCTTTGTCGCAAAACTACCGGGTGTGGGGTTCGAACCCACGAGGACACTCGCCCATGGGAACTTAAGTCCAACGCCTTAACCACTCGACCAACCCGGTTGCATTTACAGCTCCAACAGGTAGCGTTAAATTTTTATAGGTTCTATGAAACAGGTACTATTAGAAATATCTGTCAATAGCCAACCGTTTGTATGTACGTGTTATCGAATTTAAATGACAGATAAGTTGATAAGGGTAGAAAAGGCATATACTGCGTCTTTATCGACTTTAACTGACGGATGAGTTGATAACGCATAGAAGACAGTGGTTACAGGGTAATATCATAGATAAGTTATACGACATTAACGGCCTATGTAAAACTAATCCTTCCGCTCGGTTCGTTGGTCTAGGGGTATGATTCTCGCTTAGGGTGCGAGAGGTCCCGGGTTCAAATCCCGGACGAGCCCAACTTTCTGTATCTTATACACATCTACTGCTTGTTAATGTCATGAAATGCATTTCTTGTTTTTAGGAAGCATTATACAACTGTAATGTGTGAGGTCGCGTTGAAACCAAATTTCTCGGAATACCAAATATCACAACTTAGAAACGACATGCCAATAATTACTTGTCGAAGAAGTTATATCATAATGATTATATCGCCTCATGAAAGAGCCGGTTGAATCCAGCTGCGGATTCCAACTGGCACAATTCATTATTCCGTTTCGTGATGCGGCTTTGATTTACTTTCCCCTAGTCCAACGAGCCACGCGATGGCTTCAGGTACACTTTATATCTATTGATCCATGGGTGTGAACAAGTTCAATGTGTGTTGAATCCCAGTTTTCGACCATTTAAAGTAGAAACAAAAGGTATTGTTTAATGGGTGAAATTAGGTGACATATTATAGTGCTCAAATGTGGCTTATTTACAATTCATTCACATACCTCTTACCTCAATTTACAAGATAACACACGTAACAAATATCGAGCTCTAATTATTTTGCGAAGAAAATATAATTAGGTGGTATCAGGGATTCTCAATAGGAATAAGTCTTTATGTTTCTTCTGCGTTACAGAGTGGCTCGTTGGTCTAGGGGTATGATTCTCGCTTTGGGTGCGAGAGGTCCCGGGTTCAAATCCCGGACGAGCCCGTTCTGTCTCATTTATTGGCATAAATCGCAATTTATTTAATTACTGGAATTCGTTCATGATTGCAGCTTCAAAAGTAATTTAGAAGCACCTGACTTATATATGCCAAGTCACGCCGAAGCAATAATTAACAGGATACCAATTATCACAAATGACAGAAAAACAGGGCAATTATCCCCCGTTGAAAATTTTCCTACGCTGTTCATCTCGACGCCTGCTTTGAAGTTGTGATTTGCACTGCGTCTTTATCGACTTTAACTGACGGATGGGTTGATAACAAATAGAAAAGGCATATTTGTGTTCAATAATTGTTGTTCAGAACTTTACATCAATTTCAAGACATTGATACGTAATCTGCATGTTTCTTCACAGGTTATTACCACTGTTGACAAGGAACCGCAATATTTCAACCAGAGCATTCTCAAAGAAACCAAAATGTAGACGTTCTTTGTCGCAAAACTACCGGTTGTGGGGTTCGAACCCACGCGGACACTCGCCCATTGGAACTTAAGTCCAACGCCTTAACCACTCGGCCAACCCGGTTGCATTTACAGCTCCAACAGGTAGCGATAAGTTTTTATAGGTTCTATTAAACAGGTACTAATAGAAATATCTGTCAATAGCCAACCGTTTGTATGTACGTGTTATCGAATTTAAATGACAGATAAGTTGATAAGGGTAGAAAAAGCATATACTGCGTCTTTATCGACTTTAACTGACGGATGAGTTGATAACGCATAGAAGACAGTGGTTACAGGGTAATATCATAGATAAGTTATACGACAATAACGGCCTATGTGTAACTAACCCTTCCGCTCGGCTCGTTGGTCTAGGGGTATGATTCTCGCTTAGGGTGCGAGAGGTCCCGGGTTCAAATCCCGGACGACCCCAACTTTCTGGATTTATACGCATCTACTGCTTGTTAATGTCATGAAAGGCATTTCTTGTTTTAGGAAGCATTATACAACTGTAATGTGTGAGGCCGCGTTGATACCAAATTTCTCGGAATACCAAATATCACAACTTACAAACGACATGCCAATAATTACTAGTCGAAGAAGTTATATCATAATGATTATATCGCCTTATGAAAGAGCGGTTTGAATCCAGCTGCGGATTCCAACTGGCACAATTCATTATTCTGTTTCGTGATGCGGCTTTGATTTACTTTCCCCTAGTCCAACTAGCCACGCGATGGCTTCAGGTACACTTTATACCTATTGATCCATGGGTGTGAACAAGTTCAATGTGTGTTGAATCCCAGTTTTCGACCATTTAAAGTAGAAACAAAAGTAATTGTTTAATGGGTGAAATTAAGTGACATATTATAGTGCTCAAATTTGGCTTATTTACTATTTATTCACATACCTTTTACCTCAATTAACAAGATAACACGTGTAACAAATAT
The DNA here is from genome assembly GCF_964204865.1 of Styela clava. Lineage (NCBI taxonomy): Eukaryota > Metazoa > Chordata > Ascidiacea > Stolidobranchia > Styelidae > Styela > Styela clava. Next base: position 6,755,278 of record NC_135258.1, on the reverse strand, counting down.
CGAGCTCTAATTATTTTGCGAAGAAAATATAATTAGGTGGTATCAGAGATTCTTAATAAGGATAAGTCTTTATGTTTCTTCTGCGTTACAGAGTGGCTCGTTGGTCTAGGGGTATGATTCTCGCTTTGGGTGCGAGAGGTCCCGGGTTCAAATCCCGGACGAGCCCGTTCTGTCTCATTTATTGGCATATATCGCAATTTATTTAACTACTGGAATTCGTTCATGATTGCAGCTTCAAAAGTAATCTAGAAGCACCTGACTTATATATGCCAAGTCACGCCGAAGCGATAATTAACAGGATACCAATTATCACAAATGACAGAAAAACAGGGCAATTATTCACTGTTGAAAATTTTCCTACGCTGTTCATCTCGACGCCTGCTTTGAAGTTGTGATTTGCACTGCGTCTTTATCGACTTTAACTGACGGATGGGTTGATAACAAATAGAAAAGGCATATTTGTGTTCAATAATTGTTGTTCAGAACTTTACATCAATTTCAAGACATTGATACGTAATCTGCATGTTTCTTCACAGGTTGTTACCACTGTTGACAAGGAACCGCAATATTTCAACCAGAGCATTCTCAAAGAAACCAAAATGTAGACGTTCTTTGTCGCAAAACTACCGGGTGTGGGGTTCGAGCCCACGCGGACACTCGCCCATTGGAACTTAAGTCCAACGCCTTAACCACTCCGCCAACCCGGTTGCATTTACAGCTCCAACAGGTAGCGATAAATTTTTATAGGTTCTATGAAACAGGTACTATTAGAAATATCTGTCAATAGCCAACCGTTTGTATGTACGTGTTATCGAATTTAAATGACAGATAAGTTGACAAGGGTAGAAAAAGCATATACTGCGTCTTTATCGACTTTAACTGACGGATGAGTTGATAACGCATAGAACCAAAAGGGTTACAGGGTAATATCATAGATAAGTTATACGACAATAACGGCCTATGTGTAACTAACCCTTCCGCTCGGCTCTTTGGTCTAGGGGTATGATTCTCGCTTAGGGTGCGAGAGGTCCCGGGTTCAAATCCCGGATGAGCCCAACTTTCTGGATTTATACGCATCAACTGCTTGTTAATGTCATGAAAGACATTTCTTGTTTTTAGGAAGCATTATACAACTGTAATGTGTGAGGTCGCGTTGAAACCAAATTTCTCCGATTACCAAATATCACAACTTACAAACGACATGCCAATAATTACTTGTCGAAGAAGTTATATCATAATGATTATATCGCCTCATGAAAGAGCGGTTTGAATCAAGCTGCGGATTCTAACTGGCACAATTTATTATTCCGTTTCGTGATGCGGCTTTGATTTACTTTCCCCTAGTCCAACGAGCCACGCGATAGCATCAGGTACACTTTATACCTATTGATCCATGGGTGTGAACAAGTTCGATGTGTGTTGAATCCCAGTTTTCGACCATTTAAAGTAGAAACAAAAGTAATTGTTTAATGGGTGAAATTAAGTGACATATTATAGTGCTCAAATTTGGCTTATTTACTATTTATTCACATACCTTTTACCTCAATTAACAAGATAACACACGTAACAAATATCGAGCTCTAATTATTTTGCGAAGAAAATATAATTAGGTGGTATCAGAGATTCTTAAAAAGGATAAGTCTTTATGTTTTTTCTGCGTTACAGAGTGGATCGTTGGTCTAGGGGTATGATTCTCGCTTCGGGTGCGAGAGGTCCCGGGTTCAAATCCCGGACGAGCCCGTTCTGTTTCATTTATTAGCATAAATCGCAATTTATTTAATTACTGGAATTCGTTCATGATTGCAGCTTCAAAAGTAATCTAGAAGCACCTGACTTATATATGCCAAGTCACGCCGAAGCGATAATTAACAGGATACCAATTATCACAAATGACAGAAAAACAGGGCAATTATTCCCCGTTGAAAATTTTCCTACGCTGTTCATCTCGACGCCTGCTTTGAAGTTGTGATTTGCACTGCGTCTTTATCGACTTTAACTGACGGATGGGTTGATACCAAATAGAAAAGGCATATTTGTGTTCAATAATTGTTGTTCAGAACTTTACTTCAATTTCAAGACATTGATACGTAATCTGCATGTTTCTTCACAGGTTGTTACCAATGTTCTTTATGTTTCTTCTGCGTTACAGAGTGGCTCGTTGGTCTAGGGGTATGATTCTCGCTTTGGGTGCGAGAGGTCCCGGGTTCAAATCCCGGACGAGCCCGTTCTGTCTCATTTATTGGCATAAATCGCAATTTATTTAATTACTGGAATTCGTTCATGATTGCAGCTTCAAAAGTAATCTAGAAGCACCTGACTTATATATGCCAAGTCACGCCGAAGCGATAATTAACAGGATACCAATTATCACAAATGACAGAAAAACAGGGCAATTATCCCCCGTTGAAAATTTTCCTACGCTGTTCATCTCGACGCCTGCTTTGAAGTTGTGATTTGCACTGCGTCTTTATCGACTTTAACTGACGGATGGGTTGATAACAAATAGAAAAGGCATATTTGTGTTCAATAATTGTTGTTCAGAACTTTACATCAATTTCAAGACATTGATACGTAATCTGCATGTTTCTTCACAGGTTATTACCACTGTTGACAAGGAACCGCAATATTTCAACCAGAGCATTCTCAAAGAAACCAAAATGTAGACGTTCTTTGTCGCAAAACTACCGGTTGTGGGGTTCGAACCCACGCGGACACTCGCCCATTGGAACTTAAGTCCAACGCCTTAACCACTCGGCCAACCCGGTTGCATTTACAGCTCCAACAGGTAGCGATAAGTTTTTATAGGTTCTATTAAACAGGTACTAATAGAAATATCTGTCAATAGCCAACCGTTTGTATGTACGTGTTATCGAATTTAAATGACAGATAAGTTGATAAGGGTAGAAAAAGCATATACTGCGTCTTTATCGACTTTAACTGACGGATGAGTGGATAACGCATAGAAGACAGTGGTTACAGGGTAATATCATAGATAAGTTATACGACAATAACGGCCTATGTGTAACTAACCCTTCCGCTCGGCTCGTTGGTCTAGGGGTATGATTCTCGCTTAGGGTGCGAGAGGTCCCGGGTTCAAATCCCGGACGACCCCAACTTTCTGGATTTATACGCATCTACTGCTTGTTAATGTCATGAAAGGCATTTCTTGTTTTAGGAAGCATTATACAACTGTAATGTGTGAGGCCGCGTTGATACCAAATTTCTCGGAATACCAAATATCACAACTTACAAACGACATGCCAATAATTACTAGTCGAAGAAGTTATATCATAATGATTATATCGCCTTATGAAAGAGCGGTTTGAATCCAGCTGCGGATTCCAACTGGCACAATTCATTATTCTGTTTCGTGATGCGGCTTTGATTTACTTTCCCCTAGTCCAACTAGCCACGCGATGGCTTCAGGTACACTTTATACCTATTGATCCATGGGTGTGAACAAGTTCAATGTGTGTTGAATCCCAGTTTTCGACCATTTAAAGTAGAAACAAAAGTAATTGTTTAATGGGTGAAATTAAGTGACATATTATAGTGCTCAAATTTGTCTTATTTACTATTTATTCACATACCTTTTACCTCAATTAACAAGATAACACACGTAACAAATATCGAGCTCTAATTATTTTGCGAAGAAAATATAATTAGGTGGTATCAGAGATTCTTAAAAAGGATAAGTCTTTATGTTTTTTCTGCGTTACAGAGTGGATCGTTGGTCTAGGGGTATGATTCTCGCTTCGGGTGCGAGAGGTCCCGGGTTCAAATCCCGGACGAGCCCGTTCTGTTTCATTTATTAGCATAAATCGCAATTTATTTAATTACTGGAATTCGTTCATGATTGCAGCTTCAAAAGTAATCTAGAAGCACCTGACTTATATATGCCAAGTCACGCCGAAGCGATAATTAACAGGATACCAATTATCACAAATGACAGAAAAACAGGGCAATTATTCCCCGTTGAAAATTTTCCTACGCTGTTCATCTCGACGCCTGCTTTGAAGTTGTGATTTGCACTGCGTCTTTATCGACTTTAACTGACGGATGGGTTGATAACAAATAGAAAAGGCATATTTGTGTTCAATAATTGTTGTTCAGAACTTTACTTCAATTTCAAGACATTGATACGTAATCTGCATGTTTCTTCACAGGTTGTTACCAATGTTGACAAGGAACCGCAATGTTTCAACCAGAGCATTCTCAAAGAAACCAAAATGTAGACGTTCTTTGTCGCAAAACTACCGGGTGTGGGATTCGAACCCACGCGGACACTCGCCCATGGGAACTTAAGTCCAACGCCTTAACCACTCGACCAACCCGGTTGCATTTACAGCTCCAACAGGTAGCGTTTTTATAGGTTCTATGAAACAGGTACTATTAGAAATATCTGTCAATAGCCAACCGTTTGTATGTACGTGTTATCGAATTTAAATGACAGATAAGTTGATAAGGGTAGAAAAGGCATAAACTGCGTCTTTATCGACTTTAACTGACGGATGAGTTGATAACGCATAGAAGACAGTGGTTACAGGGTAATATCATAGATAAGTTATACGACATTAACGGCCTATGTAAAACTAATCCTTCCGCTCGGTTCGTTGGTCTAGGGGTACGATTCTCGCTTAGGGTGCGAGAGGTTCCCGGGTTCAAATCCCGGACGAGCCCAACTTTCTGTATCTTATACGCATCTACTGCTTGTTAATGTCATGAAATGCATTTCTTGTTTTTAGGAAGCATTATACAACTGTAATGTGTGAGGTCGCGTTGAAACCAAATTTCTCGGAATACCAAATATCACAACTTAGAAACGACATGCCAATAATTACTTGTCGAAGAAGTTATATCATAATGATTATATCGCCTCATGAAAGAGCCTGTTGAATCCAGCTGCGGATTCCAACTGGCACAATTCATTATTCCGTTTCGTGATGCGGCTTTGATTTACTTTCCCCTAGTCCAACGAGCCACGCGATGGCTTCAGGTACACTTTATACCTATTTATCCATGGGTGTGAACAAGTTCAATGTGTGTTGAATCCCAGTTTTCGACCATTTAAAGTAGAAACAAAAGTTATTGTTTAATGGGTGAAATTAAGTGACATATTATAGTGCTCAAATGTGGCTTATTTACAATTCATTCACATACCTTTTACCTCAATTTACCAGATAACACACGTAACAAATATCGAGCTCTAATTATTTTGCGAAGAAAATATAATTAGGTGGTATCAGGGGTTCTCAATAGGAATAAGTCTTTATGTTTCTTCTGCGTTACAGAGTGGCTCGTTGGTCTAGGGGTATGATTCTCGCTTTGTGTGCGAGAGGTCCCGGGTTCAAATCCCGGACGAGCCCGTTCTGTCTCATTTATTGGCATAAATCGCAATTTATTTAATTACTGGAATTCGTTCATGATTGCAGCTTCAGAAGTAATCTAGAAGCACCTGACTTATATATGCCAAGTCACGCCGAAGCGATAATTAACAGGATACCAATTATCACAAATGACAGAAAAACAGGGCAATTATCCCCCGTTGAAAATTTTCCTACGCTGTTCATCTCGACGCCTGCTTTGAAGTTGTGATTTGCACTGCGTCTTTATCGACTTTAACTGACGGATGGGTTGATAACAAATAGAAAAGGCATATTTGTGTTCAATAATTGTTGTTCAGAACTTTACATCAATTTCAAGACATTGATACGTAATCTGCATGTTTCTTCACAGGTTATTACCACTGTTGACAAGGAACCGCAATATTTCAACCAGAGCCTTCTCAAAGAAACCAAAAGGTAGACGTTCTTTGTCGCAAAACTACCGGGTGTGGGGTTCGAACCCACGAGGACACTCGCCCATGGGAACTTAAGTCCAACGCCTTAACCACTCGACCAACCCGGTTGCATTTACAGCTCCAACAGGTAGCGTTAAATTTTTATAGGTTCTATGAAACAGGTACTATTAGAAATATCTGTCAATAGCCAACCGTTTGTATGTACGTGTTATCGAATTTAAATGACAGATAAGTTGATAAGGGTAGAAAAGGCATATACTGCGTCTTTATCGACTTTAACTGACGGATGAGTTGATAACGCATAGAAGACAGTGGTTACAGGGTAATATCATAGATAAGTTATACGACATTAACGGCCTATGTAAAACTAATCCTTCCGCTCGGTTCGTTGGTCTAGGGGTATGATTCTCGCTTAGGGTGCGAGAGGTCCCGGGTTCAAATCCCGGACGAGCCCAACTTTCTGTATCTTATACACATCTACTGCTTGTTAATGTCATGAAATGCATTTCTTGTTTTTAGGAAGCATTATACAACTGTAATGTGTGAGGTCGCGTTGAAACCAAATTTCTCGGAATACCAAATATCACAACTTAGAAACGACATGCCAATAATTACTTGTCGAAGAAGTTATATCATAATGATTATATCGCCTCATGAAAGAGCCGGTTGAATCCAGCTGCGGATTCCAACTGGCACAATTCATTATTCCGTTTCGTGATGCGGCTTTGATTTACTTTCCCCTAGTCCAACGAGCCACGCGATGGCTTCAGGTACACTTTATACCTATTGATCCATGGGTGTGAACAAGTTCAATGTGTGTTGAATCCCAGTTTTCGACCATTTAAAGTAGAAACAAAAGTTATTGTTTAATGGGTGAAATTAAGTGACATATTATAGTGCTCAAATGTGGCTTATTTACAATTCATTCACATACTTCTTACCTCAATTTACAAGATAACACACGTAATAAATATCGAGCTCTAATTATTTTGCGAAGAAAATATAATTAGGTGGTATCAGGGATTCTCAATAGGAATAAGTCTTTATGTTTCTTCTGCGTTACAGAGTGGCTCGTTGGTCTAGGGGTATGATTCTCGCTTTGGGTGCGAGAGGTCCCGGGTTCAAATCCCGGACGAGCCCGTTCTGTCTCATTTATTGGCATAAATCGCAATTTATTTAATTACTGGAATTCGTTCATGATTGCAGCTTCAAAAGTAATTTAGAAGCACCTGACTTATATATGCCAAGTCACGCCGAAGCGATAATTAACAGGATACCAATTATCACAAATGACAGAAAAACAGGGCAATTATCCCCCGTTGAAAATTTTCCTACGCTGTTCATCTCGACGCCTGCTTTGAAGTTGTGATTTGCACTGCGTCTTTATCGACTTTAACTGACGGATGGGTTGATAACAAATAGAAAAGGCATATTTGTGTTCAATAATTGTTGTTCAGAATTTTACATCAATTTCAAGACATTGATACGTAATCTGCATGTTTCTTCACAGGTTATTACCACTGTTGACAAGGAACCGCAATATTTCAACCAGAGCATTCTCAAAGAAACCAAAATGTAGACGTTCTTTGTCGCAAAACTACCGGTTGTGGGGTTCGAACCCACGCGGACACTCGCCCATTGGAACTTAAGTCCAACGCCTTAACCACTCGGCCAACCCGGTTGCATTTACAGCTCCAACAGGTAGCGATAAGTTTTTATAGGTTCTATTAAACAGGTACTAATAGAAATATCTGTCAATAGCCAACCGTTTGTATGTACGTGTTATCGAATTTAAATGACAGATAAGTTGATAAGGGTAGAAAAAGCATATACTGCGTCTTTATCGACTTTAACTGACGGATGAGTTGATAACGCATAGAAGACAGTGGTTACAGGGTAATATCATAGATAAGTTATACGACAATAACGGCCTATGTGTAACTAACCCTTCCGCTCGGCTCGTTGGTCTAGGGGTATGATTCTCGCTTAGGGTGCGAGAGGTCCCGGGTTCAAATCCCGGACGAGCCCAACTTTCTGGATTTATACGCATCTACTGCTTGTTAATGTCATGAAAGGCATTTCTTGTTTTAGGAAGCATTATACAACTGTAATGTGTGAGGTCGCGTTGATACCAAATTTCTCGGAATACCAAATATCACAACTTACAAACGACATGCCAATAATTACTAGGCGAAGAAGTTATATCATAATGATTATATCGCCTTATGAAAGAGCGGTTTGAATCCAGCTGCGGATTCCAACTGGCACAATTCATTATTCTGTTTCGTGATGCGGCTTTGATTTACTTTCCCCTAGTTCAACTAGCCACGCGATGGCTTCAGGTACACTTTATACCTATTGATCCATGGGTGTGAACAAGTTCAATGTGTGTTGAATCCCAGTTTTCGACCATTTAAAGTAGAAACAAAAGTAATTGTTTAATGGGTGAAATTAAGTGACATATTATAGTGCTCAAATTTGGCTTATTTACTATTTATTCACATACCTTTTACCTCAATTAACAAGATAACACACGTAACAAATATCGAGCTCTAATTATTTTGCGAAGAAAATATAATTAGGTGGTATCAGAGATTCTTAATAAGGATAAGTCTTTATGTTTCTTCTGCGTTACAGAGTGGCTCGTTGGTCTAGGGTTATGATTCTCGCTTCGGGTGGGAGAGTTCCCGGGTTCAAATCCCGGACGAGCCCGTTCTGTTTCATTTATTGGCATAAATATCAATTTATTTAATTACTGGAATTCGTTCATGATTGCAGCTTCAAAAGTAATCTAGAAGCACCTGACTTATATATGCCAAGTCACGCCGAAGCGATAATTAACAGGATACCAATTATCACAAATGACAGAAAAACAGGGCAATTATTCCCCGTTGAAAATTTTCCTACGCTGTTCATCTCGACGCCTGCTTTAAAGTTGTTATTTGCACTGCGTCTTTATCGACTTTAACTGACGGATGGGTTGATAACAAATAGAAAAGGCATATTTGTGTTCCATAATTGTTGTTCAGAACTTTACATCAATTTCAAGACATTGATACGTAATCTGCATGTTTCTTCACAGGTTATTACCACTGTTGACAAGGAACCGCAATATTTCAACCAGAGCATTCTAAAAGAAACCAAAATGTAGACGTTCTTTGTCGCAAAACTACCGGGTGTGGGGTTCGAACACACGCGGACACTCGCCCATTGGAACTTAAGTCGAACGCCTTAACCACTCGGCCAACCCGGTTGCATTTACAGCTCCAACAGGTAGCGTTAAATTTTTATAGGTTCTATGAAACAGGTACTATTAGAAATATCTGTCAATAGCCAACCGTTTGTATGTACGTGTTATCGAATTTAAATGACAGATAAGTTGATAAGGGTAGAAAAGTCATATACTGCGTCTTTATCGACTTTAACTGACGGATGAGTTGATAACGCATAGAAGACAGTGGTTACAGGGTAATATCATCGATAAGTTATACGACAATAACGTCCTATGTGTAACTAATCCTTCCGCTCGGCTCGTTGGTCTAGGGGTATGATTCTCGCTTAGGGTGCGAGAGGTCCCGGGTTCAAATCCCGGACGAGCTCAACTTTCTGGATTTATACGCATCTACTGCTTGTTAATGTCATGAAAGGCATTTCCTGTTTTTAGGAAGCATTATACAACTGTAATGTGTGAGGTCGCGTTGAAACCAACTTTTTCGGAATACCAAATATCACGACTTACAAACGACATGCCAATAATTACTTGTCGAAGAAGTTATATCATAATGATTATATCGCCTCATTAAAGAGCGGTTTGAATCCAGCTGCGGATTCTAACTGGCACAATTCATTATTCCGTTTCGTGATGCGGCTTTGATTTACTTCCCCCTAGTCCAACGAGCCACGCGATGGCTTCAGGTACACTTTATACCTATTGATCCATGGGTGTGAACAAGTTCGATGTGTGTTGAATCCCAGTTTTCGATCATTTAAAGTAGAAACAAAAGTTAGTGTTTAATGGGTGAAATCAAGTGACATATTATAGTGGTCAAATTTGGCTTATTTACAATTTATTCACATACCTCTTACCTCAATTAACAAGATAATACGCGTAACAAATATCGGTGGTATCAGAGATTCTCAATATGAATAAGTCTTTATGTTTTTTCCGCGTTACAGAGTGGCTCGTTGGTCTAGGGGTATGATTCTCGCTTTGGGTGCGAGAGGTCCCGGGTTCAAATCCCGGACGAGCCCGTTCTGTCTCATTTATTGGCATATATCGCAATTTATTTAACTACTGGAATTCGTTCATGAATGCAGCTTCAAAAGTCATATAGAAGCACCTGACTTATATATGCCAAGTCACGCCGAAGCGATAACTAACAGGATACCAATTATCACAAATGACAGAAAAACAGGGCAATTATTCCCCGTTGAAAATTTTCCTACGCTGTTCATCTCGACGCCTGCTTTGAAGTTGTGATTTGCACTGCGTCTTTATCGACTTTAACTGACTGATGGGTTGATAACAAATAGAAAAGGCATATATGTGTTCAATAATTGTTGTTAAGAACTTTACTTCAATTTCAAGACATTGATACGTAATCTGCATGTTCTTCACAGGATGTTACCACTGTTGACAAGGAACCGCAATATTTCAACCAAAGCATTCTCAAAGAAACCAAAATGAAGACGTTCTTTGTCGCAAAACTACCGGGTGTGGGGTTCGAACCCACGCGGACACTCGCCCATTGGAACTTAAGTCCAACGCCTTAACCACTCGGCCAACCCGGTTGCATTTACAGCTCCAACAGGTAGCGTTAAATTTTTATAGGTTCTATGAAACAGGTACTATTAGAAATATCTGTCAATAGCCAACCGTTTGTATGTACGTGTTATCGAATTTAAATGACAGATAAGTTGATAAGGGTAGAAAAGTCATATACTGCGTCTTTATCGACTTTAACTGACGGATGAGTTGATAACGCATAGAAGACAGTGGTTACAGGGTAATATCATCGATAAGTTATACGACAATAACGTCCTATGTGTAACTAATCCTTCCGCTCGGCTCGTTGGTCTAGGGGTATGATTCTCGCTTAGGGTGCGAGAGGTCCCGGGTTCAAATCCCGGACGAGCTCAACTTTCTGGATTTATACGCATCTACTGCTTGTTAATGTCATGAAAGGCATTTCCTGTTTTTAGGAAGCATTATACAACTATAATGTGTGAGGTCGCGTTGAAACCAAATTTTTCGGAATACCAAATATCACGACTTACAAACGACATGCCAATAATTACTTGTCGAAGAAGTTATATCATAATGATTATATCGCCTCATTAAAGAGCGGTTTGAATCCAGCTGCGGATTCTAACTGGCACAATTCATTATTCCGTTTCGTGATGCGGCTTTGATTTACTTCCCCCTAGTCCAACGAGCCACGCGATGGCTTCAGGTACAATTTATACCTATTGATCCATGGGTGTGAACAAGTTCGATGTGTGTTGAATCCCAGTTTTCGATCATTTAAAGTAGAAACAAAAGTTAGTGTTTAATGGGTGAAATCAAGTGACATATTATAGTGGTCAAATTTGGCTTATTTACAATTTATTCACATACCTCTTACCTCAATTAACAAGATAATACGCGTAACAAATATCGGTGGTATCAGAGATTCTCAATATGAATAAGTCTTTATATTTTTTCCGCGTTACAGAGTGGCTCGTTGGTCTAGGGGTATGATTCTCGCTTTGGGTGCGAGAGGTCCCGGGTTCAAATCCCGGACGAGCCCGTTCTGTCTCATTTATTGGCATATATCGCAATTTATTTAACTACTGGAATTCGTTCATGAATGCAGCTTCAAAAGTCATATAGAAGCACCTGACTTATATATGCCAAGTCACGCCGAAGCGATAACTAACAGGATACCAATTATCACAAATGACAGAAAAACAGGGCAATTATTCCCCATTGAAAATTTTCCTACGCTGTTCATCTCGACGCCTGCTTTGAAGTTGTGATTTGCACTGCGTCTTTATCGACTTTAACTGACGGATGGGTTGATAACAAATAGAAAAGGCATATTTGTGTTCAATAATTGTTGTTCAGAACTTTACATCAATTTCAAGACATTGATACGTAATCTGCATGTTTCTTCACAGGTTGTTACCACTGTTGACAAGGAACCGCAATATTTCAACCAAAGCATTCTCAAAGAAACCAAAATGAAGACGTTCTTTGTCGCAAAACTACCGGGTGTGGGGTTCGAACCCACGCGGACACTCGCCCATTGGAACTTAAGTCCAACGCCTTAACCACTCGGCCAACCCGGTTGCATTTACAGCTCCAACAGGTAGCGTTAGATTTTTATAGGTTCTATGAAACAGGTACTATTAGAAATATCTGTCAATAGCCAACCGTTTGTATGTACGAGTTATCGAATTTAAATGACGGATGAGTTGATAACGCATAGAAGACAGTGGTTACAGGGTAATATCATAGATAAGTTATACGACGATAACGGCCTATGTGTAAATGATCCTTCCGCTCGGCTCGTTGGTCTAGGGGTGTGATTCTCGCTTAGGGTGCGAGAGGTCCCGGGTTCAAATCCCGGACAAGCCCAACTTTCTGGATTTATACGCGTCTACTGCTTGTTAATGTCATGAAAGGCATTTCTTGTTTTTAGGAAGCATTATACAACTCTAATGTGTGAGGTCGCGTTGTAACCAAATTTCTCGGAATACCAAATATCACAACTTACAAACGACATACCAATAATTACTTGTCGAAGAAGTTATATCATAATGATTATATCGCCTCATGAAAGAGCGGGTTGAATCCAGCTGCGGATTCCAACTGGCACAATTCATTATTCCGTTTCGTGATGCGGCTTTGATTT